>NW_022589727.1:2173232-2773232 GCF_004348235.1 Phoca vitulina
TTTTTAAAGATTTTATTTATTTATTTGAGAGAGAGAATGAGATAGAGCATGAAAGGGGGGAGGGTCAGAGGGAGAAGCAGACTCCCCGCTGAGCAGGGAGCCCGATGCGGGACCCGATCCCGGGACTCCAGGATCACGACCCGAGCCGAAGGCAGTCGCTTAACCAACTGAGCCACCCAGGCGCCCCTGATGGGAAATTTTTGAGAGAAGAAAACACAAAGTTCATAGAGAGGGCATGCTGGGAAAAGCCCTGTGGCACAAACCCTTCACTTCCACTTCTCTTGAAATGATAACTGGGCTTCTGGCTCCAGGAGGGGCAATCCCTGTCCTTGTGAGATGTACAATGAAACATCCATGCTATGAGAAAATCACATTTGTGTCTGTTTTCCCAAACACCTGGTTCCGCGTCCGTCCCACATTTTACCATATTTGGAGGAGGATAGGGGCAGGCAGGCAAGTCATTTTAATGTAATCATCAGGAGTGACAGCATTTTTCCCTGGTAACAAATTCTCAGGCCCTTTTGCCTGTGCTGGTTTTACACTAGATTGAGCCTCATCATCCTTCATGCTGCATTACATCCGCACCTTCACAGAGAGGAAACCCAATTTGTTTTGGATCATTTCCGCACCTGCGTTGAGAGTAGCCAGTTATTTTTCAGAGACGAACTCTCAGTAAATATTAGGGGAGTGATTCTGTCATGTGCCGATTTTGGATTCTATTTGAGCAAGGCTAATATTTCTGTAACGTGGAAAAAACGCCTAAATCTTTTCTAAGAAAAATTTTAAATAAATATTCCTATAATAAAGAGTTCACAACCCCCAAATACACATAAGCATTTTTTTCTTGTTCATTCTAATATAAGGGCAAAGCAGAGCATGTGGCTCTTTAAGCAATTTTCATAAGTAGGAACAGTTTTGGCCAAAATTGTGAATTCAGAGAAACTGTTTTAACCAGGAGTGATTTTCTCCTTTGCCTCTCTGGGTCCCCCTAATCCCATCCCTCCTGTAGGAAACAAGCCTCAAGCCAGGGCCAGAGCCATCTGTATCATGGACAGAAGAGTCTCTAATTCATATTTTTAAAAACACATATTTTAAAAAAAAGATCCTCAAAAATGAAACAAGTGCTGAGGTCAAAGGAATCAATGACTATGGTGTATTTCCAGGAGTCAACTGGAAAAAACTTTTTTTTAAGTATGGGGGATTCCCTGGTGCCCTTCAGATTGCTCTTGATCAGCAATTGTTCTTCCATCATCATCCCATGTCATCTCCAATGGTAACAAGAACTGGGCAAACTTCCTGGGGCTTCTGCCCCTAGGGAACCTGGATCTAACTAGAGCTGCCATAACAGTGAGGGTCTTTTGGATGAGGCCAAGATTAAGCTCTTAGAATAAGTCATCTGTCCAAGGTTATACAGCTAATAGTGGGGAAAAAGGTTTAAGTCCAGATTTTGACACCAAATTCCATGTTTCCTTCACATGCATGCTAGGGAAACATTTTGTCAATGCTCCATGATTTACAATTAATGGTCCTTTAATGGATTCATGAATCACAGACTTCCCTCACAAGAAGCTCAGCAACTCTGGAGAGGACACTGTCTCACCCCTTCCTTCCACCCTTCCCCACCGTGCATGGTAGATATTGACATGAAGGCAAAAGAACATTCACCAACAAGCATGGAGAGGAATGTAATAGGATCACAATAGCTATGGAATGTGCGACGGAGGATGCAGACGCAGAGTGAAGGAATGATGATGAGGCAATTTGAGGAAAATGGTCCAGCGTGAGTTTGAATAGGGTTGTGAAAGACAGAAAAGACAGGAATTGGTGAGAAGAGGGAAGGTGATGATTTCAGGCACGGAAATGTTCCCAGAACCACACAGAGGAAGGAGAGCGCAGATGCAAGGATTCCCCAGGTCACTGGCTACACAGAGGCATCATCAGGCCTACAGAGGCTGGGTGTAGCCTGAGATCCATTAGATCAAAGCAAATGAGATCCAAGAACACCATTGTGTGAAACAGTCACAATTTCTTATATTTGAGCGGATCCCACTGAGCCATTCAAAACAGGGTATGTTTCTTGGTAAACTTTTCTCTCAACCTGTTAGAAGGGACTCAGAGAACATCTGCTAACTATGCATGATGTGTTGTTACACCACACAGAATGTCACCATCGAGAACAAATGGCATCAGCTGCCACCATGCTGTGGCATTCCATTTCACAAAATGATATGTCGTTATTAAGCGGCAAGAGATATTGATTTCTCAGTATGTTTCCTGTTTGCTCAATTGCTTTGGTTACAACAACAACACTATATGTTAAATACACTGAGGAGATACACGTTTATCCATGGGTCCTCAGGAATGTGGGACCTGCTCTTTGCCCTGGCAAATCATCAAATCCCTTGACACCCCTTCTTGATTTTGTTCTCTCAAATGGAACCTGGCTTTTTCCCCCCTTTTTCTTGTCGAAGAGTTTAAAATATGAGAAAGCACCTCATATGGAGCTGGTCCCATGGTACAGGGCACAGTCTGCAAGTCAGAGCCGCAGGGGCAGGCCCCAGCTTTATGACTGATCACCAAGCTACCTTGGGAGTCACACCACCTCCCTGATCTTGTTTCCCCCTGTGTAAAGGGAAAGGGGGACACTAAATTATTTCCAAGAGCTCTTTGCCCACTAATAATATACTATAGTGTCTTAAAGGATACTTTCATTCAATATATTTCTTTTCATTCAATATATATTAAGTGCTTAATACATGCCAGGTATTGTTCTAAACCCTAGGAATACAACAAAAAACAAACAAAAAATGAAAACAAAAAAACAGCCACCTGCTTTGCTGGAGCTTAACTTCTAACAGATGAAGATAGTGAAAATATACAAATAAAAATAAATAAATACATATTATGCCAAATGGTGAATACTGTGAAATTAGGGTAAATGGTATAAAGTGTGGGGTTGTGGGAATAGGATGGGGTAAGGAGTGGGACGTGAATCTCTTTCTATGTATTCAGGGGAGCACTGGCTGGTAAGGTCACATCAGCACAGAATGAAGTGAGAAAGTAAACCATACAGGCATCTAAGAGGAGGAGTATCCTAGATCAAAGGAACGGGAAATGCAAAGGCCCAGGGGCAGGTGTGTGCGTGAAGTGTGCTAGGAATGTCTCCAAGTGCTCTGGCTTGGAGGTACAGCCAGAGGCTCAGCCAGATGTTGCTGTGTTCCCTGACTTGCCTTCTGCTGCTGCCATTGGTTCAACACAGACTTGAGCAATGTTCTGGGCAGCACTGGGAACATTCTAGAAAATGCCTACCCTTGAGTATATGGAAAGTCCACAGCTGCCCTCTCTGAAACCTGGTAAACTAAAGTACGAATCTTTCAGGAATGCATAGGAGGCTGCAATTCTCCCACAAATAAATAAATTCTCCTCTTCACAAATAGTAAACACTATGAGAATTTTTTTCTTCTGAAAAAAGCAAAGTTGAAACTCAGGTTGTTATATTTGAGAGGAAAAGATAAAATCAAAACCTACTCTGTGAAGGTGGGAATGGTCCTCTGCCTAGAAGTCTGCCATGAAGAGAGCTTTTGTAATTAAGCCACACAATCACCTTGAGGATACTTAATAGCTTAATAAGATTTTTAATGAGTCTCTTTGAAAATGAGAAACCCCACTGTATAAAATGGGTCCATAAAATGTTATGCAGCTGTGCTGTGGCCTCAAACAAATCACAAACACAACCCATCTAGTATTCTATAATATTAAATGCCAAGTTTAGAAGACAAGGATTTTGGCTACATGTGTCTCAAAGCACACTTAGGAAAGACTACAAATGCCTCCACACATCACCCCACAAACATGGACACTGGGTGGCTGACCACATGAGGAACCCTGAAAAATCCAGTCTCATGGTTACATCTCTCCTAAATACCTCAATTTATACTGAAAGCCGCCTCCTCTGAATTCCTACATTTTAAAGACCGTCGATTTATTTAACATTTCCCTTTAGAATGGACCAGTCACTACCATTGGGAAGAAGATACCAGGAAGACCACCACTTTACCTTTGTGCTTTGGATATTTACCCTCTACTAGTGCTTCTACATGAGGCAACATGATGTTAGGTATCATGGGACTTGCAAACCAATGTTTGTAGGAATTTAGAAACGAGGTCAAATTGCTATTGAAAGTAGTCAGGAAAGGCTTCATGGAGGTGGCAATGTTTTTAATGAGGCTTGAGGTGAGGACTCTCCAGGAAAAAATGAAATGGAAAGTGTTGGCAGAACTGCAAGTAACCTAACGTGGAAAGAGGAACAAATGTCAGTACAAAAGCAATAAAAGCTCAAGGCTAGAGGGTGATGAGAAGAGAATGCCGACCCTTGGTTTAGAAGCGTTGAGAATTTGCACTTTAAACCATGCCTAACTGGGTGGACTCTGAAGGCTTCTGAGCAGAAGTTAGCTAGAGACTAATACTACGGCAGTACGTATATTTTAGAGTAAAAGGAAACTGCAAACTGGGTTTAAGAACTTAAGAAAATTGGCACTTCACCTAGAGTGGGAGCCACCTGAATGCCAGAGAGAGATTAAAAACAACTCTGACAAATTCTAGCAAAACATTAAGCTCTTTGCCATTCGTTTCACACTAAATAGCCTGGGGTAGGGAGTGTTTTATCTTTTCCTTCAGCTCCCACATCTAGCACAGGATTGGTCCCAAATCAGATGCTCCATGAGCAATTGCTGATGGGCTAACATGAAAACCTCCTGTCTCCTGTGTAGCCTCTTCAGGGGGTAACAACAGAGGGCACTCCTAGTGTCCACCCCAGGCAGAAAATGGGCAAGAGCTTCAGCCTCGTCTGTCATATCAAGGGTCACAGCTAGAGAGTTCCCTCCACGAAAGCTCCCAAATATTGGCAAATGCAGCCTCAGGCTGCACCTCGGCAACCATCATCCAGCTTCCTCCTCCGTGAAGAGGCAGAACATCAGGATCCTCTATAGCATGGAAGGCTTCTACATGAAACTGCAGAGTAAGCTATGTGCCTCACTGGGGACTATGGTCACATAATGCCACCATCTGCAGATAAGCGGCACAGTCATCTAACACCAGCATTTTTAGCCTATTCTAGCATTTCTTAAAGAGGACTGCATGGTCCTATTCAGAACTCTGAGTGCGGGATGTTCAGCAAGCTCCATATGGAAAATGGGGGCTCATTTACAGGACATGGAGCATTCGGAGTACACTGAGACAGGTGCTGCAGTCCCCACCTTGGCAACTGCCCTGTGAAGCTGTGTCCATCACTGAGTGAATGTGGGTGAAGATGGGGGCATATGCGGTCTCCATGCTTCTGAAACCTTTACAATCCATACCCCACGAACAGACTTGGATGAAGGATTTCATCTCTAAGGAGTTGAAAACAATGTTTGTGACTGTGATTCTACTTCGGGTTGCCAGAATAATATATAATAATCACACCATGTTTGTTCCCTCTTTGAGCTTCCCAACTTGCCTGAAGTAGGATTAATGAACCTATTCTGTAGATTCTGCTGAAAGGATCAAACAAAAAACATCACTCTAGGTCTTAGGAAAAACTCCTGTAACAAACTGCATTACCCTGGCAGAAATTTTAAAGATTCTAAAAGAAATTCTAAAGCAAATCAGTATTCACAGGAATACGAGAAATGAGTGATATTATAAAGGATACAACTTTTTAGGAGGCAATATTTATCAAAATTATTTGAATTTATTATTTGATCCTGAAATTCTGCCTCTAGAAATCTATCCAAAATATATTTCCATGTACACAAAGACATGTGTGAAAATGTCTATTACCACAGGCTTTGTCACCTTGGAAAAAATCGTGCCAAATTCAATGGTTGGATCATGGTCCATCCATACTATGGAATATTACACAGGCATTTCTTTTAAAAAAGATTTTAACTTCTTAATTCTATATACTTATCTGTATCTTGAAACTTTTAATAATGAGTATGTATTCATATATTAACTTCATTTTTAAACCTTTTAATGTAAAAAAGAAACAGCTAGAATCCAAAAACTCTGGATTCGTATCTAATGTATATTCCAGGGTTCTACAATCTGTGAAGTGCTTTTTAGTTTTCTTCCCAGCTTTATGGGGATGTAATTGACAAATAATATTGTATAAGTTCAAGGTATACAACAGTGATGATGCGATATATGGACACACTGTAAAATAATTACATAAAGGTTAAAGGTTGGTTAAATCTGAGCATTTGTGTGTGTGTGTGTGTGTGTGTGTGTGTGTGTGTGTGTTGAGAAAATTTAAGATCTATACTCTTAGCAAATTTCAGGCATGTAATATTGTTAACTACAGTCACCATGCTATATTTTAGTTCCCCAGAACTTGCTCATCTCATAAGTTTGTCCCTTTGACCAAATGTCCAATTTCCCCATACCCCAGGCCCCTGGTAACCACCCATCTATGATTTCTAGGAGTTTGGCTTTTGTAGATTCTACATATAAGTGAGATCAGGCAGTATTTGTCTTTCTCTGACTTACTTCACTTAGAATATGTAAAACATTTTTTAGATTCACCTGTCAAACAATTTAGTTTTCCCAGGATCTGCAGGTCACACAAAGTTCAATGTTAGAGCTTCTGGGGGCAACTGTGTTATGAACTCAAACAATGGGTGTGTTCTTGTAACAGTTTTTTTCCTCCTTAGGAGGTCTGTACTGCATGTTGTACTGAGCTGGATGTTACCTACAGAGAACAAATAAATTGGATATCAGGAAAGAACACATGGGGCCAACATGGATTTCTTCCTGGCCCAGTAGTTACCCTGGTCTCCCCATTGTTCTGTCACCTCTACTGTGAAACCTAATGTGTAACTCATAAATTCGCTATCATTCATGCATTGAAATTGAGTTCTTACTGTGTCTCAAGCATGAGATGAGTAAGATTCTGTCCTTTTCTGTTTTTCTTTCAGAGAAGATAGAAGAGGGCACAGACATAAAAACAACCCTTCATTGAGGATGAAAATCAAGGCCACATGGCTCCTTCCTGCCCTTTCCATTATGGCCCCACATTGACTTCATCCACGTGTTGACACCATATATCTGTAAGAAGGGAGTGGAGATGAGGTAGACAGAGATGCTGGACTGTGAAATAAGAAGTGGTGTCAACTAGGCAATTTCCAACAATGTGACCTTAGACTAGCTATTCAATTTCTCTGAAACTCAATTCCATTCTTAATTATGAGTAAACACATCCTGCCTCCCACACTGAGTTTTCATGGAAAACAGTCAATATAAAGTACATGGAGGCACTGCACAAACTACAAAGTAGTACACCAAAACATGAATTACCTCACAAACTTTCTTTTTTGCTGTGTTTAAGAGGGCATTGTGGAAGAACTCTCAAGTTGTGCAGGCTTCCTTTTTTTTTTTTTTTTTCCAACCATGACACATGTTAGGGATGCCACCTCTGGGTCAAGGGTGCTGAAGAAATCACCTGAGTACGAAGTAATGTGTGTAGAATCAGATACAAGCTTGCTTGTGTTAATAGTCAGAACCTATTTATTACATGTAAGTACGCATGTGCATCGCTCAAAGTTCACCTGTATAAATTACCAAAATGATGACAGAATGTTAAGCTAAGAGCAGACCCCAAAACAAAATTATCCATGGTATCAAATATAAACCACCTTTCAAGCCAAGGAACTCAGAGCACCAAAAAGGATGAGCAGAAGGCTGCACAGACAGATGTAGAAGGAAAGACCCCTGGTCAGGGTCTGACAGCCGGGAGTGATCATCCAAACTCCTGGTCATCACTTGACAGAGCAGTCAACTCTCAGGTCAAGAGATAAGAAGTTTCCAGCCGCTCACGTGTGAGACTCCACAAGAGAATTTGTCTCCTTGTGAGTCCCAAAGAGCCTGACTGAATCTGCCTATTATGCCACCTATAAAGTGAAAATGGAGCAGGGCGGAGCCTGTCCATCAACCCCGGGATCAGGATTACATGTGACCTGACGCCACCTACTCCCGGTGATGTCTGTGCCCTGCTCCAGGTAAAAGGAACAGAAAAAACCTTCGACAGGCTCCTTCTGCCTCATGCTTCTAGAACCTAGGTACTCTTGGGGGGAGGGGAGCAGGAATTGTCCATATTAAGAAAACTGAAAATAAAAATAAAATACAATAGAATAAAAACCTTAACTACTGCTTTGAAATCCAGATCTCAGATATTTTCAGAACAGAAATGTGACAGGTTTCCTTTGTAATCCCTTACCCACACAGTGCCTGCTGCCCCATTAGCCCCTCAGAGAGCTCTCCCTCCCCTGTGCTCCTGGAGTGGATCAAGGGATCCCTCATAACACTACATCTTCTTTCTTCAAAATCTGGATTCAATCCTGATTATTCTTCAGCTTACCCCAAAAGCCCTGAAATTTATACAAACAGAAATCCCTCATCTACCATATGAATTTGGTTTTATCTACATTTTTTTGTAGTTTTTAAGGAATTTGGAAGAAATAATTAGATTCTGTCTCCTGATAAGAAATTTACTACAACCCCGTTAATTTTCTACAACCCAGTTAATTTTCAAGTCAGACTTTATGAAGAACAGAAGTCACTGGCGAAGGACAGTCTCTCTTCTCAGAGGAAAACACGATGAAAGATTTCCACTTACCCCATGATGCACCAGAGGCTGGTGACAAGATGCTGGGTTTGGTGCTTGGGGAGAATAAGCAGGCATGTGCTTCAGGGCTGACATTGAGGTGCTCAGCTGCTGTCACTTTCTTTTCTGGGTAAGAGACCTCTTGGCAGTGGAAGTAATAGCCCATGCTTGGAAGAAAAGGTATCACACTCAAGTGAATGCTGCCTCTTCAAAGAGTGATGCTATTGAGTTTTCTCTGATTTTTAGATGTAGGAGATACCACTGATCTAAGGCTCAAGTGCTCACAAGTGACGTTGTCTGTAGAAGGGATAAAGCAAGGGGAAGGAGTGGAAGAATTTCCCCTAGCCTCTATCTTTAAATGTGGCCTTCATATAAGCCACCATGGATGAACAAAAGAAGAAAGTTAAACAACATAAGCTTATCTGTAAAGTTGACTAAAAAGAATTGGTCATTAGGATAGACCTCAAACTGTAATGAAAAACAATTTTAAGTACCACAGACTCAGCAACTGAAGTGGACAAATCCTGTCCCCCAGAAGCTTCTGGATGCCAATATGGACATTCTATTTTGCTGTCTCTTCAAGGAGGTCCAGCCTATTGCAGAGTTCCAAGGGGAACTCCGGGGAGGATGGGCCCTTGCTCAAAAGTCATCTCCCTCTTGCTTCGCTTATTCTTGAGTCCCCTATGTCAAGAGAGCTAAGCTATTTCTTCCTAGAGATGTGGCTGAAATACCAACTGAACTGGGAGAATAAATGCAACCTCCAAATACATGAGCAGTGTCATCCATTGATGAGAGATGGATTTTCAAGGAGGGAACAGGGGAAGCATGAGGACACTCAAGACCTGATTGGTGAAGGAAAGAATCTAGCATGATGCCTGAAATAAATCCCACCTAATCAAATCACTGGATTCAATTTGTCAAAATTTTATTGAGAACCTTTGTGTCTAAGTTCATGAGAGATGTTGCTCTCTTTCTCTTCAGATAGTGTTCTTTTTTGTGCTTTGTATGGGTTTGTTATCAGGGTAATACTGGCATGTTCCTTCTTCTATTTTCTGGAAGAGATTTCAAAAAATTCACATTTATTCTTCACCGAATATTTCATAAAATTCTCCACTGAAACCATATGGGCCTATGGGTTTCTTTTTGGGTAATTGTTTAATTAGAATTTCATTTCCCTGATTGTGAAAAGGCTATTCAAAATATCCATCCCATACTGGGTCAGTCAGTAGTTTTTGTTTTTGAAAAGATGGTGGATCTCACCTAAGTTGTCAAATATGTATCTATAGACCTGGTCGTAGCAATTTCATACTGTCCCTTCTGAGATCTTCATGGTCTGTCATGATGCCCTGTTTCATTCCTGATTCTGGTAATTTTTTTTCCCCTTCTGTCAGTCTTGCTACACATTTGTCAGTTTTATTCATCTTCTCCAAGCAGCAGCTCTTCCTTTATTGTTCTGTTTTCAGTTTCACTGATTTCTGCTATTCTCCTTATTTCCTTCCTTTTTGCTTTGAACTTATTCACTTCATTCTCCTTATTCTAGGTTTGTAAAATGAGTGCTTAAAGATTTTTTTCCTCTTTCCTAATATAAACATTGAGACTAAGACTTTTCCTCTCAGTACTGCTCTAGCTATGGTCCCATAAATTCTGATAAATTATATTTTCATTTTCATTCAGTTCAACATACTATTTCTCTTAAGATTTCTTATTTTATACAATATTCAGCAAGAAATTTAGTTCCCAAATGTTCAGCGGTTTTCCTGTTACTCATGTCTAGTTTTACTCCACTGTGGTCAGAGAACAACTATATATGAATTCTTTTAAATTTGCTGAGATTTGTTTTATGGTCCAGGATGTAGTCTATATGGGTGTATGTTCTATGGAAAGTTGAATGTTTGTCTGTTCTTGTTGGGTGGAGTACTCTATCAATGTTAGTTAGATCTTGTTGGTCGATGACGCTGTGGAATTCCTCCATATCCTTACGGATTTTCTATCTGGTTGTTCTACCAGTTATTGATTTGGTAGCACACCTCAACACTCCTCTAAGTGTGGATTTGCTTCTTTTTTTTTTTTTTTTTTTTTTTTTTACATATTTTGTGACTTGCTTGGTGCAATCATATTTACGATTGCTGTATCTTCTTAATGGACCACCTAATTTATCAGGTACTAATAGCTATTCCTACTTTAATATTTACATAATATTTTTTCCATCCTTTTACATTCAACATGCTTATAACCTATATTTAAAGTGAGTTTCTTGTAGACAGCATATAGCCGGGTGAGGTTTTCTTAATTCACTGTCAATGTCTTCTAAAAGATGTACTTATATAATTTATATTCAATGCATATCTCTTGGTTGGAAGGGGTAAATGTGTGTCATCACTGGTTCTTGTGCAGTCTCTGCTGACAATTCAAAGTGAAGGTGGCCGGGTGCCTGGGTAGCTTAGTCAGCTAAGGGTCTGACTCTTGATTTAAGTGTCTCAACCCAGTTAAGTGTCTGGGTTTTCAGCTTCTCTGGAACCCAATCTGAGATAAATGAAATCCCAAAAAGAAAAACCAGGCAATTCAGCAGGTTTTCTTTGGGTCCCCAGTTTCCTAGCTGGTCTAACTTCTCTCCTTATGCTACCCATATACATAATGTCCAAGACTTTTAATTCTATTTAATGGGCGATATAGAGAAAAATAGGTCTGCTCTATCTATCCTAATGGGAAAGTCCCCATATGGACTTTGAAAGGAATTAAAATAACCTGCTTTATAACAAATATGTTGAATCTAAATTCCAGGAAGTAATGATCCCATTGTACTCTGACACTGTAACACTGAGTCTGAAGTGCAAAACCCTATTTTCAGAATCACATTTTTTAAATGAACATTAATCATTAATGCACAAGAGGAATACAAGTACTACCCCACCTAGTATCACATTACAGAATCTTGTCACATGAAGAACCGTTGAAAGACCTAGATCCGATTGAAGTGTTGACTATCCTACAGTAAGTTTGTTCTTTATGAATCCTGAGGGACAAACAAGATTAACAGGTTTTATCTGGCTAAATGAGGCAATTCAGCCTCAATAAAAAGGATTTGCTGATGATAATAGTAGTAGTAATAATAAATAGCTAACCCTGAGTATTTCACAGAGCCAGAGTGCCCAATGATTTACATATAGCATCTCAATTGGTTCCTACCACCACCCTGTGATATGGAAACTGTAGTGTCTCCATCTTTGGAGGGGAAAGACCCAAGCTTTGAGGAGCTGAGTCACTCATCCAAGTCCACACAACTAGCATGTACAGGAATCAGGATTCAAACCCAAGTCTGCATGGCTCCAGAGCCAGGGTTGCTAACCATTATGCTTCTACTGCTCCCCAGATGATTTCCGAGCCATCAAACAGGCTGTATCCAGGCTCTCAAAACTCTGCCACTGCAGAAATAAGTCCCTCTGGGTGAGCTAAGCCTGATATTTTATGGCGAAAGGCTCTTTCATTATTGTGTCTGTAAGAACGGGCTTGAGTAGCTACATGCTTCTCTTCTTTGCATCTCAGCCATTTAATCATTTGAAATTGAGTGAGTCTGCACACACATCTGAGATGTGCTGGCCTTTCTTCCCCATGTGTCCCAGCTGGTTTGAGAACTGAATTTCTCAAGCTGTGCATGACAAGTACAGGGAAGCTCCTCGTAACCAGGAAATTAGAGCAAATGGCTGAACTTTTTTTTTTTTTTTTTGGCTGTTTTCCCTTTTACAACTTTTTGCTCCAGTCTCTTTGAATACCGTATTAATCTACATGCATTTTACACCAAATGTTTCTCATCTTGTCCTGAAGGGAGGATTTTCCAAATGGAAAAAGGAGTTTTAATGATGGCAAATTTTGTTCAATTCCTGCTTTAATAGCAGTTCTTTTCAATCTAGTTCTTAAGTCCACGTAAGTCATGTAAAAACAAATCTAATACTTTATGCTTAGGGTCTGGCAAGTACTAATGAAAGTAGCATTTATTTTAAGACACAATAACTCTGTGTGTGTGCGTGTGCGTGTGTGTGTGTGTAATGGTTGGGGGGACTAATTTTGGTGTCAGACAATAAAGCTAAATTTGAGTTTTTTTCTTTCACTTGTTAATTGGAGGACCTAGGTCTTTTCTCCATCTGTAAAAACTGAGATAATTATAAAACATCTCATAGGTCTGCTGTGTCTCAAGTGTGGTGACTCCTGTGAGATTGTTAATATGCCTAACACACAATGTCTAACATATAGGAAGCATTGCATTAACATCAACACTCTTCCCTTTCTCACTTCTATTATCAATTTGATGAAAAAACATTTCTTTGCCATGTTCTATAATCACAAACACCTGAGCAGCAGAAAAATATATACACACGCTTTATAGATAGAATGACAGACTGATTAATTTCCAGGAAAAAAGAAAAGGAAAATAAGTATTTCCAGAGAAAGTATTGAGCAGTCATTTAACGTGCCCTTATCTGAGTAAAGGCTCTGAGTCTCAAATTCTCTAGAACACTGTTAAATAAAACTTTCTGTCCAGTTCTGTAGCCACTAACCACTTGCGTCTCCTGAGCACTTGAAATATCACTAGTGTAACTGGGTATTTACCCCAAAGATACAAAAGTAGGGACCCGAAAGGGTACGTGCACCCCAATGTTTATAGCAGCAATGTCCACAATAGCCAAACTGTGGAAAGAGCCAAGATGTCCATCGACAGATGAATGGATAAAGAAGATGTGGTATATATACACAATGGAATATTATGCAGCCATCAAAAGGAATGAGATCTTGCCATTTGCAACGACGTGGATGGAACTGGAGGGTATTATGCTGAGCGAAATAAGTCAAACAGAGAAAGACATGTATCATATGACCTCACTGATATGAGGAATTCTTAATCGCAGGAAACAAACTGAGGGTTGCTGGAGTGAGGGGTGGAGTGGGAGGGATGGGGTGACTGGGTGATGGACACTGGGGAGGGTATGTGCTCTGGTAAGCGCTGTGAATTGTGCAAGACTGTTGAATCTCAGATCTGTACCTCTGAAACAAATAATGCAATACATTTTAAGAAAGAAAAAAAGAAGAAGAATGTAGCAGGAGGGGAAGAATGAAGGGGGGGAAATCGGAGGGGGAGAAGAACCATGAGAGACGATGGACTCTGAAAAACAAACTGAGGGTTCTAGAGGGGAGGGGGGTGGGAGGATGGGTTAGCCTGGTGATGCGTATTGAGGAGGGCACGTTCTGCATGGAGCACTGGGTGTTATGCACAAACAATGAATCATGGAACACTATAAAAAAAAAAAAAAAGAAATATCACTAGTGTAACTGAGGAACTGAGTTTTAAATTCTAATTTGAATAGCCACATACAGTTAGTAAGCTATCTGATTGGACATCACAGCTATAGAGAGGGGTCCCACTGAAGAGCTGATTGACATTTTTTAAAGTCCATCAAAGCATTAAAATTCTACTCAATTCAGGATTCTCTGGAGATGTGAAAGGTCTTCCAGGAGTTTTAGAAGCTTTGTAGATGATGCTACAAGCTAGGGCCTCCTGTTTTCTCTTTTTACCTTCACACTCCTTCACACCTTACTGCTACCACCCACAACATTATTTAAGCAGGTGAAATTAGGTTAAACTATACACCAATTATTAAATTAGTCAAATAGCCTAAGAGCTTGTATAAAAGCTTTCTTTTGAAACTCACTCCCCCTTTAATGAAAATATGAAAAGAAGAAGAAACGTGGACTGGTGTTTCTAACATCTATAGGTACTTTCTCTCTCCTCACAAGGCCCACAGGGCAATGGGGCATGCACAGTCCCCTTGTAAAAGACAACTTGCTGAGGGCAAAGTGCCAGTGAGATCAGATAGGCTTTGACGGTAGATCTACTAGCAAGGTAAGATGCAAACATAATCATACCTCACATTTACAGGGTACTTTGAATCTTTTTAAGATAGATACCTTAAAAAAGAAAGATACCTGAGAAGTTAAACATCTTGTCTGATTTTTTAATTATTCTATGCATCAGTCAGGTTACACAAGTGAGGCACAAAGAAATTTGTGAGAGTCATCAAATCCTTGACTCCCTGATTCCTAAACTACTATATTTTACCCTTGACTCACTAACCAAATGTACCCTTGCACAGGACAAGCCATTAATACTCCCTTGACTCATTCTCATAATGGCCAACTACAAATATCATTAAATGACCCAGTTGTGTCCAGAAGTTTTACAACCACAGAATAGAGTTTTTTTCCTAGTATATAAAGCCAACAGATTGGTGAAGAGCTCTCAAAAGTAACCTTGGCTTCCAGAGAAATGAACCTAACCCCTGAGACACAGGTCTTCACCATAACACTTCTAGCAGTAAATCCAGGTCATAGATAACAGCAATCATGGGTCACAAAGAGGAATGTAACATGAGGGAACACAAACAAGTCAGCAAAGCCCTCCTTGCCAATGCAAATTAGTATGTAATCATTATTTCCTGTCATGATCGTTTCATAGGAAGTGGTGGGAGGAAATTGGCTGGTTGTTTGGACTGTGCCTACTCTAGGTTTAGAATCAAATCACTCGTGGTACAGATAAAAATGTCAAAACTTGGGCGCCTGGGTGGCTCAGTTGGTTAAGCGACTGCCTCCAGCTCAGGTCATGATCCTGGAGTCCCGGGATCGAGTCCCGCATTGGGCTCCCTGCTCAGCGGGGAGTCTGCTTCTCCCCCTGACCCTCCCCGCCCTCATGCTCTATCTCATTCTCTCTCTCAAATAAATAAAATCTTTAAAAAAAAAAATGTCAAAACTTGACATGTTACATTCATTAAAGAGGAAGGTAGCACTGATTTACAGAGGGTACCACTTCTCAAGGCCTAAGGGTTTCCAAAGGAGCATCTCTAAAGGGTTGACTAAAAGTTGGTGTAGAGTCAAAGGTCATGCTCTGGAAGAGCTAGAAAGGCCTGCATGATGGGAAACAACCTCCTGCTAATGAAGTAAGAGAAGGTACACATTACAGTCTGTAGTCCTGGTGAAACAGATGACCCAACCAGTGCCACCCTGAGGAGAACATGCTTTGGCTAACACTGTTCAGTGAGAAATCTGACCATTACCAACTGCATTTAGTGATCAGGACCACAAAGTGATGGATGCCTCAGTGACCTAGCCATTGACAGACTGCACAGATGAAGTGAGCCAAATCTTGGCATAAATTCTTTTTCTATCTCCCAACCTATTAAATTTAAACTAACGCTTAAATAGGAAAAGACAACCCTGACCCCACCACATATCCTGAAACATTCGCTGTATTTCAGAAGAGAGGGGCAAATGGTAGTTTGTACAGCTCTAGCCCCACCGTGTTAGTTTACCGACCTCAGCCCACTAGCACATATTTTTAAGTTAGTAAAGAGTTGGAAATCACTTTTCTTTGAGATAACAAGAAAATCAAATCCGTGGCATTGGTCTAATCAGCTCCACTGAATTTGCCATACACAATGCATCCAAGTGAGTTACCAGCCCAGATGGGGGGGGGGAGGGGGCAATTAGGAAGGCCCCAGGGAGTGGCTGGCTGACTTCCTGAAAGATTTCCAGTGGGTGGCTGTCTAATCTGACAGGATCCCAGGACACAGCTGGGAAGCCCTGGGACACAGCAACAATTCTTCCAAAGGGCCATCTTTAAAACACTAAGGTAAAAATAGCTTTCTCCTTCTGTGAAATGTCATTTCGTATTTTACCAAGGTCCAAAATTCAAAGGCCCATGTTACACTGAGTGTTAAACTCTGCCATCCTTAGGCGTCTTCATATCTTCTGTAGCTGCTCGATTAATAGGCCAACTGGCTACTTTTTATACTGCATTTAGAGGGGATAAATATACTTAAAGGACAGCCAGTGTTAACTATTCAGGAAAGGAGGGAGGGAAGGAAAGAGGAGGGAGACTAGAATGAAATGGGACATCCATCCTGTCACAGGAAATAGACAGTAGTGGCTAAGAATATTGATGAAAATATTGAAAATCAATTTTAAGTGTTTCCTACATGGAAAATCTAAAGTAGGACATTTCATACATCACTACTGGCCTGATTCTTTCATTCCTTGCCTGTCATTTTGACTTTGTGTTGTTTTTTTTTTTTCTCCCCCTCTTGTCAGGTTGTTTTCTTCTTGACTAAAGAAAAGAAAAAGAAGCTGACTGCATGTGGTTCCAGCCAGAAATTTCTCTGCAGAAGAACTCTCACAGGTTGTGGTTTCATCAGCTCTAGCGGGTCAAGTCAGACACAGAATACATGTAGGAAGCACTGTGTCTGAGTTACACGACTGTTGAGTGTGAGGGGGATCAAGCAATCAGTGAGGACATGCCCATTCTGTTCTCTGTGGAGGATCATTTAAAAGTTTTTCTTTTTTAAATAAATTTTGGTTTTCAGAGCAGTTTTAGTTTTATAGCAACACTGAGCAGAAAACACAGATCCCCCATATACTCCCTTTTCCTACACATGCACAGCTTCCCCCATTAGTGACACACACACACACACACACACCCCGCCACCAGAATGGGCATTTGTGACAACTGATGAACCTACATTGACCCATCATTAGCATCCCAAGTCCCTAGTGAAATATTAGGGTTTGCTCTCGGTGTTGCACATTCTATATATTTTGACCAATTTATAACGACGTGTATCCACCATTAGTATCATATAGAGTATTTACACTGTCCTAAAACCTTTTTGTGTTCTGCCTATTCCTCTCTTCTTCCCCTCAACTTCTGGCACCCACTCATCTTTTGGCTGTCTCCATCATTTTCCCTTTTCCAGAATGTCAGAGTTGCAATCCTTAAGTACGTAATGTAGCCTCTTCAGAATGGCTTCCTTCCCTTGATAATAAGAATTTAAGGTTCTTCCTTGTCTTTTCATGAATGGATAGCTCATTTCTTTTTTAGTGCTGAATAATCCTCTATTGTCTGAGCTATCCATTCACCTTCTAAAGGACATTTTGGTTGCTTCCAAGTTTTGGCATTCAATGAATAAAACCACTATAAACATCTATGTACTTATTTCTCTATGGACGTAAGTATTTTTAATTCCTCTGAGTAAACAAGGAAAGCAATTGCTGAGTAATAGGGTAACAGTATGTTCAGTTTGGTAATAAACAGCCAAACTGTCTTCTAATGCGGTGGTGCCATTCTGCCTTCCCACCAGCAGTGAATGAGAGTTCTTGCCGTTGATCCACATCGTCACTAGCATTTGATGTTGTCAGTTGTCTTGACCATTCTGATAGGTATAGAGTAGTCTCTCAGCGTTCTGATTTGCAGTTCTCTGATGACCTATGATAAGGAGCATCTTCTCAAATGTGTATTTGCAATTGTTCTATCTTCTCTGGTGAGGGGTCTTTTAAGGTCTTTGGCTCATTTTTTTAACCAGGTTGTTCTTTTTTTGTTGTTGAGTTCTAATGGTTCTTTGTATAGTTTACATAATGGTCCTTTAACAAAGAGGTCTTTCGTACATATTTCTGCCAGTGTGTGGCTTGTCTTTATTCTCTTTACAGTGTCTTTGGCAGAGCAGAATTTTTTAATTTTAATTAAGTCCAGCTTATCAATTATTTCTTTCATGAATCAGGCCTTGGTGTTTTATCTAAAAAGTCATTGCCACATCCAAAGTTGTCCAGATATGTTATATCGTAGCAGTTTTACAGTATTGTTTTACTTTAGGTCTGTGATCCACTTGTTTGTGAAGAGTTTAGTCTGTGTCTTCATTTTTTTTTCCCATGGGGATGCTCAGTTTTCCCAGTACCATTTCTTGAAGAGACTGTCTTCTCTATTGTATCACCTTTGTTTCTTTTACAAATTTCCATTGACTATATTTCTGTGGGTCTATTTCCGGGCTCTCTATTCTGTTCCACTAATCTGTTTGTCTATTCTTTTGCCAATACCACACTGTCTTGATGACTGTAGCTTCATAGTAAGTCGTGAAGGCAAGTAGTAGCTGTCCTCCCTCCCATTTTGTTCTCCAATTGTCTTGGCTATTCAGTGCTTTTTGCCTCTTCATATTAACTTTAGAATCAGTTTGCTGAAATCTACAAAGTAACTTTCTGGGATTTGGATTGGGATTGCATTCAATGTATAAATCAGCTTATTATAAAGCATAATAAGCAGATATTATGATTTATATAATTCTGCAAAATTATGCCCATTTTACAAGATCATATGATTTGCTGTGGCCAACGGGATGTGAGTAGAAGTGTTTTTATATTACTTCTGGACAGAAATTTGAAGCACCAATGCATAGTTTCTAGGTTCTCTTTGCCTGTTTCTTTAGCTTTTAGTAAAAGCAAACACGTTGTTTAGTCCTCCAAGATTCAGCTCTTTGAAACCTCCATATTTATTTTTTAAATTTCAAAAATCCTCCTTCTTGCAAATGAAAGCTTTAATTTCCAGATCATGGTTTCTGTTGTGGGCTCAATAAAGTCAGAGCTGACCAACGATTCCTTATTTCCACCATATCGGTCATACCTCTGAGGGTAGTACCTACAGAAACCTGTCCCTGCTGCCAAGAGAGAGAAGGAATTAAAGCAATTCAGCAATAGTAACTCCTGTTATTATCTGTTAATACCATCCCAATACAGGACACCTGGTTGGCTCAGTCAGTTGGGTGTCTGCCTTCGGCTCAGGTCATGATCCCAGAGTCCTGGGATCAAGTCCCACATCGGGCTCCTTGCTCGACAGGGAGCCTGCTTCTCCCTCTGCCTGCCACCCTCCTGCTTGTGTGCACTGTCTCTCACAGATAAATAAAATATTAAAAAAATATCATCCCAATACATGTGATGAAATACCTCTTGGGTAGTAAAACAGCAAGGCTTGTCATACTATATACACACCGAGAGCCTGATATTACCTGTTTACAACTGCCCCATCAGGGTTATACAGCCTCCATGGCTCTTTGACAGGTTCACTCTTGGGGGCCATCTGTATCTCATAAACACCATAGTTTCATGTTCTGTGTACTCAAGGAGACAATTCCAGTAATAATTCCTCTGCAATTCTAGCTTTCTTTAATTAAAAATAAAATTCATCAATGTCACAAAATACCTGGTAAAGAGTGACACTTCAGTGTTTATTGGAGGGGTGGTTTAGAAGCTGGGAAAGATAGCCATTTTAATGAATATTAACAGTCCATTTTTTCTAGTTGGGATCAATCTGATGGGTGGTTTTAGTTATTCCCATCTAAGATGACAGTCTTTCTCTTATTTTGGAGAATAACTGAAGGCCATGAAGGGATGTGAATACAGGCACTTCAGACTCGTATCATGTTCTAGTTATTAGAGTGCTATAAAATGGGCAGAATTTTGCAGAATTATGCAAATGATATTATCTGCTTAGATTTTCCACCCAGATCAGGATTTAGACTCATCTATACCAAAGGTTATTATTCTCACTCAAGATGTGCACACATGGGCTCTTGTTTGGTATTTGCTAATAAGAAACTGGGAGAGGCCATTTTAAGGCAGAAGGTACATTCAGTCTTCATCCTCTCTTCTTTCCAGGCTGGAGAAAAGGCTTAAAAAGGGCTGACAGGGTTTTTTCAGGGTAATGGGGAATGGACTTCTAGCATCCTGCTTGTGGGGTAATCCACAAGGAAGAGGTTCTGACTTGGGAGATTGAGGAAGCTGGAAAAGGTCTTAAAGTTGGTGGGAAGAAGCCAATAGGAGGTAGACAAGCTAGCCCTGGAGAAGAAGAAAGTGTTTTCCTCCCTCTGGCCTTTAGACAAATGAGTTCTAGATTTTGAAAAGAACCTTGTTCAAAAGCTACCTACTGGATGTGGTGGTTCCCTACAACAAGCCAGAGATAAGGGACGCACTGGAGATTCCATTGAGGTGGTCTGTAGCCAGTGGACTTTGGGAAGAATTCCGTTTTCCAAATTTTAGTTTCTCCACTTTTCCTTTAAGTTTCTGTAAAGTCTCATAAGCACTGGAAGCTGTCCTCAGTCACTACTGTGTGGAAATTATGAGCAGGTCCTGGCCTACACCTTAAGTAAAGAGGTGAAGTAGTAGCAGCTAAGGAAAGGTGGTTTCCCAGTAGCAGAAATGACTACGGAAGAACAGTACAGCAGTCTGAAGCAAATGGCTGTCTGTGGGAGGCAACCAAGACCTGGAGGTATCTATGGAACCAAACCTATCAGCCATCCAGGACATGTCCTAAGACATGTGGAGAGAAGAACGTGATCAAAGTCTGAATCTTTGTAGGCTTGAGGCATGGAAGATTGTGTCATAAAGATTTGGATGTCAAAAGGAGACATGACTTTAGTCAGAAGCTAAAGTCTAAGACATCTGAGTTCTAGCAATAATAATGCTTTCCCATTTCTCGGGTTAAAAGTCTATGTAAGATATTGAAATATCTTCAAACTGATTAGAAAATCGCAATTGTCCTTGGCTACTCCAGCCCTAACTCAAGCACTTCCTGGACATGGCCACAATCCAGCAACTAAAGGGTCAACATCTGACATAGCTGGGAGCCTCCAGAGCTGGTTCCATTGCCACAATGGGCTGATTATTCAATTCTTTGGCCACTACTTTTGCCTACCCTTAGCTGAGTCTGATTTTAAGAGATAGAAGAAAGTATTTTTAAATATTTATTCTTAAAGAGTTTGTGCAGGGAGAGAAATAGAGACCAACCCATATAAGCTAAATAAAGAATAACATAGGGCGCCTGGGTGGCTCAGTCATTGGGCGTCTGCCTTCGGCTCGGGTCATGGTCCCAGGGTCCTGGGATCGAGCCCCACGTCGGGCTCCCCGCTCGGCGGGAAGCCTGCTTCTCTCTCTCCCACTCCCCCTGATTGTGTTCCCTCTCTCGCTGTGTCTCTATCAAATAAATAAATAAAATCTTTAAAAAAAAAAAAAAAGAATAACATAGTAAATGCCTTATGAATACAGAGCCGAACAGAACTAAAAATTTGGAGTGATCAGAGGATGATGGAGGTCAGGTCAAGCACCAATCTTCTCAAAGAAGTGTGGGCTTCCCTCCTGTGCTGGGCACGTATTTTTGCATTATCCTGAACTCTTAACAATTGGTATCCCCTTACCACATGATAAAATGCAGTTTCTCTGGGCTACGCAATGCTACAATTCAACCCCCTCATTTATTTGCCAACAACTCAACACCACGTTGATTTTTCTACAGAGATAATTAGAGAAATTAGGAGGCCACAACAGGAGAGAGAGAGAAAATGGACCATTTCTTGTCCTAAGTTATGGAGATGCCAAAATTATCAGGGCCAACTCTTTCATTACTTAATTCCCAATAAAATTTGAAATCAACTATGTATAAATAATGGCCCAATTAATTCATTTAAATGAATTCACTAATTTAAAATGAATTGTGATCAATTGTTAAGAGCAGCTTACATTATCCCAGCATTTTGCATATTATATAGTCAGCTTAATGTGGAATTAACTCATGACAAAGGCAGTAAAAAGCAAAGCCATGAAATACAGAATATACAGGAAGAGAACTACAGAAATGTAGGCTATATAAATATATATCATCAGATTATTCATATCACTCGTCAAAAAACTGATGAAAAGAAGTTATAATAGAAAATAAATTTTCCATTCCCTTCAGCTGACCAAAGCAAAAGATTTGCTTAATTGGGTACCATAGTTGATTCTTTCACTATTTTACTGCCCAGTAAATAAAAGCTATTTTCAAAAGTCAGATAATTAGGTGTCAGAGCATGTGATATCCAAGCACATGAGGAAAAAACACTAAGATAGCACCCCATCATCCCCCCACCAAAACACAAACACACACACACACACTTTCCTTAAGAAAATGTCCTGTAGAAAGCTATATAAAGCATGCCCTAGGAATAAAGTCACAGCTATTAGTGAAAATTTGTGCAAAAATTACTATTAAAAATAATTGGATTAAAAAAATAAATTCCAGGGGCGCCTGGGTGGTTCAGTCCCTAAGCATCTGCCTTCAGCTCGGGTCATGATCCCAGGGTCCTGGGATCAAGCCCCACATCGGGCTCCTTGCTCAGTGGGGAGCCTGCTTCTCCCTCTCCCACTCCCCCTGCTTGTGTTCCCTCTCTTGCTGTGTCTCTGTCAAATAAGTAAATTAAAAAATCTTATAATTAATTAATTAATTCCAGGAAAGGAGAGGCTTCTGGTAACAAGTCTCACAAGAACGAACTTGGCCATTTTCCATCAACCGTTATGTTCCTTACAGTGTGTGAAATTCAACAGGGTCCCTATTACCCTACCAAAAGCTCACAGCCATGAACGACGCAATGCACTGTTCATCAGTCATTCCTTCTCTGATGGCAGCAAGGACAGGCCAATAACAAGAACCTTTCTTTTCCAGTAGTAAGTACACTGCATGAAAACCCTTCCCACTGAGTGTCTAATATTTCAGAATTGTGCCCTAATTTTCATGCCACATGAGTACAGTAGTTTTATGACTCAAATACATATTCTCTTCCCTTTTTCCCCACCATTCCTCCAATGTCTGCAGTCACTTTTAAGCTTGTTTCTGGCGTCTGGCTATACCGTGACCCTCTGTTTCTGTTGGAAAAGTACCACTGAATGGCTGCTTGGCAAATACCCTGCCTTCCTTCAGAGCTCAAGGGTCTTTACTATAGGAGAAAGTTGGCTCACCTTGTGTCTGGGACCTCATTTCCCCCAGAAGTCTTTCTCTGGGCCCCAGACTAGTTTACCCCTCCCCCTCACACCCACAGACACTTCCTAAAACCCAGGGCTTCTCGCCCATCAGGGCTTCATACTGATGGCCTGCACTGTACCACGGGAGAGGTGCCCGTGCTGTGACCACAGCCCCAGAGCAGTGCCTGGGCCACAGTCGACAATCCACGTGTGTGTGCTAAATGTCAAACAAAGGGTCTCCTTCATTATACACTTCTGTGTGTTATAGATGTCATTTTACATTATATATTTTATATATTCCATAAATTTAAATATGCATTAATTTTATAAGTCTATTAGATTTTCTATCTTAATTTCAGCTCTCATAGGGAATTTCTAATCAGATTTCCACGTCCTGGAAATACTCATTTTTCTATATGGAAGATTTTTTTTTTTTTTAGATTTTATTTATTTATTTGACAGAGAGAGAGAACGCGAGTGCACAAGCAGGGGGAGCGGCAGAGGCAGAGGGAGAAGCAGGCTCCCTGCCAAGCAAGGAGTCCGATGCAGGACTTGATCCCAGGACTCTGGGATCATGACCTGAGCTGAAGGGAGATGCTTAACTCACAGCCACCAAGGTGTCCTGGAAGACTTTTCTTTAGGAAAATTTAAAACCACAAAACTAATACTTGTGTTTAAATAAAGATCTATTCAAAGTTAAGATCATGACTTGTTAAAAAATAACTATCTCATTTCCTCTCATTTTATTGTATGCCCAGCAAAAAGCTGTTTTAAGAAGAGCCCAAAGCAACTCTAGGTGGTAGAACCCCAATGGGCTAATAGAAAGGTTCCTGTGTGCAGTGGGGTCTTAACCTGAAGATGATGCTCCAGAAGGAAGCCATACCTTCCCACCTGCACTGCCCTCATCCCTAGCAGGGTGAGTGCTGGTCTCCAAGGCCAAGGGTGAGGAGCCAATCCCTCCACTAAGACTTTATCACTAATTTAAAAGCTTTAGTGATGTGTCATTCACATCTGATGTTCATCAGCTTCACTCTAGAAAGGCAGTTTCTGAGAGAAGGGAGAGAGAATGAGAAGGCATAGAACAGTTCACATGGTAAAGAAGGGCTTCCATGTGAAGAAGACAAATTTTACCAATAAGTTTTGCAAACTTTTATGAGGCCCAGAAGTTTTTCCATGAGCTGAATTCTCCCCAAGTTTGAGCAGCACCATGCTTAATTCTTTTATTTTTACCAAATAAGAACTGATAGAAAGCTTTCCAGCAGTCAGGGGGTTGTACTGTCCACAAAATAAGCCCCCCCCCATGACACTCTAATGAGAAGACAGAGCCTATTTGTTCAGCCAGCCAGAACCAGCATTTAGTTTGCTCAGCCGTAATAATGATTAAGAAAGCAAAACTTGCCTCTGAAGCTGTTCTTCCTGATAGAAGAAATACCGCACAGGCCAGCATTCATTGTTTCTGTCTGAAGCTCAAGGAAGAGTTCCTTTCTTCTTTCCGCTAAAAAGAAAAAGAAAAAAAAAGAAAATGGTTATCAACTGTTAATTATATCTTGTAATAGTCATAATCCCAGAGAATTTGATCATTAAAAACTAGTTAATGACCACTTTGTGAGTGTGTTAACTGCTCTCTGCTCCATCCTGGGATACACAATTAGCAAGCCTGTCATTAAATACTAGTAATGACTAATTATTCTAGGATTAAAAGCTTAAATATAAATAAAAATGAGATTGAAACTCTTTAAATTAATGGGTTAATGTGCATTCTCTTTACCATGGTTGTACTGTAGATTACGTTATGAACAATGTTATTTCTAGAGGGGATATGGCTGTTTCCAAGTGGGACTCAATTTATGGCTGCAGCAGATGTTTATTCTCCCACATACTGGCTATTGTTTTACAAGTCCCACACTTTCCTTTAATGCAATCTCCTTAACTCACATATTTCCCAGGTCCTTAGTGAGTCATTTTGGGGTGTTCAGGTTCATATTCTGTTTTTTTTTTTCCTTTAGTTTTGATTTTTTTTTTTTTTTTTACTTTGCCCTCATGTTCAATTTTAAAGCTTTATTCCTTCCTGGGGCTTCGCTAGCCCCAGGATGACATACACACAGACATCTCCGCCACATTATCAATGTCATTATTGTCAACCAATATTGACTTCACATAAGCTTGGTCCATGGCTATCTCAATGGAGCAATATATTACCTTTGGATAGAATTTTATTCTATCAAAGTGATTTTAGGTCCAGTCACATAAATGTGAATTCATAGGTCTCCTCTGATCCACAAAGCATATCTGAGATGGAAAGCGTCAGATTTATATTAGCCCCATTTTTTTAAACAAGAAAGCCAAGGCAAAGAGAGGTCACATGAACGGCCCGAGGCCACACAGCAGGTTTCTGTCAGAGCAAGAGTTAAGAGTAAGTGGTAGAGTGGAAGGAGCCCGAGGCTGGGATCAAGGGACCTGATTTTTTCCTTAGTTCTGTGTCAAGCTAGAAATATGTGTAAACTTTGAGGGCTCCAGCTTTTAGAGTGCAGCTTCCTCACAAGTGAAATGAGGTTTTAAACTTGATAACCTCCCAAGGTTTCCCCCACTGCCGCCTTCGTAATTTACAGGTCTGTCTGGTATTACACCATAAGGCAGTTTAATTAAAACCGTGATATAACTCAGTTGTGTAAAGGAAATGCATTAAGGTGAACTGAATTAATTGAGGGCACATTTATAAAGAAGACATGGCCTATGTCCTAAATGACAGGTTGTGGGGAATAGAAGAAAGCATTTTCGGCTAAGAGGATGTTAAAACATGACAATGGAAACACGACAAAACCACATAGAAGCAAGACAACTACACAATGGGAAAATATCTCAACTCTATTTTAGTAGTTTAAATTCTGTAGGGCTTCTGAAACGGAGACATCAGTAGGCATGTCTCATAGCCAGTGGCATTTCTGTCCTCCATCACATCGTAAGTGAAAATCTTTTTGGACATCTCTCCCTCTTCCTTCCTCGTGTTACATTCTCAGCCAGGCAAACCGGACCTTTGAGCTCAGTCAACTGACTTCACAGCCAAATTGGATCATTCTGATGAAAACTCCAAGCCTTTCCAATATTCCACAAACTCCCAAATTATGCCCAGAGACACAAGTGTACATACAGACACACATTTTTTTCCCCAGAAAAATTAATGATATAAGTACATGGCGGAATCAAAGTTTGAGATAGGAGAACATCACCTGGATAAAACAGGTTGAGAAAGTTACTGACAAACTAAAGCAAAGAAACCCAATTATCTGGAAGTTATTTGGTCAATACTGACATTCTTTCCTAAACTTGTCTGATTCCTAAAATGCTTTATGCTTTTCAAAGCTTTTTTCAGTGATGTGTCACTGAATAAGCACAAAGCCCTGTGAGGTTGGTAAATTTAGGATCAGGATTCCCAGTTTATATACTTCTCAAAGTAGTTGGATGGTGTGCCCAATGAGAACCACACAAACATGTTCATCTCATCACTGATATGTATGGAACCCAACTGAAAAATCTACTTACTGAACTTCTAATGTAAAAATACACTTTAAATTGTACCTTTAGCTGAACTAAAAAGAAAAAAAAAGTTTCCAATGAGGCGGTTCTGACTAAACCTAACCAAAGCTATGATTATTTTAAGCTGTTGAGCTAGAAAAAAATAAAATGACTGTAATATTGCCAAATCTGAACCCAAGGGGAACTGAGAATCTGTTTTTGTAATAATCCACTTTATTGTGATTTTGGTCCTGATAATTAAAGAAGGTAGTTGTGGTCATGCATGATAGGTGGGATGGTTTCTGAAAATCATGGGATAAAATGAGGGCAATGAAAAGGCAAAAAGACAAATGACAAACTGGGAAAATATAGTTGCAACTTATATAGCAGAGAAATGATTAATGTCCCTGAAATGAAATATTAATAGTTTCTAAAGCCCAACAACCCTATAGAAAAATGGGCTGGAGAAATGAACAGATAGCCACAGAAACAGAAATTCAAATGGCTTTTAGGCATATAAAAAGATGCTCAACCTTGCTCACATAAAGAGAAATGCAACTTGAAACCACAATCAGGTATCACTTCTGACACATTACGTTGCCAAAAATCCAAAGTTGACTGCACACTGTGAGGGAGGCTGGGGGAAAACATGCACTCTCATCTATTGCTGGTGGGAAGGAAGGCACAACCACGACAGAATTTGGGAAAAGGTGCTTTTACCTTTTGACCTAGCAGTTTTAATTCCAGGAATCCCACCCAAAATTCACTGATAAAAATGCAAAAAGACTTATGTAAGATATTCATTTCTAGCCTATTTGTAATAGCAAGAGACAAGATGCTAGATACAATGCAAATGTCTACCCATAGGAGACTGGTTGAAAAAACTACAGAACATCAGCCACACGACAGAGTACAGTGTAGCTGTGAAAATAAAAAATGAGAATTCTCGGGCGCCTGGGTGGCTCAGTTGGTTGAGCAACTGCCTTCGGCTCAGGTCATGATCCTGGAGTCCCAGGATCAAGTCCCGCATCAGGCTCCCTACTCAGCAGGGAGTCTGCTTCTCCCTCTGACCCTCCCCCCCTCATGTGCTCTCTCTCTCCTCTCATCCTCTCTCTCAAATAAATAATAAATAAAATCTTTAAAAAAAAATGAGAATTCTCTCTTTGTGCTACCAGGCAGTATGCTATCCAGGCAATAATGTAAGAAAACAACGAGAGAAAGTACGCTCCAATTTATTAAGAAAGAGTGGAATACAAATATGTAAGTATATGTAACATATATGTAATGCACGTTGTATACAATCTGTTTGCAATTTTAAAATCCCCAATATTAAGAAATGGTTATTTAAAAAAAAAAAGAAGGGAATCAGGAAGAAGTGACAAAGAGGCCCATCTTCTTTCAATATACTTTGTTTTGTTGATTTGACTTTGCAACCATGTAAATATTCTATATATTAGTACAACAGACTTAAATTTTGAAAAAGCAATCCCTAAAAATTGAAAATAAAATTAAACAAATGTGCCAGAATGTATATCCAGTTGGTATCATAATAGGAAAATATTCCAAGAGATTTTAAAACACAGTATTTTTACCATATGGCTCTACTAAGATAGATTCTAAAAACAAAAAACAATACAAAATACAAAATAAAAACTCTTAAACAGTGTCCAGGAATCCTATTGTTATGCTGATACTATTATTGGTATAATGTGGGATGAAGTTAAGGAGTCTTAGAATCTAAGAGATTTCAGATACAAAATGGATGAAATTCTGTAAAATCCCAATAGTCCTGAATTTTAATTGCTGCATTTTAGATTTTAAAGATATTCCCACTTCTGTCCTTAGAAAAGACCTAGAAATAAAAACCAACCTTCTAGCCATGAGTATCTCTAGCACCTAGACTGTGGTTTCTAAATACTATTCTCCATTAAAGGGACAAAAGAGCCCAAGGAAGATGTTAAGTTAAGCAAGATGGACTCAGAAAAAAGGTCATAAAAATGGCTGCAACGGTACTAAAGACAAATAGGGTCTTGTCACAAGGACCAGGAACTGACCAAAGAGTGGCTGACACGAAGCCATTTTGATCATTGATAAGGGAAACTACTGGAATGGATCAAAACATGTGTGAGCTCCTAATATTTTTAAAATTAGTTCATTGGAATTCATTAGAAGATGATAGCAGTTTGAATCATTCTTTTGAAAACGGGTCAATTAACATCTGACTTTCCTATACCAACTGAACCGCTAGGTTACCAAATAGAAGTGTTTCTTTGTAGAAGTTCCTTAGCTGATATATTATTGTGAAACTCCACACGAATTAATGGATCAAGTCAATAAGCATCAATGGCTGCAGACATCATAAAAAGAGACAGCCAGATAGAAAATTTCTCCTGGTGGAAGAAAACACCACTACTTGGCAGGGGCGGGGGGGCGGCGCAGGGGAACCAAAAATATTAAACCTGAATCCAGGAAATGAACAAGAAAGGAAGACGAAGGTGTTAAGTGACATAACAGTGTTGCAATCAGCAAAATCTTGACTGTGGGAAATTCTACGGGACAAATGACCCCATCTGTCTTGCAAATAACATTCAAGGGAAATAAAGAGATGGAAGGAGAACTTATCGCTTAAAAAGGTGCTCATTAAATATAGTTATCAGTAGGGGCACCTGGGTGGCTCAGACCGTTAAATGTCAGACTCTTGATTTAGACTCAGGTCATGATCTCAGGGTCCTGAAATCAAAGCCCTGCATAGGGCTCTGAGCTCAGTAGGGAGTCTGCTTCTCTCCCTCTCTCCCCCTTTCCCTCTGCCCCCCCCAACCCACTCATGCTCTTTCTCTCTCAAATAAATCTTTAATAAATAAATATGGTTATCAGAAACAATGCATGGCCTTATTTGGATCCTAATTCAAATAAACAGGGGGGGAAAGCCATAATTACGAAACCATTATAAATTTAAATACTGACTGGCTATTGAAGGCCTTTGAGAAACTATTTCAACTGATTTTACATGTGATAACAGTGTGGTTATGTTTTTTAAAAGTTAGCTTTTAGGGGCGCCTGGGTGGCTCAGTCGTTAAGCGTCTGCCTTTGGCTCAGGTCATGGTCCCAGGGTCCTGGGATCGAGCCCCGCATCAGGCTCCCTGCTCGGCTGGAAGCCTGCTTCTCCCTCTCCCACTCCCCCCTGCTTGTGTTCCCTCTCTCGCTGTCTCTCTCTCTGTCAAATAAATAAATAAAATCTGAAAAAAAAAAAAGTTAGCTTTTAGAGATGCATAATGAAGTATTTACAGAAGAGATGCGATTTTTGGAAGAAGCAGGTCTGGACATAGAGCACAGAATACTGTCCATGAGTTGATACACTTTGAGCACAAGGATACATGCAAGAAGTTTCATTGTATTATTCTATGTTGGGGTATGTTTTAAATAAAATGCTTTTCAAAATGGGCTAGGAGAAAGTGGAATGAGTCAATTTTTGTGGTCATTAAAATGTCCCCTTTTTAATAACTTTTCCCATTTCACTGGCTAACCAACAATTTGTAGTTATGTGGACACAATCCTAGGTCCTTTATAAACAATCTTGGTTAGACAAATATCTGAACCTCACATATTTTTATATATATCACATAGCTTTCCACGAAAATTAGTACAAATCAATCTCCACATATCCATGTAGTTCCCTGAGCCTCGTACTTAAAACACCCTCATTTGAGCAGCTTCTACTACAGGGTCTCTGGAAGCCAAAAATGAACTTTGTTCAGCATTCCCCATAAAAGGATTTCTAACGAGGAGGACCCGGTAAAGTTGTAAAGGGTGCCTGAATTTTTTTTTTTTTTTTTTTTAACAGTTGATACACAAGGTCTGACCTATAAGTGCTTCATCAGCATCTGAAGAACAGGTAAGTGGCAGTTCGTGTGCAACAGAGATTAAGAGCATCAGTTTTGTATTTCGCAGATGGAAGTTTGAATCTGAGCTGCTCAGCTGGGGAATATGACATATCCTCGTAAGGTGGATCAGAGAAGACCATTACATGATGACATACATGCATGATGCTAACTAGCAGCATCTGGCACAGAGTTAATGATACAGATACTGATGTTTCAGAAAATGTCCAATGAAACATTACATATATGATCCCCCAGTAGATAGATGAACGGGTGGATGATGTAGACGATGCCATAAAGAGAAGCACAGTAAGACTAAATTTGTGTACACGGTAAGGAGCTGTATTTAGAACTTGACTCTGCAATGAATTACAAATTTGACATTGGACAAAACACTTAACCTCACTGTGCCTGACAAAGTTAAAAACACAATAACAGGATTTACTTAAATGCCATGACTAGTTCAGCAGTTCAGTCTTTGGACATGAAATATTTAGTATAAGGCAGATATAGATCACCAGAGCATAGAAAAGCTGCTGCTATTTATGTCCTTCCTAAGCAATAAAAGCACACAGTTAGCTGCAGAACCCGGGTCTCCTAACTGTAGTTTACACTTTTTAGTAGGAGATGTTCCTCTCCTGTGAATCACTAGGCCCGCAGACCTGCATCCCATGCATGCTAGCTTATATTGCAACGAGCCTAAAGAATGCAGGACATGTGAATTGACTGGCATCTGGAAGGCAGGGTGGGGTGGACAGAAATACTTACTGTAGAAGACCAGACTAATCCAAGACGTCTCCCAAACCCTGGTCTCCCTAGGCTTAATCTGACTGGCTAATACCCCAAAGTGTTGGTCCTGGTATCCAAAAAACATACACGGACAAGAATAGTGGCTCTTAGTTCATAGATATCTTACTCACAGCCTTCAGTACCAAAGACCCAAAATCCTCTGCCAGCGACTAGACCAATACATAACTACTGGGATGAGCTGGGTTTCCTGTGGCTCTCATTCTGTGACAGTTACACATAAAACTGCAAACAGCAGCCAGTACCTAATCCCTGGGTCCAAAGAACATCTCATCGTTTGAGCCTGTCTGATCTGTGTCCCCGTGCAAGTCTCTGGTTTTCTTCTGAAAAAGGGAAAGTGAGGACAGACATGAAGCAGATACCATACCCCAGAGAGGACAACATCAGGTGGAAAGGTTGGTTTTGCAATATAAGCTACGATTTTACACAACAAGGACTCTGGTACCCAAGAGCTAGGACCTGATTAGGTAAAGAACAGAGTTCCCAGGGCCCAGAATCCCCAGTGACCTTTCCAACTGGTCCTTCCACAGAAGTTAATTAGATTGTAAGCAGGCAACTGATCCGTCTATGTCTTTCAGGAAATAGTGTTTTCCTTCTAATACCCTGGAAAAAAAAAATTACTAAAACCTTTTGTTAATTACTCGGCATCAATTGAAGAGACAGATTAACATCTAAGTCTCAACTCTGGGTCCAGCCAGAGTATTGTCAGACATCTGTAGAAGATTCACCACTTGTTTCCTGGCCCTCATGGATGCCTGGCACCGGGAGGCTGCAAAGTCATGAGATCAAGAAGCAAACAGGCCCAGCAGGCTGACTTCCGCACAGTACAGCAGAGAGAACCATGCTCCACTGCCCCTCCCCACAGAGTATCTCTTAGCCTCTAAGGGAGCAACTCCCACACCTTCAGAAATATTATAAAGAGAATCGCACCTCAGCGACTCCTTGCCAAGGGGTGGAGGCATGACTTGTGTGGCCAGGGAGGTTAAGGAGGAGGCTCGGTATCTCCTGGGCTCTCCCGCAAGCCAGCACATAGGCTGGACAGGTGTGTTTTACTTCTGCCCTTTACTGGGCGAATTCGCCAGGGCAATTGCCCAAGTCGGCCTTCTAGCAGACGGTTGGGAGGTCCTTCTCTTACTGTCCCCACTGGCAGGACTCACAGGGAGAAAGGAGGGATCCTGCAGAAGAGCTTTTGCTTTGCACGCCCATACTCTCCCTTTACAGAGACCAATTGTGTGTTTTGGGGGTGGAGGAGTCCTACCAGGACCTCAACATGAGGGAAGCTGTTAAAGACAGGCCGCTTTGACTATTAAGTCTGTACTGCATTCTTCAAATGAGCTGTCCCGATAATGTGCTTCTGACTCCCATGTCTCATTCTCACTTGGTTCATGAAGCTGTGGAAGTAAAGAGAAGGTCCTGGTTTACTCCCTCTCCTCCATAAAACTAACACCAGCAACAATCTTCGGCAGCACTGGCAGAGTTCACGGCTTCAGGGAAACCTGTCACCTCGCTCCCTCCATACACCCAGTGAGATTTACTGGAAAAGGCTGCAGCCAGTACCTAATTCCTGGGTCCGAAGAACGTCTCACTGTTTGAGCCTGTCTGATCTGTGTCTCTGTGTAAGTCACTGGTTTTCTTTTGAAAAAGGGAAAGTGAGGACAGACATGAAGCAGATACCAAGTCCTTCCCAGGTCTACCATTCTCCAAATCCACATACCAGAGAGACAATAAGGGTGAGACACAGTCTGAAAACACAACATACAGTAGTCATCAAGGAGCCAGAACTGAAGCTGGCCCGGTTGAAGGGGAAAACATGGACACACAGAAAATAGGGGAGGCTATTGTAAATGGGCGATGCAGCTTGAACAAAGGCAGGAAGAAACAGCCTCAGAGTTGTAGGAGACCTCTGGTTTACAAATATCGCAAGTGGTCAATTTTTTTAAATAGATAATTGTTAGGAAATTCATGCTCAGCAAAGTGGAATGATCCTGTAGCTACAGAAGTACGGGGTCAGAATTTGCTTCCCCCACTGCTCCACAGCTGACAAAGAGAGGGCTGGAGAGCTCATGTTTAGGAGAAGGGTTGTAGGGACTGAGACTGATTGAACGGAGCGGAGGATTTGGAGAGCAACATGGTCAGATTGATTGTTTCTAGGTCAATCATCAAATGAGGATTCGGAGTGCCTTAGGGTCTATCTAATTCTCTCATTAAGATGACTGAAATAACCAGGCCACTAAACAGTCAATATGGTTATTTCATTCATCTTAATGACCCAATCAGATCGACTCTTGGGAGATCTTCAACACCAACCCCAGAGGGAAACACTCATACAAACATAACAGCAGCTTTTGTTGAGCTCTCGAAGTTTAATGATGGACTTAGTCCCGGAAATCCCTAGAGGAATGAAAGATGACCATTTATTGTGTATAAACAAAGATACTAAAGGACATATCTTAAGCAAAAGGAGAATACTGTAACTTCAGTAAATGGATAAAGACAGGAATGAGCAAAATATAGAGGATCAAAGGCACATTTCTTTGCCCAGAGCAGTATTTCCAGATCACAAAAGTATAAAAAGGTAATATACAGAAGGCAGAGAAGATGAGCAAGCTAACGGGAGGTCAGATGCAGGATGCCTAAATATATAGTCAACTGATCTCAAACCCTAAAAACATAGGGATGTTTCAATAAACATTGGTTACAACAATATTAAAGATGTTTAATTATAAATTATATTATATAAATATAAATTATAAAACAGAGACCTGGGAAAATTTCTATTAGCAAAAATAAGGCGGGCATTAGAGGTAACCAGACCTGTAAAGCAGGTAATGATACAGCAATGGCTATAAATATATGAAAGAATAAGCAATTGAGAAGAAGTTTGTTACAAACTGAATTGTATGCCACCAAAATTCACGTATTGAAGCCCTAAGATAGGGCCTTTAAGGAAATAATTAAGGTTAAAATAAGGTCCTAGGGTGGGGCCCTAATCCCGAAGGACTGGCATCCATTTATAAAGAGGAAGAGAAACCAGGAGCACGCACACAGAGAAAAGGCCATTTGAAAACACACTGCGATGGTGGACATCTGCGAGCCAAGGAAAAAGGCCCCAGGAGAAACCAGCTATGCAGGCACCTTGATCTTGGACTTCTAGCCTCCAGAACTAGAAGTAAATAGATTCTCTTGTTTAAGCTACCCAGTCTTTGGTATTTTGTTATGACAGCCCAAGCAGACTAATACAGAGACCAACCCCAAAGACACTTGCCTCAGAGAACACATATTCGTGCAGTTTCTGTCATTGAGAGAAGCAGTCTGCTTGGAAAGAGTCTAAAGGAAGGAGAACGCCCTCCCCGATTTAGGCTCTCACAATGAACGAAGTACACCAAGTTCCTAGTATCACCATGGCAATTCAGACCTTTACTAAGAATTTTAAAGGATGCAAACCTGGCCCCCAATATTTGGACACTGTAACACCAAATATAGATATTTGGAAACCTCAGAATATAAGGCTGATTTTTTTCTTTAGCTTCTTTATCAGCACCAATCCAGCCAAAGAGTTGGAACTATTCCATTAATAGTTATACATCTATCAGAAAAGTATAAGACTAAGGCAGAAACAGCCACAAAATTTCAGTTATTTAATTCTAACAAAGTTGTTTATCTCATTCACAAGACTTCCATGTAGCAAACTCAGTGATATAAGCTAGAGAGGCCAATGTATTTCATTCCTATATTAGAATACAGGCCTATGTGGTTGAGAAAATAAAAGGTCAAGTGCCAGCAATTAAAAGCTTAAGCCAGGAAGAAAACAAAACAACAAAAAAACCCTTAAGCCAGGAAAGGGCATATAACACCTGTGTTCTCAGCCCATTGCCAGAAGTAGTCACTGGCTCCACCTATCAGGAAAAATTGTGGGGAAGCCTCATTCTCTCAAATGCAACCGTGGGTATATCACAATCCCTTGGAGGGCTTGTTGAAACTCCCATCTCTGGGCCCACCCTTGAACTTTGATTCTGATGGAGAGGACTGAATTTGCATTTCTAGCAAGTTCACAAGAGAGGCTGACACTGCTGGTTCTAGGCACCCCCTTTGGGAACTCCTATTAGATCAATGGTTCTCAATCCTGGCTGCACATTAGAATCACCTGGGCAGCTAGTAAAAAGATACATGCTGAGACCCTACCCCTAGACACGGATTTAATTGGACAAGAGTGATGCCCTGCCATCTAAAAATACCCCTGTGCAGCCAGGATTTCTAGTTCATAAGAACATAATTTAAGTATGGGTGGAGGGGGCGGTATTCTTCCAAGGGCTCATACTACACATGAACAAGTTCATTATCACATAGAACAGTGGCACCTTCAGGCTTAAAAACCCCAATGTCCTGGCTCCCAGGTGATACCACTTCCCTTAATGAGACAGCACACAAAACAAGCAGCATTGTTTTAAAACCAATTTACTCCCCACATTTCTCTCTCTCTGCTTAAAATGCATCTGCCACTCTCCAGGCAGAGCCCGGCCCTCAATGCAGTACCTGCTGTATCTGGGAGCAGTGGGTCCATTTCCAATTCTGGGTAGCTGAGGATGCAGCCCTGGAGAGGCTCCCTTCCCATCCGTTAACCTGGCCCACCCTGCTCTGGTTCTCTGACCCAGCCCCACATAGGTTCTGTCTCTGCCCCAGGAGCTGGGGCCAAAGTGGCTGAGGCTGGAGGAGGAGCCCACTTCTAAAGAAATGTAAAAGGAAATGAACAAAGCTGCTGTCCGTGTGCCCTTTGGTCCCACATTGACTACATCCAGGCTGCCAGAAGTCACCTCAGGAGGAATCTCATTTTAAGAAGCAACTGCGGGAGATAAAACCAACCTACCCAACCATCTCAGATTCAGGTCTTCCTCTGCTCCCATTCCCAGCACACACACACAGTGTTCATTTGCCCATTATGGAATTTTACTGAACTCATCAACTCTAAGTAAAAATAAATAAATAAGAGCTGATCTACCGTGCCTTTACAGATTTTGAGCTGATTTAACAGCCATCTGATAAACACGCCCTGCATCTCTAATGGCCTCCGGCCCGACACCTTGGTGTAAAACTAAGAAACATCGCCATCTGCTGGCCAGGGGGCCCACATGCATGGAAATTTCCACCTCCGTCACCTTCAAACAGCGGCGCCTGCGGAAGGCAGCGTCAGGTCCGGGAATCGTATGAACAGGTTGAAATTCATAGCCAATCACTCCATTTCTTTGACCAAATTGCGCACTAGAACATGAAATTTTGGTGCACTTTCCAGTGTGTTATGTATGTGTGTAGAGGAGTTGGGGAGGGGAGGCTTTTTGCATGGTACTCTCATATTCGGGTTTTTTGTTTTTGCCCGCCCCCCTTCTTGAAATTCTCAATGTTGAGAATTACACAGGTCCATCTAACCAACATCAACTGAGCTTCTTCCATGCCCTAAGTATCCACGCCAGAAGAATCGAATGACAGAGACTGAGGAGAAAGAAATGGAGAATTTCTCTTAGTCTGTTGACTGGAAAACTGAGGTTCTGTGCTTTTTCTCTCTGTACAGCTCTCCAGTGAAACACACAGATCAACCTCATTGGAAGGGGGCTTTCAGCACAACCAGGTGATTTATCCTTAACACAGTGAAAATAATACACTTTTGTGGCTTCTTCTGCACTATATCCTTCTTAGAAAACAGGAGAGGGACACACCTATGACCGAAAAGAGGGGTGTTTTGGTCGATGATCTCTGTGTTCCTGATTCCTACTTCTTTCCCCCTCTTCTCCCAGTCTTCAGGTAATTCCCCAATCAAGCCCACCTCTCCATCCTCCATCTACTCCGCAGTCTTGACATCTGACAGTAAAAAATGTATAAACATTAATAGGGAGAAGGGAGGGAGGGAGTACCTGCCTGCACAGCACGCAAGGTACGGAAGTGGGAACGGTTTTTGTCTTTGGTGATGAGGCCTGGGGGTGAGTGATGGTTTCCAAGCTGATGATGCTTTTACCCCATGGAGAACCTCTGCATTCAGCCTCAGGAGTAGCTCCCCCCGCCCTTTTTTTTAAAAAGAGAGGTGCACAAGTGGGAACCCAAGGTCCTCAATCCTGGCTGTGCAGAGCCCTGGGGACAGCTCTAATTCTCTGTAGCCTCTTCTCTCCACTTGCCACACCTTCCCTACCCAAATAGGCCAAAGAGGAACCCAATCTCACATGACTTAGAGTGGAATTCAGCGAATACGTAGAATTAATGCCGGGCTCTAACGATTCCCTGCCTTAGAGGCAGTTTGCCTGCTTTGTCACTCAGAAATGACTCAACATAAAAACAAGACCAGAGCTCACTGGGAGCATGCAGGGGAGAGTCCAAGCCTGCCCATATTGTCATCTGCAGATGGCTAACTATTCTACTTTCCTAGAACACTGGTCCTTGTGGGAGAAACGACCTTTAAAATCCGAGACAGGGGTGCCTGGGTGTCGCAGTCGGTTGAGGGGCAGACTCTTGTTTCAGCTCATGATCTCAGGGTCCTGGGATCAAGCCCCATGCTCAGGATGGAGCCTGCTTCCGGATTCTCCCTCTTCCTCTGCCCCTCCCCAGAGCTCGCTCTAAAATGAATAAATCTTTTTAAAAAATAAAAATCCAAAACAGAGCAAGAAGAAAACAAAGATGATCACACGGGTAAACCCAAGGTCTTCAGAAGGAAGGTAATTTGCCCAAGTTAACACAGCATAGAAGCGGCAGGGCTGAGTCTCCAGCCACTTAGGCAAGACTTCCCACTATAATCTGCTGCTTTGTCACAAAATAGGGCAGTACCCCTGGCCATAAGGAAATTTTGACACTGTGATCATCTTGAGAAGCCCTAGACTTTTTTTTTTTAATCACCCTATCTTAATCGACCCTCTAACTCTAGGACCTCCTTTTCCTGAATGTCTCCTTACATCAGAGGACAGCAATTAAAGTAATGCATACTGAAGCATTAGAGATCCAGGTCACATAAGTATTTTTCAGCATTGAGGGTGGCAATTCTAATAATAAGCACCCAAGAGGAAAGTACAGGGAAATAGGCCATCTTCTATAAAGAGTCTGTATTGTTCAGCAAGCACTACCTTGGATTCTGAAAGCAAAATGCTGGAGATGATATTCTGGATGTGACCCTTGAGATTTGAGAAAATCATTCAACCTCTGGTAGTGTAGTAAGGATAACAGAAGTTAATTCAAATATGGTGTTTTGAACAGTGTGTGGCACAGGGTAAACAGTCAATATTAATTTTTGTTTTTCTTATTACTGAGTGACCAGCTGTTCATCGTGACTATAGGAGAAAAACTACATTTTTCTCATCATTCCATACTCATTTTGTAGCAATATTCTTTCCTTCCCAGGATAAAGAATTAAAAGGAAAAAAAGCAACCATTAAGTCCTTAGATCTTTTATAAGGAAGTTCTAAAGTAAGGAGCTAACATTCAGAGTAAGTATGCTTTACAACTGAACCCAATAGCGAACCCCTCTGCAAAGCTCTTGTTTCTATTTTTCCCCCAAATGATAGTGTTTGTTTTCAGCAATAATTAGAAACATGATTCAAAAACCTGTATGGGTCTCAAGAGACGATCCTGGAATCAGAACCCAGCCACACAGGAAAGACATTTGAAATCAAGTTACCTGAAGGTTTGTGAATATGCAGTTGAATTCAAGATAGCTGAAGAGCCCGAAAGTGAGTTCTAATACCACAATCACACCAAAATTTCTATCAAGTAGCCACTGGACCTCTCTGGGCCTCAGTGTCCTCTTCTGTAAAGTGAACACTGGACTAAGTTATATCTTCAGTCCCTTGGAGTTTTCTAGTTATACCACTCCTGGAACTATTTTTATTCATATAGAAGTATTACAAGACAAAGCTTATGAAGGGGTGAATTATTCAAATTATTAGATGAACTGGATAAATATTGATGAATTATTTGTGGCGAATGTCTATATGTCAAGGTTGAGGTTCTACCCAGTTCACACATTTTCCAAAGTATGGGATCAATCCATACGGCCGCTCTCTTGTGTGTCTTCCCAGCTGCTTGATGTTTGGTTCATGCAGCCCCGCCCTTTCTAGAACCACACACTGCCCCTGAATCTGACCACCAAACATCACAGGTCATTTGTCTCCACAATCAATTCTTCCCTTCCTGAGCTCAGTTTAGTGAGCCTTCCCTGTTCAATCCTCCAGTGACATCTTGTGATATCTAGGTACACAAGATCCCCTGAAGGTAAAATCTAATATGAAATCTGGTAACATGGACTTAATTTCCCTGGAGGTTATTTTTGCACTTGAGGTCTACACCCCCAAAATTCACCCCCAAAATCATTGCTTTTGATGCACAGGCGTACACCCGATTTTCTATTTGTTTGGCACCATAAGCAGGTAACATTTTTACAATGACACTGGTCTTTTGTCGTGATTCTAAACTACTAGATTTTTCTTTGATGAAACCAATAGGGTGGGTGAGGGGTACTTGATTGTTTCAAGAACTATTCTACTGTGGGGTCAAACTGATCTATCTGAAATTCTTTTGTAGGATACTTCATTTTGACAAACTGACCTGGATTTCTGTGGCTTTGCCCAACTTAACTAGCTAAGAAAGTTATGGTCAACCTATCTGAACAAATCTATCAGTTTGAATCATCCGCAACCAATTTCAACCAACGCAGGTGCCTTCACTCTTCAGAAGTCTGCTCACATGTTTGTCATTGCTGTGAATTTTAATCAAATGCAATTCTGCAAAAGGCTGAGTCCATCTCAAATTCCGTTTTCAGTGAACGATGGCGAGTAGGTGTACGGAGGCTGTTTCACATCCTTGTTTTGAAGCATTTTTTTTCTTACTTTGAAAGGTCAATGTGCATCTTCCCACCTTTTGGTCTTAGGGAGCACAAGTCTTCCGAATTTTTACGAGCTCCAGCTGGAGTTGTGGGAGCCATCCACTGCAACATCAGTGTGATTTGTGTAGCATTAATAGCCCTTTTGTTCCACGAACTTCAATTCCCTTTGAAATAGAAGAGTACTGAACTCACCATTTCATATGGAGAATGGAGGAAAATGTACACCTGGATGTGAGCTTATATGCTATGATTATTGATACTGACATCAAGATCACACTCCATGCCAGTCCTTGGGCTCCGGGGAGCTCAGAGCATTGATTTGGGGAATGCAGGATGTGTTACAGGTCAGACTGAAAAGCACGAAATTACAACACTGATCTTAATAGCAGGGTTCTGTGGGTTGCTTCTACGCTGAGACACCTGCCCATTTAACCAGCCAGAACCAAAATATTGCACACATATTTAAGGTCTCACATGTGAGTAAGTGTTGTAGCAACAAAGGGGTTTTCAACTTTGAGCCTCTCTTACTACAAAAATAAAAAGCAGTATCTAGTCTGGGTCAGTATTTTTAAAGGAATTTTGTTTTTTATTGCTGCCTCTCAAACCCATGATAGCAGAATAGGAGTGAAGTTCATAGGAAAAAAAACAATAGTTGCTTTACTTCAAAGTATGCTCTAGAGGAACTTTTCAACAGAACTCAGCCTCCTCAAGTTAATGCAAAAGGAGAACTGCGAAGAATCAAATTATTTCCAGAAAGCAGAAGTTAAAGGCCAACAATCACCATATGCTCAATAAAGGTGAACTGAGCTTTAAATATGTGAAGAAAAAAAATTGATCTTGTGTTGATTGCCGCCAGGCTCTCCCCTACTAAACTAACCCTCGAAATCCCCCGCCTCAGCCACTCTTTTGCTCCCCAACTTCCAGATCATTTGCCAAACTTCCATACTCAGCTCTCAAGGGCCTCCTAATGGAGCCCCAATTAATTATCCAGCCTCTCTTAAGCACCAGGCTGCTCCCCACCCCCACTACCTCCATCACGAAGCCCTTGCTTGCCGTCCCCCCTCCCCCCTCCCCCCACCAACATGCTGTCAATTGCTCAGTTAAGCAGCCAAAGGCTATTTTTATTGGGTCCTAACTAAGCCATGTCCTGTGCTAAGTACCCGCTGAGGCATACAAAAAAATAAGCTACCATTCTTACTAGGAAGGGATTTCTAAAAGGAAAATATTCTGGGATAGGGTGATGCTTATCAAATTTTGTTTAAAAGTGACTCAAGTGCCCTAAAGGAAATAAATATGCATTTAGGGAGTTTAGTTTGGGTCAAATTATTAAAGGATCTTGAATAAATCATACCGCTCTTTCAACACTCAACTCAAACACAAACTCTCCTATTCACTTGAGAAACCTACTTTTTCCACAAAGAGTGCTTTAAAACCCAGTCAAAAGTGCCATCTTTTTCTTTTCTAATCTCTTAAGTATTAAATTATGGTCTGCACTGTACATATGCTCTCAATTTTAATGTTCCTTTGTATTTTGTCTCAAACATTTTTCAGTCAGCTTTTTACCCATTTTATTGAAGTAAAATTTATACACCAGTTAACCATTTTAAGTGTACTCAGTGATTTTTAGTAAGCATAAGGAGTTGGCCAACTATCACAATCTAGTTTCAGAATATTTTCACCATTCCCAAAAAGAAATCTCATCAACCATTTGCCGTCACATATTCATCCCCTGGCCCCAGACAACAACATATTTAATTTTCATCTCCTGAAATTCACCTTCTCTGGGACACTTCCTATGCATGGAATCATACAATATGTGGTCTTCTGTGTCTTTTCCCACTTAGCCTAATGTTCTTGAGGCTCATCCACACTGTAGCACGTGTTGGTTACTCTCTAATTGGCGAATAATATTCCCTTGTATGGATACACCGTGTTTATGTGCACATTCGCCAGTTAATGGACATTCAAATTGTTTCCTTCTTTGGGCTATTATGGATAATGCTGCCATGAGCATTCATAAACAGATTGTTGTGTGGACACGTTTTCATTTCTCTTGGGTAGATACATAGGAGTGGAATTGCTGGATCATATAATAAATCTGTGCTTAACATTTTAAACAACTACCGAACTGTTTTCCAAAGTGGCTGCACCATTGTATGTGTCTACCAGTCAGGCATGAGAGTTCCTAGATAGATTTTTAATCTAATGGGAATTTATGAAAAAAAAAAATGTTTGAATACCCTGTCAAAAGTTTTTTTTTTTTTTTTTACCAAAAGCACTCTAAAAATACATGCATTGTTTTTCACTTTACATAGGGCAAAGATGGGGGGGGAACAAAAACAAAACAAATTCCCCACCATGAATTGGTCTTAACAAGCCTAGGAAAATACAAGAAACAAACAAACTACTAAAATGGAGACCTTATATAAAGTATCTACACAAATAGAACCGTTTCTTCTCATCTAACTTTCAAATTATCAGTGCAGCCTCAGGCTCCACAGAAAGATTAATCTTACTACTTTATAGTCATACCATATATAATGTCACAGGGTTTTTGTTGTCAAGAAGAGGTCAATCTGAGTTAAAGATCACAATTATAGAATATTTGAAAAGAACTACGAATAATTTTAAATTCATGCAGCCTCACCATCTAGAAGATAATGCCAACTCCTCAGTACAATGGTGAATGCCATCCACGCTGACCCCTGCTCAGCTTTCTGACTTTATTTGCTCCCAGGGTCAACTTTATCAACCACGCTCCAGATTCCTGAAGGTCTCTAGGCTTTTGCTCATTGTTTTTTTTAATGTGCTGAATTCAAAAGCCATCCTTCCTAGATTTTTCCCCAATCTTGGGCCTTAATACCTTTCATTCATAAATATATCTAGTATAAAATTCTTCACCTATATCACATTTAATTGCATAAAGTGGGTATTATTTTACAGATGACAAAACTAGGGTTTAGGGAATCTGTATGAGCTGCTATGCATCGCACAAATAAACAGTAGAGTCAGAACTCAAACCCGAGTTTCAAACCCCAAAATTCCAGGCTCTTCACCTGGGCATTGCCCCACCCTCTAGTTTTACCTTATATCACTGTTATTTAATCCTTCCTTGGGTTCTTCTGAGTGGTTTATTTCCAGTCCTCTGCTACTGCTTGTCGTTGCCAAGGAAGCAGGGATTCCATTTCATTAAATTTCTGTATTCCTGAACTTCCTAGCACAGAGCTTTGAATAGTTGAGATTTGGTAAAAATGTGCCAAATGGATACAGATGTACGATCAATAGGCCACCAACCAGACCTTCTAGAAGACCACTTTACTCAACACATTCCCTTGCATCTAACTAGTTGATATCAAAGGCTCAAAACAAGTTTTTTTTTTTTAATTCAAATTGCCATTTACATTAAAACTCTATTCTGCCCAAATTATCATTATCTCAGAAGTGAGGAGTTTGACATTTCTGAAGCTGTGACATAGAAATTTATTGTTACTGGGATACCTCGGTGGCTCAATCAGTTAAGTGTCCAACTCTTGGTTTCAGCTCAGGTCACAATCTCATGGGTAATGGGATCGGCCCAGGTGGGCTCCATGCTCAGCATGGTGTCTGCTTGAGCTTGAAATTCTCTCCCTCTGACTCTCCCCTTCCCCCAACTAAAATAAATAAATATTTTTTAAAAAGAAAAATTTACTGCTACCATGAATACAAGAGAGAACCTGGTTCCCAGCTGGTTTTCAAAATAAGAAAAAAGAAAGCCACCAAGTACCAGTACAGTGCTCTAATTCACATGGTTAACTAGCAGCAAACCAGTCCTGTGACTCATGGCCATTGCATGGGATACAAACGATTTGATGTTGTGTGGGGAGCTAGGGAGCTCTCATGACTGTTTCCAGCTCTTTTGCCATTTCTATGACCTTGGCCAAGTCACTAAACTAACGCTCTCTCTCCCTCTGTCTATAAAATAAGGATAATGAAGCTATTTGAAAAGCACTTTGAGTCACTGATTAAAGATGCCATTTAAAGTACCAGGTGCCATTCCATAAATAAATGAAAAAAAAGTAACAAGAGAAAAACTGCAGTCAATCACCCAGTCTCGTCTGTCCCCAGTCTCTCCAGGCACTAGGCAAGCACTTAGTCACATGGAAGGATGAAGCTAAGCAGAGGATGATTAACCTTGGATCAAACCTCCTCAGCACAGATAATAATTGAAATATTCCATTGCAATCTCCCTCACATACTATTTGGTGGAACACATGATTACTTCCAGATTATTTTGCCTTTTTCTTTTAATTGGGGAAATGTGATTGAATCATTTTGAGCAGTATACAGCCAATTGGATATTTGACAATGACCTTGAAATTGTGTCTGAACACAGGGAAAACTGCACAGTCCCCAGACGAGGACAACTGGGCAGTTATTATTTTGAATGTTGCTAGAGTATGTGTGAGGACTGATCCACTAATACAGTTCAGTTAGGAGAGGACTATGTGCCTCGTACAAAACTCTAGGGAGAATTCAATAGGCTAGTTCACTTTTGTTCTCTGTTGTGACACTATAACAACCGTTATCCTGAATGGCTGAAATAAATGTTAGGTAAGTTCACATATAAAATCAATAAGTAGGACTAACATAGTAAAACCAAGTTTTGACTTTTCCTTTCCTTATCCTTTGTCAGTTTAGTGGTAAGCTCAGTAATGGAATGGAAAAGTCATTTAGGAGGCTATCAAAAGGTGAAAATAGAGTAAAATATAGGTTTAGAGATTTGACCTACAGTCACTCATACAATTCATTAATACTTAAGTACGACGCATGATATTCAGTGGACAGAGCCTGCCACAGCATTTGGTAAATGTGGGCACTTAATCAAGATGGCCTATTGAACAAATTAACACAAAAGAAAAATTTTGAATTGAGGAATGAGCTACAATTTAAAAAAAAAAAAATCAGTCTCTCTTGATTTGTTGATATACAGAGAAATTGAACACCACGGGTCTACTTTTTAGAACACAAGTTCCAAATGGATTCAAACTTACATCTGTATCCAAAAAGGACTTATCTCCCAAATCCACCCCGAGTTACTGACCCACTTCACATGCAGTGCACCTGCCCTGGAATGGCTACCCTTCTTTCCTCTCCACTGACAGAAAGGTTTCAAGCTCACATCTTCCAAGATCCCTCCTCAGAAGTATGGTCTCTTGAACCTCTGTAAGCCTTATTCTGTCACATATATAGCAGCTTTTTTCATTCTTTCATTATCTTTGTGCATATGAGTGCCTCAGGCACAGTGTATCAATCTTTGATTCAGGACATCTTTTTTAGAAGACTCCACAACCCCACCTAACAATGTTGTACATCTGGGAGAAACTGAGAAGTGATGGAATAAAGGGAGGAAGAGGAGGAAGGAGGGAAGAAAGAGTAATATAGGAGGGAAGAGAAGGGGAAACCGCCAGGCCAACATAACCCTATATTGTGACCAACATCACAGACTGAGTAACCAAAAATATTTTCCTAATAGGCAACTCTTTCTAGGTAATTAAAATAGAGTTAAGGAATCATCTCATGAAGGTAAGGATAGTTAATAGTTGATCTGTATAAATTACATATATAAGACATTTTCCCTTCTAATTATCACATGATGTGGTTAACATATTCTAGGCCAGTCTGGTGTGTGCGTGCATGTGTGTATTGGGGGTGTTTCTGGTGGTGTTTGGAAGGGATGGCATGAACGCCTCCCCCAACATCACCATCCTATCCAAGCCCACGCTCACTAAACAGCATATGTTACACTTTAGTTGTAGAGAGGAAGAAAACAGATCCTTGTTTTCAGCAGAGCAACAGTGTTTTCAAAGACATGAGGTAGAGGAGAGAGCTCCCCATCCAGGGGAGATTTTTATCTCCCACCATTTCAGTTACTGGTGGGAGATAAAAGGAGGGAAGGATGGAACCAATTTTAGAAAAGCCTTGAGTGAAGCTAAGGAATTTCTATTTTATCCTATGAAGAGCTATAAATAGACTTTTGCACAGGGATGTGATTTAAAGAACTACACTTCGTTTCTAAGAACTAGGACCCAGGTTGTGGGGTGATGGAAGACCAGCATAATGAAAGAATCCAGGCAGGGAGACTGATGGGGGAAACTGTGGGGAGAAGGCCCATGAGAACTGAAAAGAGACAGCATCAGCAGATCCCAGAGACATTCCTGAGTGATACACAAGAGAATCTAGTGACTGGTTAGATGCTGACGGCAGGGGGAAAGAAGCCATGAATGTGCCCAGATGTGCACAGCACAGGCTCTGCCATGTGTTCTGGGCAGCTGGTCCTGGAGGCAGGAAGTAGATAGGCCTGATGTGGAGAACAGTCCTTCTGCGTGGTTTTCCAAAGGATAGCTAGGATTTCTCTGTATGAGAGGTTCATATTACAAAGGACAGAAGAGGGGTCTATTCTAGAAGCAAAGAGGGAAGACATGACAGGGAAGGCAAGAAGAACAAAGACGTGCCAACATGGCCCCTATGAGGAATGGCCTGTGCAATTCGTTTGTTCTCTCGGAATATTTCTCTATGTTGCCATTTCTTCTGGGTCCTCCTAAACTTTTAGCAATATCTGTCACTCAACATAGTCTTGGGCCAAGGGTGCTCCCAGGACTGAGGCTAATGTTCCCTATTTTTCCCATGGAAGCCAATAGGGCAACAGCCATAGGGAGAATGGAAACCTCATTTCCAAGCAGTGGTCAGCAGCAAGGTGAATGGAGCACTAAGGGACAGCAAAGTGATCGTGAGGACACTAATGAGAGGAGATGGCTTCAGTCTGAATGGACTCAGGAACTGATGGGAGAAAAATCCTGTCCCTTGTAAATGTTAGTGACCTTTACCAAGGAAGGAACAAAGGTGAGATTCTCATGCCAATTAAGTAGGTACTATCCTGATAGTAGACACTAGAATCAATACACTCTAGTACTGGATTCATATACCTGAAATTCTCCTGTATTTATTAAAGAACAATTCTGTAGAATGTTATAGAGGAAGAGTTGGCAAACTACAACCATGGGCCAAATCCAGACGACCACCTGCTTTGTAAGGAAAGCTTAATTATTGAGGAGGATGTATTGTAATGAGCACTGGGTGTTATATGCAAATAATGAATCATGGAGCACTACATCAAAAACTAATGAATTACTATACAGTGACTAACAGAACATAATAAAAAAAATAGATAAATAAATAGCAAGCTTAATTGGGGGAGCCTGCGTGGCTCAGTCAGTTAAGCATCTCCCTTTGGCTCAGGTCATGATCTCAGGGTCCTGGGATCAAGCCGCATGTTGGGCTCCCTGCTCAGGAGGGAGTCTGCTTCTCCCTATGCCACCCCCCCCAGGTCATGCTCTCTCAAATAAATAACATCTTAAAAAAAAAAGAAAGCTTAACTGAAGCACAGCCATACCTATTTGCTTTCATATAATCTATGGCTGCTTTCATGCTATAATTGCAGAGGTGAGTAATCATGGCAGAGATCTTACCGCCCAGAGAGCCTAAAATATGTACCACTGGCCTTTTACAGATAGTTTGCTGACTCTTCTTACAGAGAAAGGGGCAAGAGTGTTTAACCAGTACTCAGGAGACCTGGACCCAGTCTCAGCTCTACCACATCATGTGTCCTTGGGAAATCACTTAATATTTCTAAGTTTAGGCTTTCTAATCTGTAAAATGAAGCTATTGGCTAACATACCTGCATGACAAGGTCTTGATGAAGCTCAAATGCGAGGCTATAAGGATACTTGGTCTATACAAATATATGTGAATGTTCCTATTCAACCACACCAGAGGGCATTGTTAGAAATTATGCTGTCAGGTGTTTTTTGGAAAATATAATATTGAAGTGGTCATTTAGGAGGTTGTCATGCATGACGTGGTTGGGTTACAAGTTTGATCATGTATGGATATTTGCAACTTGGAATTCATTTCTCCCCAGAAATAGAATTACAAAGAAACCCTGGTGCATCCTGCCTTTGCCTCGGACTCCAGTCACACGGACATCCTAGCAGTTGTCTCCACATACACCTGCATGTACCTCCTGTGCCTTTGCCCATAGCAGGGCTTGATCTGAACCTCTCCTCCAACCAGCACCTCCCCAACCCCTCTTCAGTCTGAAAAACTCACTGAGCCTTAGAAAGCAGCTTAGGGGTCACCCAAGCAGGAAGCTTTCCCCAACTCCCCTGTCCCTTACTACGATCCGAATGCCCAGTGTGCATCCCTGTCATCTTTCAAGGATGATAATGAGTTGTACATGTTTTTATCAAATATTTATACAAAAAGGACTTTCTTCATGGTGATACAAAAGCCAAGTGTAAAGCCAACGATGCTTATTGTATTATCTTACAAGACTGTTAGATATTCTAAGAATTAGCTACTAGTTGCAATTGAAACATGTTTCTCGTACTTTTAAATTTCATTTAAGTTTTATTATAAAACTTTCACTATTTTCCAGGAAATTCTCTGTGGATCACAGTCCCTAATTTCCCCATCTATAGTTGGATTAGTTGAGGACAAGCAACCTGACCCAAGATGAGCCCAAGAACTTTAGAATGAGAAAGAGAAGCATCTGGTTGCCCAGACTAACACATGCACAGTTAGGAAGAGTCTGTGCTCACATTTCCTGCCCTGTAAACCAGAGAAGCTGAAAAAGTCAGTCTGTGGGGAGACAGACTAAAGCAGCAGACAGAGCAACAAGAGAAAAAAGTGAGGCTCTATCCTTGGTCCCAATACCCAGCACATTTTTGCCCTTGGGTCTTCCCAGTAAACTTCTCTTTTTGGCTCCCCCCACCCATTTTTTTTTTTTTTTTAAGATTTATTCATTTATTTTAGAGAGAACGTGCAAGCAGAGGGAAGGGTAGAGGGAGAGAATCTCAAACAGACTCCCCGCTGAGCATGGAGCCCTACGCCAGGGCTCCACACTGGGGCTCGATCTCACAAACCACGAGATCACAACCTGGGCCAAAATCATGACTTGGACACTTAATCAACTGAGCCACCCAGGCACCCCTGACTTTGTTTAATAGAGTTCCTTGGGTTCAAGTCTGAACCAAGTCAGAGATGCTGCTCCAGCCGTTTCCACAGAAACCTAGGGGATGTGTCTAGCTGGAGCCTGCATTCCCCCGCCAAATCCCTCGTATGGGCCTCTTCTTTGTCCTACCCTCTCGAGGATGGACCAAGTCGTAGTTGTGGGTAACCCCAGTCCTAACCCCACCCCATAGGTGTGAACAGCCTCAGTCTGGGGAAGTTGTGCAACACTGTAAGTGAAGCTTGAACTGGGTCATCTATTCATGCCCGTGTGCGGTCTCTCATCATGTAGAACAGAGCCCTGGGTAGGAAGAGAAAGGGTGTGGCCTTAGATCAGGAGCTAAACTTAAACCAGTCATTCTAAATTATGAAGATGTATTAGCCAAAGAGGGAGAATAAAATGTGTTAGAATTCACTAGCTTTGTGTGCAACTGTTAAATATACAGACACATGGACGATGAGCTTCCATTTTTATCTTACCTTGATGCTCTAAGTATCAGGGGCAGGCCTAACACATTGTGATAAAGAAGAACTTTGATTCAACTACAATAAAGTATGTACCATGCTCCCAGCACTACACTAGGCTCTGTGCAGGGCTTAAAATTCTATGTCATGAAAGATGCTGAATTTCATGAGCTACCTTCCCAGGAATAGTCAAATTCTTATAGGTCCTACTAAACCAGTGCCAGTCATAGAAAGATCTGGGTTGAAACAAAACTAAGGAGATCAGGGGCGCCTGGTGGCTCAGTTGTTAAGCGTCTGCCTTCGGCTCAGGTCATGATCCCAGGGTCCTGGGATCGAGCCCCGCATCGGGCTCCCTGCTCCACGGGAAGCCTGCTTCTCCCTCTCCCCCTCCCCCTGCTTGTGTTCCCTCTCTCGTTGTGTCTCTGTCAAATAAATAAAATCTTTAAAAAAAATTTTTTTTTAAGTTTTTAAAAAATTAAAAAAAAAAACTAAGGAGATCAGTTAGCACCTTGTGTTTGGGTGTAGGTCTCTTGACAGAATAAAGGAATATGGTTTTATATTTTAAGAATTATTCCCACAGTCCTTAATTACAGACACAAACTATTAACAATGGAATCTAAATATACATCCAGTCATCCTTATTCATAGAATTTGATCCTGTCAATTTTGCCTGTTTTAGGATGAGAATAGGGAATTTGCAATCACTTTTTAATTTAATTATAGGTATGACCATCTGTAATTCATTTGATAAAAATCAGTAAAATTTCATTTACTCAGGCCTAAACTGCCAACTGACCTTAACATTCTGCCTGCAGTGAATAGGGCTTAATATTCTTATAAAGATTTCAATCAATTTCTAATACAGAATGAAATCATAAAAATATAACTGAAATAAAACCAAAGACTACTAGGGTGGGAAGATGCAACCCTAGGATCCTTTAGCTCAACTTCATCACTGCCCCTTTGGAGACAATAAAGTTGAGCCCCACAGAAGGGAAGTAATTGGCCCAAAATAACAACTTGTAATTGACAATCCTTACTATATTTTTTTATCCATCTTTAAATATCACAAGTCTATTTTAAAACAGTTGCTTTTTAAATTTAAAAACAAAATGTCATCTAAAAATAATTCATAGGACACTAAAAATATTCTAAGCAGCTTGGAAATCAGTTTTCTGCTAAATGACTTTTCAACAAATATTCCTTTAATGGTATCATTTCTACACTTAGCATGAAAACTTTCCTCAAATTTATTATTTACATAAGTGCTTCTAAGTAGCCTTGAAATACCATCCTAAAGTAGTACTCTTTATCCCGGGCTTGGACCAGGCCTCCTGCTTGACTTCAGAGTATGTAGCACTGTTTTAATGATCCTATTAGGATTTTTCTGCAATTATCGTACACATTTAGGAAAATATTTGGTGGTCGCCACAAAGAAAAAAAGTGCTAAAAATAAAGAATTTAGGGGCACCTGGGTGGCTCAGTCAGCTAAGCGGCTGCCTTCAGCTCAGGTCCTGATCCCAGAGTCCTGGGATCGAGCCCCGCATCAGGCTCCTTGCTCAGGGGGAGCCTGCTTCTACCTCTGCCTGCCGCTCCCCCTGCTTATGCGCTCCGACAAAATCTTTTTTTAAAAAAATAAAAGAATTTAAATTTAAAAGCAGCCTAATTCCAACAATACTGTAATACACATATAAAAAACGAAAGACAAAAAACCTGGGTGTAAGGTTTAAAAAAAAAATCCAGTCATGACGTCAAGTAAAACTGACCAGCAATCAGGATTGTTCGGAGGTGGGCCATGGAGCATCTGTCCTCCAAGAACTTATAATAGAAGCACCTTGAGGAGACACTAGTTCCTAATACAAGAAAGCACATAATAAAAACAAAAATTAGTGTCATAGTTCAAGAGAAAAAGATGAACATGGGATATAGTCGTCAGAGACAATAGTCAAAACAAAAAACAGAACCTGGGTCTTAAAAAAAAAAAAAAAAGTAATCAGGCCAACAAATGAACTGTGAAGGCATTTTTTTTATTTCACTTGTGGGTCTCATTGCCTCTTGAAGTCTCAGCTTCCTAGCTGTGAAAGTGAGACAAAGAGAGCATTCCCCACATAGGACTGATGACTAAATTAGATGCAGTGCATAGCACGGAGTCTAACTCTAGTTGGTAGTGAATATTAGGTTTGCCTAGCACTTGTCCCCCGGCAAGTGTCAGAATGGAAAATGCCATCATGTTACCCGACCTGCCCCCCTTGCCTCAGGGATCGGTGTCCTCCAGCGGCACCTGATCTCAGCTGGTTTGATCATAATATCTCACTCCCTAACCGGTCCTCTAGGTGGACAAATGATCCAATCAAAACCAAATTACTACCAAATTATTTTTTGAACCTCAGCCTAAGGAAAAAGCTCCTGTCCCCTCTGGCAACCTACTGTCCGGGTTTTGCTGGGATTGAGGGATTTGACAGGAGGCAGGACATTGAGCATTAAAACTGGGAAGATTTTAGGCAAACACACAGCTGTTGATCACCAGCTGGAAAGACATGAACCCCAAACAGCCTGTGGAAGAAGCCAGTCTCCAGCCAAAACAAAAACAAAAACAAACAAAATGGAGCCAATATACAGAGAGAACAGAGAGAGGAAAGGAAGGAAGTGCTGATGGGCTATTAGTCTTTAGACTGAACTAAGATTAAGAATTCCTCATATCAGTGAGGTCATATGATACATGTCTTTGTCTGATTGACTTATTTTGCTCAGCATAACACCCTCCAGTTCCAGCCACATCGTTGCAAATGGCAAGATTTCATTCCTTTTGATGGCTGCATAATATTCCATTGTATATATATATACCACATCTTCTTTATCCATGCATCTGTCAGTGGACATCTTGGCTCTTTCCATAGTTTGGCTATGGTGGACATTGCTGCTATAAACATCGGGGTGCACGTACCCCTTCGGATCCCTACATTTGTATCTTTGGGGTAAATACCCAGTAGTGCAATTGCTGGATCATATGGTAGCTCTATTTTCAACTTTTTGAGGAAACTCCAGAGTGTTTTCCAGAGTGGCTGCACCAGCTTGCATTCCCACCAATAGTGTAGGAGGGTTCCCCTTTCTCCGCATCCCCACCAACATCTGTTGTTTCCTGACTTGCTAATTTTAGCCATTCTGACTGGTGTGAGGTGGTATCTCATTTAGGTTTTGATTTGGATTTCCCTAGAACTGAACTGCTTTCCCAAGCCAGCCACTCTTCTGGTGTACCCCTGGTCTGATCTGACACTATTCCAGTGATTCTCCTTGCACTCCTAGTGCACAAGGCCAGCTCCCCAGGCTCAGCTACTACTCTGATTTCTGGTGAATGATTTGGGTGTGCAGACAGGTAAACGTCTGCTTGGGAAAGAAGTATTTTTTCAAAATGATCAACATGAAACTCTACGCAGGTTCAAAAACAGGAAGTTCTCCCTGATTATTCCTTACATTCAAAACTTCAGAGCTGAAAGATAAACCCAAACAATTATCAACGGATTTAATTCGTTCCCATTTCAGAATTTATTGGATAATAATTTTTAGCTCTTGGGGCACCTGGGTGGCTCAGGCTGTTAAGCAATTGCCTTTGTCTCAGGGTCCTGGGATCGAGCCCCAGGTCTGGCTCCCTGCTACGTGGGGAGTCTGCCTCTCCCTCTCCCCCTTCTTCCACCCCTCCCCCTGCTTGTGCTCTCTCGCACATGCTCTCTCTCTCAAATAAATAATAAAAGTCTTAAAAGTAATAGTATCAAGCATTGTTGTAAACTTTGTATCCTTTTCCATGCATTGGAGAAATGTACATAAAGACACTGCATTAGTTCACAGTTATCTGGGGATGAGGCACTTCTTAACCACCACTCAGACTCGACCAAAAGAATCAGCTTCCATATCATTACTAAGCACACATTTACTTAACGTGAATATAGGCCTAGTTTGAAGAGCTGGGTGTCCATTAGTAAGCAAAAGAGGCTGAGTACCTGGACCTCAGGAGGTAAAATGATACGTAATTCTCTGGGAATGGGAAAGTTTTGAGTAAGGCTAAGGGAAAATACAGAGAAATATTGCAAGGGGAACTATTAATCAGCAGCTTTTTCAATGTGTGAAATTATACAATGAAGTCAGCAATATACTCCCCCTCTAAAATTAATATAGCGATCTCCATAAGCCATTTATCAAATATATTTTGTGAGTCAGACAATATGCTAAGCACTTCTCTTGGATTATCTCATTTCATTCCCATAACCTATTAGGTAGATGTTCTAATGTAAGGTCCAGATAACAAGTAAGCCATGGACTGACGGACTCTCCAGGTCGCGTACTACCTTGCCCTCTAAGGAAGGACTTAGCCGTTTACTTCCTTTGGACCCAGGCATGACCTAGCTCCTTTCCAACCTCACACTTGCAAGCTGGTAGAGCTGCATGTAACGTACAAACCTCCAGAGTGGTTTTCAACTTCAGGAGGACCCCCTTCTCATTTTCCATATTCGAGTATCAATTCCAAACTCCCTCAGGAACACATTTCAGAGTGGGTTTGCTGTCTCCCACTTAAGGCAACTGGAAAGTATGAAAATGTTTGGGGCCAAATTTACTTTAGAGAGTGCTTCCAATCCCAAGGCCCAGTGACTGAAGTCTACATGTTTTATAGCAGTTTGCATGTGGAATATATATCATTTAAGAAAACCACCACTAAAGGTCACTGAAATTTATACACAGTTAACAGGTAACAAAACCCAGGCCTTCTTATCCCAGTCCAGCCCCCTTGCCCCTCCTATACACCACATTCAATGTCAGGTCATAAAGTTGGCTTCAGAGGTATTTACCTAAAATAGCAATTCTCCAAATACCCTGCCTCCACTCCATCTAACCCTTAGTAGACCCACATTCCTCGTCTTCCACCATAGATCACCACATAAAATCCAGACAGAGCGCTGAAGAAGGCTTGGTAGGTGAGCTATGGCAAATCTGCTTTGTGCCTTTGAGATGCTGCCCAAGGAGTGAGTAGGTTTTCTCAGCTGCTTCTTCCATCTCCCTCCTTCCCACGAGTTACAACAAGGCCGTAAAAACCATTAGTGTTTGGATAGAGTGGAAAATAGCAATTTTAAATGATTAAAAAAGAATCATTTAAAAAAATAATGACTATCATCTTTTTATTTGAGAGGAAGAGAAATATATTGTGAATCAATAGAAGCCTTGGCCCACAGTCTCTAAGCCTTATTTATCTGGGAGTTGTTTATCTCCCTGAGTCTTCCCTCAGAGGAAAGAATAATTATTGCTTAATTATAGCAGAAGTGAATTTTCTCTTCCAGTTCTAAAGATGACTCATAGCTCTTTTTGCACAAAGAAGTATCTTTTGAGGGGGGGGGGTGAAAAATTTTAAAGCCAAAGTATTAAAGGGGTTGAAGGCCTCCACCTGGGACAGCAACAGGCATGTGGCTCCTCTAAATGACAACAGAGCCACTGCCCCTTGGCGCTAAGTCTTGTCAGTTAGTGATGTTCACACCTCTAAGAAGTGAAGTCAAAGATGCATCTTCCAGCAGGGACCATCTTTCTGCTTATGATCGCAGGGGCAAGAAGAAATCCCTCTAGAGGAAACCACTGGTCTCTTAAGATGGTTCCAGATGAGCTATCTGGTTACTGGGTTATAACTATGCTCAGAGCAACATAGGATCCCATCCAGGTATATTCCATTCTATAGTAAACCTGTGCTGTACAAGAGGATGATGCAATTTCTGCTTACTCTCTATGAACCTGGCCTTTAGGACCCTCAAGTATGTATTCTCAATCTCAAGCCCCAGCAGGGTCCCTGTCCTCTCCCCCAGCCTCATTAGGAAGATTTAAGGTTCAGCCAGCTCCACTCTAGTCCTGAGTCTTTAGATTCATGAGGAGGACATCATGGTGACGTCACCTGCATTCATTTCCAGGGAAATGGAACAAAGACTAAAAGAAAACTCAGCAAGGGGCCATGGTATTGGATATACTACTTCCTGCACATCTCATTTGCAAGAAATACTATTAGTGTATTGTGTTATACTGAACTTCCCTATAACTTCTAATTTAAAATGTAGACTGAGTTGGGACTTTTCCCAGCTGCCAGGCTTCCTGGGGTTGTGGCGGGGGCAGTGGGGGCGGGGGGATGTGCAGGCAAATCAAAGGAAAACCAGTGGGAAGATTCAGACCTGATACAGAATTGCCTGCTGACTATGAAGCCCCGAAATCTAACATTCGCTTCTGGGATCCAGTAAGGAGGCAGACAGGGTTTTCCTTCTGTGCCTGAAGGCGAGAACACCCAGTGTGTTGAAGGGTACAAATGGTGATTCTACAGTGTCAGCAAGGATGGACTCTCAGGCCAGCAGAATCAACATACCCATCAAACACAGGACCTGACAGCCTGGCCTTAGGACCTTCAGGTAAGTATCACTCACCTCAGAATACTAATGAATATCATAGCAAAAAGAAAAAAAAAGAAAAAAAATGATTTGCAATTTAGAAAGAAAAATAAGCACTGCTAGGAGAGGTAACATGTCATCATTAACATCTTAGTGTAAATTTATTTAAACAAGAATTAGGCACCTGTGAAAAGGTATGAAGAAAGAAGAAAATTCTAGAAAACGGGGCTGATGGCACAGTTTGCCTATGTGTTTATTTTACCAAGGACTCGGCCTGGCTCAAGATACAGGCACTCTCTCCCACCAAACCCAATACAACACAGATCTTGCCCTACATAGCCCACATCTTGAATCAGTTCTTATCTAATCATTAAAGTTGTATAAGTACCTGCGTGCTAAAGTCTTTGGTAGCTGGAAAAAGAAAAGCTTACCATACTGATCTTGTGGTCTGTGGCAGGCCTGATTTTAACAGCATTTTCTGAAGAGAATAGAATAATACTTTCATTTTCTCCCTTGACCTATTTTAGCATATTCTGCCCCACTTAATATTTTCCTTCCTTCGCATTCTCCCTCTTGCATGTTATGCAAACGAGCTGCTGAGCTGGAGAAAATAAACCACGTTTGTCTTTCTGCCACCCTCCCTGAAGGGTGGTATAGAAACCAGAACGCATGCCTCCCACGGTGCATGGATTAGCCTGCATTAGGCACCCATCTTACAGAAAAGCAATGTATTAAAAACACATTAAGGAATTTCAAATTACCCACTCTAGCCCCACCATCTTCCTTAGGACTTCCCATGTCTTCAGCCCACCTAGAACTGTCCTAACTAGACCTTGTCTCTGAACGTTCATGAGACCATTTTACACCCTTTTAGCTCTATCCCCTCCACTACCTGATTCATGCTCACAGGAAACAGGATGGGCTGGCAACGTCTTTCCTCTCAATGAAGCTCAGTTTAAGTGTTGGCTCTGGGTCACCCAGCTAGTAAGTGGCAAAATTGGGACTAGCATCACGTTTTATGACTCCTAAATCAAGGCTCTTTTCTCATTATGCTGTGTATCTATTTGGGAATGTGCTTCCTATCAATAGTCTGGGCCCTACTTTCTGAGACTTTAGATCTGGAAGAAAGAACAGCTGAGTAATGATTAACCTATCTATGTGACTGTGATAGATTGAGCCACTGATTTCCAAGATGTCTGATGAAAAGAACAAACAGTCCTTTACTACTTACTTTAATACTTATTTTGCTCATGGCCTGGCAAGGTGTGGCTTGTGGCCTAGCAGTCCTGGTATCACCTGAGAGCTTTTAGAAATGAAGGTTCTCAGGCCCACCCAGATGTATCAAACCAGAGTCTGCATTTTAACAAGACCCACAGGGGATTCATACACACATTACAGCTTGAAAAACCTTGACTAAGTTGCTCATGAAAACGCTTTCCTCGTTGTTCCTAACTACCTCAATGAAAAACTTATTGTCCGGAGTGTTCCAAGGGGCCACTCAGTGAACAGAGCAGATTCATCCCATGGGTCCTGTCAGACACACGAGAAGGAAAGATGTCTGGGCTTTGTCGTTCTGACTAAGGAAGTTTGCTGACCCCTGCATCCAGCACTGCTCTTCCCAGGAGACATCACAGCATTTAAACAGCACAGTGTTTCAATCCAATGGTTTCCCAATGTTTTCTCTCTGCACTGAGTCAATTCGCCTTCATGTAACTGAACCAAGGCATTTGCACCATTCCAGGGACCTAAGCCACTTGATTAAAGTAGCACTCTTCTAAAGATTTAATTGTGAGCCTTCTCCAATTTATTACTAAACTACTAGTAAGCTGGTGCTTTGATGGTCCTAGGAGTAAATTTCAAGAAGTCACATTCAGTCACAACCCACTGTAGGTCCACTCCCTGAAACCTAGAATTACCGCCTTCATCCCTGAAAGTGTCTAATACAGTAGCTGACAGGGGAGTTATTTGGGAGCTAGGGATGTTCATGGCACCAATCAACTGACTACAGAGAAGATTGAACTAACCTGTTCACTTAGACCAGTATCTAAAGAGGGGAGACTGTCCTTTATCACAGTCCAATGACACAGATTCAGCTTCACTAACCTCCAGGAAGATTTAAGATGTAGCTGAAAGCAATAGAGCAGAGACATCAGATATCCCAAGCATGGAAATCTGTGCAGAGCCTCAAGAACACGAAAGGAACAGTTAAAATCCTTTTCAAACAGGGCTGTTTGGTTGAAGTCCAGGAAATTCGACTACAGTGGTCTAGTTAAATAAGACTGTGAGGTAGTTAAAGCTGACCTTGGAGGCCTACCTCCTTTTCTTTACTGTGCCCACTCACCCCACCCCAGGTAGTTTTTCATTCTCATCTTTGATCCTCTTTTTCTGTCCTTTTAAATATTATTCTGTCCTTTTAATATTTAAAAAGGAAATATTAAATCACCCATCTTTCCTGCCTTCTTGGACCAAAAAAAAAAAAAAAAAAAAACCAAAAAACAAAAAACAAACACCTCCCAGGAAAGAATCTCATTCACTTATATAAGTTATCATCACTCATGTTCTGACATTTTTAACCTTAAACTCTAACAACCCTTCAGAACCCCTAAACTCACCCCCCAGAGGCTAGCCCAGTTAGTCTATGTATGAAGCCTAGCTTAGGTAGGAATATGTACTCCCTAACCTTTCAGCAATCAAAGCTCAACACTTTGTTATGAAGAAAATCACTTTCCAGCTAATATTTTTGAGTCACTATTTTGGTGGCTACTCATTTTGGGAGAAGGCATTCCAGTGATTATACAATACTGAGATTCTTCCTCAATTTTCAGTCAACATCTTAGAATTATCTTTTTATTATAGTGAGAGAAAGACAGCTACATTATGCTGAGCTCAGAAAGACAAAAATCAAGACATATTTACAGAGGAAAAAGAAAAATCAATGTGGAATTCCTAGAAATTACTTGTGGGGGGGCGGGGGCAAGCGTCCTAACACGAATGGTCAATTCTTTACACTAAAGACATGAAGAATGTCCCTGTGGACCTCCAGAAGGCTGGCTCCTTCCTGGTTCACCAAAGCCCCCATTGCCTGTGCTACCCAGTGATCACCATCTGAACACATATAAGCAGCATGCATCCAGACTATTGATTTTATTGCTGAGCTTTTGTTGACTTTAGAGAAAGTCTTATTTTCTTGTTGTGTGTATTCTGATAGAAGTTACATATTTTTGGGGCGCGAGGGTGGTGCAGTCAGTGGAGTATCCCAACTCTCGGTTTCAGCTCAGGTAGTGATCTCAGAATGTCTGGGATCAAGAGCCCCACATCAGATTCTGCACTGAGCACAGGACTCTCCCTCTTCCTCTCTGCCCTTCCCCGCTCCCCCACCAGGCATGCACACTCATTGTCTCTCAAGTTTTTTTTTAAAAAGTCACATATTTTTAAAGTAATCCCATCTGATTATACAGCCTATCTTTCTATCCAGCAACACTCTTTAGAAACATTATCAAAAGTATCTGAAGTTTAAGACGAGTTAATTATATTCTCTTATTTTGCTTATCAATAGTGGCCTTCCTCTCTACTCTATAACGTAGGTTGAATCTGCCTATAAATGCCAGTGGCCAGGCACTTCACGCTATTTCATTGTTGAAAAAGATGGTGTGGGGCTTGTTTCTCATGCATTCTTCTGGAGCTATACACCTTAAGAAGTGCTAAGAGGAGGATTTCTTTTAGCCTAAAGCAACATCATCCTCCCAAATGCCCAGGTTTGGAATCTCTAAGATATCCTCAATGTCCTTCCCTTCTTGTCCCTGAAATCCCATTTGTAGTCAACCCCTGATCATTTTCTTCCATTATGCCCACCTCTTCCAACTATCACCTCCTTGTTGTAGGCAGAGTTCCTTGGGAAAAAGACTCCAAGCTGCAATTTATGTTCACGAAGTTAACTGTGAAGTGGTCTCAGGAAAAACATCTCTTGGGGGTAATGCATTGGTCAGAGAGTGGTTGAACCATGATGAACTCACAACAAAGGCTTTAGCCAACCACGTGGTAAGCTGTGGAGTGGGGATGGCTCAATAGAGATGTCCTCAATTAAAGAAAGAGAAGAGGCCTTTCTACTCCAGTCATGACCCATCACTGAATGCAGAACGACCTAGGAAGCAGACTTAACCTTAGGCAAGGCAATGCCCTTCAGCAGAGGTCTATTTCAGAAAGGGATCCATCTGTGAACTATCAGGAGCCATCACTCCCAGGAACTAGGCAAAGTCAATGTCTTGGTCTTGAAAGTCAATCTGAGAGGCCCACCACAGCATCCACTATTATTTGTAAACTTTAAAATCTTGGTTAGATAAATGTTCTATGAGCTATAGGATTCTTCAAAAGAAAAAAGACCCCAGTTTTAAATCTCTGAATTTCCCTGTTTTTCCACCACTGTTTTGGGGAACTAACATTTTTACTCCACTCTGCAGACACTTGTTGAGCCATTTCAAATTAAAAAGAAAAAAGGAAATAAAATGTCAAAGTATAATTTTTACCTTAAGGATCTGTAGCTGAACAGCAGACATATATTTTCTAGGAGCATTCCACTGGTCAAATGTCACCAAAACAATTTCCAAGCTAACCTGCCCTCATTAATTCTCTGAGATCTTGATTACAAATTTATAAGAAACCTATCCCAGACAGCCAGAGAGCACCTTCAAGACAGCCATCCCGTTGGCCCTCAGCATTTCCCACTGGGAACATTAGAAACCTTGCCCATCAACCAAAATAAACAGCTCCTCTCATGAATAGACCCAATAAAGGTCCTATAAATCATAGCTGTCAAAAATGTCAGTAGCACTGCGGAAGACAGAAATCAATCCAAAATTCATTAGATTGCCTGACAAGAGCTTAATCTCATTGTTTAATACCAACCATGGCACCTCAGGTAGAATAGGAAGCTGCAAGGGATCATCTTGGTTTCCTGTCACAGAAACGTTTAATGTTTATGGCTTCATGTGCTCTTCGGACCATCCCCATTCTGTGGGCAGAAACCCTTGCCCCCTGCTCGGGGTCAAGTTGCCTGTGGTATGAGACAGGAATCATTCTGCTATTGTTACCATTTTTCATAGGTATTAGTGTCATGATTGGGTGGTTTGCAGGCATTTCAGGTAAAAAGGACACAGAGGTTACAGTGTAAGTGAAGTGCTTCTGTACGTACATGAGTCAAAGTTTAAACATACTTTTCTCATTATCAAAAACACTCCTGCTGACCAGAGGGCAGCATGAATACCTCCTTCCCCTTCACATAACCCGATAGGACAGTTCTCTCCTTTGAGGCTGCCCTAGTTCATTTTAAGCAGATTTCAACTACATACAAATATTCCAGATTAGCAGTGATGAGAAGTGGTAAGCAGGAGCAGGAGGAGAAAGGAAACCTACGGATAGATGGATTGTGACATCTCACAGATGATAGCCTCCTGTGCACAGAAAAAAAGGTCAAACCCTTTTTTCAAGTCCTAGAGGATCCCCACAAACTAGCAAACACTCTGGCTAGGTTAGCCTCCCAAATATCACCCCTGCCTCAACCTACACATCCTGACATCCCTTCTCATATTCACTCCCACTGGAATGACTTGGCTTCTTCACTACCTGTCCAGCACATTCTAAGGACATAAGTTCCTTAGAATACCTTATTTCTGCTCACATTAATGTATTCCATTAATAATCCTCCAGGGCTTATATTGTCTGTGTACCTCATGGCCCTTAATACTGTCTTGTACTGTGACTATCTTTTCAAAAGAAAAGCCTTGATTCCTAAAAACCTTGTTAAATACCAAAGTTGTTGAATCCATTATTCATTTTGACTAAGGGCATAGAGAGTTCCATTTACCAGCTGAAGTATGACCACCATAAGATGAATACTTTATTTCACTCTGCAGTTTCCTTTAAAATTATGCAATATTTGATAAGTTTTAATAATGTGAAATGTTTCATATAGAACCATCTACCCCAGTATACCCCCAGTACAACAAAAATCTGGAGAGTAGGAATTGTAAATCCTACCCATGAGTGTTCTCCTCCATCATCTAATACATAGAATTTGACAGTATGTTTACTATCCACTCTTTTAAAAAATGTTGAAACTCTAAATTTCTATTGATGTCACACATGACTAATAATTCTATTAGTGTCACCTGACTTAAATTAGAGTAAAAAGACACATAATGGAAAGTCAGGGTGGCCTAACCTCAGATTTGGGATGCAAGTTTATCTTGGGTTAGGTTTCCAAATGATATTTGTTTAATAAGCATCTGTACAAGTTTTCAAAAGGTGTGAGTTGCATAAAATCAGCCCAAACATGAAAAATAGAAGTTCATGACTATCAGTAATTACTTGAAATGGTAATGCACTAAATTATCCAATCAACAAGACCCATCTATATACTACCTATAAGAGACTCACTTCAGATATAAGGATTCACACACACTTGAAAGGGTGGAAGAAGATATTCCATGCAAAGGGAAACCGAAAGAAAGTAAAGATAGCTATACTTACATCAAATAACACAGACTTTAAAACCAACACTGCAGTAACACACAAAGGAGAACATTATATAATAATAAAGTGGTCAATCCAATAAGAGAATATAACATTTGTATGTATTTATACAATCAACACAGGCAGACCAGTATAAAATCTAATATTAACAGACCTAAAAGGAGAACTATACAGCAACACAATACAGGACTTCAGTACCCCACTCGCATCAACGGATAAATCATCTAGACAGAAAAAAAATAAAATTTAGAAAAACATCAGCTTTAAACACATTAGACTGCATGGACTTAACAGATATACAGAGAACATTCCATCCAAAAGCAACAGAATACATATTCTTCTCAAGCTCACATGAAACACTCTCCAGCAAAGATGTTAGGCCACAAAACAAGTTTTAATAAATTTAGAAAAAGTGAAATCACATCCAGCGTATTTTTCAACCATAATACTAAAGATCATAAAAAACTTAATTCTACACCAACAAATTTGACATACTAAAAGAGATTAATTCCTAGAAACATACAAGCTAACAAGCCCGAAGCATGAATAAATAGGTAAACTAAACTGATTTTACTAGTAAGGAGATTTCATAGGTTATCAAAAAACTTTCAACTAAAGTCCAGAACCAGACAGCTTTGCTGAATTTTGCCAAACATCCAAATTAGAATACCAATCCTTCTCAAACTCTTCCAAAATATAGAAAATGAGTGAACACTTTCAAAGTCATTTCAAAGCCAGAATTACCCTGATATCAAAACCTGAGAAGAATGCCATCAAGGAAAAAAAAAAAATTACAGGCCAATATCCCTGATGAACATAGATACAAAATCCTCAAACACTAGCAAACGAAATTCAACAAAATTAAAAGAATCACACAAGGTGATCAAGTGGGATCTATTCCCGAGGTGCAAGGATGGTTCAATATCCACAAATCAGCATGATACACTACCACAACAAAATGAAGGTAAAAATAACAAAATTCCAATCCATTTATAATAAAAACTCTCAACGAAGTGATTATAAAATAACACCCAACATAATAAAGAACATAAATGACAAGCTCACAACATCAGATTCAACAGTGCAAAGCTGAAAGCTTTTTCTCTAAGATCAGGAACAAGAGAAGGGTGTCTACTCTTACCAATTTTATTCAACATAGTATTAGAAGTACTAGCCAGAGCAATCAGGAAAAAATGAAAGGCACCCAAATTGGAAAGAAATGCTGTAACTATCTGCATATGACGTATTTTATACAGAAAATGTTAAAGACTCTACCAAGCAACTGTTAGAACAAATTCATGAAGTTTCAGGGTATGAAATCAATTTATGAAAATCTCTTCTGTTTCTACACCCTAATAAACTATTAAGAAAGAACTTAAACCAATTTACAGTTTCATTAAAAAAATACTTAGGAATACATTTAAATACAAGGAGGTGGAAAAATCTATACACTGAAAATTAATGGAAGAAACTGAATACAAATAAATGGAAAGATATTCCACATTCACAAGGAATTTTGTTAAAATGTTCATACTAACCAAAGTGAACTACAGATTCGATGCAATCCCTATCAAAATTCCAATGGCATTTTTCACAGAACTGGAACAATCTTAACATTTGTATGGAACTAAGACCCCAAATAGCTAAAGCAATCTTGAGAAAAAAGAACAAAACTGGGGACATCATACTCTGATTTCAAACCAATAACAACGCTGTATTAATCGAAACAATGTGGTATTAGCATAGAAACAGACACAAGATCAATAGAACAGAATAGAGCCCAGAAATAAACACATATATGGTTAATTAATTTATGACAAAGGAAGCACAAATATGCTATAGGCAAAGGACAGTTCAATAAATGTTGGGAAAACTGAGCTACCATATGCAAAAGAATGAAACTGGACCACTAACTTACACCAAACACAAATATTAGCTCAAAATGGATTAAAGACTTGAATGTTAACCTGAAACCATCACACTCCTAGAAGATATCATATGTACCAGTCCTGGCAATATTTTTGTTTTCATTCTGTGTGTGTTGGTTGTGTTTTGTTTTGTTTTTGGATTTGACACCAAAAAGCAAAGGCAACAAAAGCAAAAATACATGAGAGTACATCAAACTAAAAAGCTGCACAAATGAAACCATGAACAAATGAAAAGGCAACCTATTGAATGGGAAAAAAAAAATATCTGCAAATCACAGATCTGATTAGGGATTAATATCCAAAATATACAAAGAACTCATACAACTTTTTAGCAAAAAGCGATCAATAAATGGGCAGAGATCTGAATAGACATTTTTCCAAAGAAAACACAGAGATGGCCAACAAGTACCTGAAAAAAAGCTCAACATGATTAATCAGGGAAATCCAAATCAAAACCACAAAGAGCGATCACCTCACAGCTGTTGAAATGGCTATTATCCAAAAGACAAGAAATAAGAGTTGGTGAGGATGTGGAGAAACCCTCATGCTGTGTTTTAAGGATAAAGAATACCAAGGGATGGACTGAAGTCCATGGTAACCTGGGTAGGCAAAAAGTATCAGGAAAGTCCTACTTCTCAAAATATCAGTCCTGTGTACTCCATCATTAGAAGTATCATTTTGACTAATGGGTCCTTTTTAAAAATAAAATTGCTAAAAGGTCAAAGCAATTCACTCATTTTGAGTTAAAGTAACAAATTTTTAAAGTTTTTCTGCTAATGACTAGCAAGGACCACCCATAGTACCCTTTTATTGTTGTATCAGATTTCTATTGCTGCTGTTACACAACCAACCGCAAGCTGGCAACTTCCAACACCCATTTGTTATCTCACAGATATCTCAGAGTATTGCTGCTTTGGGTTTCACAAGATTGAAATCAAGGGGTCCATAGTGGAAGCTCTATGAATGAATCTTCTTCCAAGTTCATTTAGGTTGTAGGCAGAATTCCATGCAATTGTAGGAGTGAGGTCCTGTTTCTTTGCTAGCTGTCAACCAGGAATTGTTCCCAACTTCTAGAAGCTGCTCACATTCCTTGACTTTTGGGACTCTTCCTCATCTTCAAAGTCAGCAACCTTGAGTTGAAGCTCTCTCATGTTCTGAGTCTCTCTGATCTCCCCTTTAATAAATCTCTAGGATTTCCTATGTGCATGTCCTTTGCTGGGAGACTCCTATAATTTCAATGGGCCCACCCAGAAAACCCAGAATAATCTCTTTGTACCTTAAAGTCAGCTGATTCATAATTCCATGTGCTAAGTCCCTTCCCAGCAGTACCTACCTCAGGGCTTAATTAACAAGGGATGGGAATATTGGGTTGTATCTTTGGAATTCTGCCTAACACAATTAAAGAAATTGGGATTAAAGGCCATCTTGTTTTGGGGAAGACCTGTGATATGGTAGGAAAACTTCTGGCAAGTTATCTATGGATGTGACAATAGATCAATTTTATAAAGTTATCAACTACAGGGCGCCTGGGTGGCTCAGTCGTTAAGCGTCTGCCTTCCGCTCAGGTCATGATCCCGGGGTCCTGGGATCGAGCCCCGCATCGGGTTCCCCGCTCCGCGGGAAGCCTGCTTCTCCCTCTCCCACTCCCCCTGCTTGTGCTCCCTCTCTCGCTGTGTCTCTCTCTGGCAAATAAATAAATAAAATCTTAAAAAAAAAAAAAAAAAAAAAAAAAGTTATCAACTACAGTCAGAATGATCCAAAAAAACTTTAGCAACTACTTTGTGTGTTGGTGTTAAACCTCTAAAAATTAAGGTGCCATAAATATTCTATTTCTACTAAATCATTTTCCTATCATAATGATATTTACTTCTAGAATTCCTTGGTTTTATCCTCTTTTTCCAATGTCCTTGGAAACTAGAGAAATTTTAGTAATGAAAAGAAACTTTCAGAGTCCATTGCATTCAGCCCCTACTATCCCCCTCCTTGAACGAATCCTATTGCCAATATAAAACCGGAATACTTGAACTTAGAAGGAACTATGAGGTCATTTAACACAACCTTCTCCCATCCACACACCGCGACTGGTAACGGAGACACACCCAGACAACCTTGCCAGATGGTCTTCCAGCCTGAGTCTGAGCACTTCACTGAAGAGGAACTTCCTACATCATCAAGTAGCAGTCCCATTGTTGGACAGCTCTAATTAGAAAATTCTTTAGTAACTTCCAACCTTTAGCTTTCAAAACTACATATGACCATTACTAACATGATAATCCTTGAAAAGTTGGATCATGGCTATCTGGTCTTCATGAATCTTACATTTCCTAGGCTCAAAAGCTAAATTTTGCCCCCTATATTCCTCTCCATAAATAGCTACTAAGCTGTACCATCTTCTGTCACAAAGGACATAGAGTTTAAGAAAACAAAAAACAAACAAAAACTTCAGATGTGGTCTACAATAGAGGTTTAGCACAACAAACTCCTAAGTCACCATGCAACAATACTTATGTTCCTTTATATCACAAAAACTTCTTGATCTCTTACTTCTTTTCTGAATTAACATTACCTGGCCATTTTTCTATGTATTAGTCACAATCATCCAAAGGGCTGGTAAATATACACAACTTAATTAAAATATGAAAATAATGAAGACACTTTAAATGAATTTCCCTGATTTCCCTTTAAATTCATTATTGCTAAAGCTGCAATTTCCAACTGAATTATAGAATTTGTAAGTTGCTGAAAGAGAAAAATACAACAAATAATCACACTTTTCTTGGTGAGTTGTCTTCAAACTATTTTCAATTATTGGCTGATTAATTATCTTACTGATTTGGGTTTTTGTGCCTGAGGAGATAGTAATTAAAAGTTGTACAATTTAGGAATGCCTGGGTGGCTCAGTAGTTAAGCATCTGCCTTCAGCTCAGGTCATGATCCCAGGATCCTGGGATTGAGCCCCCTATCAGGCTCCCTGCTCAGCAGGAAGCCTGCTTCTCCCTCTTTCACTCCCCCTGCTTGGGTTCCCTTTCTGTCTCTGTCAAATAAATAAAATCTTAAAAAAAAATTTAAAAACAAAAGTTGTACAATTTAAATAGACTAGAAGCTTCACAGAAAAACTGCCTCTTTTATTATTCTTTCTGCCAATCCTTTGTTCATGGGTTTCTATTACAGTTTTTTTTTGGGTGGGGGGAGGGGGGCCTTTAAGTGAATGAGACATGCACATTTCTCCTTCCAGGAAGACTAAATTATTTTCATCATGAAGGGGTGGAGCAAGATGGCAGAGGAGTAGGAGACCTGGATTTCGTCTGGTCTCAGGAATTCAGCTGGATAGGGATCAAACCATTCTGAACACCTACAAACTCAACAGGAGATCAAAGAAAAGAGTAGCAGCGACTCTCTGAACAGAAAAGGGACCACTTTCGGGAAGGTAGGACGTGGGGAGAAGTGAATCCAAGGCGATATTTGGGAGGATAGACGGCGGGGGAGGGGGCCTCCGTCAGCCACTACTGGCAAGTGATAGAGCCACGGAGCACAAAATCAGAACTGTTAGAAGTCGGCTCCGCTGAGGGACGTCGCTCCAGGGGCTAAGCGGGGGGTGGAACTCTCGTGGGACAGTGTGGTCTCAGAAAGACCAGGGGTGCCTGAGTGCGGCAGAGCTCCCAGGTATCGGAGCAGGGAAGCCGGCTACAGAGACGGAGCCGAGGGGCGGGCTCTCAGCTCAGGGTTGTCATAAACCGTGATCCGCAGCACAGTCGGGCCACTGCTCCTCCAGCAGGGACCCAAGAAGCGGCAGATCCGGGGAGACTCCCCTTCCTCCCTCCGGAGGAGCGGCGTGGGAGCGCACTGCAGGGATCTGCTGGGTTTGGAGACTCCACAGCAAGTCCTGTGCCAGAGACAGAAACACTCGGTCATAGGCCGGGTGAGCACGGAGTGCGGCCGGAGACCAGGGAGACAGGAGTGATTGACAGCTTTTCTCTGGGGGCGCACTGAGGAGCGAGGCCCTGAGTTCTCGGCTCCTCCGGGCGGAGACTGGGAGGCCGCCATTTTCACTCTCGGCCTCCAAAGCTGTATGGAAAGCTTGCAGGGAACAAAAGTTCCCAAGAGCAAACCCGAGCAGATTAGTTAGCCCAGACCAGGCAAGGGCAGGGCAATTCCACCTCCTGCAGACATTTGGGAACCACGCCAACAGGCCCCTCCCCCAGAAGATCAGCAAGAACAGCCAACCAAGACCAAGTTTACCAATCAATGAGAACGGCAGAACTTCAGAGCTAGGGGAATACTGCACATAGAATCCATGGCTTTTTTACCATGATTCTTTAGTCTTTCAAAGTTAATTTTTTTAACTTTTTTTTTTCTTATTCCCTTTTTCAACCAACATCTTATCAGTCCCTTTTAAAAAACATTTTTATTTTTCATTTTTAGAGTCATATTCTATCCCTTCATAGTAGTTACCCTTATTTTTGGCATATGTATATAAGTTGTCCTCTTTAAAATTTTGAGATACAGTTTCTTCTAACAGATCAAAATATACCCTAGGGCGCCTGGGTGGCTCAGTTGGTTAAGCGACTGCCTTCGGCTCAGGTCATGATCCTGGAGTCCCTGGATCGAGTCCCGCATCGGGCTCCCTGCTCGGCGGGGAGTCTGCTTCTCCCTCTGACCCTTCCCCCTCTCATGTGCTCTCTCTCTCATTCTCTCTCTCAAATAAAGAAATAAAAAAAAAAAAAATCTTAAAAAAAAAAAACAAAAAAAAACAAAATATACCCTAAATCTCTAGTGTATGCCTTTGTTCTAGTCTCCTGCCTGATCACATTCTCTCCCTTTTTTAAACCTCTTCTTTTTTCAAACAACTTACCAATTCCTTTTATAAAAATTTTTATAATTTTCATCTTTACAATCATATTCCATCCCTTCGTCGTATCAACCCTTATTTTTGTACATGTGTAAGTTTTCTTTCTTTAAAATTTTGGGAGGCACTTTCTTCTAACAGACCAAAATACACCCAAAATCTAGTGTGTGGCACTAATCTATGCACCAGCCTGATCATATTTGATCACATTCTGTTTTTTTTGTTTTGTTCTGTTTTTATCTTTTTTTTTTTTTCTTTCTTTCTTTCCCTTTCTTTTCCCCTGGTTTCAGGTCTTTTCTGATTTGTTTAGAGTATATTTTCTGGGGACATTGTTACCCTGTTAGCATTTTGTTCTCTCATTCATCTATTCTCCTCTGGACAAAATGACAAGATGGAAAAAATAACTCAACAAAAAGAACAAGAGGTAGTACCAACTGCCAGGGACCTAATCAATACGGACATTAGTATGATGTCGGACCTAGAGTTCAGAATCATGATTTTAAAGATACTAGCTGGGCTTGAAAAAAGCATGGAAATTAGAGAAATCCTTTCTGGAGAAATAAAAACTAAAATCTAACCAAGTCGAAATCAAAAATGCTATTAATGAGGTGCAATCAAAAATGGAGGCTCTAACTGCTAGGATAAATGAGGCAGAAGAGGGAATCAGTGATATAGAAGACCAAATGATGGAAAATAAAGAAGCTGAGAAAGAGAGAGAGAAACAACTACTGGATCACGAGGGCAGAATTCAAGAGATAAGCGATACCATAAGACGAAACATTAGAATAACTGGGGTCCCAGAAGAAGAAGAAAGAGAGAGAGGGGCAGAAGGTATATTGGAGAAAATTATAGCAGAGAACTTCCCTAATTTGGGGAAGGAAACAGGCATCAAAATCTAGGAGGCACAGAGAACCCCCCTTAAAATCAATAAAAATAGGTCAACACCGCAACATCTAATCGTAAAACTTACGAGTCTCAGAGTCAAAGAGAAAATCCTGAAAGCAGCTCGGAAGAAGAGATATGTAACCTAAAATGGTAGAAATATATGACTGGAAACAGACCTATCCAGAGACCTGGCAGGCCAGAAAGGACTGGCATGATATATTCAGAGCACTAAATGAGAAAAAATATGCAGCCAAGAATACTATATCCAGCTAGGCTGTCACTGAAAATAGGAGTGATAAAAAGCTTCCAGGACAAACAAACTAAAGGAATTTGCAAACACAAAACCAGCCCTACAAGAAATATTGAAAGGGGTCCTCTAAGCAAAGAGAGAGCCTAAAAGCAACATAGACCAGAAAGGAACACAGACAATATACAGTAACAGTCACCTTACAGGCAATACAATGGCACTAAATTCCTATCTTTCAATAGTTACCCTGAATGTAAATGGGCTAAATGCCTCAATCAAAAGACACAGGCTATCAGATTGGATTAAAAAACAAGACCCATTGATACACTGTCTGCAAGAGACTCATTTTAGACCCAAAGACACCCCCAGATTGAAAGTGAGGGGGTGGAAAACCATTTACCATGCTAATGGACACCAAAAGAAAGCTGGGTGGCAATCCTTATATCAGACAAATTAGATTTTATTTTATTTTTTTTTAAAGATTTTATTTGAGAGAGAGAGCACGAGGGGAGGAGGGTCAGAGGGAGAAGCAGACTCCCTGCTGAACAGGGAGCCCGATGTGGGACTCAATCCTGGGACTCCAGGATCATGACCTGAGCCGAAGGCAGTCGCTTAACCAACTGAGGCACCCAGGCACCCGACAAATTAGATTTTAAACCAAAGACTGTAATAAGAGATGAGGAAGGACACTATATCCTAAAGGGTCTATCCAACAAGAAGATCTAACAATTGTAAATATCTATGCCCCTAACATGGGAGCAGCGAATTATATAAGCCAATTAATAACAAAAGCAAAGAAACACATTGACAACAATACAGTAATAGTGGGGGACTTTAACACCCCCCTCATAAAATGGACAGATCCTCAAAGCAAAAGATCAAGGAAATAAAGGCTTTAAATGACACACTGGACCAAATGGACTTCACAGACATTCAGAGCATTCCATCCCAAAGCAACAGAATACACATTCTTCTCTAGTGCCCATGGAACATTCTCCAGAATAGATCACATCCTAGGTCACAAATCAGGTCTCAACCAGTACCAAAAGACTGGGATTATTCTCTGCATATTTTCAGACCACAATGCTTTGAAACTAGAACTCAATCTAAAGAGGAAAGTCGGAAAGAACTCAAATACATGGAGGCTAAAGAGCATCCTACTAAAGAATCAATGGGTCAACCAGGAAACTAAAGAAGAATTTAAAAAATTCATGGAAACAAATGAAAATGAAAACACAACTGTTCAAAATTCTTGAGATGCAGCAAAAGCAGTCCTAAGAGGAAAGTATATAGCAATAAAAGCCTTTCTCAAGAAACAAGGTCTCAAATACACAACCTACCCTACACCTAAAGGAGCTAGAGAAAAAACAGCAAATAAAGCCTAAATGCAGCAGGAGAAGAGAAATAATAAAGATCAGAGCAGAAATCAATGAAATAGAAACCAAAAGAACAGTAAAACAGATCAATGAAACTAGGAGCTGGTTCTTTGAAAGAATTAACAAGATTGATAAACCCCTGGCCAGACTTATCAAAAAGAAAAGAGAAAGGACCCAAATCAACAAAATCATGAATGAAAGAGGAGAGATCACAACCAACACCAAAGAAATACAAACAATTATAAGAACATATTATGAGCAACTATATACCAGCAAATTAGATAATCTGGAAGAAATGGATGCATTCCTAGGCATGTATCAACTACTAAAACTGAACCAGGAAGAAATAGAAAACCTGAACAGACCTATAACCACTAAGGAAATTGAAGCAGTCATCAAAAATCTCCCAACAAACAAAAGCCCAGGGCCAGATGGCCTCCCAGGGGAATTCTACCAAACATTTCAAGAAGAATTAATACCTATTCTTCTGAAACTGTTCCAAAAAGTAGAAATGGAAGGAAAACTTCCAAATTCGTTTTATGAGGCCACCATTACCTTGATCCCAAAACCAGACAAAGACCCCATCAAAAAGGAGAATTACAGACCAATATCCTTGATGAACATGGATGCAAAAATTCTCACCAAAATACTAGCCAATAGGATCCAACAGTACATTAAAAGGATTATTCACCACGACCAAGTGGGATTTATCCCTGGGCTGCAAGGTTGGTTCAACATCCACAAATCAATCAACGTGACACAATACATTAACAAAAGAAAGAACAAGAATCATATGATCCTCTCAGTAGATGCAGAAAAAACATTTGACAAAGTACAGCATCCTTTCTTGATCAAAACTCTTCAGAGTATAGGCATAGAGGGTACATACCTCAATATCATAAAAGCCATCTATGAAAAACCTACAGCAAACATCATTCTCAATGGGGAAAAACTGAGAGCTTCCCCCCTAAGGTCAGGAACACGGCAGGGATGTCCACTATCACCACTGCTATTCAACATAGTATTAGAAGTCCTAGCCACAGCAATCAGACAACAAAAAGAAATAAAAGGCATCTGAATCGGCAAAGAAGAAGTCAAACTTTCACTCTTTGCAGATGATATGATACTTTATGTGGAAAACCCAAGAGACTCCACCCCAAAACTGCTAGAACTCATACAGGAATTCAGTAAAGTGGCAGGATATAAAATCAATGCACAGAAATCAGTGGCATTCCTATACACCAACAAGACAGAAGAAAGAGAAATTAAGGAGTCGATCCCATTTACAATTGCACCCAAAACCATAAGATACCTAGGAATAAATCTAACCAAAGAGGCAAAGGATCTGTACTCAGAAAACTATAAAATACTCATGAAAGAAATTGAGGAAGACACAAAGAAATGGAAAAATGTTCCATGCTCATGGATTGGAAGAACAAATACTGTGAAGATGTCAATGCTACCTAGAGCAATCTACACATTTAATGCCATCGTTATCAAAATACCATCCACTTCTTTCAAAGAAATGGAACAAATAATCCTAACATTTGTACGGAACCAGAAAAGACCCCAAATCGCCAGAGCAATGTTGAAAAAGGAAAGCAAAGCTGGCAGCATCACAATTCCGGACTTCCAGCTCTATTACAAAGCTGGCATCATCAAGACAGTATGGTACTGGCACAAAAACAGACACAAAAATCAATGGAACAGAATAGAGAGCCCAGAAATGGACCCTCAACTCTATGGTCAACTAATCTTTGACAAAGCAGGAAAGAATGTCCAATGGAAAAAAGACAGTCTCTTCAACAAATGGTGTTGGGAAAATTGGACAGCCACATGCAGAAGAATGAAACTGGACCCTTTCCTTACACCACACACAAAAATAGACTCAACATTGTTGAAAGACCTCAATGTGAGACAGGAGTCCATCAAAATCCTAAAGGAGAACACAGGCAGCAACTTCTTCCTAGAAACATCACCAAAGGCAAGGGAAGCAAGGGCAAAAATGAACTTTTGGGACCTCGTCAAGATAAAAAGCTTTTGCACAGCAAAAGAAACAGTCAACAAAACCAAGACAACCGACAGAATAGGAGAAGATACTTGCAAATGACATATCAGATAAAGGGCTAGTATCCAAAATCTATAAAGAACTTATCAAACTCAACACCCAAAGAACAAAGAATCCAATCAAGAAATGGGCAGAAGACATGAACAGACATTTTTCCAAAGAAGACATCCAAACGGCCAACAGACACATGAAAAAATGCTCAACATTGCTCGGCATCAGGGAAATCCAAATCAAAGCCTCAGTGAGATACCACCTCACACCAGTCAGAATGGCTAAAATTAGCAAGTCAGGAAATGACAGATGTTGGCGGGGATGTGGAGAAAGGGGAACCCTCCTACACTGTTGGTGGGAATGCAAGCTGGTGCAGCCACGCTGGAAAACACTCTGGAGGTTCCTTAAAAAGTTGAAAATAGAGCTACCCTATGATCCAGCAATTGCACTACTGGGTATTTACCCCAAAGATACAAATGTAGGGATCCGAAAGGGTATGTGCACCCTGATGTTTATAGTAGCAATGTTCACAATAGCCAAACTATGGACAGAGCCAAGATGTTCATCGACAGATGAATGGATAAAGAAGATGTAGTATATATATACAATGGAATATTATGCAGCCATCAAAGGGAATGAAATCTTGCCATTTGCAACGACATGGATGGAACTGGAGGGTGTTATGCTGAGTGAAATAAGTCAATCAGAGAAAGACATGTATCATATGACCTCACTGATACGAGGAATTCTTAATCTCAGCAAACAATCTGAGGGTTTTTGGAGTGGGGGGGTTGGGAGGGATGGGGTGGCTGGGTGATAGACACTGGGGAGGGTATTCGCTATGGTGAGCGCTGTGAATTGTGCAAGACTGTTGAATCACAGATCCGTACCTCTTAAACAAATAATGCAATATATGTTAAGAAAATAAAAAGACAGCAGGAGGGGAAGAATGAAGGGGGTAAATCGGAGGGGGAGACTAACCATGAGAGACAATGGACTCTGAAAAACTGAGGGTTCTAGAGGGGAGGGATTTGGGGGGATGGGTTAGCCTGGTGATGGGTATTAAAGAGGGCACGTTCTGCATGGAGCACTGAGTGTTATGCACAAACAATGAATCATGGAACACTACATCAAAAACTAATGATAGTGTATAGTGATTAACAATAAAAAATTTTTAAAAAAACTAAAAATAAATTATTTTCATCATAGCAAGATACAAGAAGAAGAAAAAAAAAGAAAAAAGAAAAAAAAAGATACAAGAAGTCTTGAAAAAAGGCAGGAACATCGTCTTTGCCCCCACTCATCCTGCTCGCCCTAGATCTGGGCTTCCCTTGTCCTATTTTGCACAAAAATTCTGAGTGCTAATCCTACTTCCTATCACACAACTGTCCTCACTGCCAGTCCATACTATTTCCTTTGTTAAGACATCACAGGGAATGATTTGGTAATGTCATTTTTTATGGGACTAAAGCATCTATGAAGTTTCAGTGGATGAATTTTACCAGCTGATGGTGGGGGGAAACTGTTTGGACCTCTTCAGTTTTTGAGATAAAGAGGCACAGCTTTACAATCAGAGATTGGAGTTCTAGTCCTATCCCCATTTGGAGCCTAATTTTCTCATGGAATAATACATAATATCATAGAGAATATAAAAAAAGATCATGTGTCTAAAAATCTTGGCATACCTCCTGGCACTTAAATCTCACCAGTATATTCTTTACCATTATTATCAATTACAAGAGAAATGCTAAATCATGCAGTCTTGGATTAGGATTCACACCTTCCTGCTTCTTTCTCTGCTTATGTAACTAAGTCTAGAATATCTCAGGTGTCTTTAGAAGACATTTTATGCTCTGGATTTTAAGAGGACTGCTTAGTTTGAGAAAGGAAACTGGGGTACTGGGCTATAGTTGCAAAAGCAAGTAGAGAACCAATCAATTCAGATAATCTCCATATACCCTTCAAAGCTCTGAGGACAGTGGCCTAGGCTGCATGGGGGTCAGGGATGAGGGACCACTCCAGTTCTGGAAAGCGGGGTACTGTGCAGAGTACAGGCAGGTCCGTGGCATTGGAATATAGTAACACGGCGGTGTTAAATTAATAAACAAGGAGGCCCCTGGATTCATGTAGCTCTAATGTCCTGACCGCCTTCAGAAGCAAACCAAAATGTAAGTCTGTAAAAGCCTCAAGGTTACAAAGTCAAAATGCTAAGGATGACTGATCACAGACAAGTAGGCTTCAAGTTATATAGCCAATCAATAATTTTCTTACTTTGCTTCCACCTCTTATCTGTAAGTCTCTCCCTAAGCTCCTGTTGGGGGAGCCCTCCTAACCACTTCTGGTTTGGCACTGCTCGTTTGGAATCAATTTTTGCACAAATAAATTCTTAAGATTAACATGCCTTTTTTTTTTCTTTAAGCACAATATAGAGGTAGAAGTCTTTGAAAAACTATAATATCAGTGGGGGGGGGGGAACTATAGATTGTTTTTCTCTTTCTCCTCTATCCCTTCTGTTTCTCCCTTCACAGAAAAGTCTGGTCTCAGAAATCATGTATTATTGCTTTCTTGGGGCGCCTGGGTGGCTCAGTCATTTAACAACTGACTTTGGTTCAGGTCATGATCTTGGTGCCCTGGGAATCAAGCCAGCATCAGGCTCCCCACTCAGCGGGGAGTCTGCTTCTCCTTTTCCCTCTGCCCCTCCCGCTGCTCATGCACATGCTCTCTCATGAGCTCTCTCAAAATTTTTTTAAATTTTTCTTAAACCACAGAACACTTAGAAATAACAATGTTTCCCAAATGCAAGATAAAAAATGGTTTTTTTTTTTTGTTTTTTTTTTTTTAAGTTTTTCTTTAAATAATCTCCACACCCAACATGGGGCTAGAACTCATGACCCCGAGGATCAAGAGTTGCATGCCCCTCTGAGATAGCCAGGCGCCCCTCAAGGTAAAGAACAGTTAAAAACAAACAAAGCAGCTCTAATGTCCTAACATTTATACATAAATTTTCAGGTAAGAGATTCTGCTTCCTCATATTATTTTTATTGCTGCAACACTTAGGTTAAAACCATGTGTATGCAAAATTTTTATGAGTAACAAATAAGCTTCCTAGGTGGTTTGACTTTTCCGCATTTCATTAAACAAATTCTCCGGTTATCTTTCCAATGAGTGTATAGCTGTGTTGCTAATACTGAAAACATTAAATAAAATACTTGCCGGGAATAAAAACGCTATTTCCATTGTTTTCCTTGTCCTAAGTTTATTCTTAATAAAATTGCTCTGGAAACATCCATCTCCCCTCACGTGCCTGAGGGGATGAAGTCTGATACCACAGCTGCCCAAGTACCACATATTCTCCAGCTGGTCTTGGCCCTGCCGTGTGATCTGACGGGAATGGAAACTCTCAGTACAAGTCACCTGGGAATATTGCCTTATGGAGACAGATGGAACAGAGCCTCTTCCACTTTGCAGGATGCAACAGGAGGCTCCCAGGACTCTAGCTGGAGGACATTACAAATTCAATCCAAATTGTCCCCCTTCGTTTTCACTTCCAATGCAGTATCCTGTGGTTCTACTTTGTCCTGTGTCTTTGAGGGCAAAATTCAGCAATCTAAGTCTTTACCAAGTTTAACAATATCATTAGAAATCTAAACAGAGGCAATGGGAGAGAAAACCAGAGGATCTAAAAGCAGGGGGAAATGCAGTAATTCCACACCAGACCTTATAAGACACATCTGCTTTGCGACAGAGAAAGCCTTCTCCAGCTCTGACTAAAATGGGGGACTGAGTTTTCTGCTCCTCTTCCATCCCTGGTACATCATTTCATGTTCTGCTTCCACCTCAGGGCACCTCGTTTTCTCTGGTTGAACAGAACTTTGGTTTTTCTTGGCGCAAATGAAGTGACAAGCCTATTCACACTGGAGTGAAACCATTCCACACCATGCCCTTCACAGGGTGCTCAATTTTACGAGAGAGAGAGGGGAGGGCAGGGGATTTAAGCCAGAAATTAACAATTCCAGAGAGCAACCTGGAGAGGGACTCTGAGCCAGAAGTTTTCCAGGACTTTCAAATCACAGAGGCAACTCTATTCCCACCCCCGAGATCACACAATCTTCATTCCTGTTTTTTATAGTAGGCCCCTGGAGATCTTAGAGTTTATTTCCTCAAATTACAAGTTAAGACCAAACCATCCAACCTTGTTGATCCCTGATATTTTCTTTGTAGTTCTAAAATGCCTAAGCAGTTTCCTGCCTTGGCCAGTCCAAAATGGGGGGTTGGAGTAGAAATGGGTTTTTCTTGCTCAACATGGAACATCCCAAAGAATCCTCTTCCTGAACAGGCTTTCCTATTGTTACTAGAAGTGGAGACAGGATTGCAGATCAGCCAGAACCTTTACTGACCTCTAAGGCATAACCATAAAGCATGTTTCCCTTTTTAATAAAGCCCTAAAATAAACTTTAAAACATTTACTCTCTCTCAAGGTGGTTTCAGGGAGAAAGGCTCTAGGAGGCAAGCCAATTTCATCAGCTGATTTTACTTTAAAAGGAATTGCACACTTCCCCTTAGGCCTGTGAGAAATTATCCAATAAAATGTTTAATGTTTAAAGAAAACCTATGATGCTACAACTGATTCCCAAGTAAAGATACTGCTATACTTATTGAAACTTCCTATCAACCCTCTACTGAAGCCCTCATCAGGAGGCAGGCAAGTAACTGACCTGGAACTTTCTACCTCAGTCCCCCACTGCACTCACGGATTCATTTTATTAATGACTTAAGCCAAAAGCAAAACACCTGAGGGAGCAACCCTGATGTTCCTAAAAACTAAGAACTCCCTTTTTAATAGTCACCCAATTAGAAAAATTGTAAGCATGAAGGAAAAAAGAATCCTGTTCAATACAGAAGGGATGCTACTGATAAAGGTGTAATGAGATACCAGTCATCACAAATGAGCAGGATTAATCAGATCAATCAATAACATGAAAAGCAGCTATCAGACACACATCCTTCTTGCTCCAGCCAAAAGGAGCTGGGCGATTCAAAACAACAGCTTTACTTCTGTCCAGCAGCCCTGTTACTTTTGAAACCACACTCAAGAAAAAAACAAGGAGGAGCACCTGGGTGGCTCAGTCGTTAAGCGTCTGCCTTCGGCTCAGGTCACTATCCCAGGGTCCTGGGATCAAGCCTCACATAGGGCTCCCTGCTCAGCACAGAGGCTGTTCTCCCTCTCCCTCTGCACCCTGCTTGTGCTCTCTGGCTCTCTCTCAAATAAATAAAATCTTAAAAAAAAAAAAAAAAAAAAAAAAATTTGGAGAAACAGAAGGTCAGAAACAGACAAGTGACCTCCATATTCCAGGCCAGGAACTGGGGGAAGTTCCAAGTTAAGGATTGATGATGAAGCCAGTAGCGAAGTGAGGACTTACCCCTTGGATTTCATGGTCCAGCATTTAACTCCTTACTTATAGAACAATCTTTCTTTTAAGACTATGATATTTTCAAAACTTTTTTTTCCTTTTCCAAAATTCCTGTAATGCTCAGTGCCCCCCCGAAACATTTTGTGTGTGTTCACAGAAGAAACCTCACATTCCCCTCCATTAAAATGCATATTCTTGGTTAGTTTTGAATTCCTTTCTCTTCCAACTTGGTAATTCCATTGGGCCCATCTAAGTGCTCTGAAGAATATAAGAGAAACAGAAGACATAGTACCCCACCCTGGAGCTTATGACTTAGCTGGAAAGAAACATCAGCAAATTCACAACGAAGGTAAAGTCACTGCTCTCCACAGGCTGCCTAAGGAAATCTGTCACCCTTCCAGGTACACTCAGCTTTTCTCATCCCTGTTTACCTGGCCTCCTGTTTCTCATCTTTCAAAACCCACACCTTTCAAAATGAAGCCAAGCAACATGTGTCTTAAGAAAAATTATCCAAAACTTGGTAATAACAATTGCAAGTCCTTACAATATTATACTAGAGTACTAATGGGTCTTCCCCCAAATTACTCAGTTCTCTATGATAATGTGCCTGTTTTGATGTAGAATTTATTACTGATAAGATCCCAAGCCTTAAGTTACATGTTATTGACTTTTGTCTGTTAGAGGTAAAAATGATTTCTGTCTGACAGAGAAGATAAACCCAAAGTTAGAGCTATATTATTCTGGAATGTTGTCTCCAAATTAGTAACCTTACAACAAAATGCTTTTCCCTTCTAAATATGTAAATATGTACTCCTCAAATACCACTGAACCAGCTTTACTATCCTGAGGGTTTTCCTCATAATTGGGTTGACATGTGTCTCATCTTTGAGTCATGTTTTTTACTTTTGTGAAATGTAAAATGGTAGGGGGATGGCTGGGTGGCTCAGTCGGTTAAGTGGCTGCTTTCGGCTCGGGTCATGATCCCAGGATCCTGGGATCGAGTCCCACATTGGGCTCCTTGCTCGGCAGGGAGCCTGCTTCTCCCTCTCCCTCTGCCTGCTGCTCCCCCCTGCTTGTGCTCTCTCTCACACACACACAAATAGAGAAAATCTTAAAAAAAAAAAAAAAAAAAAAATGTAAAATGGTAGATGCAGTCCTATTGGTTATGTTCAATGCTGTGCTATTTATAAAAACTTGAAATAAATCAAGTATCAGTAGGGAATAGGAAAGTAAACAATATACATGTAAAATGGGCAACTAAGTTTATGAAACTGATGGTTATGTCAAGCTAAAAATAATGTTGAAAAAAGCAGCTTTCAATACAGCATACATGGTACAATTCTTTTATAACTGCATAAATGTATGTATATATGTATGGGAAGATTTCTGGAAAAGTGTTCCCTAAGATATTCACAATGATGGCTTCTGAAAGGGTAGATTTCATGTAACTTAATTTATTTAAATTCAATTAACATATACTGTATTATTAGTTTCAGCAGTAGAGTTCAGTGATTCATCAATTAAATACAACACCTAGTGCTCATTACTTCAAGTGCCCTCCTTAATGCCCATCACCCAGTTACCCCATGCCCTCCGCAACCCTCAGTTTGTTCCCTAGAGTTAAGGGGAAAACAGGGAAGCAAATCATGTAACTTTTAAAACCTTGTTTGTATGTCTTCTTTGTAAATTTTTTCCTATAAAGTTATTTCAACCAAAGGGTCATTTCCTAGGTTGGGAAAGGCATAGCTCTATTGAAAACCTGAGTAGAACGGACCCCTCTCTCTTGTGGCCCGCTGGATGTGGGGTATTTCTGGGAGAGCACCTTTAAGACATCAGTGCTCCAACAGGTCTGTCTCCTCCATACTAGACCATCAACCTGTCAGGAGCCACAATGTCCCTATAGTTCATCTGTAGGCCCAACATGTCAAACACGTGTTTGTGGCATAGTCTTTGAGTCCTAGCAAACCACAGCTCAGTTCTCTACTGTTCCAAATGATTTGACTGGGTACTCTCTTGATTTCATGTCCCCCTCTTTAATAGCAATCTCATTAAAATTTGGACACTTGCCTGAAGCGCCAGGGAGTGGCTGAAACCACAGTCTCATCGTCTAGATCCTTCTAGCCCTTCACCTCTGTGCATAGAGTCTCCTCTTCATACACTGATGTTGGTAGGGGCCCCACAATTTAAAATTTTTCAAACAGACTCCAAATGCTGCAGTATGGTGCATGTAGCTGTCCTGCACTCATCAGACCCCAGCTGCTGATCACAGCTGAATTCCACCTGTTAGGCACCCCATGTTAGGTCAAGACCACTTTTATTCATTCACTTATGAAATATTTAGTCATCAGCCATATGCCAGGCACTTGACTGGGCTCTGGAAATTTGAGGATAAGCAGGATAAAGCTGGTTCTTCCCATTACTGAGCTTATAGTCCAGTTAGAATAACCCTCATTTTCTAAGTATACCACAGGATCAGAGAACAGACTACTTTTTACTGGTGGGTTTGGCCCCTGGAGGATAGTCAATCCAGGCCTTTCCCAATCTCCATGAGCATTTCATGACACCAGGTTTCTTCCCCCTTCCCCTCAGCTGTCTTACTGATAGGTGAGAACTAATGTGGGAAAACCTGAGTCATTTTTATTAAATTCCAGAGAGCACAGAGGGAAAATCTAATGTGCATTCACTTCATACCCTCTTCTCTTGGGATATTCAGCACCTACTACTAATTCCTTCAGTAAAGTTAAAAAAAAAAAAAAAAGTTCCTCATATATAAAGGCAGAGTTAATGATCCAATGTCCACTCCATAAGAATTTAGCAACCACAGTATGTCAGCCACTGCTCTGAGAGATTCATCTGTATTTGTAGGACATACACTGAGTTAAGACACATCTATAGTGAAACAGCTCCAAGCTCCCTTCCAGGGCTATCTGAGATCAAAAGGCTTCTTGAGAGAGCAGGAGCAAGGAACAGAATTTGTGGCCCATTAAGAGAATAAAGTTAACTAACAATTTGGGATCAAGTCCAGCTCATGACTCAGATTTTGTTAGTATCATGCTCTAGCCTATTTATACTGATAATTCAGTGAGCTACAAAACTTAACTATGGATAAAGTAATGCTGACCATCTATTTCCCTATATGGACAACTCAAGACTTCTCCGTAATTTCACAATCATTAAAGCAGAAATCTGTAAGTGATCCTTGACACTTTGCTCCTACCCCAGATCCTGTCACCAAACCTTCTTGATTTCTATTTAGCAAGAAATGGAGTGCCTGCCTCCAATATGGCAACTTCCCACAGCGCCTCTAAAATATACTACTCCCATTCACATGACTGACCTAGGTTTGTTGTCAAGTTTTCCGTCCTATCAACTATTTGGTAGGTTGCTGTCACCATGAATGTCCCATAAAAGAAATGCACTTACTCATTTGGGGTCTATACAGTAGGAGTTTAGAAAAAGGGGGATCGAAGTAACAATCGTTATTATCCTAGTTTTGTCTTAGACTTATACCTTGGAGTTATTTGCTTCTACTGGGCTTTTCTCTTCTTGTTTAAATCTCTCTCCTGTACTTGTCTCTCATGGTCATTATGTTCATCAAGATTTTAACAATGAAGATATTAGAGCATAAATACTACATTCATCTGACAATTCTAGGGAAGAGCATTTTTCTAGGTTGTTAGGCATTGTCTCAATCAGTATCAATTAAAAAAAAGGCTAAATTTTGAGGGTGTTTTTTCCTTATTTTCCCATAAATGTATCTAGAGTCCATTTGTCCAATTCTATGGAAAAACCTGCCAAGATTGTGTTTTGGGATTGCACTGAATCCATGAATGAGTCTGAGAATCTCTTTACAAAAAGTACTGTATCTTTCAATTCTAGACTTAGTAGTATATATGGTATATATTTATTTCTCTTAATGTGGTTTTGTAATTTTCAGTATGGGGAAAAGAACTGAATACCAAGTGTCCAGTCATTGACACTTTATAAAATTATGAAAAGTGGCATCATTGAGATTTTGTCTTCCATCTATTTTTGCCAGTTGATAGAAATAAATTGGTTTTGATATATTTACTTTGTATCAATATATACAAAGAAACATTGCTAAATTCATTTAAGTTTAATAGTTTGAAGATTCTTTTGGATTTCACACATATATCACTATGCCTACTGTTTTTCTAAAAATGCCTGAGACCTCCAACAAAATTTTGAACAGAAGTGATTCCAGTGTTAGAGAAAAGCTTTTAATATTTTACCATTAAGTATACATGTTGTTTGGCAGTATCTGCTGGAACCCAACATACACATACCCTAGGATACAGCTATTCCATTCCTAGGTATGTATGTTCACTGTGAAATATTTCTAAGGCTTATCGTTGCAGCATTTGTATTCATTTCTTTTTTTTTTTTTTTTTTGAAACCACACATATGCCAACCAACACTAGAATAGAGGCAGATACACTCTTTGTTACAATACAGCAAAGAGAACGAACTCACTTCAACCATATACATCAAGATCAGACTTATAAGAGCAAAAGAAGGCAGATACAGAAAAGTACACTCTGCATGATTCCATTTATGTACAAGATCAAAATGAGGTAGAACTAGTCTATGCTCTTAGAAGTCAGAGGAGTAGTTATCAGTGGAGAAGATAGTGAATGTAGAGGACAGAAAAAAGCTTCTGGGGGGTCTGGTGATGTTTTGTTTCTTGATCTAGGTGCCAGTAACAAGTGTGTCCGCTTGTGATCATTCATTGACCTTAACATTTATGGTTGGGGCATAAATTCCTACTTTAAATTGGATAGATGAGGCTCCACTGGTTTCCAGATAAAATCCAAAATCCGTATGGCCTGGGAGGCCCATAGAAACTCCCCTAACCATCTGCTGCCATCCAACCTTTTGCTTTATGTTTAAGCCACATACATGGGGCTCCCTGAACATTTTATGTACTTTGCCTTTCACATCATTTCCCCTTAGTAAATTTTATCAGAGGCAGAATAGAGTCACAAAAGCAATGACTAGGAGGAATTTGCCTAGGTTTGAACATAGGCTCTGCCACTTCTTAGTTCTGTAACTTTGGGCAATTCATACAACTTTTCTGTGCCTCAGTTTCTTCCTCTAGAAACTACGGATAGTAATAGAATTGCCTCACAGATTAGGCTCAGAGGCCACCTCTCTGCCTTGTCTGAACTCTTGGGTTTCTACTGTGTTTATCATCCAAAGCTCACTTCCCTATCACAGCTCTAAATGAACTATACGGTTATGTATTAGTTTGCTTGGACTACCCTATCAAAGTATCACAGACTAGGGGGCTTAAACAACACGTGTATTTACTCATAGTTCTGGAGGCTCTCCCAAGATCAAGATGTAGGCAGATAAGATTTCATTCTGAGGAGACAGGCCTTTGTCTTTACATGGTCTTTCCTCCCTGCATGTCTGTGTCCTAATCTCGTCTTCTAAGAACACCTATCCTATTGGATTAAGACCCACCCCAAGGGTCTCATTTAGCTTTAAGTATCTCTTTACTATTTCTTCAAATAGAGTCACATTCTGAGGTACTAGGGTTTAGGACTTCATACCAATTTGGGAAGGAGTGGGGACACAATTCAGTGCATTCCAAGGTATTCATTCATTCCTCCCTCCCAATTATGATCTCCTAAAAGATCTTTTAGGGGCACCCGGGTAGCTCAGATGGTTGAGCATCTGCCTTCGGCTCAGGTCATGGTCCTGGGGTCCTGGGATTGAGCCCCGAGTCAGGTTCCCTGCTCAGTGGGGAGCCTGCTTCTCCCTCTCCCACTCCCCCTGCTTGTGTTCCCTCTCTGTGTCTCTGTCAAATAAATAAAATCTTTAAAAAAAAAAAAAAAGATTTTTCCTATTAACTCCGGCTCTCAACACAGCATTTGCTACACAGGAGACTCTTAATAGAAGAGCTACAGAGTTAAGAAGTTCACACAGACAAGCTCATGGGAATAAAACTCAACATTTCTTAAAAGTCACCCATCTAAAGAAAGCAAGTCCATATATACAATGGAATATTACTCAGCCATCAGAAAGGATGAATACCCAACTTTTACATCAACATGGTTGGGACTGGAGGAGATTATGCTAAGTGAACTAAGTCAAGCAGAGAAAGTCAATTATCATATGGTTTCACTTATTTGTGGAACATAAGGAATAGCATGGAGGACATTAGGAGAAGGAAGGGAAAAATGAAGGGGGGGAAATCAGAGGGAGAGATGAACCATGACAGACTATGGACTCTGAGAAACAAATGGAGGGTTTTAGAGGGGAAGGGGGGGGTGGGGGGATGGGTTAGCCTGGAGATGGGTATTAAGGAGGGCATGGAGGGCACATACTGCATGGAGCACTGGGTGTTATACGAAAACAATGAATCATGGATCACTACATCAAAAACTAATGATGTATTGTATGGTGACTAACATAATAAAATTTTTTTAAAAATTTAAAAAAGGAAAGAAGAGTTTCATCCAATTAAATAAACTATTAGAGTTGAAAACACAAGTCTGTGAATGCAACATACTGACCCAGTTGGGGCTGACAGAGGCATAGCTATAATTTTAGGTCGATTGCTCTAAAGTAAAGCTCGACTTTTCCTCAGTAACAGCTCTTTAATATTAATTATCCAGTAATTCCCACTCCTGTACCTTTCTGGGTATAAGCCAACAGGGATGACCTTCATCATTTCTTTTTAAATTGTATTTTGATACGCAATTCATTCACTTAAAACAGTATGATGAGGTAGAGATTAAGAAATATTCTCACTTCTGTTCCCATCTACACTTTTCTCAACTCCCCTCACACTTGTGGTCTCTCTAGGCAAATCAAGGCATATGAAAATATTGTATCTCCTTTTTAAAACAAATAATAGCACGCTATACAGACTGTTCTGAATTTTGCTTTTATACTTGCCAATATATACTGGCAACATTTCCTGTCCCAAAATAGACTTCCACGTTATTTTGCTCAGCTATATAGTATCTCATTATATAGATTATGTTTCATTTAACATCCCTCTAATGATGGATACTTGGAATGCCTCCTACAGGAAAATATTCCAGGTGGTCCTAAAAGGGAGAATTTTGTCCATGTATTATTTCAAACATATGCAGGTGCACCCAAATGAACTCTAGATGTGGCTTTGTGAGGTCAAAGGGCAAATAGGTAAGTTTTAGTATTTCCTGCTCTCCCTCAAATTGTACCTTTTTGCACCGATGCATGAGAGAGACTGTTTTTCCACAGTGTCACCAACAAAGATGATCAAACTTGAGTTTTTGCCCATCTGATAGGTGAAAAAAATTATCTCTCTGACCTATGCAAACACAGACAAGGCCACATTGTCTTAGAGTGCATTTGATCTGTCAGATAAGTCTCAGCTAAGGTTAGATCATTACAAACCAGAAGTCAAGCCAATTGAGAAGTTAGGATAAGACTTGATGAAATAAGACTGAAGCAAAGAGAATGAAGGAAAGGTATCATGGAGGCTGGAGTGAAACTTGCAGGGATCTAGTTATGGAAGCAGTATACATCACTTTTACCTACACTCCTTGGCCCAGATCCAGTCCTATACCCCATGGAAATGCCAAGGGCTAGAAAAATGTCCTTAAATGAGCATACACTTCCCAGAAACAAGCCTCTGATGTGGAAGGGAAGAAATAACGTTTGGAAGACAACTGGCGGTCTCTGCCACAGAGATGCAGTACTGTGCTTCTGCTATTATTTAAGTCCTTCAGCAAACAATCACATGATACCACTTTCATTAAGCTGTGGAATTGTGTTTTTAGAAATGCATTTACTTCCCAGAACAATTTATTCAAAACTGGTCATTCTCAACCTCCTTATCTGTAAAACAAGGAAATGGAACTGGATCATTTCTAAGGATCTTCTAAGCACCAACTACACGAATCTAGAACTGTTAGTTTAATGGGTCTTGCAGTGATTGAGTTGTTGGCCACCAGCCATTATCTCCACCACCACCACGTTCACTTTACAGCTAGTTCCTTTTTCTATTCCTCCTGGGATATTTCTATCCTTCCCTAGGAATATAACCTCATTTTAACAGGAGGCTAATGTTAGGGAGGCCAAGATTGGTATATCCCCAAGTCTCTTTAGACTTCTCAAATCAAACAGATTCCCCATTTACTGAATTATCAGTGAGCTAAGATCTTACAGATAAAGGGCTTCAGTTAAATCCAAGAAATATTTATTAAGTCCCATTATAAGAGCTCATCAAGTACCTACTTTGTCCAATACTCAACTGTACTTCAAGTAACAAGACGAACAATATTTAAACCTGGAAGACGTGTATGTTCTGATTGAAGAACTCAACATTCAAATGATAAAGAGGCATAAAAACAGAGCTCCTGACCTGAAAGAACTTAGATTTTCTTCTAGTGTATTAGGCACACCCACATGAAAAGATAATAGGAAGTGACAAATGATTTTCTGCCAAAATGAGTAGACAGGGAGAACAAACAGTACAAATGGGGGCGGTGAGAGACCTGACCTGAGTGGCTTTTCTAAGAACAAGATGATGTCCAAATTCTTTGTAATGTTTAGTATGAAGGAAGCATAAGCCTGAGTAAGCAATTCCCAACCATGCAAAGCAAACTTGGCCTCTCTTGGGGTTCTGCCCTCTAGGTAACCGAGATCAAGGCTCCTTGGTCGATGATGGGAAATATCCGCTTGTCAATCACGTGTTCTTATCAGGGGAGAGACTAAAACCCATGTAGTCCAAGAGAATCTTTTCAGTGATGGATAAAACTTAGAAAGATCAAAGATTATCTGTTCCTTGAATAGATAGAACTAAGAAAAATTCCATTAACTTCACCTCCATCCTCCTCCTGTTGACACAGTTGATAGTCCAGGGCATGTAACATATGATTTCCCATTGTCATTTGACTTAAAAAAAAAAAAAAAAGAAAAAAGGAAGAAATCAGTTCAGTGTAAATTGAAATACTGAGTCCTATATTAAAAAAAAAAAAAAAAAAGAACAAGTTTAGGAAACTATCCTCACTCCTCATCTGTCCCCACCTTCCTCAACAGCTATCAGGTAACACAGGTTCTGGTTATGCATGACTCTCAGAACCAGACCCATTTTTGAGAATGGGAGTTAGCCACGTGTAATGGGGTGGTTTTCAATACTGTAAAGGAGAAATTTGTAACCTTATTTTATAGACAAAAAACCCAAAACATAACTTGGTTACATTAGTAGATCAAAGTTCAAATGTTCTAAGTGAAGCTAGGACTAGAACCCAAGTCTTTTGGTTCTAAGTTCGATGCTTCTCCTACCATATCTCATTGTTGGGATGTCCTTTCTCTACCCTACAGCAGAGAACCTGGTAGTCAACACAGCAGCATGTAAAGTGGGTCAATGTTACAACACACAGGTCCAAGGTCTCCACATGAGACCCATTATTTGATCAGTTCCTTTCAGATCTAATTGATACTTAAGCCATCGAGTCCAACCCCCTTCATTTTATGGGTGGGAACCAAAGATGCCATGACATTAAGAAGTTACACAAGATCAAATTTTGTGTAATTGTCCAGACTTTGCCCTAAGCCAAGAACTTGCCGGATATTTTGTCACATTGTTTGCTGCTCTGAGTTCTTCCCATCATTGCTGGTAATTGTTTAAAACAAACTGCATTTCTCTTTCGGATGTACGTAATTCATTCTTATTGACACCTCCCTATCCTTTTCTCTCCCAATCATCTGCCTACCCTTCCTGCTTCCTCACTCAGACTGCATGTAATCCTCAGAGCAAAATCAAACAGGCTCAGGCTTGCAGGAAATCAGGCTAGGGAGCCCCCAAGCAAAGGGAAAAGGACAACTGGTTCTGGTAAGTAGGAAGTGAGCACAAATGTTTCAACAACAGAATAGACACAGTATACAATGAACAGAGCCTTAGCTAGAAGTGGGGTGGCTGCAAAGCAAGCATGTTTTAAGGCATCTTGAAATCACCCTCCACTTGGAAGACACTATTATTACTTCATTGCTATCGTCTTAATAAGAGACTCATTTCTTTCATTACATTTTTAACATACCTGCCATGATTGGAGGGATGGGGTTGGGGGCTCTAAGTTATTTACGCCTTAGTGGGATGCAACTTAATTAAATTGCTCTTCCTAACACATATTTGAGCTCAGCCCCAGGAGGGGTTTAATAGCTGTAACTAGAAATGTAAGGAAGTAATTTTGAAAGGTGGGCAGTTCTGGAAAGGGCAGGCTTGCACTAGGGAAATGTAGCATGAGGTTTTGGTAATATGAACATGTTGATCCACTGGGAGCTAAGATTCAGAGCGGAGACATGGGGGAGAGGGAGAGGGCGTCACAGAAGTGGGCAAGGGGAACCGAAGACGGAGGGAGGTAGCCATAGGTGGATGCCCAGGCAAGGTCCCCAGTTTTCAAATCTCAGAGTTTGAGTTGTTTTGGAGATCTCTGGAACTTGAAGATTTAAGGCCTCCTGCTTCTTTATTTGCCTTCTGGATAAGGTCTGTCAGGCACTTTACCCTCCCACAAAATACACAGAAAGGTTTATGAGGGGGCGGCAAAGCAATATACTGTCAGCGAAAGAAGAGCTGCCAGACGCCTACACTCACAAGTCACTCACGGCAGCTGCCAGCCAGGAAGGAACGTTTTTAAATTGTGATTTGGCTCTCTTGGCCTCAAGAGATTTTATTAACCCCCTGTAGCAGTGAACAATGGTTTCCTTCCTAGGGCAATTCCTTTTTACTGGAAGACGAGTGTGGCTGAACCGTGGTCAGAGGGTCAGGGGTTTAGTAGCCGACCGAAACCATCTCGGTCACTTTGTCAACTGATTAATATGTGATCGTTCTCAAAGGCAACCTTGATCATAATTCTTCCACACTTAAGGTTTCAGTGGCTTCCAGTTGCCTAGCTGGTCAGAGCCACACTCCTCAGCGGCCTGCTAGGGCTCAGGCCTCATAGCTGAGCATCCCTTGCACCCACCCCTCACCTGAGCAAAGATCACACCCACCCCACCCTCCCAGTTTCCTGAATCTCCCCAAAACAACTAAGCACTCTTGAACCTCCAAGTTTTGACCACTCCATATACTCCGCCCAGAATGAGTTCCTCCTCTACATCCTTCAATTCTAAATTCAAATGTAGTCTCCTGGGTATAGTGAGAGGCAGGCAGAGGAAGACCACCTGAGCTCCAATTTTGGTTCATTGGCTGGGCAAGGTACACCTTGTGTCTCACTGCTTCCATCCGATCTTCCGCAAGGTGGGAATAGTACTTCCTTCGTAGGACTGTTGTGTGGATGAAATAAATTAACCCATGTAAGGACTTAAAGGGGAGCATGGAGTTTGCAGAGTTCTAATTAAGATTGTTAGCTAGGATTTTGGGGGTGCCTTTAAGTAAGGATGAGCTGATAATTCTCTGCCACATTTTCACATCTATCAAATTACATGGAGGGTTAGTCTTCAGTTGATACCTTATTCCTATCCAAGAAGACACGATTTCAGGTGGACAATGGTTTCACTTTTAAGTTTTTAAAAGTGAGTCTGTCTTCCCATGGGTTGTGAACCCAAGAGTGAAGATTTTATCTTAGGTTTTGTGTCTCTAGTGCCTACCTGGACCAGTGTCTGGCATTTATCAGATGCGCAGTAAATGTAAAGCAGGATAGGATTATTCAAGAAGAACACGTGGAATGTTACACACAAACGATGAATCATGGAACACCACATCAAAAACTAACGATGTAATGTATGGTGATTCACATAATAATAAAAAAAAAAGTTCTTCGAATTGTCATCAAGAACTGGGGATCTCATTCGTGACCTTGACTCTGATTTTTTTCTTTGGTCTTAAGTAAATCCATTTTTCTCAGCCTCATTTCCTCATCTCTAAGTTAGGAAAAAAAAAAAATGGAGGTCAGGAAGATAGGTCAGGGACAGCTTGGGAAGGTCTTCATGAATTCAACTTATGAAACTTTTTTCTAAAACACAAATAAAATCCAATGAGGGACCAAACTATTATATTCATGGTTAAAAATAAGATTCATATTCAAAGTTCTCGGTATGGTGTCTGATATGCAGTAAATCCTTAATGCATGGTAGCTATGACTGCACATTGTTAAAATCTTATTTCTATGCAAACATTCTATTCTAACTACGTAGCATATTTAACCACTTATTAAAATCAAGGGTTTTTCCCTCTACTTTCCCTCTACTCTATTTAAAAACATTGCAATGACTCTTTTTGAATGTCCATTTTAGTTTACTTTTATAAAACTATTATTTCTGGGGGCGCCTGGGTGGCTCAGTCATTAAGCGTCTGCCTTCGGCTCAGGTCATGATCCCAGGGTCCTGGGATCGAGTCCCACATCGGGCTCCTTGCTCCGCGGGAAGCCGCTTCTCCCTCTCCGCTCCCCCTGCTTGTGTTCCTGCTCTCGCTATGTCGCTGTCAAATAAATAAATAAAAATAAATAAAAATTAAAATTAAAAAAACTATTATTTCTGTATAGATTTTGAAGGATATGAAGGTTTAAGGTTTTGATAATTATTGTCAAACAGCTTCCCAATTGTTAGACGAGATTTCCCACCAGGTTTATGTGGGTTGTTCATGTTTCTGCATCTTCAGCAGCAGTATTTTATTGATCCTCAAATTTTTGCCAATTTAATGAGTAAAAGTTTTCACTGTTTATGCAGATTTTTTTAGTTACTAATGAGATTCTTTCATATTCATTAGTAATTTATTTATCCTTTTCTGTAAGTTTTCATGTTCATTATGATTAAAATAACATCTGGTTGAGCCAAGAAAAAAAAAAATGACCAACAGTCATGCCAAAAAGTTAAGCAGCACACAGGTTATCCAGAAACTCTTATCCCACATTTTGATTTTTGTCACTGATGATCTCATTATGTTTTCTCAAACAAAATTAGTTCTTCCCCTTCATCCCAGGTCTGTCTGCCTTTTCCTGGGCTCTATTCTAGTGCCTCCTCTGCCAGGAAACTTTCCTCTTGTTGCTTTTTGTCTCCAACTAGACTGTAAGAACCTTGGGTGCTAGGACTGGGTTATATTCTACTTTATAACTACCCACCTGCAAGATCATCATCAGGGCTAAGCTTGCAGCAGGTCCTCACTGACTGGAAGATACCCTATTGTCGGTTCAGACTGACAAGAGTTCAGACTTGGAGAAAAGCAAGACAAGCAACCACTCTATGGCCAACTCATAGGATTAAATCCATCCCTCCTATGGGCCATGTTGTTTGATGGACTAGAACTATACCATCAATTGTTAAAGATTGATAAAGCATGTAGTATTGAAAAAGTAGAATGAAGATGGCTAGTCTATGTTCAAAACCTGAGAAGCAGGAGCACAGATGGTCCACGTCCCCGTGTGAGGGCTCAGGTTGGACACCATCACCAACACTGGGGAGGGCCATCTGCTTACTCAGTCCACCAATTCAAATGCTAATCTCTTCTAAAAATATTCTTACAGAGACACCCAGAAATATCATTTAACCAGATTATCTGGGCATCCATGACCTACTCCAGTTGACACAGTAAGATTAACCACCACAGTCTCCTATTATATGTGGCTAGTTGCCCCAGAAGCATGGAAGTGAGGGGGGAAATAGCTTATTTCCCTAGGATCTAAGGATGCCCAAAACCTAGCCATTTATCACTTCTGCAGATGAACCTCATAACATGACTACAGTGCTAAAAGCCATTTTAAGCAATACTGGTATCATTTTAAGCATCAACTCCATAATCTGAATTGAAGGAAACTAACTGAACTTAATTTCATCTGGCATGTTTACTGGTGTTCTAGGACCTGGAACTCAAATTTGCTGAGATTGGTTTGGGAACACAGGTTCAGTTAACACTTGGAGCTCTGCAGATGCCCTGCCCACCACAGAGCCTGAGAGCACAAGATGGAGCCCAAGCCCAGGTAGGAAATCCACAAAGGCTGTAACAACTCCTGGTATGCCCAAGTAATTCCAGATCAGAATGTTCAACTTTACAAAATAGGAAAATCAGAGGAGAAGATCTATAGATGGTAAAACAATCTAGTTTATTCATCTGCAGAATGTAGGATTATGTCATCCAATGAACTCCAACACAGCTAAGAATTAATTGTAGATTATCAATCACTGATAGAAAAGCATTGATAGAAAAGGGAATATACATCATAGAATTTAAAAGTCATTATTAAAAGAGCCTGATCACTAAAGATGAATTCAAAGCAAAGATGTAGCACAGCATAATTAAGCTGCCAACGTTAGGATTAGGAGAGCCACATGGGTTTGAGGTCCAACTTCCACTTTCTAACTATGTGACCCTGCACAGGTTACTTAATCTCTCCCAGCCTCATGACCCTCTTTAAATAAGCAAGCTATACTCTTATTTAGGGTTTCTCTCCTTTTAGAAACCCAACATTCAATTATTCTAGTTCTGGCTTTAATAATAAATGATCTCTCTTGGTTTTTGGCCCTTAGTGGACTTGTCTCTAAAGCAATGGTGGTAAAAACTTTTCACGTAAGTGTCATAGGAGATCATGGCTGTGTAAGTGCTTAGAAAAGCTCTAAGTCATCCTTGAGTGTAAGGTAATGCCTTCATTACCACCATTTTTAAAATTTCTAGCTTTTCAAAGGACTGGAATTCAAGACTGTCACTTGGTTGTGTCTTTCAAGAAAGGGTCCTAGTCTTGCCTGGATTTCCCCAAAGAGATAAGGAGAGGAGCTGGCTCAGAAGAAACATCAAAGACCCAAGACTATTTCCCTACCAGCACAATGAAGATAACGTTTATAATTACCTAAGCCTTGTCAAGGAGCTTTCTCAAACCTTGTTTTATTCAGTCTTCACAGCACTGAAGATGCTTATCCACATGTTAGTGATAAGAAAGCTGAAGCACTAAGTTGTTAAACTTTTCTAAACTCACTCAGTTCTTTAGAAGACCTGGAAGCAAGCCACAATGTTCTAACATATGGCCTGCATTGATCAGGAAATGATGGGGCCTGATGTCCACTCTTGGTCACCTTTTAAGTAAGTTTTGTCTTATTTTAACCTTTTTAAAGAGTTATTTGAGAGAGTGGGCATACACAAGAGTGTGTGAGAAGGGGGGGGGGCAAGAACAGAGGGAGAGAGAGAATCCTCAGACAGACTCCCTGTTGAGCACAGAGCCCAATGCAGGGTTCGAACCTAGGACCCTGACATCATGACCTGAACCAAAATCAAGAGTTGGCCACTTAACCGAATGAACCACCAGGCACCCCTGCCTTACTTCTATCAGCTATGAAGCTTCTCCTTCCTCCCTAGAGGGCACAATCAACCCCTCTTCATGGACTCCATAATTTTGCTTACAAACTTTTAATAAAACATTCATATGGCTATGTATTTATCATCTTTCTCACTGGACTATGAGGTTTCTAAGCTCAGAAACCACAGTTCTAGCCATAGCTAACATACTGGTTAACAGGAGCTGGGGCTCAGCAAATGATCATGGAATAAATGACCAACAAAAGGGCCATCAAAAGTTCAGGAGAGGGAGGAACAAAGAAACAGGTAGGGAGGAGAGATGGAGGTGGGGGGAGAGAGAGGAGGAGGGAGAGAGGCAGGCTGGCTGGTTCTATCTGACCATATTTCCAAGCCAAAAAGCACACTGTAAATGTTTAGCTACTGAGTTTGCCTACCCACATTCTGTTCATCACCATTAATGAGAACAGTTAAGAGTTGGTGTATTTGCAAACATTTCCACCCAAACACAACAAAAACTGGCAAAAATGAAGAGGGTGTCCCAGCACTTTTGTTAGTAATTTACCATGAGTGTCCAGAGAGCCCTGTATTTTCCAGAGCTAAGATACGGGAAACTCTTTTCCTGGGGTAGAACAAAGAAGCCCAATAATTTAACTAGAATTGGGGAACATGGGACAAAGACAATGTCTATCATCTTGCCCCACACAAGAAATGCAGTTAGTTTTATACACACATACATACACACAGGCTTAGTAAGCTGAAATATACTCATGAAAAATTATGAAGTACCTCATTCACCCACTCATCCACTCACTCTCCTCCATCTGTGCCTTATACATAGCACAGTGCCTGTCACATAACAGGCACTTAAGAAATAAGTGACTGAATTCAAGTGTGCACAAAAGAAATCAGGACAGATAAGAACGTCGGGTTATCTGAGTTTTCTTGCTGTTTAAATGCCATTACCCTTTAAACATGAAAACTAAAGTAATGTCTGTTTCCCCAAAATGATCAATCTCTATACCTAGGTCAATAGGTCATCTGAAGATGCAGAATGAAGCAAATAATTTTGTGTGCATTCTCACACAATTGTCGGGTACACCCATAATTACAACTCCAGTACAAATACTTGACCAGACTTCATTAATAGGTATTTTTTAAAAATTATTATATATTGAAAATCTATGTGCCAGAGTCTGTGTGGGGTGTTAGGAATAGAGGATTAAGACAGATGTGATCTCTACTTCTATTTTAGTGGAGAAGATGGAGAACAAAAATCCTAACTATAAGAAATTGTTAAATTACAACAGCATTTAATTCACCCTATATGTCCCTTTGATCCTGCAAACATATTATACATTACCATAATTCTTTCTCCTTACGTAAAAAGGAAAACTAAATTCCCTTCTCTCTCAATAAATGCATCTTGTGTTTCAGGGAAGCAAGAAATTACATTGTTCAGCCCTTGATACTCTGGAAGCCTTTACATCACTCTCAAATGCTCTAGAAGTTCTATTTTACCCCATTTCGCTTTGGAAAGGATACTTTGAAGAGCATGTCTCCCTCCTTGCAAGATGGTAGGGCACCAAACTTTACTGAACTAAACTACCCTAATACCCAAAAACCACCCAGCAAGCAACCTACACTCTTCTAACACATAGAATCACCAAGCAGCTTTAGAGAGTGCTCAGTTACCAAGTGACATTTATACTTCAGGTCACAGACACAAACTGATACTTCAATCGGTGAAGATGAAAACTCACACAGTAAAAATATGTGTATCTTCTTCAGAAGTGACAGTTTTCCAGAATACTAATAAATTGGTTAGCTCATTTCCCAGCCCACATCAGATTAGAAATAGCGAAGAGGGAGGTGCAAGAGGAAGCAGCCAGATGTAGACACAATTATAGCAGAGAAAGTAAAATAAAAGCCTCAACAATAATCACGTGAACAGGCCATGAGTGGTCGTTATGTGCTACGCACTTTCCTAAGTCATTGCTTCTCACCCTCTCAACCAGCCCATGAGGCAGCGGCTATTAGAAGGTACCTACTATATGCCAGGAATCCTACACAATTATTCTCTAATCCTTAGAACAGTTTTGCATTATTGTCACCCAATTTGCAAGTGAGAAAACTGTGGTTCAGATCATCTAAATGACTTGTGGCAAGACTCCTTAACTAGCAAGTAACTGGGCCAGAACTTGGACTTGGTTCAAAGTCAAGTGACCATAACCCCCAGTCTGAGACAGCTGCATTCTACTCCCTTGTCCTGCTTAATTAGCAATCATGTCCCATTTCACCCTCTAGAGTGTCCTGGTTTGAATGAGCCATTCTATGGTCCCCTACACCTAAGGGGCACAGCCTCTCCTTTCAGCCATACCTTCTCCATACCAAGAGGCTTGACACTGAGGCAAGAGAAACCGACTATAAAAAAGAACCTCAAACATTGAAAATGCATGGCAATTTTACATCATTTGGAGAAAGGCGGGGGGGGGGGGGGGCAAATTATTCAGTTTACTCCCAGGAACAAGAATCAAAGTAATAAATACTTTCAAAATGCTGCTGTCCCAAGCAAAATTTAAGTTGAATGAGAACAGAAAAACGTATAACATGTTCTAAAAAAAACTTTATCCTCAATTGTTAAGGTTTTCACTTTTGAACCCAGAGAATAAACTTCAGTTATCTAGAAAATTCATTGTTTTTTTTTTAACCCTTTCTTAGTCATGCTAGAAAGAGGAATCCCTTTTATTCCCTTCCCTCCATGATATACCCCCCAAGAAAAGAAGCAATGCTTCCAAGCTTACTCTCAAGTATGACAGCTGCAGTTCAAATACTCACTATGCACTCTAAGACCTTAGGTGGGTTACCTGCCCTCCTTGCCATTATTCTCATCTGGAGGACAGTAACAATCCATCATCACTGCAATGCAAGGACAGCAGCATAAAATAGTGCAGGTGAACACTCCAAAGGGTGAGTAGTGCTCAGCACACAAATGCTGAATAAGTTTACTTTTAATATTAATGTTATTAAGATCATTTAAGTTAACCCTAGTTCAAGTCCTACTTACAACTTCATTTTTCAAAGAGAAAAAAACAAGATGAAAATCTAGCAAAAATGATACGTTCAATACTCTTTATAAGTGATAGTATTGCTACTATTAGAATACTATTCACATATGATATCAGTAAGATATACCCCAAAATATGCTCAAAATTTAAATCTAAAGGGGTCCTTAAAATCATGCAGTCCAACCAGATTTTATAGAAAAGCAAAATGGAGCCAGGGAGTTGATGGCCACTTCCCCAAGACCTAAAGCCAGCTAAGGGCAAAGCTACACAGGGATGTTGAGTCTGAAAAGTCCCAACTATGGAAAGAGCATGGGACTGTGTAATGGATAAAGCTCATCCTCCTTAGGGCAGTCATGTAACCTCGGGCAAGTTTACTTCCCATTTTTGAAGCTTGTAATTCTCAGTTGATGAAAATAAGGATTGGTTCTTTTTTGTCAGAGTATTCTGAGAACTAAAAAAGTAACATGCAAAGAGCCTGAAGTCATTGCTGCACTCCCTATGGAGGGCAGATGAAGTGGTATGACTGCCAGAAGGAAATGTGTGTCTACCAAAAAAATGCACAGATCCTTCAACATTGGAATTAGACTTCGAGAAGTGTATCCTATGGGCAAATGTATGCCTAACAATGTTCTCTGCAGTTTTACCTGTAATAACAAAATTAATTAAATCTCTGTATCAAGAGGGAAATGCTAAAAAAGGTTTTCTATAACGTGGCAATGATAAACCTTTCAAAGCATGTTAAATAAAAAAGGCCATTGAATCATACGTGGACTAGAATTTTGAGCCAGTTTTTGTCAAAATAAGACAAACTATAAATACATAATAGGATATATAGATTGAGTTCTTACGAAGCCTCTTACCAAGGCCAGTGGTGTTTGGGGGGAAGAGAGAAATCAAGGTAATTTTCACCTTTTATTATATACACCCCTCTCTTTTAAAACATTTATCATAATGCATTCATTTAAGAGAAAACTTAGATTCTCTAGCATATAGCTGATACTGAATGTTTCTTTCTGTCCACAGACCTCTATTCTTAGTGTTAACATTTGTTATTAGATTGCTCTTCCTATCATTGTCATTGTAACTTCAGACAATTTTAGAAAACAAATATTATTTATTGTCACCCAATTTGCAAGTGAGACGACTCTGCCCCATTAGACAGCTTTTTCACAGTGCTTCAGATCTGGCTGTTCGTTTATGACCCGTACTAAAAGCCTACATCCCACAACCTTAGCTAGGAGCTGAACAAAGGTTAATAAAAACACATAAAGGAAATGCAGGGGCTGTCTCCCTCCTCTCTGTTTGCTGTGTCATTTGTCTCCCCGTTAAATTGCAATAAAGACAATAAAAGGAAATCGGCTGTGAAAAATGAAAGAGCTCTCTATTCATAAAACAGTTCAAATGAGAAAAGCCTTTTAATGGGAAAAGGACCACTACCATGCAAAGCAGTGAGTGGGAGAGCGACACATAAAACCCTTAAGATAATTCATTAACCACAAATTATTGTAGGCAACTCAAATCCTTTCCCCCAAATCATGTTTATGTTCTAACCATCAGAGTGATGGATGCCTTCAAGCAAATTCTAGGACTGAGGTCTATGCTGCAAAGAGTAGGCAATGGCAGTATGTTTGATTATAGGATCAGCCTTACTGATAGGAAAGAAAGGTGGCCCCATAATGGGCATGGAGACAATGTGGTGTCAATGGTAGGCCAACTGGCTCACAAATAGATCTGACTGCTCGTTCCATTTAAACCAACTCACCCTCCTGAGTGAATACATCAATGATCCTACAAAAGCTAACCACCTCACCCAAAATGAGGGTAGTAATATATGCCTCACCTAGCTCTCAAAGCTGTTATCACGCTTAGATAAAATACCAAGACTCCAAATTGCTCTCTTTAAATTATGCCGGCCACCCAGACTCCACATTCAGCACACATTAGAAGAAGTGGGCCTGTTGCCAGCACTAATTTTGGACCTCTCACTTTACCACCTCTACCTTCCACCTTCTTCTTCATTTGTGATTTTCCATGATTTCAAATTAAGTAGTATGTTGAACACCTATGTGATGGGCACAAAAACAACTTCATATTTTTATCCCTCTGCCCTAAAGTACCAGCCCCAGATAAAAACTTTGGCAAACTCTTTACTGTTCAAATTGATCCACAGCAAATCTGTTCTTAGCCTCTGTGGGATTACCCTTGAAAGGCATCCCAGTGGTCTTCTTGGAACTGGATGCATTTGAGTTGACGTATTGATAGATTCAACCTCATCTTCTTACCCTTCCTTCCCTCCATTCACAAACCACACTTCGCAAGGTGAATGAGAACATACTTTCAGAAACAGGACCCTACCATTTCGCAAGGGTTTTAACTGGCAAAGAAACATTTAGTTGTGTTTGATTAGACTGAGACATGAGAGAGGGTTAGTCAATTGGGAAGGATTTTTGCCACAAAGCATCAAAGCCAAAAGGTAGACACAATTGGGCTCTAGAAGACCCATCTCTATTCTGCCACAGACTAGACTTCTAAGAACAAGAGGTTCCCACTCAGGGACATCAATTCTCTATAGCTACAGATTTTACTAAGTGAATCGGACAAAAATAAATGTTTTCATACGGAGTTTCTTCTTCAGGGGCATATTGCCCCCCCGACACACACACATCCATACCCTGGGGTTGTCATCCCTGAGCCAGATCAGATTTCAGTAAGTCACCTTTCTTATTTGGGCTCTCCTTCTGCACTTTTGCTGTTGACTAACATATTGACACCAAGATCTCAACTGAAAGCATCTGATATGCCATGTTAAGCCAACCGCCAAACTTCCTAAGAGAGAAAGTAAAGCGTATTTTACAAATAAAGGATTTGAATCAGTGAGCTGTCAGACAATGCTTCGGGGGGGGGGGGAAGGCAGAAATAAACATAACAGCACTGCCTTAGGCATTCCGGCTTTCTAGATTCAGACAGTGCTTGGTTGGTTATGACAAAATGCTTGATCTACCATGAGTATCAGTAGCCTACCTGTAAAATAACTAGGAATTTTATCTTCTCTAAGATTGCTTCCAGATCTAAATTTCCATCATTCTGTAGGATGCAGATTTTTCTTAAAAGATTGTATTTATTTGACAGAGACACTGAGAGAGAGGGAACACAAGCAGGAGGAGTGGGAGAGGGAGAAGCAGGCTTCCCGCCAAGCAGAGAGCCCAATGCAGGGCTCGATCCCAGGACCCTGGGATCATGACCTGAGCTGAAGGCATATGCTTAACGACTGAGCCACCCAGGCACCCCGAGGATGCAGATTTTTAAAATTTATCTTGCGGTTTTGTAATTTAAGTGCTTGTTCATCCACAGGAAAATACATGATCCTCTGCCCCCACTGCAGGTTTGGATGGCTATTCCTTCATGAGAATCGAGGGTCAGGTACCATAAATTTGAGAGTACACTGAAGCAATCTAAGGGACTCTACAGGAATAGTCCATGCATGTCCTTTCCCTCCTCTGGGCAATATGCAATTTTTCATTTTTGAAGGTCTTTTTTTTTTTATGATTGTCACTAGAATGCAAGCTCCATGAAGCCAAGGATTTTTCCTTCTATTTTCTGCTGTCTCCCTTTTTAAAAAAACCACTGAGATACAATTTAAAACTCAATTTAAGGGGCACCTGGGTGGCTCAGTCAGTTAAGCACCTGACTCGTGATTTCGGCTCAGGTCATGATCTCATGGGTTGTGAGGTGGAACCCCACATCAGGCTCCAGGTTCAGTGGAGAGTCTCCTTGAGGTTCTCTCTCCCTCGCCCCCTGCCCCTCCCCCACTCGCACTCTCTAATAAATCTTTAAAGAAACTCAATTTAAAGTGTACAAGTAATTTCTAGTCTAGTCAGAGTTGTGACCTGTCACAAGGTCATTACTTGGGGTTGATAAATTCTGGGTTTAGATATGGTTGTTGTATAACACTGTGAATGCACTGAATTGTACTGAACTGTACACTTTAAGATAGCTACAATGGCAAATTGTATGTTATTTGTATTTGAACACAAAAAAATGCACAAAAGCTCACTAAAGCACCTTAAACATGATCTGTGTTTCCATTTTGCAGTTTAAGTATCACTGTTTATGGTTTCAAAGATTTTGGAACAGCAAACAATAGTATCAACTCACTTGAACATTTCACTTGGACATTGGTTCTCTCTGGGCAATGGAATCACATTTCCCCACTTTTTCTTAATAAGCATGTATAACTTTTTGACAGAAGACCATTATAGTATTTTTTATAGTATTTTTTTTTAAAATATTGAGAATGTATCTGGTTACATCTTTTGTACAAAGGAGCTCGAAAAACTAAGTTTGAGGAGAATATTAACGATTTGGGAATACTGCCTTGGGTATATTTTCTTATGACATTCCAGAGCCTGTTTTGTTTATGGCTCTTTCATGAAATCTAACATTTTGAATTCATCCTGCATTTCCTATACAAAGTATACCACTGGGTTTCTAAAAATTCCACTTACAGGTCTATTTCAGAAATACATCCATACACACAACTATATATACATCTAATTTTAGACATAGTGAGTTACAACAGCCCCATTTTATAACTTTTAATGAATTAATGGATCTAGTCACAGACCATTAACAGCTACTAAAAGAGAGGCAACCAGACAGCAGGTGCCAAAAAGTTGAAAAAAAAAAAAAAATCATTTATCAAGTAGCACTGCCTTAACAACAACAACAAAAAATCTACCTAAATCTGATCAAGCTACACTCAATCCTCAATTTGCAGAAGATACAGAGACCGGAGGAACATGTTAAATTTAACAATGGGGGATGCAATCATCAAAATCCAGACTGAACCTCTGTAGGACAAATGGCCTTGTTCCATCAACAAGGCAAAGTACTAAAATTTCAGACCGAATTCATACACATTTAAAACTTATGATACATAGGAGAATTTAAAGTTTGAATAAGTACTACTTATTTGATGATGTTAAGTTATGGAAAGGGGATCCAAAACGGCAGCATAGGAAGATCCTGAACCCAATTCTCCCACTGGACACATCAGATCTATAGCTACATAAGGATCCTTTTCTTCTGAGTAAGATCTGAAACTAGATAAACCACTCTCTACAACAAGGGATAAAAGGACCACATCAAGACAGAGCAGCAGAGACAGTCTCACAAAAAAACCCACCCCTAGCACAGCAACCCACAATAGGAAGGGATCTCATCAGAAAGACACTTCTCCCAGAGGAGTAAAGGGTTGGTGCCCCCCACACTGAGCATTCCAGCCCGTGGGACCTGTATCAGAGAGGTGAGTCCTCTCTGGACTTGGAAACATCAGGCTTGGAAAACCAATGGGGCTGAGGTCCAAGGACCCAAAGTGGGGCAGGAATCATTCCTCTCTTGTAGGGTTCATGAGTGGGCTCACACATGGGGGGTGGGGCGGTAAGGAGGGGAGGGAGTGGTTAAAAATAGCAGTTTGAAAAACATCAAAACTATATGTGAGTGAGTCTCATTTGCTGATCTGGGGGCATGGGCTGGAGGGGCGGGGGACAACTGAGATGCTCCCTGCAGAAGGAGGTGCTGCCAGACGCCGTTGTTGCATTCTCCACATTCTGCTAGCACCGGCAGGGAGCTCAGATGCACTTCCTGCTGCCTTGCTGTAGAAGGCTGGGCCAAGCAGTGCCCACACCTGCTGAGGCAGGAGAGCACAAAGGCACCACACTCCCCCACTCCCAGTCTAGCCCTGGTGAGAGCAAATGGTCCTGGCCTTCTCCCACCTCCAGCCTGAAGCCAGTGGGCACCTGTACTGACAAGGCACTCTCTCCACTGCACTGACGCCCAGGGCGGGTGAGCATAGTCCTCTTCCTCCCTGCCTTTTCAAAGAGATCAAGAGTGTTACACACCCTGCCCTCTCCAACCGCCCAGCTAAAGCCAGCAAACACACACAATCCACACAGGGGACACCCCTTCCTCTCCTGGCCCTGGTAGCCAAGACAGCTGGTGTGCCTGAGCTCCATGGGACTGTAATAATCATAAAGATAGTACTTGGCAAGCCAAAACCCCAGGGCACTGCAGGGACAGCAGAATAAAACACAACCCCAGGCTTCCTGTGAAAAAGGCCTATTTAATTGGCCCAGAGCTTCTACCTGAGGGACAGGATTCAGGTTTAGCATGTATCTAGAGCCCAAGGAGGCACTCCCAAGGAATTTAAGGAGGCACCATCTTTACACATACCCTTGGCCTCACCTACAGCTTGAGGACATTTCCCAGGAAAGTTTCTGGAGACCCACTTTTTGCCACAGTCATCCAGGGAACACCTCCAAATCTCCTGGTCTGGAGGCTGCCTGCCCCACAAGACAATATTTACATATTTTACAAGCTGCCGCCTAAGGATCTGGCTCACTCTGAAACTAGGTGCTCAAAGAGATTTCTCCCCTTGGATCAAGGACAGGTTGTGGCAGATCTTCAAAAATGGGGGGCATATCAAGAATAAGTCAGGCAGTTTAGACAATCATAAAGGTTCAAGAGACAACCAAGAGCTAGGACAAGGTTGAACAAGAAGGATCATCACCTAACAAGGCACTCCAAGACAGAAGTAGTTGTTTCACCTAATACTTAGAAACACAGAGTTGAGCAAAATGAGGAAACAAATATATCCCCTACAAAAGACAAAATTTAAAAGACATACATGATAGGGAGAGAAGTAATCAACCTGATAAAGAATTCAAAGTAATGGTCACAAATATGTTCACTGAACTAGGGAGAAGAATGGATGAACACAGTGAGAATTTAAAGCAATGGAAAACATAACTAAGTACCAAACAGAGGTCAGAGCTGAAGAATACATTAAAGTGAAAAGTATACTAGAGGGGTTCAACAGACTGAATAAAGAATGGCTCAGCTCCATAAGCTAGAAGATAAAGCAATGGAACTCAAAGCAACAAAAAGAAAGTTTTACAAAAAAAAAAAAAAAAATAAAGATAATGTTTAAGAGGTTCCCTAAGTAGAATAACAGTTATGTTATAGGGGTCCCAGAAGGAGAAGAAATAAAGGAGAAAACGTACCTGAAGAAACAATGACTAAAATGTTTTAACCTGGTGAAGGAAATATACATGCAGGTCCAAAGAGCCCAGAGAGTTCCAAATAAGGTAAATGAAAGGAGAGCCACATCAAGACACATTATAATTAAAATGTCAAAAGTTAAAGACAATCTTAATAGTAGTAAGAGAAAAGCAAATTGTTATATGCAAGAGAAATTCCATAAGGCTATCAAATTTCTCAGCAGCAACTTCGAAGATCAGAAGGGTGTGGCAGGACATATTCAAAGTCCTCAAAGGAAAAATTTTCCAACCAAGAATACTCAGCAAGTTTATCTGTCAAATTTGAGGGAGAGATCAAGAGTTTCCCAGAAAAGCAAAAAAAAAAATCACTACTAAACCTGCCTTACAAAAAATATTAAAGGTATTTCATTAAGCTGAAAAGAAATAGCACTAACAACATATGAAGTAAAAATCTCACTGGAAAGGTAAATATATAGTAAAGATAGGCAATTAATAACCTAGGAAGCTCCTAAAATTAAAGAAAAAAATTGTAAAATTAAGTACAACCTCAAGGGATGGATAAAAATATAAAAAATGACATCAACAAAAAGTGGCTAAGGTGGGGAATACAAATGTATGGTTTGGAATGTGTTCAAAATTAAGTTGCTATCAACTTAAAATAGACTCTAATATACATAGAATGATATATGTGAACCTCAGGGTAAACTCCAAACAAAAACTTTAGAAAATATACAAAAAAAAAAAAAATAAACCCAGGAATTTAAAACACTCAAGATTAAGTTATCAAAGCAGACAGGCGAAGAGAAAAAGAAATAGAGAACTATAAAAACAGCCAAAAAACAATTAGCAAGGGATGCCTGGGTGGCTCAGTCGGTTGAGCGTCTGACTTCGTTTGGCTCGGGTCGTGATCCCAGGGTCCTGGGATCGAGTCCCACTTCGGGCTCCTTGCTTGGCAGAGAGCCTGCTTCTCCCTCTACCTGCTCTGCCTGGCGCTCCCCCTGCTTGTGCTGACAAAAAAATAAAAATCTTTAAAAAAAAAAACCAATTGCAAAATGGCAATAATTACATATCAATAAATTACTTTAAGCGTAAAAGGACTAAATTCTCCAATCAAAAGACAATACCTGAATGGATTAAAATACACACAAAACCCATCTATATGCCACCTACAAGGGAATCACTTAAGAACAAAGGACACACAGACTGAAAATAAAGGAACTGGAAAAACAGCCTATGCAAATGGAAACCAAAAGAAAGCTGGGGTATCTATATTCATCACACAATATAGAATTTAAAACAAATATAGTAATAGGCAAACAGGGCCACCACATAATGAAAAAGGGTCAATCCAGTAAGAAGATGGAACATATATAAACATGCACCCAACACAGGAGTATCAAAATATATAGAGTATTAACAAACCTAATGGGAGAAATAGCAATGCAATACTATTAGGGGATTTCAACACCCCACTTACAAAATAAATACATCATCCAGACAGAAAATCAACAGGGAAACATCAGCCTTAAATGACACGTCAGACCAGATGGAATTAACCAATACATAAAGAACATTTCATCCAAAAGCAGAATATAAATTCAAGTACACACAGAACATTCTCCAGGATAGATCCACATTACGCCATAAAGTAAATCAAATTCAAGAAGATCGAAATCACATCAAGCATCTTTCTGGATGACAATGGTATGAAACTAGAAACGTAAGAAAACTGGAAAAACCACAAATGCGGAGATTAAACAGCAGGTTACTGAACAACTATTGGATCACGGAAGAAATGAAAGGGAAAAAAATATCTAGAGACAACTGAAAGCAGGAAAAACATACCAAAATCTATGGGATACACAAAAACAGTTGTAATAGGGAAGTTCATAGCAATATAGGCCTACCAAAAGAAACAGGAGAAATATTTAATTTCACACCTAAAGGAAGTAGAAAAAAGAATGGATGAGGCCCAAAGTTAGTAGAGGAAAAAAAATAAAGATCAGAAGTAATGAAATATATACTAAAAAGATAAAATATCCATGAAACTAAGCTGCTTCTTGGAAAAGATACACCAAATTGACCAACCTTTAGCTAGATTCCCCAAGACAAAAAAGGCTCAGATAAGTTAAAACCGATACCACAGGAATACAAAAAATCATAAACTATGAACAATTATACCCCAACAAATTGGACAATCTACAAAACAAATTGGTAAATTCCTAGAAATTTATAACCTTCCAAGACTGAATCAAAGAAATTGAGAATGTGAAGAGTGATTACTGACTTAATTACCGGTCAAAAACTTCCCAGGAAACTGAAGTCCAGAACCAGACGACTTCACAGGTGAATTCTATCAAACCTTCAGAGGAGCATTATTCTTATCTTTCTCAATCTTCCAAAATATTGAAGTGGAAGCAAAGCTTACAACCTCATTTCATGAAGCCAGCATTACCCCAATACTCAAACCAGACATGCATATACCACACTGCCCACCCCCACTCCACCAAAAAAAGTGACAGGCTAATATCCCTGATGAATAGAGAAACAAAATTCCTCAACAAATTCAACAATACATTAAACAAATCCTACACTATGATCAAGTGAGATTTATTCCAAGGATGCAAGCATGGCTCATTGCCTGCAAATCAACATGACACACCACATTAACAAAATAAAAGAAAAAAATCTTATAATCAACTCAATACATACAGAAGGGGCACCTGGGTAGCTGAGTCGGTTAAGTGCCTGACTTCAGTTCAGGTCATGATCTCAGGGTCCTGGGATACAGCCCCACATTGCATCTGGCTCCCCACTCAGTGGGGAGTCTGCTTCTCCCTCTGCCCCTCCCCCCACTCATGTGCACTCTTGCTCTCTGTCAAATAATAAAATCTAAAAAAAAAGATGGTTTGACAAGATTCAGTGCCCATATATAATAAAAGAGATCAAAATGACCATAGAAGGTACATACCTCAACATAATAAAGGCCATATATAACAAACGCACAGCTAATATCATAGTCAACAGTGAAATACTGAGAACTTTTCCTCTAAGATCAAGACAAGAACTCCCACTCTTGCCACTTTAATTCAACATAGTATTGGAAGTCCTAGCCACAGCCATCAGGCAAGAAATAAAAGGCATACCAATTAGAAGTATAACAGTCACAATTTACAGATAACACCATATATATAGCAAACCCTAAAAACTCTCCCCAAAACTGTTAGAATAGATTCAGAAAAGTTGTAGGATACCAGATCAACATACAAGAATATGTTGTATTTCTACACACTAATAAACTATCAGAAAGAGACATCAAGAAACCCATTTACAATTGCGTCAAAAAGAATACACGTAGGAATAAATTTAACCAGAGGTGAAACACTGACAGCTTTCAGATCTTGATCAAAGAAACTGAAGACAAATGCAAGATATTCCATACTCATGGATCAGAAAGATTAATATTGTTAAAAGGCCCATAGTACCCCCAAATAATCTATAGGTTCAAGGCAATTCCTGTCAAAATTCCAATAAAAATTTTCACAGAATGAGAACAAATAGTTCTGAAGCTTGCATGAAACCAGAGAAGACCCTGAATACCCAAAACAATCTTGAGGCAAAAAAAAAAAAAAAAAAAAAAAAAGCCAATGTTTCACACTCCCTGATTTCAAATGATACTACAAAGCTATAGTAATAAATAGCATGGTATTGGCATAAAAATAGACATGTAGGTCTAGAATATAGAACCCAGAAATAAACCTATGCATATGTGGTCAATTCACTTATGACAAAAAAGCCAAGAAGATACAATGGGGAAACGAGAGTCTCCCCAATAAACGCTAGAAAAACTGGACGTCGACATGCAGAAGAATGAAACTGGCCCACTCATACCATATACAAAAATTAACTCAAAATGTGTTAAAAACTTGAAGACAAACCTGAAACTATAAAATCCCTATGAGAAAACAGATGGTAAACTCTTTGACATCAGTCTTAGCTATGTTTTTTTGGATCTGACTGGGATCCAGAGGCAAGAATAAGGTATTCACACTGCATCACACTAAAAAGCTCTACACAACAAAGGAAATCATCAACAAAATGAAAGGCAATCTATCAAATGGGAGAAGATATTTGTGAATCATATCCAGGAAAGGGCTAATATCCAAAATACAGAAAGAACTTACACAACTCAACAGCAAAAAACATAATCCAATTTAAAAAAAAGGGCAGAGGACCTGAATGGACTTTTTTTTTCCCCCAAAAAAAAGACCTCCAGGTGGCTAATAGACACATGAAAAGATGTTTGACACCATTAATCAGGGAAATACAAATCAAAACCACATATTAACTTACACTGTCAGGATGACTTATCAGAAAGACAAGTGGTAGTTGTTGGCAAGGACATGGAGAAAAGGGAACCCTTGTGCACTGTTGGTGGGAATGGAAACTGATACAGCTACTACGGAAAATAGTACAGAGGTTCCTCAAAAAAATTAAAAAAAAAAAAAAAAGAACTAGCATATGAACCAGCAATTCCACTACTAGGTATCTACACAAAAAGAAAAAAACTATTTCACAAAGATTTGTCCCTGTGTTCACTGCAGTGTTATTTACAATAGCAAAAATATGAGAGAAAAAAATCTAAGTGCCCATCAATGGATGATGATGTGTATATATACACAATGGAATACCACTCAGCCATACAAAGAATGAAATCTTGTCATATGCGAGAATGTGGATGGACCTTAAGGGTATTATGCTATGTGAAGTCAGACCAAGGAAGAAATATGTGTTTTCTTCTCTATGTGGAATCTAAAAACCAAACCAAACCAAACCCAGACTCATAGATCCAGAGAACAGACTGGTAATTGCTGGGGGGGGGGGGAGTGGAAAACGGGTGAAGGGAATAAGTACAAACTTCCAGTTATAAGTCATAGGAATGTAATACACCGAATGAAGAATACAATCAATGTTGTATTAACTTTGTAAGGTGACAGATGGTAACTAGATTTATTGTGATAACCATTTTGCAATGTACACAAATGAATCACTGTTGTACACCTGAAACTAATGTTATATACCAATTACACTTTTTTTTAACCTGTGACAAAATTAAAAAAAAAGCACAGCTGCATTATCTTTTGGCAATACTGAAAAATGTTTACAGAATTTGGTATCTGTTGTTTGCTTGAAACAAACTGAACGAAGGCAAGTGGTTGGAGGGCTTAATTAAACAATAGGAGTTTAGAATTTCTGAAGGTGCATGGTGAGTACATGGGAGTTTATTTTACTATATCTACTCCTGCAGGATTTAAAATTTAGGGGAAATTCAAATAAAAATTTTCCTAAAAACAAAATTTAATGGTGGGGAGGGTCACTTGCAGGTTGTTTTTATTCTTTTGAGTTAGGAGAACAAGATATAATTCACTCGAGTAAAATTCTATAGCTATGTTCCTCCCCTTACCACGGTCATGTATAGAAACCAAGAGTCCTTCATGACCTGCCTTCCTGGAATTGCAGAGATGTGATATTTCCAGAACACTCTAAATGGTCTATATCCTGATGTCATGTGGCTCTCATAAATGGAAAGAAGCTATAAAGAGGCACAAAATACCCAATTTTACAAACTACTTTTGGAAATCTTTAATATTCAGTATTTTTAAAGTACATTAGTACATCTGACATAAAGCTGGAATGTAAACTGCATCAGGTTTTGAGAATTATGGTGTCATAAAAGTGTGCAGCAAAACTGGACAGTGGAATAGCTCTCTGAATCTCATTGAAATGTGTTCTGTTATCAATCATGGATATAAAACAGACTGTTTAAGAATTTGGCAAGGTAGAATACACAGATTTTTTTTTCCCCCAGGGTAAGCAATTATATCCTGACTCATGTAGCAAATATACAAATATACAGCAGGAAAAAAAAAAATTAAATATCAGCCTCAGGATTTTATTATAAAAACACACACTACAGTGAAAAAAAAAGCCATTTTAAGTAACCGTATTTTGACGGTGTTGGTATTATTCTGAGATAGGTACATTTATACTGTGAGATAAAGGAATTATGTTGGTGTTATTAAGAACTATACTTTTAGCACAGGAGAGAGGACAAATAGATGTTAAAATCAAAGATTACATTTTTTAAAACCCCATCATCCTACATTTGAATTGGAAGTGTCAGTGTGAACTTGATATACTATATACATATAAAAGTAGGAACTAACCCAATAGCAGTGAGTGCTCCCAGCAACAAGATGGTCTATAACTTCCTACTAAAAAGATTCTAGGAAAGGAGCCTTACAGCTATGGAGAAGCGTATTTTTTTTTTTTTTTTTTTTTTGAGAGAGAGAATGAGATAGAGCATGAGAAGGGGGAGGGTCAGAGGGAGAAGAAGACTCCCTGCTGAGCAGGGAGCCCGGTGCGGGACTCGAGCCCGGGACTCCAGGATCATGACCTGAGCCGAAGGCAGTGGCTTAACCAACTGAGCCACCCAGGCGTCCCTATTTTTTTTTTTTTTTTAAGATTTTATTTATTTGACAAGAGAGAGAGCAGGAGAACACTAGCAGTGGAAGCTGCAGAGGGAGAAGCAGGTCCCCCCGCCGAGCAGGGAGCCTGATGCCGGCGAGATCCCAGGACCTTGGGATCACAACCTGAGCCAAAGGCAGTTGCTTAACCAATGGAGCCACCCAGGCGCCCCTTGGAGAAGTGTATCTTTAGAGGTCAACAATTCTTCTCCCTACCCCCACCAAAAAAGGATAAAATTGTTCAACAACTATTTTGGAACTCTGAAAAAATTAACCAAATGCAAACAAGTGGAAATTTATGGAAAACTGCCAGTCCTTCAACTAAAAACGGTATGTATCCTCCTCGTCTGGGGCTAAAACCCACCACCCATCTTCAGTTTGGTCAATGATAATGGCAGTGCTGCCAATGCAGAGCTGGCCAAGATATCAGCAGCTCTACCAGAAAGAGTGGGCACAATTCCAGAAACAGGACAAAAATTTGACAGCAGACAGCATTGTGAGGATATAAATGGGTAACTGACAGCTCTACTAGCCTAAAGATGTGCTCCTGGTTGGACCAAGAAGTGAACCAGCCAAAATCTTAGTGGAAAGATCTTGGAAGTAACAGCCATAGGAGAGAGAGAAACTTCCCACACATCCTGACTGGCAATGTATGCTCATGTGGGAGACATATCCAAGAGAGCAGAGTTGAGAGTAGAAGCCACCTCTTTTCAGATTAATGTTTTCATTTTCTTTGGGTAAATACCCAGTAGTGGAATTACTGGATCATACAGCAATTCTAATTTTTTTTTTTTTTTTTTTTAGGTGGAATTTAAAAAACAAAAGCAAAGAAAAAAAAGACAAAAAGAAAAAAACAGACTCTTAAATGTACAGAACTGGTGGTTGCCAGAGGGGAGATGAATAGGAGGATGGGGGAAATAAAGGAGATTAAGAGTACACTTATCTTGATGAAGAAACATATTGAATTGAATCATTACACTGTATACCTGAAACTAATACAACACTATTTTATACCTGAATAAAGTAGTTACTGATAAGCTAAAAGAAAAAAAAAAATGTAAAGCTAAAGAAGACTTGAGAACTGGCACAACACTGAATGTACTCCCTATCCCACACGAAGATGAGGAGAGGGAGGAAGATTTGCTGGCTTAACATAATTGAGCACAACCTATTCCTCAACCACTGGCTGACCATTAAGCTATACAGTTGCTGGGTGATTCCTAGGAAGCCAGGATAAGACATCTGAGCAGAGACATCAACTACACACTGAAGGGGTGGTAAATTCTATAGCTTAAGTCCAGGTAAGTTACAGAAAACAAGACAAAAAAGAAAAAGTAAAATTAGAATACAAAATTTCTGTAATATATGATCTGAACGGTCTAGTTTCACAAAACATTACAAGATAAATGCAAACAAAAACAAAACAGGCAAGTGTGACCCATACACTTACGGAAAAAAAATAAACCACTCCATGAGGAGGAGTAAAACTAGAAATAGAATTTAGCAGCCCCAAATCTCTAATGTCCAAAGAGTTAAAGGAAGTCATATTCAAAGTAAGGAAGGAAAATTTGATGACAAGACTCAAATAGGGGATCGAAAGAAAAAGTTCAAAAAAGATCCAAATGGAAATTTACATTTAAAAACATAGTAACAAAAATGAAAAATTCACCAGATGGCCTCCATAACAGATTTATGATGGCAAAAGAAAGAAATTAACCTGTCTGAATAGAAAGAGTAAAGAAAAATTGAGACTCACTTATCAGAAAACCATGAAATATCAACAAACTTGTAAGGTGACTTCTAGAAGTGGCCAAAAAAAAAAAAAAAAACTTACGTGATGTGAACTTCTAGTTTCGGCTCCTACATAAAAAGATCATAGAAGTCATTACTCCCATCCTTATAGCAAAGGGGGGGAGCTTTATAAAAATGAAAATCATTTTTCTAGACTCAGAGAACTGTTTTCACAGGGCAAATAACCACACTGAAACCAGAGAGACAGCTGAATCTAGAGACTTACAGAAATATCTGTTTACCTGAGCAGAAGCCACTGGAGCAATTAACTGGCTGGAATACTTAAATGGTAATTTTGATGAACTTCTGGAACCTAGAGACTAGCTTGAGTGACAAACTCCTGGGGGATGCATCAGTAGAGGAAACTTCACACCTTATGATCAGGAACCCAACCATGCTTTTAGAGTAAGGAACTAACAAAGGTCTTACGTGGCTCTGGCAGAGGAAGGGTCAAAGTTAACCACCGTGAAATGTGCCCAGAGCAGTCTCCACAACAAAGGTGTACTCTACAGAGGGAGACACTATCCGACTATCCCACCTGATCCCACCTGGGAGAAGGTCATTTCCACAACTCCAGCCCCATCTGGCCCTTCCCGACTCAAGAATAAAATCCCAGCAAGCTCTTTAGTAGTACTGACAAACTCATTCTCAAGTATATTTTCTGAAAGGGAAAAGGTCTAGAATCACCAACACAGCACTGAAGAAGGTGGTCAGAAATAAGGAACAGTACTCAATTTCAAGGATCGCTACACAGCTACAATAATCAAGACAGCATGGTATTGGCAAAAGGATACATTTGTCATTAGGATAGATGGCTCAGAAGTAGACCCACCCAAATACAGTCCATTGCTCTTTTGACAAAAGAACAAAGGCAATCCAATACAAAAAAGGATAGTCCTTTCAACAAAAGGTGCTGAAACAAGTGGGCATCCACATATGAAAGAAAATGTATACAGACCTTCTATCTCACAAAGATTCAAAAAAGACCACTGATCTAAATGTAAAACATCAGACAATAAAATTTAGATCAAAACATAGGAGAATATCTAGATGACTTCGGTCTGGCAATGAGTTTTCAGATATAGCATCAATAGCATGATCCATGAAAGAAAAAATAAATTGGACTTTATTAAACTCTCTTGGGTGGTGCCTGGGTGGGTCAGTCCTTAAGCGTCTGCCTTAGGCTCAGGTCATGATCCCAGGGTCCTGGGATTGAGCCCTGCATCTGGCTCCCTGCTGTGCGGGAAGCCTGCTTCCCCCTCTCCCACTTCCCCTGTTTGTGTTCCCTTTCTTGCTGTCTGTCAAAATAAATAAATAAAATCTTTAAAAACAAAAATTCTCTTGGGGCACTGGCTAGCTCAATGGGTAGAATATGTGACTCTTGATCTCAGGGTTTTGAGTTCAAGCCCCACATTGGGTGTAGAGATTACTTAAAATGTATTTAAAAATTCTCTCATAGACACTTAAAATGAAAACACAAAACAGAGTGGGAGCAAATATTTGCAAGACACACATTTGATAAATTACTTGTATCTAAAACATGAAGAATTCTTAGAACTCAGCAAACAAAAAATAAAAACCAGCTACCTTACTAAAGAAGATAGAGATGACAAAAATATGGAAAAGATGATAGACATTTGTCATTAAGGAATTGTGAATTAAAACAATGACATACTACTACACACAGATTAGCCAAAATCCAAAAATCGGCCAATACCAATTGCTAGCAAGGGTGCAGAGTAACAGGAATTCACACTCATTTTTTGGTAGGAATGCAAAATGGTGCAGCCACTTTGGAAGACAGTTTGGCAGTTTCTTACTAAACCAAACATAGGCTTAGCATACAATCCAACAACCTCATGTCTAAGTATTTACTCAAATGATTTGGGGGTAAACATGGCCACACAAAAGCCTGCACATGAATATTTAATAGTAGCTTTATCCATTATCAAGAACCAGAAGCAACCAATCTCCTAGAATAGGTTAAGTGATCAAACTGTGGTAGATCCATACAATGGAATATTATTCAGTGATAAGAAATGAGCTATCACACCATGAAAAGGCATGGATGAATACTAACTGCAAACTGTTAAGTGAAATAATTTGCAAAGAATCTGCAAGGACTACATACTCCAACTTCAGTTATTTGACATTGTAGAAAAGGCTAAAGTATAAGAACAGTGAAAAGATCAGTGGTTGCCATAGGTTCAGGGAGAGGAGCAGGAGGGTTGAGTAGGTGAACCATAGAATTTTTAGAATGATGAAATTAGTCTGTAGGATACACCAATAGTAGATACGTGACACTCACTGTGCATTTGTCAAAACCTATCAAACTTCAAAGCACAAAGAGTACACCTTCATGGATGCATATTTTTCAAAGTCAGTGAAGATGTTAGAGGAATCCCAGTATGGAATATAGACTGTGATGCAACAATGTGTGTAACAAACGTACAATAAAACCTCACTAAGTGGGGTCTGAGAACAGCATGCTGCTCTAGGCAACTTTGGCAATACGTCTGTAAAACTAATGGCAAAAGAGATTGTACATAAGCACTGTACTTTAATTGATAAAAGTGTTTCCCGTGGGGGTAGGAGTTAATTCCAGTAATAGTATAGATATATACTGGATTTGAACAATTAAGCAAAACTGATGATGGGAGCCAGTTCAGTCACAGTTCACAAATAAGCATGTGGAAGAGGCACATACGACCCATATGACAATGGATTGTAGTCAGAGACATCAGCATGAACTCATGTTTAACTTAACATACAGATGATTACATAGGGAATTACTTTTAGATATGTACATATATGTGAGCTAGTAAAAACATATTTCCTTACTTCATTAGCTGAAAGGACCTACAATGATACTTCAGTTAAAAAGTACAACTAATGGGGCACCTGGGCGGCTCATTTGGTTAGGCATCTGCCTTTGGCTCAGGTCATGATCTCAGGGTCCTGGGACTGAGCCAGGCATAGGGCTCTCTGCTCAGCGGGGAGTCTGATTCTCCCTCTTCCTCTGCTCCTCCCCTTCCCCCGCTTGTGCTCTCTCTCTCTCTCTCAAAATAATAAATTTGATTTTAAAAAAGTACAACTAGTAATCAAATCTCAGTTCCTAAATATCATTCTTAATCACACACATGCACACAGGCCTCCTTGGAGAAATGGCTGATTCTACTGGGGAAGGAAATATACAAGATGAGCCTGGAGCACATAGTAGTTCCATAAAGTAGGAAAATGTAAAACAAAACAAACAGCAACAGAACACAATGAGGAGGTATGTCAAAAGGACATAGGAATCAACTTAACATGTTCCCAATGTCAAAAACTGGAACTACTGGAGAATGAAAATAAGCATAGTATTTGTGCTTTCCACAGTCCTTCTGAAAGGGGACTATGGCTCCTTACTCACATAACCATACACTGGAGAAAGGATAACCAGGTATTTCCTCGGCAGCTGTCTACATAGGATATGAGGTGATGCTGAGAAGCAGGGACCCCAAGAGTCATGATCCCCTGTTAGAGTCAGAGTATATGGGGCTCAGGTAGTAAAAGAAAACTGACCCAGATCCATCTCAGTGTGTCCAATATGTCTATGAACACATCTGGTAATAATTTCTCAGTTCCAAAATGTTTAATTAGAAGTTCAGAAACGTCCTATTGGCTCCTGGACCTGTAAAGCAACAGCTAGTACAGTAGAAAAAATCAAATAGAGGAACCTGAAACTTCTCCCTTCAGTCAAGATAGGAATCAACAATATCGTACTCTGGAGGGAGATGTGATCAGTGCCACCTTCAAAGACTTCATCAGTGATGGTGGTGCCATCTTGCCCTATTCAATTCACCAGTGCAGCTCCTGCAAGAAGCCCAGTGAATCACAGTTCAGAAACGTCCTATTGGCTCCTGGACCTGTAAAGCAACAGCTAGTACAGTAGAAAAAATCAAATAGAGGAACCTGAAACTTCGCCCTTCAGTCAAGATAGGAATCAACAATATCGTACTCTGGAGGGAGATGTGATCAGTGCCACCTTCAAAGACTTCATCAGTGATGGTGGTGCCATCTTGCCCTATTCAATTCATCAGTGCAGCTCCTGCAAGAAGCCCAGTGAATCACAGAAATAGAGTGGACCTCTGCAAACCTAATCGTAGCAGTCCCAAGTACAGCTGTTACAGCAGGTAGGCTATCTTTAGTAGAGCAGATTAACACATCCCTGGTTATAGGATAATTCTATGCCAGCAATCTCTACCAATGCAGTCTTTTAGTGTCCAACAAAAAGGAAAATTAGAAGTAGTTTGTTTTCACTTGGGACAAGCCATATACATTTGTGGCCTTGAAGAGCCAACTTAATTCTCCTGCTGTCAAAATATAGCTCAGTGGGATCTGAACCATCTGGACATTCTGCAGAACATCACACTGCCCAATATACATATGGGATATTTATCAAACCTGGTAATAATCAGCAATTACAGATGCCTTGGTAAGATACATGCATTCCAGAAAGTAAAAGATACATCTCAAAGGTTCAGGGACCTGCCACACTGATCAAGACTTTAGGGGTCTGGTGATCCAGAGCATTCTTGAATAGCCCCTTCAGAGTAAAGTTACGGCACCGTGCAACTCCTACCATTACCAGTACTTGTAGGCCTCCAAGTTTTGGAAAACACATATTGGGAATACTGCTCAATCTCATTCATCAGGTGGCACAGAAGACTATAAAGTTTTAAGTGAGGCCCAGAGCAAGAGATGATGTTTAGGTATTAGAGAAAGATAGGAGTTCTAAAGTTCTTACAGGAAACTGAAAGCAAACCTCAAGGTTTCTGGAGAAACACCATACCAACTTTAGCAGGGAACTACATACCATTCAAAAAGTAGCTTTTGCATGCTAAAGTTCTCATAGGAAACTGAAAGCAAACTTCAAGGTTTCTGGAGAAACACCATACCAACTTTAGCAGAGAACTACATACCATTCAAAAAGTAGCTTTTGCATGCTCCTTGACACTGGTAGAAACCGAACATGTGGACTACCAAGTGGCCCTGAGACCACAACTGCCCACCAGACACTCCACACTGTTAGACACATATCAAGTCTTAAGTTTGCACGGGCCCAGCAACAACTCATTGTAAAGTGGAAACTGTTTCAGAAATCAGGTTTGGGCAAGCCCAGGAAGTTTGGTATATACCTATTGTCTCATGAGACATTCTCTATCAGCAACTGGAGGAAGAGGAAGACATCTAAGCTTGGTTCACAGGTAAATCAGCTTGGTCTGCGGGTACAAGACAAAACAGACTGCTATCTCACTACAGTCCCGCTCAGGTAGGTCTTTGAAAGACAATGGTGAGGAGATATACTCCCAGTGGCAATGATTCAAGTGGAAAAGCTTGCTAGTCACTTCGTGGAGAAAGTTGTCCAAAATTAGGACATACATGTACTTACATGAAATGGTAAATGACTTATCTGGTCAGAGGTCTTGAAGTTGCAGTATTAGAAAACAGTACAAGAATATCGAAGAGACTAATGTTGGATATAGGGGAGTGGGCACAAAAATGTGAGAATTTGGGGATTGCACATAAACGCCCAACAGAAATTATCAACTGCGGAATAGGTCCAAGCAACGAAGTGGACAGGTCTTCATCAGGTGTCAACCAGCTTCTTTCCTCCAGTAAGGGCTTGCCCAATGTGATCAAGACTGGATTAGCCCAAGTAACAGACATAGGGGCTATGCATGTCCCATAGTATTCATAATGTCACTAAGGCTGATAAAGTCACTGCTGAATGTCCAATATCTGAGCAATAGAAGCCAATGCTGAGAGCCTCCAATAAGATACCAAATCTCAAGTAGACCAGTGTCTCAGTGGTAAGTTGACTTATTGGACACTTTATAACTTGAAGAGAGTCATGTTTTATCTTGGCTGGCTCATATTCTAGATAGTTCACCTTCTCTACCCACAAAGCCTTAGCCAGCATGACCATCCATATTAGTTTCCTAGGGCTCTCACAAACTAGGGACTTCAAACAACAAAAATTTATTCTTTCACAGTTCTAGAGGCCAGAAGACTGAAATCAAGATGGTGGCAATTTGGGTTCTTTCTGGATGTTCTGAGAGCGAATCTGTTCCAGGCTTGTCTCCTAGCTTTAAGGGGCTGGTGGCAATCCTTGGCATTCCTCGGCTTGCAGACACATCACTTCATACTGTTTTTGCATTGCCTCCTCTTGGTAGTCTTTCTTTCACTTTTCCTACAAGGACACTTGTTATTGGATTTAGGGCCTACCCTAATCCAGGATGATGATTTCTGCCTAGTCATTTTGGGTTCCTTAAGCCAAAGACACAAAATGTAGTAGGCACAAAATGGAGTCACTTTGCTGACAGAAGTAATTAACCCCAATCATTATGAAAAGGTACAACTGATACTACATAATGGTAGAAGGAAGAAATTTGATACTCAGTGAATCCACTGGAGCATTTTGGTAACTCCACACCCAACTGTAACTTTTTTTTTTTTTTTTTTTGAAGATTTTATTTGACAGAGAGAGAAAGCATAAGCAGGCAGAGCGGCAGGTAGAGGGAGAGGGAGAAGCAGGCTCTCCGCTGAGCAGGGAGCCCGATACGGGGCTCAATCCCAGGACCCTGTGATCATGACCTGAGCCGAAGGCAGCAGCTTAACTGACTGAGCCATCCAGGCGCCCCACAATTGTAACGTTAAATGGGCAAATTCAGAAACCATAGTCTGATAAGGGTATGGTAAAGGGGCTAAGACCTCTCAGTAATGAGGGTCTGGGTGGCTTACCCTATTAAGCCAGTCATGAAGGTCAGAAGAGATAGCCAATTGGGAAGAGAACCCAGAACGGGTAATGGAGAAGAGAGAGAAGTTACAACTCAGTTTCAAACTCAGGACCAATTTAATCCAACTATTCCCCTTGCTTTTTAAAACAAGATTACCCAGAAACTGTGACAAACCACAATGCTGGCAAAGTTGTATTTGAATAAAGTCATCTGAATGTGAGAAGGGAACCTAAATAGTTCAAGGATTATACTTCAGTGGAAGCCCTTGGTGCCTTGAGCCAAATCCACTTCACTGAGCTGGTACACATCGTCCCACGCATTGCTAGTGTTGGCTGATAATCACTCATAGCTGCCCCTTTCTCCAAATTTTCCTTAGCTAAATGCAAACAGGAGCAGTCTCATTCAAGAGGTTAAGCCTTGCCCCCAAGGATGGTCAGGGACATGGTAGGTACAAAAGGCTTGTCCCCTTGCTTTAAGTAGGGACCAGATCTACAGTGTGATTTGTGCTACAGAGCTTAAGACCAAGATGTAGCTAATCTTTAGCCAAGACTATTTTTCTTGCTTAGCATTTCTTCTCTTGGTGTATATTGCTTTCCTCAAAAATCTTGAGAGTATGCACTCAAAAAATTACTATCACAGGAATCACCAACTTTGGCTCTGGTTCTAGAGAACATACGTCAGATATAAACCAAACAATGTGGTTTCTAAAAGACTGAAAAATAAAGCAGAAATTTTAGTCCCACAATGTTAGTAAGGAAAAGAAATGGTATTCAAAGCCCACAAAGTAGAAGGATCCTGGTAAAGATTTCAGGCTTTTACTTAGGATGTTAAGGAGCTATACACTCAACTTCTACCTAGCTCAACTCCTAACTGAATTAAAGTGATCTGCCACTATCTTCTCTGTAGCAAGACTAGAATTTTTATCATTTTTCATAAACAATGTCTAGCTTTCAATGACCAGGCACAGGAAAAAAAAAACAGGACCCAAGAGTTAAAATGGCAAATAGAAATAGACCCACAAGTGATCCAAATTTTCAAGTTAACAAATTAAAATGTTATGGGCAAGAAAATAAACAAGATATAGTATTTCAGCCAGTACCTATTTTTTAAATAAAGTGAAAATTCTAGAATTAACAATTGAAATTAAGGAGTTTAACAAAGTCTACAAAAAAAAATGAAAGGAATAAAAAAATGGGAATACAGGGCAAACACAAGCATACAAATTGAAACAAGAGGAGAAAAGCACAAGATATATGGAATACAGATTTTTATAGGATTAATATACATATAATTCAGTGGTTAACTTCAGACAATTTTGCCCTCCTACACTAGAGGATATGTGGCAGTAACTAAAGTTTTGTTGTTTTGTTTCCCCCAATAACAACTTCTAAAGGTTGCTACTGGCATCTAGTGGGTAGAGACCAAAGATAATGTTAACCATCCTTCAATGAATATGACAGACTCCCACAAATATGAATTATCTGATACAAAAATGTCCACAGAGCTGTTGACAAGCTAAGATATAATGTGTCCAAAGAAGAGAATCTGACAGAAATAGTTAAAGAGATAATGGCTAATATTTTTCCCAAACAAAACATACCACAACTACTAATAAGAAGCCTAAGTCTCATATTAGCTAATTGCAACATATGAACGTAATTGATTCTGGACCAGACAGGCAAAAGAAATGTCAGGGAAGTTTTAACACTGGCTAAACCTTCCATAGTTGAAAAAATCATTTTTAATACTTGCCTACCCAAACTTGATCCATGGCGCTGCTTTGAAATTCAGCAACTGGATACACTCCCAGTCCAGACCACCCACCTACTTTCAGACTCACTACCAAACTATTCTGACTGCAGCTTTCAGTCACATGGACTAGGCATACAGTAGCACAGTCACCAAAGATATTAAAGTATTAGTACATCTGAGTGGGACACGGTGTCCCATTCGCCTCTACCTCCCTAAACACTCTCTAAAATGAGGCCTTCCCATATCAAGTGCCAAGCATATGTTGGTACTAAGAATGTGCTAATCGTGACTGGCTAAGATTTTGTGTGAACATAAAACCTTATACTGATATGTCCAGTTGTTTATAAAATTAAAAATACACACCCATCTTCATCCCTTATCATACCTTTTAAATACCCTGCTCATGTGGATCGGCCATCCTCATTTCCAGGGACCAAAACCCTTTCATTGGCACACAACTCTCAGGCCCCTCGTGACCAGAGTAATCCTTCTCATAGGCTCCAGAAAAATACAGCCCATTGCTCATTCTGAAGGAATCTAGCCCCAGTTATTTGTCCTTTTAGTGCCTATTCATCCATATTTAATCTCTTTACTTTGCAAGCCTCATACTAGCTAGCACAATGCTATGTGCACACATTACTTCTAAATACTTATTGAATAGTTGAATAAGGAATACACAAATATGTGAAAATATTTATGTCCCTTCAAAATAGAAGGGAATTATTCAATATAAATCAATGATGTCAAATCATTGCCCCACAGAGTAAAGGACATGAATTTGTTAAATTGATGTTCTACTTGGATGGAGGCCACTTTCCAAATGAATGTGTCCAAATTCCCATTATGAGTGCTTGGATATGGTGTCATGCTGTGTTTTCTGTGGAAAGCAATTGTTAAGAGTGCCAAAAAAGAACTCCCGTGAAACCTGGTGAGACCTTCATTTTATCCAGTTTCCAGATTGTAAAGTGATTGCTTTGGGTTTCTACTATTTCCCATTCTCATTACACTCTTTGTCACCAGAATGGATTTATGTGGTGCCATATTCTGCACACATTACAATGTTTGTCAAGATAATGAATAGTCTGAAAATTTGAATTTCCAATACAGTCAGTGAATTATGAAAGTGTATCTTAAAATATTTCCTCATTCTGCTCGCTCACTCAGTAGGCTCAGCTCTCCCTCCTCTCAAAAACCTAACTGTTGCCAGGAAGAGGTCTAAGAGGTCAGTGAAGCAAATATTAGAATATTGAAAAGGTCAGTGTGGCATGGCCACTTCTTTAATTCACACCACATATTAGACATTAAAATTCTAGGTTCTCACTCTTATGACAAACGAGAATAGAAAAATAGCATAAAATTAATCGGCACTTTTTAAAGTGACAAACGGTTATTAATTTCTTCGGTATTCATTATAATAACATTAATCATAAACTCTTTGAATGTAAAAGTAGCTGTGTGCACTTCCATAGGAATTTGGTGGTAATTTAGCATTTATTAATGTCCATTTACAATGAAGTGTTACTATATTAATCCACTTTTCTGTGACAAAACCCGTAGTAGGCGGAAGACAGTCTGCTCCCTCTGTAGACTTTCCACGTCAATTGTGAAGCCGACTTATGTCTCTAGTTAAGACTCTAATCTTAAGTGGTCTCTTATTATGGTTAGCCCAAGCCCAAGGTTCAAAGAATGTGAAAAATTAGGATGACCCTGGATACCAAGGAGAATACTTTTTTTTTTTTTAATTTATGTCAATGAGTTTTTGTATTAGCTCCAAGTTACTCTAGCAACTCAATGACACTAAATATAGGATTCAATCTTCCTAGAGGTAGGTAGTTATTCCATGCATAAGCCCTAAGCTTAATTCTTGCTTGTCATCTTGTTACCAGTCATTAAAATGGAAGGATAATATCCATTCTGGTTATAGAGCATATAACGTAAATGGAAAATAGAAACCCAAAGCAAACACTATGGTCTAGTAATTGGTTAAAGCTAAAATCCCTTCAGATTTCATAACCATTGTTTATTCCCCTGAAATTTTAAGAAGACACTACCAGTCTACTGGAGTAGTACTGAGCTTCTTAGTAACACCTATAACATCACCTTGGTGCTCTGGACAATTCATCATCATTAATGGATACTGTCAGACACTACACCAGGCACTATTGCAAGTAATTAATGTGCATTAACTAAGTCAATCCTTCAACCCTAGGAAGAGCATTATCGTCGTCAGTCCTACTTCATACAGATGAGGAAAGGAACACAACATACGGAGCTAGCAATGGGCTGAGATTTGGAAACCTGTCCATCAGGCACTAGAGTCTACCCTCTGAGAAAATTACACTGCTGCCTCTCGTCTTCCCTAATGGGTGGTTTGCAGGAACACCTAGTGTGATGGTAGACTAGAGTCTAGAAACATTAAAGGAAGCTCCATTTCCTACAAATTCAGAAAGAACAAGAATTTATTCCTCTAAATCAAAGCTTTCCAAAAAAAAAATTTTATATATATATATATACATACACACACACACTGCAACAGGAGTTACTGATCCCTTCAGCTCTGGGGAAGCCAGATGGGGTCTTGTGTAGCTGAAGCCAACAGGCCAGTTGCAACCGCCATCTGCCTCTTCCAGGATCCTTGGAGCACACTGGAGAGGAGCAGGGTCTGAAGTAGCACGTACCCCCCGGCCACTGGCGAGGTAAGTGATGCTGGTCATGTGCTGCTGTGTGCCCTGGGAGGCTGAATGCAGATGGGGAGGTGCGGTGCTACTTGGCAAAGTACTTCAGGAGGTCAGCAGCAAAGCACGGCACTGCTGCTGAAATGAAGAGCCAACAAAACTGGGAATGGTCATTTTCTGGGTAAACAAGGAGCTTTTTTTTTTTTTTTTTTTTTAAGATTTTATTTGTCAGAGAGCACAAGCATGGGGAGCAGTAGAGGGAGAGGGAGAAGCAGGCTTCCCGCCGAGCAGGGAGCCCGATGCGGGGCTTGATCCCAGGACCCTGGGATCGTGACCTAAGCTGAAGGCAGAAGCTTAACGACTGAGCCACCCAGGTGCCCTTCTACCTGAATATCTTACCAAGAAAAAGTCCTTATTATTGAATAGTTGGCAAAATGCATCTGTTGGACTGTATTTTTTTTTTTCTTGAAATTTTGCTATCTTTAAAAGCAGACATTTTTGATTAGGACTTCTGGAACTGAAAATACATGTATAGTGCTGTATTGTTTTCAGAATGCTTTCACATGTTACTGCATTTGATTCACAAAACAGCCTTTATTTTTAAATTTTTTAAAATTTTTTTGTGAGCTGGGGGGGAGAGGAGCAGAGGGAGAAGCAGGCCCCTGGCTGAGCAGGGGGCCCGATGCGGGGCTCGATCCCAGGACCCTGGGATCATGACCTGAGCTGAAGGCAGAAGCTTAACTGATTGAGCCACCCAGGTGCCACAATAAGGAGCACTTCTATCTGTAGCGCCCGGTGCGGCCACATGAGGGTGAGGTGGGGGCTCAGGTGGAAGTGCCCAGTGTGCAAGTCTCCAGGCAGTGCCCTGAAGCCCTGCCTTCATAGATGTTCAAACTCCTCTCAACTTACAGCTGCTGGGCCCTTTTATTAGCAGCCAAGCTATCCGCAGAGTGACAGCTCTAACAATCCATGCACATTCTGCAAATTAGAACTCCATTATTTCTAAATACTTAACATCAAGAGGTTCAACTACATTTTAATCTCTTCACATTATTACAAGAAATGTCAACATGGAGCCCATGAACAAAAAGAGCTGTTAGAGCCTTAAATGTAATTTCAGCTGTTGTAAACTGGAAAATAATTGCAAAAATTGTTTTAATTTTTCCTGAAACTGTGGCATAAAATGTCTTGGTTGACAAAGACAATAGACAATTTAAAGATAGCACTAAAAAATCCTGATCAGAAATTGTATGTGGTCATTGCAAACATTAAACCTTGTATTAAAAAGCTGAAGCGAGCTCAGATTTCTCAGTAAAAACGAAAAAAGTGTCTGGAATTTTATAAACCTGTATTATTTACTATAGTTTTTTTATATTTTTTTGTTCTTCTAGGATAGCAGAAAAGATAGTGACTGTTTTCACCATTTTATAGACAATTCTCTCACATCATCTTCAGCATACCCCAGAATGCCATACAAATATTCTCATGAATAGGTCGGGAAGTACTGTTCCAGAAGGTGCCTGGAAATTGACACATGGCAGGAGCAAGCTCATAAAAACCTGAAGCAAAATCATCTTAGGAAGAAAAGAGCTTTAAAGTTCCCGACTTTCTAAATGTTTTAAAATATTTATCATGCCCATGAAGACTTTTTTAAAAGTGATAAATTCTCACCAGATTAAAAAAGTAAACTCAGCTGAAAACAGGGACTCAGGTTTTGAACTTGACAGGTCAGGGAATGCTGCAGGGAGCCTGACAAAAACCTCTCTTTGAAGATACTTGTTATGCACATGCAAGCACCTGGCACTGTGTGCTGGGGAAGAGACATTTGTTTTCATCCCGATTATGACATCTCTGCCCTCCTAGAATTCAGCTGTGCACCCCCAGCATTACCACCTTGGTTACCCCTTTTGTAACAAAGCAAATGAACACACGTTCTGAGGCTGCCTGTGGAGCCCTGGAGATCTGGTGACATGTGTCCTTGGACCATCCCAAGCCACTCGGTGCCCCTGCCTCACATCCCACCTCCCCTATGTGGGCAAAGGCAATTGCTGCGGACACAGTCTTCTGGATTGAGAGCTCCCTTGCAGGGAGGTTCTTCCCATACTCATTCCCTCCCCCCGCCCAACCCATGCCCCCACGCACCCCCCCAAAGTTCAGATGGCATATAGACTCCCTCTGCCACACATTTGCAGACTCTCATTGTACAAAGTACTTAACTATATTGAAACTGTTTCCTCATGATCTTTGTAAAGATTAAGGAGATACAGTTCATTAGGTCTAAAACTTTAAGGACCTCGATACATTTTAACCAATATAAGGACAGCTATTAATGGTTGTTGAACTGAAATGTTAAAGGTATTATTTGAAGTGCTAACTAATGTCAAAAGTTCTATTCCTACCTGGGATATCTTCACAAGATAAAAGGGGTAAATAAAAGTGAGGATTTTGTTATCCAAGCAGCAGGCTCTGTAACCCTCTATCTTAGGCCTAAAAATCTCAGGTGAGTTTGTTTCTGATCCCCTCCACTTCATGCCCTGAAAGGAGGTGGTCACGAGAATCAGCCCACATTGGCTCTTCCCCCTGAAGTGGGTTGGACTGGACACATCTGAAGCCTGTGACCCACCTTCCAGCCTGCAGTCTCCACTGATCTTTGTATCCAGTGTTACCCTGACCCAGGACCAGCTCACTCTTCTTAAATCTCTTTTCTTTCTCTGAGCTTATGAATACTCAATCTTCCTTGCATCGTCTCCTGGTTTCCCCAATCCACGGTTTTCCAATTATTAGTGACCCCCTTGTCATTCATTGTCCTCATTTCCTGATTTCCTCACCCTACCATGCCCTCAGTTTTGAGGCCTCCAAGGCCTTATTCACTAGTCACCAGACTGGAACATTCCCTATGCCCACCATCAAGGGGCAGGAACCCTATCACTGGAACCCCTTAGCACTTCTCCATTCTTTGCTCCCATCTCCTCTCCCACCCCGCCCCCTCCACCAGGAGAGCTGTAGGGAAATCTTTAGTTCCTTCCCAGAGGAGCTAATCAAGCTTAAGCAGACTGAAGGCCAGAATGGTTTGTTCTTCCTCTTGTCCTTGCTTTAACCAGCCAGCATGGAAATGCAGGAGGCCTGCACTACAACGTTAAGTGAAAAAAAACAAGATATAATTAAACTTGAAAATTTTCTAACTACGTAAAATCAACTGCTTGCCTGTGTTTTTCTTGTGCCTACCATAGCTGCTTACATGTTGTGTGTGCTCCAAAATTGATTTATAAATTAGTTAATGGATGCATTAATAAAATACTAGAAATATGCCAAAATGATGGTCTTTGATTGATAGGAATATGAATGGTCTTTCTTATTTTTCTATACTTTTCAAATTTTCTATACTGAACAAGCAGGATATAGAATTGTTTAAAAAAAAAAAAAAAAAAAAAAAAAAAAAAAAACCTTTGAAAAATAGCCAAATACAAATCGTTCTTGTATATTATCAGGTTTCCTTAGAAAATTTACTTTTTGAAGCCAAACACAAAAGTACATATTGAATTATTACAGAAATTTCAAAACCAGGCAAAACTAATCCATGGTACTAGAAAACAGTTGTTACCTTTGTGGGGATGGGTTGTGGATAGCGATGGGAAAGGGCACAAGAGACTTCTGGAACTGGACATTTTTTACTTTCATGAGGTGGTTACACAGGTCTGTTCACTGGGGAAATTGAGATGTACATTTATATGTACCTTTCTGCATTAAACTTTAATAGAAAGTTTACTTTTAAAAACTTAAAAACGATTTTAAGTAAACTGAGAAGAAAAAAGTTTAATTTTAAAGTTCTGGTCTGCCGACTCTAACCTCACTCTGTTCATATAAAGGAAATACAAGTATAAAAAGAGTATCACAGCAGAGCAGTTGAGTAATATTTGAAATTGAAAGCTATTAAACTGGCAGAAGAGTGCTTATTGCCGTATTAAAACTCTAGTTTTCAATCTTTAAAATCATGCAATTCTCTAACATACAAATACACTAAGAATAGGTATTAAGTAATGTTTGTTTTGTTTTTTTAGCTATAGGATTTAGCAGATATCTGATCCCTCTCCTCCTCTCTCCCCCAAAACCAAAATCCTTTTAATATCTGCATGTTAGAGTTAAAACTTTAACACCTTTCCACAGCCTCATTAGTACCAAAATGCTCTTGTTGGGGTCACCCAGATCTTATCTTGCCTAGCACCTTACATTTACGATGCTTCCCAGTCCCTTATTTGAGTCCTGTGGATACACAAGCACGTTCTCCAATAAATGATGCGCCCACTCTGGAAACCTAGACAGCCTGATAAGAAGCTAGCTGGTGCTGGGGGCTCCTTCCAAGCAAGGCAGGCTATGTACAAACCCAATTTCTCACAAAGAAAGCAGGTGCCAACGGTTGACATCTAAGGTCAAAGTGCTTGGGGCTGAGGTGGGCTGCTTGTGTCCAGCTGCAAAAGCCATTTAATAATCTCCATTAAAATGGAAAGCAACAGAGGGTTAAATCCCTCCACTAGAGCAAAACTCCACGGGAAGTCCAGCTATACGAGGCTCAAGCTCTTCCCTCCCCCAAGAGAATGGGGCACCCAGCCCACGAGGGCGCTGAGAGAGTTCACCTGAGCCCTTTGCACAACAGACCCCCACCCTACACACACACACAAACACCACGTATAACATATAGAGAATTATCCCCTTTTAACCGACTGAGCCACCCAGGCGTCCCGAGAATTATCCCCTTTTAGAGAGACTCAGTCTTAAGGCTAATTATAGCAACACCAAGAATACAAGCTGTAACCTAAGCTTTATCCATCACTGGGATTCAGACGTGTTTGGTAGGTAGTCATCAGAAAATTTTTAAAGTAGGTAAAGCAGCAAAGAACAGGGAAAAAAGTTTATGAAGAAATGCCAAAGACATGGGAAAATAGTTCACCTTACCAGTAATGAAAAATGACAATAAACATGATAGGATTTTGCATCAGAGTTAACAAAATAATTACAAAATAAATAACCCTTAGAACATTAGGCCATGACTATATTACTGTAAGCTTGGCACATAAGGGCAACCCCTTTCGAACGCAGTATGGATCCACCAGCTTGACACACAGCAACAGGCCTTTTTTTACCTGTTTCTGGAAATTAATAGTAATAGTTTTTTCAATAGTCCTTGTGGTACCTCAACTATATACTTTTTAAATACATGAACCATTAAACAAAATATAATTTTTTAAAAATGAGGACAGTGAACTCTAACTACAAGGGAGAATATTAACATACTGTTAACTAAAAAATTCAAGTCAGAAATGTATCATTCCTACTGTTCTAGTTACGTAAAACACAGATACTTACCAACCAAAACTAAAAATATGCTAAAGTGAAATCAACTATTCTGTTGGGAGTTGTGAAATAAGAGAATTTCTTTTTAAAATCCTTTTAACACCATTTATTTATGCTTGTGCAATAAAAATACATTTAACTAGACAATTAGCTCTTGGGCATTATTGCAAATTCTATAAACAAAATACAGCTTATTTTATTATACACCAAAGACCATGAAATCAAAAGGTATTTTGTTTAAACACTTAGAAATTACATGAGGATGGCTGAGTCACCTACCCTTTCTGGGTCTTTATTTCCTCATTTACAAAATGGATAGGATAACGCCTATCACTCCTATCTCCTAGATTTTACACAGCTCAAATGAGTTGATACATATAAAAGCCCTTGTTAATCATATTATCTTAGTCCACTGGGCTACTATAACAAAATGTCATACACTAGGTGATTTATAGACAAAAACATCTATGTCTCACCATCCTGGAGGCCGGGAAGTCCAAGATTAAGGCACCAGCAGATACCCTCGCCATACGCGCACCGAACGGAAAAAGGGCAAGGAACTATGCGCTCACTGCTTTTATAAGGACGCTAATCCCATTCGCGAAAACAGCCAACACCTGGCTGAGCCAGAATTCAAGTGAAAATTCCTGGTTGATCGCAAGCCCAAAATCAACCAAGTATGTGACGCTGATTTTTCACAGCTTGTGCAATCTTAGCCTATATTACAAGTGTAATATTTTAAGCACAGGTGGCAATATTACCATCATCCTCAGGGCTCACCTAAGTGGTCCCATGTGGAAGCCATTTTTTGAGAAGACACAGTGATAAACAATAAAACCAGAAAAGCAGACTCAATAGTAAGGAGTTTGGAAACCATGCCAAAAAACAGCAGTTGGAGAAATGGGGGATTGTTTGGTAACCAGAAGAGAAAAAAGAAAGATGTAATGACTGGGTTTCCATCTTGAAGTAAACTTCTGTTGTTCTTTGGGCATAAAGAACCACAAGATGGTGATGGCATGGCAGATCACATTAACTTCTTTCTAAGAATGAAGGCTATCTTCTTAGTCAGTGAGCTTATAGTAAAAGTCCTTGTTATTGATTGCAGCCCAGCTTAAACTCTGAACTATGGAATGGACCAATGCAGGACTTCCTGTATGTGATCCTGTGCACACATGTTTGTGTTCATGTGTGAATGGTCAGCAGAAGATGCTAAAGACTCAAGACCTTAACCACCAAATAAATTAGAACTTAATTACACCCAAAGGAAGTGGTTTATAAAATGTAACAGGAAAGAGTAGTAGGCCTATGAATACATTGTGAAAATGCATGTGCCCATCATCTTAAGGATCATGTGAACAAGACAGCATATATAAAAGAAAAAAACGAAATGAAATAGCACATCCTTTAGAGGAAAGAGAACTCCACAACCAACCCAGGAAACTTCCATGGGGGAGACTGCCTGTACTCGTACTAATGCTCCCTCCATATTCCCAGGCTGAGCATCATCAGAATGTAATCTATCCTTAGATGTTTTACACAGATGCTGAGGTACCTACCACAGCAGAGAAAAATGCCTGCAAAGGCCTAAAACATGTGCTCATAGCACCTCAAAGGTTTCAAGCCTCAATACACAATAATTCAGTGATTTGGATATTTTCCATTATTTTCCTCTTCTGGAGAAGGTACGCATTATCCTCACAGCTATTCCAGGTTATACCAAGGTGCCTCAATCTGTGTAAGGGTTGGGCCAGAGATCTGGTGAAAACAGACACAAAAAAATAGAGAAATGGGTGCATTTTTTTTCCATCTGGATCAGTTTCTTCCTCAGCTTGTATGTTCTCTCAGTCACTTCATCTGTGTCTCTACTGCCTTCAACACAGTAAAAAATACCTTAAATACATCCTGTACTGCGTACAGCCAGTTCAAAACCTAGTGCAAAAATTTGTATTAAACAACAATATCATGTATACTTACAGAGTGGGTAAGTGAATGAAATGGCAAGACAACAACTATGCTTGATTTCCATATTTAAGAGTATAAATGTCAGGACCCCTGGGTGGTGCAGTTAGCTGGGCAACCAACTCTTGGTTTCGGCTCAGGCCATGTCATGGGATTGGCCTTTGTCAGGCTCCATGCTGAGCGTGAGGTCTGCTTGGGATTCTCTCTCTCTCAAATAAATAAATAAATCTTTAAAATATATATATATATCCATTCCTATTTAATAATAACCATTATTGCCTTCATAAGTTTCCCTCCATAAAAATTCTTATACATTAGATATTTATTAATTAAATGTTATTTTCATTAATTTATGTGACAATTTCCAAATGCTTTAATTTATTTACACTTAATTCATCTCCAATGGAGAAAATAACCTTTAAGGACCTATAACTCCTAACTATATGTCTCTGCCTGGAAGCCTCAGCATTAAGTCTTAACAATTGATAAAAGCTGAATATAAGGGAAGACTACAGAAAGTTGAAACTAATCAATTGTTGAAACAATTCCTCAGTGGGAGGAATCACAGTAACAGAGTAAAAAAAAAAAAAAAAAAAAAACAAGAGCTTTGTGTTTGGATCCTGGGTCACATACTGGCTAAGTAACTTCTCTGAGCTTCAGTTTCCTACTACAGAAAAGAAAGTACCTGTAACATAGGATTTGGTTGGTATGAGAATTAAAATGCTATACCAACGAGCCCATCACAGAGCAGATAGTCACTAAGCGAAGATCCCTTTCCTCTAGCCTCTGGAGTGCAGAGTGCCCCGAGTGTCTGCCCAGCCCCAGCTCTAAGGAAAGTGCAGGAAGGAGAAACAGAAGTTCTTTCAGACCTGCCACCCTCTAGTCCATAACTCCCACAATTTTCAATTAAATTACATCCACCCGAGGGGCACCTGGGTGGCTCAGTTGGTTAAGTGTCTGACTCTTGGTTTTGGCTCAGGTCATGATCTCTGGGGTCATGAGATCAGATGGAGCCGCACATCGGTGGGCTCTGTGCTCAGCGGGGAGTCTGCTTGAAGATTCTCTCTCTCTGCCCCTCCCCCTGCTCACACACACACTCTCTCTCAAATAAATAAATAAATCTTTTAAACAAATAAATTATACCCATATGAAATCCACAATGTGAAGGTTTCTGGACATAGGGTCTTTTAGGAGATAACAAAGGTTAAGTGAAATCATAAGGGTGGGGCCCTACTCCAATAAGATTGGTGTCTTTGAAAGGAGACACCAGAGATCTGTCTCTTGCACACACAGAGGAAAGGTCTTTAGAGGACACAGCAAGGAGGAGGCTACCTGCAAGCAAGAAAAGAGCTCTTACCAAAAACCAATGCTTAGGGCACCTTGATGTTGGACGTTTGGCTTCCAGAATGTGAAAATAAATTTCCGTTGTTTAAGCCACCCACCTGTGGTATTTTGTTATGGCAGCCTCAGCAACTAAGACACCCACCTATAAGAGTTCAAGTTCATCCTTAGAGTTGGGGATGAAGTGGACAGGCATCTCCGCAGCATTGTTAAAAAATAAAGGTGGCTGGGTGATAGACATTGGGGAGGGTATGTGCTATGGTGAGCGCTGTGAATTGTGTAAGACTGTTGAATCACAGACCTGTACCTCTGAAACAAATAATACATTATACGTTAAAAAAAAAAAAGAAGATAGCAGGAAGGGAAAAATGAAGGGGGGGAAATCGGAGGGGGAGATGAACCATGAGAGACTATGGACTCTGAGAAACAAACTGAGGGTTCTACAGGGGAGGGGGGTGAGGGGATGGGTTAGCCTGGTGATGGGTGTTAAAGAGGGCACATACTGAATGGACCACTGTGTGTTATACGCAAACAACGAATCATGGAACACTACATCAAAAATTAATGAGGTAATATATGGTGATTAACATAACATAATAAAATTTTAAAAAATGTAAAAAAAAAAGTAAAGTGTTCTTGCAAAGCTTCATATGCTCACAGGAAGATGGAGCAAGAGATTACTTCATGACATGATAGGAGAAGCTGGAATCACTGCCCCTGCCCAGTATTTTAGAACTGTTTTCTTTTTTCTCTTTCCCTATTATGAAGTTCACTCATCCAAGTAGGGACTGACTTCCTGGTCCCATCAACACCGTGTTCTGCCACTGACAGAACCTTCACCTTGCCCTCACTGTCCACTAGACAACGTGTATCTTCACTCCGCCTCTTCCCCACTCTGCCAGTGTAACTCCACTGAAAATACAATTACTAAACAAAGAAAGGCATATTGTCATGTTTTCCCTTCAAATACATCATGTCTGAAGCTGTAAGCAAGTCTTTAAATCCTGCCACAACAGAAAATATGTGTGTCATCATTTAGAGGCTATAATTGCAGGTTAGTTTGAAGCAGCACTTTTACTTATTAATGAGCACAAAATATCCTATATTATGGCTGGTGGACTTGGAACTGCTTTGAGGCTTTATGCAGAACCTGATTCTCTACTGAGGAATCATTAAATACACTAAATACACTACAAGAAACCCTCAGAGGCTGAAAGTAGAGGTGCCCCCTCCAAGAGACCTTCCCCAATTTAATGAAGTGGGATTTGTTGATGTCCATGCTGGCCTTCCCCTCACAGCAGCTGTGAACAGAAGATAGCTGGCTATTGAAAATAACCCTCCTCGTTGACTTCTCAGAGTGCCCTGTTTGATAGCATACCACCTTACTCCTGGATAGCTAACTCCCACCAAGTTTTTAGGGAGTGATTCTCCCAGGAACATGTGAATTCTAATAGAAGTCTCCAGAGAAAGCCCTGCTTCAACTCATAGCGTACAGGTATGCCTTAGTGTACGTCCCAACAAACGAGGATCGTGAGACCAAGATTCAAGTGCAATGTGGTTTATTTGGAAGGTGATCTGAGAAAACATCGGTATGGGTGTGGCGAGATGAGACAGGAAAGAAAAGTCCCCATAAAAGCCTTCTCAAGCAAGTCACTACAGCAGACAAGTACAGTTTAATTCATCTGTAGAACTGGAAAATCATTTAGAACATGGGTCTCAGAATTATCCCTTGGGGGAAGGAGTTGGGCTATTTAGTACCCATGTGAAGGGGAGTGAGGAATGTCTGAGCAATTCTGGCTTGCTCAGTGGGCAGCCACAGCAGGTTCCAACAGCCAGACAGAATGCCCAGGTAGAGTCACAGGTGCTGGTAGGTGGAAATTTGGAAGGCACGCAAAGAAGCATTACTGCCACGAGCATGTGGGTGGGGAATTGACAGCATCAGCTACAGGGTCCTACTGCTTATTGATTTACTCGTGATAACCTGCCTCCTTTTAAAAATTATTTGAATCTCACAAATTTACATTTAATGAAGAGAAGAAATTGAATAGCATGGTTATTACAAGTCTAACAGCCTCCTACGAATGAGAAATTTTAAAGCATATATGGATTCTCGGAGAGGTTAATACCCTTGAATATTTTAAGGAGCTCCATTAGAATCACAGCACAATCTGCTTTGCGATTTTGAAAGAGGATTTTCTAAACAAATGGCAAACTTCAGTCCAAACATGATTTGAACACAAATTCCAAACAAATCAAAACTGAATTTGTGGTTTTTAAATTTGTGTGTTGGTTGTTTGTTTTTCATTATGACAGCCACATTTCAAGTAGTCAGTAAATCACGGCTTGAAGAAATTTAGCTGCTTTACATTTTTTCAGCTGAGAATGCAGCTTTTAACCGATGGTCTCTGCCCAGACTACAGCTTTCTGTATCTCCTTGCTGCTTTCTTAGTAGTATATAAAGGACTTTCCTTCTGATCCAATCAACCCTTGGAAAAAAAAAAAAAAAACAGCCTTTAAGTGTCAACCAAGGCTTCAGAATGCCTGAGGCTAACCGGAAACTTTTCTATGGACTTACTGAAGACATTTAAAAATAGAATAGTTGTACTCTTTTCCCTGTAGCTTTCTGGGCTTTCGTATCAGACTAAGGAGACAAAAGGAATTGTTTGAAAGCAATGCCATCAATAGCATATTCCATATGGAAGAGTTTCTTGCAGCCTAAAGAAGATACTTGCTTGAATTCTTGAACGTCTGCTTTATTAAATTAGTCAAACCTTTTTTTTTTTTTTTTTTTTCCTGGATTAAGGAAATATGCATTTGGACAAATTCATGACTGAACTTTCCAAATAATTATGTTTTTCCCAATCAAAAATTCATAATCAAGATTCTCATTTTATGATTAAATCTTGACTCATTGCTTTGTGTGTATGGGGAAGTTCACATTTCTTTAAGCAACTTCTTAGTGAATATACAATTATGTTAGCAGTTGAATTACTCCAGTGTGCTCTAGTTACATGTACGCAAAGTTTGCTCTTATTTCATGCCAAGACTTAAAAAATGAGATTGGAGGTATGCCTGGGTGGCTCAGTCAGTTAAGCGTCTGCCTTTGGCTCAGGTCATCCCAAGGTCCTCGGATCAAGTCCCACATCGGGCTCCTTGCTCAGCAGGGTGTCTGCTTCTCCCTCTCCCTCTGTCCCTTACCTCTGCTCGTGTTCTCTCTCTCTGACAATAAAAAAATCTTAAAAAAATGGGATTGGAAAATTCTTGATTCAGTGTTTTAGACTCCTTTACTAACTGAATTGAAACAAGCAAATGGTGAATGATTCAAATAACAAGGATTTATTGAGCACTTCTTACACATGTGCTTGGCTTTGTGGAGAAGACAGAAGAGAAGGGAAGTGATCCCATGGAATCACTGTGTTGGCTGATTTGCCTACATCATGTAAGTTTCCCATCAGTCTTCTGCAGTAGCTATTATTACACTTGCTTTTCAAAAGAGAAAACTAAGGCTCTGAAACTCAAAAGAATTTATACAAGGCACTCATCTGGGAAGGGGCAGAGCAATGGTACCAATTCATATCTACATAACTCAGGAGCCCCTTTTCTTTCTATGACAACACCTGCCTTCCAAACAGAAACCAGAAGATTACTTTGAAGCTACAAAACAGATGGCAAGAATATCATTTGGGGAGTAATTTTTTTTAACAGTTGAATTGAGGCAATACTGATGTATAGTAAAATATACAAGCTCAAAGTATAGAATTGGACCAATCTTAACATATATATACCCCCATGAAACCATCATCACAATTGAGAAATGAAAATCCCCAAATCGCCATCCCCAAATTTGCCTCACGACTATTTGGAGTTCTTTCCTCCTGCCCCTCCCCCCTTCCCCAAGCAATCACTGATCTACTCTTCCTCATCCTATTTTGGCTCACATTTTCTAGAACTTCACATAAATCAAATTATACAGCATATACTCTTTTTTTTTTTGGTCTGGCTTCTTTCAAGCAGCATATTTATTTTGAGATTTATTCATGTTGTTGCATGTATCAATAGTTTATTCAAGATTGTTGCTAAATAGGGATCTTTAGTAGGACTCTATTATGATTTGTGTATATCTTTTTGTTCCAGTTTTGGGCTACCGAAAATAATGCTGCTATGAAAATGAGTGTTTTAAGTCTTTGTGTGAATGCATGCTTTCTCTTGTTTCTTTGGGTAAATACCTAAGAGTGGAATGTTTGGATCATATGGGAGGTACATTTTTAACGTTCTGAGAAACCATCAAACAGGTTTTCAAGGTACTTACACCATTTTACATTCCTAGCATCAGTAAGAGTAATGAGGGTCCCAGTTGTTCCACATTTTTGGCACTGCCAGTCTTTGCTATTTTAGCCATTTTAATGAGAGGGTAGGGGTATCTTCCTAAGGTTTTAATTTGCATTTCCTTGATGACTAATGATTTAGAACATCTTGTCATGTGCTTACTTGCTATTTGTAGATTTGTACATTTTCTATGGTAAAGTATCTTTAGAATCTCTTGGTCTTTTTTTTTTTAATTGGGTGTTTTCCTCTTATTGAGTTGTAAGAATAGATATTCTAGATACAAGTCCTGTATTAGACATATATTTTGCTATATTTTTCCCAGAGTGTGCTTTGCCTTTTTATTTTCATAACTGTCTTCTGAAAAGCAATTTTTTTCTCAATTCTGATGAACTTGAACTTTTTTACTTCAATGCTTTTGCTTTTATGGGTTGTGCCTTTTGCATGGTATTTCAGAATTATTTGCCAAACTCAAAGTTACAAAGATTTTTCTTCTGTTTTATATCATTAGCTATTATATCTAGGAATATAATCCATTTCAAGATAATTTTTCTATATAATGTTAGGTAAAAGTGAGGATTTTTTTTTTTTTTGGCTTGTTTGTTTACATATAGCTATCCAATTATTCTAGCACTATTTGTTGAAAAGATTACCCCTTCCCATGGAATTTCTTTGGCACCTCTGTCAAAAATAAATTAAGCATATATGTGTACATCTGTCTTGAAAAAGAAACTCTAATGTTCTTTTTTATTTTTATCATCTACATACCCTTTATTTTAAAAAGTACTTAAGGTCATATAGCAGCAAAACAAAAAAACAAATCCAAGTAAACAGAATGACAGAAACAGAGTGAACAGTGGCAGCTGGATATAAACCAAGACATAGAGAAAGAAGTTGAGAAGCTACATGGAAGATTCTCTGTCAAATGGCAAAACCATCATGTAGAGTATTGTTTCTCAACAGGAAAAAAATTTGCTTTGGGACTATTTGGCAATGTCAGGGAACATTTTTGACTTTCACAAAATCAAAGTAGGGAGTAGGGAATGCTACCAGCATCTAGTGAGTGGAGGCCAGGAATACTGCCCAACATCCTATAATATAATCTGTAACAAGAATAATCTGGCCCAAAATGTCAATAGTGCTGAGAATGAGAAACACTGAGGTAGAGTTTTACACTTTGTCACCTTGGATCAAGCCATACTGATTAATTTATATAAATGACACCTAATAATTATAGCAATAATATCGAGAGTCCCTGAGATTCTTTTAGTGTTAAAAAACAGACTTAAAATATCAGTTTGGGCAAACAAATTTTTCTAAAAAGCATTTTTTGGGGGGTGCCTGGGTGGCTCAGTCAGCTAAGCATCTGACTCTTGGTTTCAGCTAAGGTCACGATCTCAGGGTCATGAGATAGAGCCCTGCCTAAGATTCTCTCTCTCCTTCTCTCCCCACCTCCCCCCCCCCCCACCGCCCACCAACTCACATGCATGCTTTCCTAAAAAAATAAAATGCATTTTTTCTAGACTAATTAATTAAAATGTTATACCCTATCATAACTTTTTGCTTTTGAATCTGTAATGTTCATTACAAATTTCACAAATTTGGCACCAAAAAATTGTTCATCAAAAAGCAAGCTCAAGTCCTGTCTTAATGGATTCACAGGCCAGAAGAAATAGGAAATGTACTTATGCGTGCTTATCATACCAAGTAGGAAGTGAGAAGGGCCATAGAAGATGTATAACTAAAACTATTTAAAGAGACTAAGGAGGGGCGCCTGGGTGGCTCAGTCGTTAAGCGTCTGCCTTCGGCTCAGGTCATGATCCCGGGATCCTGGGATCGAGCCCCGCATCGGGCTCCCTGCTCTGCAGAAAGCCTGCTTCTCCCTCTCCACTCTCCCTGCTTGTGTTCTCTCTCTCTCTGTCTCTCTCTCTGTCAAATAAATAAATAAAATCTTAAAAAAAAAAAAAAAAAGAGACTAAGGAAAGTGAGAGCATATTCCCACTGGGGGCAATCTGGGGAGCCTTCCCACCAAAGGAGTATTTTGAAGTAGACCTTGACAGACCAGTAGGATTTGGTTACACAGAAATACAGAAGAGTGAATTTCAGAAGGAGTAGAAAGCATGAGCAGATATATGAAGATGAAAAAGCATGAGACACATTACAAGAACGGATATTTAAGCTGAAGAAAACATGTGAGGGGTTATAGGTTTTTCATTCCAGAATGTTCTGTGCCAATAAGGATGTTTGAAGTGTTTCATAAATAAATAATAAATAAATAAATAAATAAAAATTAAAGTGTTGCCTTATCAGGGAGAAAATGAACCAGTGAAGAACAGAATTCCAAATCCCAATATCCCAGTACTCTGCCCAACCCACCATACCCATTGTTAAGCAATTGAAAATTAAAAATGAAAAGAAATAGCTTTTTTCTTTAAAACATTTAAACATTTCAGGTAGAAAATATGCGAAACTAGATATTCAGTCAAACCACCTTTCTCCACAAGTATGCCCTGGATTCTTCCAGACCTTGACAACTCTATTCTCCTCTGAACACTAACTCCATTATAGTGAATTTCAAGGAAATACCTTGGACCATTAGCCACCCTCCTGTGTGTTTATTTTTGCCTCCTAAATAAATACTTCTCTTCCTTGTTTGAATACACATTTCCTACTTTTTGATTGATAAAATTTCTCACAGTATACCCTAAAATATTAACATATATGCAGGGGATATTTTTGTCTTGTGATCCATCCAGGAAAAGCTGGATACTGTTAGAATTAAGGTTATTTCTTGCAGACTAATCTGTGTGTGGTTTGTTTTGAGCCAGCATGCTAGCATCCTTTTTATAGCTCCATATCAAGTTTATGTATAATTCAATCAATACCTTGGGGCACACTATTTGATGATTACAATAAAAAAAAAAAAGAAGATCTATTTTGTTGTTCTTTGTGAAGGTACTTTCATTATCACATGTCACTCAGTTACAAGAGTTTATGGGACCATTTACACCCAATGGACACTTTAAACATACAGTTTTTATGACAACTAAACTCCAAGATAAATGAAAACATTTTAGAAAGATATTAGGATCCTTTCCTTGGTCTTTGACTGATATGAATTGGGGCAGTAAAAAGGGTTTTCTTGTGTATAGTCCTGCCTGTTACAAGGCGCTAGAGAAATGGAGCTGAGATGAAGTATTCCAAATAGCTAATGGCCCAGACTTGCTCACTCATTATCAACAGGGCCCCCAAACCTAAGAATAAAAATATGAAAAACAAGCAAATGATTTTTTAACAAATGTTCAAATACTTTGGGCCAATTAAACAAATATTTCTTGGGCACTTTCCAGAAAACTAAGCATCTATCTGGTCAATGGGTACCCCTCTTCTCCCAGATTGCAACCCCACAACCTATAGTTCTGCAACACTCTCATTCTTTTGAGTCATAGACTATTTTGGTTTCAGGAGAATCATTGGAAATGCAAGCCCCTACAGTGGTAGAAATCTGAATATGAACTGCATATTAGATGGTACAATGACATCAATGTTAAATTTCCTGATTTTGAGAACTGCACTGTGATTAAGTAAAAAAAAAAATGTCCATGTTCTTGGGAAACATGTGCTGAAGGTAAGAAGAGACATGACTTCTGCAAATTACTTCAAATGGTTCAGCAAGATGATATTAATTATTATAATAACTATAGGAGCACCTGGGTGGCTCAGTCGGTTAAGCGTCTGTCTTGATTTCGGCTCAGGTCATGATCTCAGGGTCCTGGGATTGAGCCCAGCATCGGGCTTCACACTCAGCAGGGAGTCTGCTTGAGGATTCTCTCCCTCTGCTCCTCCCCACCTCGGTTCATGCACCTGCCTCCTTGCATGCTCTCTCTAAAACAAATAAATAAATATTTTTAAAATTTATTATAAGAACTATAAGAATAATACTCTGGATATTTTATCTAAGAGAGAGATAAAGAGAAAGCAAATGTGACCACATGGGTTGAATTTGGGTTGAATTAAGGTGAAGAACCTATGGGAGTACAGTGTAATATTCTTGACACTTTTATGTAGATTTAAAAGTTTTTTTAAATAAAAATTTAATTAAGCAGGATTAGGGATCTGTCTGATCAAAGAAGAATCCATACAAAATGGTGCCCAGATGGTATCTAAAGGAACAACTGACCCCACAATGCTCCTTTGTAATTTCTTTCTTTATACCAAGTCCTTGCTGTGCTGCATTTCTTCCAGTGGTTCTAAACTTCTAGCACACTCCGCAGAGTCCCCAAGTGTATCCATTCTAGTCACTCTTATCACATGCCTTATTGGCATTTCTTTACTTCCAGGTTAACCTATTAATAATATCTATTCTAACTTGCTGTCCCGGAAGAGGCATCTCCACCCACCACCCTCTCCAAAGCCAACTGCATATTCCATCTTTCTTCCTCCAGGATCTGCTCCATCAGTGATACTCAGCCCTCCTCTCCTCAGCCTCTTCCTGGGTGCACCCTCCTCTTGACTCCTCCCTGCCTCCCAGTGTATATACATATATAATCTCCTGTCACAATTCTTAAAGTATAAAGGTAACAGTGAGGTGCTCCTCACCAAGAACCTGGGCTGGGGGGCAGGGGTGGAGAAATGAGCTACACTAGGATCACATATAAATCACATGTTATGGGGGTGCCTGGGTGGCTCAGTCATTATAAAGCGTCTGCCTTCGGCTCAGGTCATGATCCCAGGGTCCTGGGATTGAGCCCCACATCGGGTTCCCTGCTCCGTGGGAAGCCTGCTTCTCCCTCTCTCACTCTCCCTGCTTGTGTTCCCTCTCTCGCTGTGTCTCTCTCTGTCAAATAAATAAATAAAATCTTTAAAAAAAATAAAAATAATAAAAAAATTAAAAAAAAAATTAAAAAATAAAAATAAAAATAAAATAAATAAATCACATGTTATGGATTGAAGTGAAAATCTACAAAACTACCTTAAAGAGACACAATGGCTCTAAGGTCACAAAGACTTGGCTAAGATGAGATTCGTAATATTAACATAGATATAGAAACAACGTGGTAATTAGATGGTGAATTCAGAGTTACAGCAGAAAGGAAAAACAAAGAGGAAACTGTAGTGATGGAGAGCAGATCCCGGATTGCAGGGGGTGCAGTGGGGTGATGGGAACAGACTGCATAAAGGCACAGGGAACATTTTAAGGTGATGGAACTGTTCTACATCTTGATCATATTGGTAAATGCATGGCTATACACATTTGTCAAAAATCATCAAATTGCACTTTCAAAATCAGTGAATTTTACTGTAGGTAAATTATAATTCAACCAAGTTCATTTTAAAAATTGGAGTCATCACATATACTAGTGTTCATTAACAGTAACAATACTGGGAGGACATACGTCACAACTGAATCACTACATACCCGTGGGATGACCCCCCGCATATGATGCTAAGTATTGAGAATGTGTGCTCCCCCCTGCTTTGCCCCTCCTTGTCTGTGGCAGTTGCTCTGAAACTCCTTTCCTCTGGGAGCTTCTAGTCCTGCACAGAAGCCTTACTACATGGTATCATGATAAAATTATCCTTTACTTTATTTGAATATATTGAGAATCTCCCTCTTGCACAGAGAGTACTCATGGCATTATAGCTTTTTCAGAGAGCTAAAAGAGCACACACTAAACCTTTTATTTGTTATCCGATATTATCCCATCCATACTGGGCTTAAAATTACCAATAACAGCAGTAAAATTCTGTCCTTCACATTTTTTCCTCTATTTGTCTGGGGGAAAAAAAAAGACAAGTAAAATGATCTAATTGCATCCAGGATGGATTTTTCTCTTTTGTTAGGCTCAAATAACAAACCTAGGAAATTCTAAATCCTAGAAGCCCGTCTGTCAGCATCTAGCTCCTCAGAGACCAAGAGAATGCTTTCCTTTAGCTGAAGGCTGCTATAGGCAGCCACCTGCCCGCCTGGGAAAATACATCATTTTTTGCAAGTGTGAAAATGACTGCTAAGGGGAGTCAGAGCCCTAGTTACATGCCCCATTGCAGAGCCTTTGGCCCCGGCTGCGGGGACCAAATAGGACAGTGATTCAGAAATTCCATTTCTGCCTGACATCCTCACAATCCCGAGGCCACATGGAAGGAGAAATACCTCTTTCGCCAGCTCAGAAAAACCATCAATGGCACGCTTGGCTTCAAAGGGGTCACTGTCAGCCCCTCACTCAGCTTCCCCAGGCTGGACCCTTCTGAAAACTAGGAGTGGATGCTGTCATAAAAGGTGGTTCTAGACCCAACAGCCTCTCCATTTTGCCTCAGCATCCAGCTAAACTGCCCAGGTTAGGCTGTCTGCTCCTCACTCCCTGACCCTCCATCCCTGACCCTCATCTGCCCTCCCGGTCTCTGCTACCTCCCTCCCCCACATCTTCTCCAATTCCGGCACTACCAAGACTAAACGGGCCCAAGCCCCGACATGATTCCACTGCACCTCTGATAGTCTAATTATGTTCACAGACTTTGGCGATTGCCTGGGTTTGCAAATAGCACTTTAACATATCATGTCTGACGTAAAATGCAGTAAATTCTAAAGAGAAAATTTTCCGTATCTGCTTCAGACCCTCCACACAAATTATTGTCACAGGATGATTAGAAAGGAAACCCTCAGCCATCCTGAGACGCAAATACCAGGTGGTTGGCCAGGTCCACATAGAAGCAAAACCACAATCACCAGGCTTTTTGCACCTGCTTCCCAGCATGTACAAAGGTGCAAGGGGCCAGGGATCCCTGAGTCCTTCACAAACAGAGAAGGCCAGGGCTGTTAAATCTCAGAACCCCGAGATTCCTCCACTACCACCCCCTGTCCTCTGGCAGGCCCATCCCAGCTCCACCTGCAGAGTGGCAGCCTCGAGCTGCATCCAGATCCCACCATGACCAGCTGGTTCCTGAGCCCACCTGGACGCAGAGAGGACCACAGACCCCTCCTACTGAAGGGGTTCCCGGCTTTACACAGAGACAGAGAAAGCTGGCTGCGATGGAGCCATTCCAGGGAAGAAGACCGCACCATGGCCAGAGGTACCGTATTTCCCTCCCCTGCAGGTTGGAGGTTTGTCAGTTATTTACAGTCCTGTCTTGTGATGGAGCGTCATCGGTTTCACTGACATTTTTCTCTGCAAAATTGGGTTTTCTCTCCACGTCCTCCTCATAGGCCAGTCCCATCAGGTCATGACTGGATTATCCTGCTAACCCTTTTTGGGCTTTCTTCCCACTCTCAACCCCAAAAGCCAGATGAGTCCTAAAGCATCACCTTTATCTTTTATATTATTTTTGAGAAACATCGGGGGATCCCTTTGATCTGAAATGTCAACTCCAAATGTCTTGGCCAGGCTTTCGGTGACCGCCAACATCCTCCCTCCCCCCGCCCCGATCCTCCCTCCCCCATTTCCCAGCACTTAGCTGCAGCTCCAGCCAGCCACTTACTCTCCCTGTTGCCTCTCATTACCTCTGGAATCGAACACACCCATTTTTATGGCACAGTACAAACTAGGTTTCTCAATGAAGCTTCCCTGCAATTTCTTCAGCTGACACTGTCCTCCTTGCCTTTCTGGGGTCTTAATGCATCTATAATGCACACCACATAGGTTTTCACGTTATTGTTTGCAAATTATTTCACATGTGTGTTTCTGTGTACTTTGAAACTTACCCTCTATCACTCTAGTACCTGGCAAACTGCTGGAAATGTATGAGAGGCTTTCCTACTGATTTTTAAGCTGAAACACTTTGAGAAAATTGTTGCCATCTACTTCCTTGTATCTGAAAAAAAAATTACACCTAATCCACTCAGAGCGATGCTCAAAATTCAATAATCACCCTGTGAAATATTTCTATTCCCCATGTGATTTGACATTTTTCCCCAGGAGAACATCTCTCATCTTCTACGCTGCTACTCTATGGCTTTGACAAATAGAGTTCACCTAGAATCTCCCTTCAAACCATATTTAAACTTCCACCCTTTCAGCAATGTCTCCAGGCTGGATCTCATTGAGCCAGTCAGCTTTGCTAATTTGTAACCAATTTTTGATTTACTAAATGCCAGCATTCAGCTGGAAGACAGATGGAAAAGCCCCAGGTAACTGCTGACCTTCTGATTAGAGGAGTAAGATAACCATAGCCGATTTCACATTCAGATATCTACAGATCTTTCCCAGGGTTAGAGGGAGGAAGGAAAGCATATGGCCCCAAAATGGCATGTGGTTAAAGGATTTATGAATTAACAGAAGGAGGGATTTTTTATAACCTTCGAAGCCGATAAGAAATATGCTGGCGCCGGGCTTTTCTGAAAACTTGAACAGCATTCTGTAAAGGCTCGCTGTAGCAGGGGACTTCTGCCTTATACAAGAGTGCAATATCCTACTCCCAGGAAGGGATTCTGCTCCTACTGAGAGGGACGGGTGGTGAGAGGAACACCTGTGGTGGCTGTGTGGCAAGCAGGGCCAGCTCAAGGCAAAAATCAGACAATAGAAGCCACTCGGTTTGGTTCTTTTCTGCCCTCTAGGTGTGTGTAACCTGTCCCAAATCCTCTCTCCATTCCCTTCATGGACATCTCCCATATTAACCATCTCACCCCCTTGTACTTTTTTCCTCCTTTTATGCCTATCTCAAACTCATCCCAGCTCAGTGTGAGATTCACACTATTAAAAATGGAGAGATGGCCTGACACATATCCTACCCAGGAGCACGTGCATTTGAACAGGGAGAAGACAGACATCACCCAGAGGAGTGAGATATTTACAGTTGTATTTGAAAGGTATTTCAGCTCAAGGCATCTCTAAACACAAATTACATTGCGGACCATCTGGGTGTAAGACCGCTCTGGAAATAGAATGGGGTGGCCACACACAAGGCAGGCTCTTTTGCAGTGACCCTGAGGAGCAGCATCCAACGTGCTCCAGGGAGAGCTGTGGCCGGGCTGAGTCAGAGAAGGCTGCAGGTCACACAGACTAGCTGGATTGGGGAAAACGAGCAAGGAGGGCTCTGGGGAAGAATGAGTGATGCCGATGTCACATCTGACTCATAGCAGGGGGGGAGGGAAGACCTCTGCCTGTTCCAAAGGGGGCCCTGGGAAAACCACAACAAGGAGCAGCATTGACTCATCACAAATAAGCTTCCGCCTCAGTGGGGAACCCATGCTCTCTGTGTGGTTAGGATAGCCAGCAGAGTGAAAGAAACATACCTGAACTTTAACCTTTTTTTAAATAAGTACTTTCTATTCCTGTATGTCCCAAGGAAATGCAGAATTTCATCTTCAATCATGTTCAGTCTTTCTTGTTGCTATGAGTCTATTTTTGTATTCAGCATGGACTAGGAATGTTTCTACTTCAGAGATTCTCTAGAAAGATGGCACGGTCATCGGAGGTTCCAAGATGGGAATAATGTAGAATGAGTACAGATATGGGACAATGCCAAGGGTATTTGCAGACTGGAAAATACAACAGCCAGGAGAGACTGCATGAGCTGCGTTAGGGAGAGGTAAGAGATGAGCCTGGAAGGCGATGTCTGAGTCTGCAGGCCAAGAGAGTTCAATATTGAATAAACAGATTGTTACCCAGCCAAGCACCTTCCCTTATTACTTCATTCAACCCACAGAGCAACCTCACAGGGTTGGTATTTCACTTCTTCTCACTTGTAGATGTGGAAACAGGCTCAGAGATACTAAGCAACTTGCTCAAGATTAGGAAAGCAAGCCAATGACAGATCCCAAATTCGAACCCACTCCTACATACCTCACTCCAGCCAGTAGGTTTCTGAACACTGGAGAAACTGAAAGAAGTGATTTGGAAACACAGAGGGGATGTTAGTTGAATAATGGGAAACCATAAGCCCAGGGTGGTACATTAAGAGCCATCTATTTATCTGCTATTTTAGGGAAAGTTTTAGTTTGACATTACCAACAAAAATGTCTTAAATCCCAAAAGACTGAGAGAAGTGATTTCATACTCTTGAATGGTAATGCTTTCTTATTTTCTGTTGTTCCGATTGTTCCTTAGTCTTACCTAAGTCCTTCTAGGTATGAGAGAATTGCTATTGCTTAACTGAATGATAAAACAAATGCTTTTACTTAGTGTGCAATCTACTCAGCTCCTAAGAACGTGCCATAAACTCACTGCCTTTTCAAAATATGGACCACCAAGCCGGCGTTGGTGGTATAGTGGTGAGCATAGCTGCCTTCCAAAATATGGACCACCTAAGCTTGTATATGCTCAATAACCCTCTACGTGTGTTTATTCAAGCACCCTTCCCCTAATTATTAAGTTCGGGTATATTTCAAGGGACATTTAATCTATCTCTGAGTCATTTACTTTTGAGCTCTTTCAAATCATCCCGAAGTAGACTGCAAGTAGTATCTGCTTTTTAGGTATGATGAGAGCCACCACATACCTTAAAACTTGGTTCACTGGGCCAAGATAAAATGAAAATGTCCATTTTCAAGCAAATTTTTTAACTTTGAGGTTGAAAGAACAGGTTGTTGGCAGACAAATACATCCTAACTTTAGCTTCTGTGCTAAAATCTATAGTCCCTGCAGAACATCGAGGAGCATGTGAGAGGCAAAGGATGGAGTTAATTTTGTTGGTTGCTGACATACTCACGGCACCATCTCTTCTGCCCTGTATTCATGTCCCTGGGTCAGTATCCATGGTTTTTCCCTGAGGCCAAACTCTGCTCTTTTTTTTTTTTTTTTCTCATGCAGCACATTTCCACATGAACCTCTTAGGAAAATTCAGCATTTGATAAAGAAAAGCCAAGTCAGAAATAAATCATAATATTAAGTTACAGAGGAGCAAAGCTGAATACTGAACAACTGGTATACCAGGATAACACAATTTAGGGCAGCTAAAAGTAAAATTCAGGTCAGCATCAGGAAGCCATACAGGCTAGGCTGTTCCTTGCTGAACACAGAGCTACTATATAAATCAGAAACCAAAGGAAGAGTACATGTAGGATATTTTATCCCATCTGAAGATCAGTTCTTCTAGAGCCACATAAATGATATTTTTCCCTGTGATATTGGCAGAGAAAGCAAAATCAGTGAGAAAGAAAAATCAGTGATCTCCCAAGTGGGATGTGTCCTCCAAGTTTGTTATTGAAATGGTTGAAAAAAACACAAAAAACCCTCAGTAGAATAATGCAATGACCAGGGCTGGATCTCAGGATGTTTTAGACATGGGACATACTGTAGCCTGAATTTCTACTTTTTTCCCTTTGGGTTTATGGACAGCCACAGACTTTCTAACCGGCAAAGGTGATCTTGTCATCCCAGGTCTGAATCTACTGTCAGCCATACAATTTCCCCAATATCCACAGTTTGATCTATCAGGTCCTGGATGGCCTGCCCCTCCTTACTTCTTATTCTCTCCTCCAGCCACTTGCTTTTGGGCAGACCAAAATTTCCAAAACAGACTACGATCTTTTTGGATTCTGTGGCAAATCCAACTGGGAAATCCTTTTATTTCCTCTATGCCCCATAACATTTTACTAATCTAATCAGTTGGACTGACAGGACAGAGGACACAGTGTAGGTACCTTCATACCTCTAACTCCAAGCAAAGGGCCTGGAACCCTCTAGAAAGTGCTAGATACAAAAAAAAGTGCTAGATATAAGCTAAATAAAAAGCTCCCTCATATGACCTAGTAATCAAGACTTTCCACAGCATTCTCAGCCAAGAGGAATTTAATATTTTCAAGGCTTTGAATAATAACTTACTTTGCTACTCGTTTTATTGACATTCCTGTTATTTGGCTAGGGGTGAGACCAAAATTGTACACATATTCTAGGAATATCATTGCAAGTTTGTAAGGGGAGGGGGGAGGGGGAAATTTACTGTGACCCCAGAGCTGCAGGCTGGATGATAACTTCAGTTGACGCCGGCGTTTGATGTAAGGGGGAGCTCACAGAACCTCCAGTACTTAGATTCTATAGTTTTATAATTACACTTATTTAAGAAATAAATTATGTTAAAGATCAAGCTCTAATTACTTGCTGTAGATGGGACTGTATTGAAATGACTCACGGGGAATTTTAATGTTTTATCATGGCAATCTATCCACAAGTTGGCAAATAGTCACTGGGTATTTACTATGTATCTGGTGCAGTATGGGGGCCAAACACCATTTTTTTTTTCCTACCCTGGTTGTTCTCCAAATTCCAGAACTTCAACTTTTTAGTAGAAATAGGAAACAAACTCTTTTTCAGAACACACAGATTAGGGTAAAGAGACCGAGTTGGGAGTCTTTACATTTTGAGGATATTATAGAGCACATCCTATGCAATTTTGAAGTAATTTATAGATTTTGTGCTACAAGACACACCCATCATTGTCCTCTACTAAAATAGGGGAAATCAATTCTCTTTCCCTGACTCTTGCCTTCCTAAATCCTGCTGAATGCATGTGATAGCAATCCTCTTTGGAGAGATTTTATCATGGTAGAAGAGCATTGCCAATACAGTGGCATTAATAACTATTAAAGAAATGTAAGCTGAGAGCTCAGAGGGAAATCTATTCTGACAAGCATCTCTTGAGAGGAATTATCATTCACTCAGAGAGTTAAAATCTTCCCTCACCACTTCATCCCCCACAGGTAGCCTGGTCTTGAGGAACCCTCCACAAAGAAGGCCAGATGTACTGATTAGGGCTTTCTCCAAATTAATGGTGGATTCTCTGGGCTTTGCCTTTCTGATAAGCAAGGGAGGTTGCAACCCAATTCTATCTTGGAATAAGAAAATAAAATTGGCTTTCTCAATGATGTGCATCCCCAGGGCCTTTGTGATGAATCAGCTTTCATAGATTCCTTCTTTGACCTTATTAAGGACAGACACAGCAGATAATTTTAATAATGCAGCCTTCAATAGATCAAGAGTATTGCTTCCAAAGACTGCATAGCTGAAAAGACTAATTAATGTTGTTTCTTTGGGGGAGGGAGCTGGGAAAGTAGTGAGAAGGTGGAGCAATTTAACCAGAGCTTAGACAATAAAATGCTGGCCTTAATTTTCCTTTTTCTTATCTGGCTGCCTCACACTATGAATCGAAAGCAGCACATTTAGCCTGGCATGTGGAACCATAACCAGCCCACAATCAATGGATTCCTAATGAGAACAGCCAGCTGAGCAGTCACAATAATCACCTTTTGGACAATCGATACAGAAGGAAATGTGAAAACAGTTTGATATCAGGTATTTCTCTAATCATCCCTAATCACCCCTAATCAGAGGGGTATGGTGTGTATTCCAGAGACCCCTAATAAGTAGACAATATTGGAATCTTTTCAAATAATTGCGTAATTAAGATGTATGGACTACTTGGCCTGAGATACATAAAACAGCAGGGGCCGGGAACCGCAAACAGGCTTGAAGGGAGAAGCCATGTTCCTTCTCTGGTGCTGGATAGGACAAACCAAGGGCCCAACCTAACTTTGCCAGAAACAAAGATTTGAAAGAAGATACAAACATAAAGGCATCTGTTCAAATATCAACCCTAACTACAACGAAATCAACCACCAAAAACTTCCACTACCTCCTTCCCGACAGCCAGAGAAAGGAGCCAGCGATTGACTGAGGTCACTTTCAGCCAGACACCCAAATTTCCCAGGATGGCTGGAAATCCCTCTCAGAGCCTGCTGTGATGCTCCTCAATTACCCCACCTCAGCACATTCCTTTTGAAGCAAGAACTCTGCCCTCCCCTCAGCACTGAGAGCATCAGAAATCAGAGGGTGATGCATGCTTTGTCTGCAGTCTACTCTGTCTTCCGCAGCTGTGTGATCTTCCACCAGTCATCTGACCTCTCTGAGCCTCAATTTCTTCATTGCCAAAATGAGGATGTGACAAGCACCCAAGCTCCTCTAAGATTTACAATTCAGTATCTGCAGAAATGCCTATCTGAGCAGTCTTGCTATGGCTTCATTTTCACTCAGAGAGTAAATTCTCTTCACCGTGAGCTGCAGTTGAACACTTGGCAGGTCTGGCCCTGCTGCCCCTCCAAAGGAAGCATGAAGCCAGATGAGTTCTAGTTATATATGGTGAGGGAAAAAAAAATTAAACAGTGGAAGATCTGAATGTTTTGGCTATTTCCGATCCCACATCTAAAGGACAGATGCCAAATAAACAAAACATTCAGAGAAGTTAACGAAGGGTTTCTTTTTTGTCCTCGTTTTTTCATATTGTACAAACCAGAACAACCCCGATTACACTGTTAGCCCTCATTTCTCTCTCTGTTGCTCTTACGCAGTAGTGAAGATCAGCACTCTGGTTGACGCAGAAAGTCACAACCAAGTGAGAACCGAGGGCATCACTAAGACCCTCGGAACATACCACTTCCTCCAGCTGCTCCATTTCTGTCTGGTGTCCAAGAAACTGGAGCCAGACCATATACCTCGGAAGAACCAAAAAGTGGTCAAATGACAAATGATGTAAAAAATCCTTATAGTCCACTGCGCATGGGGCCAGCTTAAGGAGTGCAAACTGAAGGGTAGCAGAATATGTCATCCCAAAATATGCCACTTTAAAAAATGATTCTTTTCAGCTGTAGGCATTTGCACAATAGCAAATGCAGGGAGAGGCCTCCTCTGAACTCCCCTTAACTGCCTAAGGACAGATCCTCCAGAAGGAACACACCTGTCAGAAATCCCCTCCCCAGCAGTTTCATCAACCAGGAAAGATTGAGTGTTATCAGACGAGAGGAGACTAGAAGTCAATATCATACCCAAACTTTGTTAGACAATATCATATTTCCCATCTATTCTTCTCAGGGTCCAGTCATCTTTCCTAATAATCATTTACGGTCCCGTGAGAGCTACACCCCATCCCCTTTTCCTATTAAGATTGTACTAAATCTTAAAATCTAAAGCCAGCTCTTTGGGTTACACATTTTTCCTGGGTCTCTCTCATGGATACATGAGGTATCCATATTAATAAACTTCGGTTTGTTTTTCTCTTGTTAATCTGTGTTTTACTGCAGGAGTTTCAGCCAAGAATTCAGAAAGGTAATTATTTCTCTCTCATACAGAGCTGTGAGGGGTGTAGCCTGAGTCCATATTTCGCAAAAACAGCAAAGTACTGAGTCAGCTAAGAGTGACCAGTGTGTGGTTCAATGCCAACAGATCCCATTTTCCACACCCCCTTGCCTAGGACTACCATATACAGTACTCCCCCTCCCCTTACCTGTGGTTTCACTTTCTACAGTTTCAGTTACCCCTGAAGTTCTGGAAGCAGATGATCCTCCTTCTGATTTATCTTTAGGTCAGTAGTATCCTAACACTACATCACACTGCTCACATCATCCACCTCACTTCATCTCATCACATAGACATTTCATCACCTCACATCCTCACAAGAAGGGTGAGCACAGTACAGTAAGGTATTTTGAGACAGAGAGATCACATTCACATAACCTTTATTATAGTATATTCTTAGAAGTTTATTCTTAACCTTTATTACAGTATATTTTTCTGTATTTTAACCCTTATTATAGTATATTCTAATAATAATTTCATTAGTCATTATTATTAATCTCTTACTGTGCTTATTTTATAAATTAAACATTATCATAAGAATGTATGTATAGGAAAAAAAAAAACATAGTATATACAGGGCTCAGTACTCTCTATGGTTCCAGGTATCCAGAAGGTCTTGGAACATATTCGCTGTTAATGGGGAAGGGTGTGGAGAAACTACTGTAATTTGTCTGCCAAGTCGGGACACTTTTGAGACTGAAAAGGGACACTATTAATAATTATACCAGGTCAATAAGAGTAAATGAGGACTGAGCCAGGCAAACAGGACGGTAAGTCACACTACCCTTGTCCCATGATCTGAGGGCTCTGAGTCACAAAAAATATACCTATCTTCTCCAAAACATTTGAAGAGCCCCAACCAAGAGCTCAAGGACTACAGCTGCATTGTACTTTTTATATTCAGTCCTTCCCTCTTTCCCTCTCTTTCCCTTTTTCCCTCTTCTCTTCTCTTTCTTCCTTCCTTCTTTCCTTCCTTCTACCAATATGTATTTAGCACTACTATTTGCTAGTACCTGTGCAGAAACTGGGTATAAGTCAGGAATGGTCTCTGCATTCATGGAGCAGGCGGTCGGAAGGAATACAACATTCATAAACTAATCACCCAAATAAACATAAGTTGAATTATGAAAGGGCCACAAGCGGAGGTTCACGAGCACAGTGCTTAGGACATGCATATGGATCACATGGTACCCAATTAAGAGTCATTAAGTATGCTTGGATGCTTTTTCAAGTAACGAGTCATGATGGCCATCTCCATGAAGGCACCACCTTCCTGCTGGTTAATGCCACAAGGCAGAATGAATGCTCCCTAAGAAAACTTCACTTTCCAAACTTGTTTTCATTAATCCCAAGAGTGGTATGGAGGTTATGTCATTTGATCTTCAGTTTAAAATAATGCTATAATTTCAGTTACCTTTATCCCCAGCATAACTCGATGATATGCAGACAACTGAGGATTTCCATCCAGAGGCAAGAAAAGCAATTGTTGGGTGGGTTGGGTCTTGGGGTGGGATGGTCAACTCTATTTTGCAGGAAGGCCTCATTCCTTCTTGAAGTCTTGGTTGAAAAATGAGTTCCCTCATCGTGCAGAAACATGAGCACTATGACATTTCCCACAGACATTATTAAACATTTCCATGGCAACAGTGGATTAGCACACTGAGTTAACCACTCATGACCAATATTTTGGCAGTTACAATAAGATAGAAATATTAGTGCCAAATCAGAAACACAAACTTTTTTTCTTTTTTAAACTTCAGGCTTACTATCTTAAGTTTGAAGAGAAATTTAAACAAAATATTTTTGGGGCACCTGGATGGCTCAGTCATTAAGCATCTGCTTTTGGCACAGGTCAGGATCCCAGGGTCCTGGGATCGAGCCCCGCATCAGGCTCCCTGCTCGGCAGGAAGCCTGCTTCTCCCTCTCCCACTCTCCCTGCTTGTGTTCCCGCTCTCGCTGTGTCTCTCTCTGTCAAACAAATAAATAAAATCTTAAAAAAAACAACCACCCATAATATGGCTGGGAAAATAAAAATATTTGGCTAAATCTTAATGTCTTTCCTCCTCAGAAAGGAAGCACCCTATAAGTATATGTATGTGGGTGTTATTATATTAATGTTGCAAATGGGGCTCACAAGAGAGAGCTAAGCAGAGCCCATAAAGAGAGAACAGAGAGCCTGCCAAGACATTCCATTAGAAGCCTTCTCTCTCATCACCAGGTGTAGCTCCTCACTATTTGTCAGCTTAACCCTAAACCAAGCCTCAAATTTCACCAAGACTTCTATAATTTGGATTGTACCACTTAAAATCTGAATATTTCTGACCCAGGCTAAAGTCTCCTTCTAAGTTGCCTGTCAAGGGACTTTTGCTAAGTAATTAAGATTGTGAAGTAAATTCTTAGGGCTGAAGTAAGAGATATTTAAATCTATCTGTAAATGATTTCCAAATATTTTAGTGGCACTCATTTATTTACAAACAACTGTGGAAATTAAAAACCATTCTTTTATCTCTTTTAAAAACAAGTCTCCTGTGGAACACTTGAAAATATTTTGTTGTTTTTTTTTTAAGATTTTATTTATTTGTTTGACAGAGAGAGAGACATAGCGAGAGAGGGAACACAAGCAGGGGGAGTGGGAGAGGGAGAAGCAGGCTTCCCGCCGAGCAGGGAGCCTGATGTGGGGCTCGATCCCAGGACCCTGGGATCCTGACCTGAGCCAAAAGCAGATGCTTAATGACTGAGCCACCCAGGCGCCCCAAAAATATTTTGTTTAAATTTCTCTTCAAACTTAAGATAGTAAGCCTGAAGTTTAAAAAAAAAAAAGTTTGTGTTTCTGATTTGGCACTAATATTTCTATCTTATTGTAACTGCCAAAATATTGGTCATGAGTGGTTAACTCAGTGTGCTAATCCACTGTTGCCATGGAAATGTTTAATAATGTCTGTGGGAAATGTCGTAGTGCTCATGTTTCTGCACAATGAGGGAACTCATTTTTCAACCAAGACTTCAAGAAGGAACGAGGCCTTCCTGCAAAATAGAGTTGACCATCACACCCCAAGACCCAAACACCATAGTTCATAGAGAATCTACTTCACCAAGACCCAAGTCACAAAAAGTTGCAGCTGAAGGCAGCAATTCTGAGACCACTGGGGAGGCAAAAAATCCTTCACCAAACTTAGAGGTTCAGTATTTAAGGCTTTATTTTGAGTGTTTAAGCATAGACTATGCCTTAGTAATAGTACTTTTGAATCAAAAGCAAGACACACTAGCATTAACTCATAGAAAAATACTATGGTACACCCAGAAGAAATCCAAAGATGGATCCAAGGGTGGATCCAAATTGTCCCCTTAACCACACCAATTAGGATCATTACCAGTTTCTATGGCAGATGAACTGGGTGCCAATTTCAGAACTTTTGCCTTTAAATAGGTAGTAGATATTGCATTTAGTCATTTTCCTCCCACCCCCAGAAAATATTTTTATTGTCTCCTGAGTCTTAGCTTAAAAAAGAAAAAAGTCCATTTGATTTAGTTGAACTAGGAAACTCGATGTTAATATGCGAGGCAAGAGTCTGATACCTGGATACCCAGGTAAGAAGACACTTGACAAATTCTGTTTTAACCTGTCTGGTGTCTACCTGGATATCTAACAAGTTGCAGTAACCCATATCACATTGGTATTTTATTAAACAATTTTCACAAAATTATTCTGAGAGAAAAAACATCACTATTTATATTTTCATAAACCCTTGGTAAGGTGTATTTTTGTGTAAGTTTCATAATGTTCATATTAGAGTGGCAAAGTGTTAGGAATAAATAAGGATAATTGGGATGCGTGCTGAAAAGTGTTAAATGCTGAGGTGTGAGATTTAAAACACAAGGGGAACACTGTTCTATACCAGAAGATCCTTCAAACACAATTATATCTTATTTTGCTTTACATATTCAGACCCTAGCTAAGTTGCTAGAAAACAGCAGTCAATAAATGCATGTTGAATAAATTAATGAAGTAATAAATGAACATGGCTATGAACTTGGTATTCGTTTACTCTGTATCAGCCCATTTTCATCGGTTAAGCACAAAACCTTTAGGACCTGATCATAAGGAACAACTTTAATGAGACCAACCATCAGGCTCCTTCCAACAGAGACGCAGTCTGACCTCATCAACCTCTCATCAGTCATCAGATCCTTTGGAGACCATGATGTTGGCTAAAGAATGCTGGCCCTTCTCATTTGCAGGCTTACCACAGCATGGAGAGCCTTGCACACTAAGCAGGGCTCAGTTGTTGGGGAAACTGTTAGCCCCTAAGAAGGAAGGTAGCTGTCTGGTATAAGCTGATAAAACATTATCCAGCCTCAAACATGCCCTTCTTCCCACCTGGTGTAAACCTGGCCTTTCCCACTCTGCCTTGTCTTTGGCCTTGTCTTGATGCCTCCAAACAACAGGGTTTAGCTTCTGCTTTCCTAACTCCCCTTCTTCTGCTTTTATTCTCCCTCCCTGACTTGTGATGGACCCCTAAGAAGGAAGGCTTTGCCAAAGCCAAAAAAAAAATGAGGACAATATTCATGTACCCATATGGAAAGACCGCCCATAAATACAGTAAAATAACAGAAAGCAAGTCACAGAGTGATGTACATAGTCTATGGGGGGAAAATATATGTAGAAAAAGAAATACTGGAATGATAAACATGAAACTAATTATTAAATGAGTACATGAAATTGGTGAGGGGGAAACAAAAGCAAGATTTCTGTCTATATATTCTGTATTGTTCTGACCTTTGAATTATGTTGCTATATTAACTTTTCCAAAAAATTAAATTAGGAAAAAAGCCTCAAATTGAAAACAAAGCAAATGAAACTAACCACATATTAAACCGGTAACAGTGGAAGGATTTAATTCAAAGGACTTGAAAACACAGTATTTTGACTGTGAAGACTTAGTACGAGATAGTCTAAGGTAAAAATAACCACATACACAAAAATAAACCTTCCTCAGTAATTATACTGTTAGAAAATCGGTGTTGGTATTTTCAAACTATTTTTAATATAAAAACAAGTAATTATGTTGATGATGGTTCAGGGATCAAAACTTTCAGTGTAAAAAGAATACAAGTATAAAATTAAAAAGGGTAAGTGAAAACACTCCAATGTTAAAAGTTGAATTTAAAATTATGAATATGAGTTCAGACTTTTTAATTATATATTTAAAGCCCTGAAAAACTCCAGAAGCAATGTAACCTCAACAGCAATGCACATCCTTGGTGCCCAGACTATGGTCTCTATTACCATTCTCCATGGAAAGAAACCAAGGCTTCCAGAAGAAATGGCTGATTCGTCTGGGGAGAAAAGTAACAAGATGAGTCTGGGACCTTTTATTGTATCAGAAAACAAGGGAGCCTGCAAAGATTAATGGGACTGTGCCAAACAGATCCAGGAGCCAATGTGGAAAGGCTACCCCTGGTCAAAGTTGTGACAATTTGGACCTCAAAGAGAATAATGAGTTTAGTGGATTGAAACAGATTGAATCAATGAAAAATCAATGAGTACATAATGATACTATAAAAGAGAAAGTCATAGAAATCACATTTGTCACCATTTGAGGTAAGTACTTACACAACTCCTCTCTTTGAAAATTGGGAAATAAAGAAAAACAACTGATCATTTATCTTGTCTCTCTGGTGGCCACTGGTTTCAGAGTAATAAAAACAGCCCACTTGATGAGGGAAATTTGTTCTTTACCTAGGAATGTCAGCTAACAGATAAAGGAGGAGTGGTAGAATTTTTAGAACATTTTAGAAACTCTAATTAACTGTTTCAGGGAAGGATTATCAGTTGGTGTCAAAACCAGTAGGTGAATGGTTTATAGTAATACATTCATATAGTGCCAAATAATACCACACAGATTTCTTTCTGGTCCAAAGGAAAAAAAAAGTAATCCTACAATGGAGAGACTGAATTGTCCTTATTTTAACCCAGGGTCAATGTTAGTATCAACAAATATATGTCTTCTGGCATACTACAATATCATATATCTAAAATCAACTAAAATAGTCAGAAATGTTTAACTTGAATGCATTAAGCTTTTTGACATAACTTCCAGTATATGGGAAATTCACAAGACAAAAGACATGTGTGCCAAAACGACACAAGCCAGGCAGATAAGGATCGTAGTACATTCTGTAGGACAACTGACCTGTTCTCTTGAACAAGTCAGTAGCGTAAGAAAGAAAGGGTTGGGGGCGCTACGCTAGATTAAATGAAACCAGAGACAAAGGCGTGCCGGTAAATGCTTCCCAACCAGTTCAGAGTGATGGGAAGTCCCGATATGCACAATTTACCAATTTCCATGCAGTGAACATCCCCACGATGATGATTTCAAGCTACCTGTGTGATACCAAGCAGCTTGCAAAACTCCTCCTTGTGCTCAGTAAAAGCCAGGTGTAGTCAGTGATACAGGAGAAACAAACGAACTACAGGAGTCATGTGAATGTCCTCTGGGAGAATATACGACAAGTTTGCAATTTAAGAAAATGGAAAGGTGGACATCATGACTGCGAAAAGAAGCAGGCTGCAGATAGATAAGTATATACAGTATGATCTCACTTTGCTGTAAATATGCACAGACGGATACGCAATAAGGTGCCAGCCATGTTGACTTCTGGGTGACAGGAATGGGCCGTTGTTTTCTCTAGAAGTCAACGATACACCTCTACTGGTGCTAAAACACTGGGTTGTAACATTATAGGAATATTTTAAAAAAGAGAGATGATGAATGAGGCAAAACGGACATTTCGGAGCACGGAGGTACCATGATAGATGGTGTCTGAGGGATCGATGTGTCTGCTCTCATCCTTCAAGAAGCATTTTTTGGGGGGGGGGAGGCTGGTGGGTCTTGTTTGGGGCCCCCTGTTAAAGAAACTGGCTGCACCTGGAGCATTTCACAGATAAAACAAAAGTCACAGCTCATTAAGTTTTCCCTTTCCTTCCGAGAGTTCTCTGTGACCACTGCAGCCCACTCCGTTTTGAGTCCTCCCTCAGCTTCAGTCTGACAGAGCACTTTTTCATTTGTTTATTTACTCCATCACTCACTCCTTCACTCTGCCAACAGTTCTGGATCCCCTGCTACCTGGCGGGTTCAGCACAGACACTGGACATGGAAACTCGGATGCATGTTTGTGGCCCTTGGCAACTCGCCCAGGACTCGGCCGATTCCTCTTCCCCATTATGGGGGTGATTTGAGGGTGAAGACCATCACTCATGTGTTTTGCTTCTATTGCAAAGGTTAGCACAGGACTGTTTACATACTGCTAAAATACTTACTATCAGATGGGCTGACTCTGTTTTTGTAACTTCCTAAGACAATAAACATACCAACCAGTACAAGCCATTGGCTGGTTATCTCCAAATGTTTTTGATCATGTATTCCCTCAGTACAAAAGCACAGGAATAAAAATTGAGCATTGTTTCTCAACGTATGCACATTTCTTTATGAATTATATACATGTTATATACCACCATGTTAATATGTCTAAATTTTCTTATTTTCTTATTTTTCTTATTTTTATACAATAAAACTATTTCCACATGTTTTCAAAAACACTGGGCTAAAATAGCTTTCCTTTTGTCCCTTTTTGTCCTCTCTGCCCTTTTTCCAAAATCTATCAGGACAAGTAGCACAAAATACTCATAAAAAGGAAAGAGGGCTATGGGAATCACCACCACCCTGAATTAAAAGCAATTCTCCCAGCCTTTTCCTCCTCCTCTCCGCCTTTCATCTGGGGGAAATGTCACCCGATGGGTCTTGCTCACGTGTCTCCCACTCACACACACCCATACCTCTTCAATCTGGAATGTAAGCCAAATAAATATAGCTTTGTTACCCACTGCATAAATAATACCAGCCACAGTGTAGCTTCCAAATGGCTCCAGATGTGCTCTCTGCACACTGCCAGAGAGAAAATAACTTTGAGCGAGTGTCATTTCGGCAGAGAGCTAACTCAGTGATTTTCATCTGGATGAAATAAGGAAGAACTATCAGCACTTGTCTATTACCCATGCAGGTAAGATAGGAATAGAAACCTCCGCTCTGTCAAATTGAACGGCCTCGTACTTTAGCACTCTTAGACTCTGGTTTAACATCAAGATGTCTCAGGCTTTAAATGAAATGTCAAATATAATTTGGCTCTGGATTCCCAAGATATATGGTTGCCCTTGGAGAAAACTTGATAACTCAGCGTTCCCGTGTCAAATGTGTATCTACCTGATAGGGCACTCATAAAGCTGGTCCCCTACTCTCCCTCCACCACATAAAAACCCTCAGCCAGCCTGATGAGCCAGGCTCCATTCCTTGCTTTAATGGGCATGAGACTCCACAAGGAAAATTTTTACGTCCACGAGGCAAAGGCCACTGTTCAGAGTTCTCTCTGGGACTCTAATCTGCACGGAATATGACAGCCCGGTATTAAAATGCAGAAACTGGCAAAGTCTTTGGATACAGTTGGCCAGGCCCACAGCAGCTTATCACACATATTACCTTCCCTTCAAAGTCTCCTGAGTTCTGCATTTCACTGCCTCTAGTTTGGCATTAATTTTCTTAATTTGTGGGAGAGTCAGACTCAGTCGCAAAATCCAACGGAAGAAAAAAATAAAAAATATATACATATATACATGTATATAGCAGCCTGCTTCTTTAAAGCAAAAGAAACTTTATCTTTATCTTTATCTATCATGTTAAAGAAATGTGACAGCCTTAGCCTTGAGAGTACATAAACATTTTAGTGGAATCTGATCTGTAATAAAGGGCCTTTCTGTCACTGATACATTGCAGTGTCAGAAATCCCAAAATACAGCCGGTATGCTGAATGTAAATATGGCCGTGAACTGTGTTTCTGGGAGGGGCAATGAGCTATCCTATTATGAACATACTGACTGCTCCTTATTGAGCATTTAAAATGAGCCAGGCAGTTTAGATCCATTATCTCTAATCCTCAGAAAAACAAAGGATGATGCTATGGTTTGAATTGTGTCTCCCCCCACCCCACAAAAATGGTGTTGGAAGTCCTATTCCCAGTACCTCAGAAAGGGACCTCATTTAGAAACAGGGTCTTTACAGAAGTAATCAAAGTAAAGTGAGTTCACTGGGTTGGGGAGTGCTAATCCCACGACCAGTGTCTTTATAGAAAGCGGAAGTTTGGACAAGAGACAGACACTTACAGAGGGAAGATGAAGATGATGTGAAGAAACCGAAGAAAGTCACATGAAGACAGAAGATTGGAGTGATCCATCTACAAGCCAAGAAATGCCTGAGGACACCAGAAGCTAAAAGAGAAGCATGGAGCAGATCCTTCTCTGGTGTCTTTTAAGGGGAGGATAGCCCTATAAACACCTTGATTTCAAACTTCTAGCCCCCAGATATATAAGCTAATACATTTCTATTGTTCTAAGTCACCCAATTGTTAGTATTGTGTTATGGAAGCACTAGCAAACTAATACAGAAGGTATTATCATTACTATGCTACAGAGGTGGAAACTGAGGCAGAATTCAAATTCAGCTCTATCTGACTCGAGCTCATACTCGGGCGAACATGGCAATGTTTCCAAACAGGCTTCCGCAGGCCTAGGATTCATAGGTGCCTGGAATTCAAAGCTTTCAATCCAAAAAATTCTTAATTTTCTATTTGTATTGCAATGGTTTTTGAAATGATGAGTATATACAGGTTTATGTTAATGGCCATCTGATAACCAAACACTACCCCATGATTTCCGTGTCCAAGCTTGTGTTTGGGTTGCTAATGGGGCTGGTTACCACTGGTACTACTTTAATTGTCACAAAATAATGAAAAGGGAGTACAGCATGTTTATTATGTAAATAATGATTTTGGCACAATGTGAAGTCCAAATAGCATCACAGTTGATTATGTGAAAAGAGGTCACAGTAGCTAAAACAGAAAAACTGTGGGCAAATTGAGTCATCACTACACAAAACATAATAGGACACTCAATGCTGACCTCCAAAGGCCCATGCCAGAGCAGCCAGGGCCATGGTGACACCCGCTGTGATTTTTTTTTTTCAAATACCATCATCATATGAGTAACATTGTTAATATAAATTTTATTGGACTGTGTGTTTGTTCCTGTTTAATTAATAACTTTATTATGTTTATTATTGTGTTAAGAGCCAGAGGCCTTAAAAAACATACACCCACTTTTATGATTGTACGAGAGGTAAAAGGATTTACCGAGACATGAAGTTGTGTTTTCCGGTCTGTATCGCCCACCACTTCCATTCCAGAGGGTAATCAATCAGGCACTTTGTGTTCTCTCACATTAGGAGTATTTGTGGGGCCATACTGAAGCTGGGCTTTCTGCAAAAACTACTGAGGAAATATGCTGAGTATACCAGAGGGGGATGGAAGGAGCCATAGGTCCTTGCTAGGGAAAGAGGAAGAAGTAGAAAAAGTGATGTCAGATTCACCCAACTGCAGGAGAAAAAGCTCTGAAGGTCCCTCAAGTAGTAGAAACCCATGTCTACTTCCCATCAGGACAAGGCGTAGGAGTAGGAGATGGGATAAATCTGCTTCATGTACCTTGGAGAATTGGATCCTAGGGATTCCTGGGCCCCAAACATGGTCTAGAAGGAGCAGAGCAGTAGACTTGAAGTTGCCTTGAGAGCTTGGACAAGACCACCTCATTGATAAGTAGTACAACCAATGGCTTATAGGCCTTATCACTGCCTAAGACTCTCCCAAGACCTTTGCACAACTTTTTTTTTTAGATTTTTTTTTTTTTTTTTTTATTTGTTTAACACAGAGAGAGAGCACAAGTAGGCAGAGCAGCAGACAGAGGGAGAGGGAGAAGCAGGCTCTCCGCCGAGCAGGGAGCCCGATGCGGGACTCGATCCCAGGAGCCCGGGATCATGATCCGAGCTGAAGGCAGCCACCCAACGACTGAGCCACCCAGGTGCCCCTGCACAACCTTTAATACACGTGTTAGCTGAGACACAGAGAACAGTAACAAGACTAAGATTCAATATCCTGCTGGCCTGGCAGGACAAGAGCTCAGAGTCTTATTCGGTCTGAATGAAAGCACATAAAGTAATATAACATATCCAGGACACTCAAATGTTCTCCATACCTACTGAATTGATGTGATAACTGAAAATTATCTAGGTTATTACTTTGGGTCTGAAATACTTTTTTTCTTCTAAAAGAAGCCTGAATGTTACTAGGTTTAAAACGCTTGGCATTATTCGGAGTTGCCTCCTACGGTATCAACTAACAACTCAGCATGGGTTAGTCTACCTGCTAGCGAGCTGTCACCGTGGAAACCGAGGAGCAGAGCCCTGGGCGATGGGGTGAGTGGATTTACAGACTTAAGTACCAATTCCAGATAACAAGAGAAGAAATGTCACAGGTAGCTCATGACTGATTGCCAAACGAGTTGCACAAAGAGTATCTGCTTAAAAATAAGAGCTCCTTACATGTTCTCAGGTTAGAGTTTTATAGAACATTTCCATATACCTACTTCACTCAGTCTTACCGAGCTAGCTAAAAATGGGCTATAGCCATATGAACCTGCTCCACCACCACCAAATAAATACTCGGCCACCTACTCAGCGTGTTTGACACTCCTCTGGAGAGGAACACAGAAGATGAAGAGACTCAAGAAAACAAGACAACTGGGTATCTAAGGAAGATGTAAGAAAGTAAAATTTCGAAAGTAACTGCTATTACCTGGGGGACCTGGACAAGGTTTAACCCCCTACCCATAGCCCTGAGTTCCACACAGCTAGTCAATCACTAGGCTCTATCTGAAGATCTTTCTCCAACCAGCCCTCCTACAGCAGGCCTTCATGGTCCTTCATCTACACATGGCATAAGTCTCTTAACTGCTCTCTCTCCTTCCTTTCCGAGGCCCCTTGTGACTGGCAAATGCTACGGTAGCACCACATACCTACAGCGTGTCAGTGGCCTTCCCCCCCACCCGTCCCCCAGTCCGCCTGGCCTCTGCAGTCCTGACTGCCACCCCCCTCACAGACCCGACTTGCAGACTTGCTGTGCTTTGAGTTCACCAAACTCTGTCATCAAGCTTGTTCTCGTGTCTCTGCCTAGAACTCCCTCCTTGCTGTCCTTCCTGATAAGAGAGTCCACTGGTCCTTCTAGATCTCTCTCTTCCCCGACGGCTGGCCACCTAAGGCACTCCTGCCTCTCCCTCCCATTGGACTTGTTTAGTGCCTGGCTTCTGTTAACAGTTATCAGTGTGGTTAGGGATAGTTTGTATTTAATGGGACCTCTCCCATTGTCTTAGAATCTGGGCTAAAACTGAGGACAACAGATACGTACCCACACATTCTAGCGAGAAGCTGAAGACCACCTCGCCATCCAGGCTGTGTGAAAGAACAGGAAATGTGAAAGGAGGGGGTTCAATGAAGGAACAGAAAGTTATTGGCTTTTCTCAACCAAGGGGCTGGAGGAAGGACTTGAAGAGCATCATTTCTAGATCCTGGGTCAGGTGCAAGAGGAGGAGGCTGGAGTCCCGCCCTCCAACAGTCACAGGCCTCACAGCAGCCTGGGATCCAGGTGAAGCACAGGGTATTCTTGGGAGAGCTGGAGTTAAGGGACATATGTAGATAGGGAGGCTGAAACTGTTTCCCACCTGGAGGACCCTGACTGTGTAGGGCTGGCCAGAGGAGCCCAGGATGGCAGGCACAGGGCAGCGGGACACAGTGGAGCCGTGTCAGGCTTGACCTGGGCCTGTAAGTTTCCTGTGGACCAAGTGCATGGTGCAGAGGTTCCACTGCAGAGCTGAAGCCAACGTGATGAGATGCTGCCCAAGAAGGCTGGATACCTCTGGACTGACCTCAGAGGACGGGAGCTAGAAAGGGGATGCCAGGAATCATTCAGAGAATGTGGCCCCCACACAGGAAACTGCACTGCAGAAATCCTGACGATGGAGGTGGGTGGTGGTGCTGGGCAGGTGGACCTCTGCACAGCCTGCCTCCATGCCTCGGGTAGCAGCTGTAACCTGCTACAGGGGAAGGCGTGCGTCCTACCCTACAAACCACCAGTCATGTGAATCCCTGCCTCCCCTATCCTTGCAACATCGAATGCCTGACCTCAGCTCTCCCACACCACCCCCAAGCCCCGAAGGAACATGAAGCAGGAGGGAAAACACGGAAACAAAACGAAGAAACAGATCACCCTGGTCCCACCCTGGACGCAAGCCACCAGTTCAACCTGCTCTGAGAGAAGAGAAGCTTTAAATTAGACAAGATCTTAAAGCTTTGGGGCGCCTGGGTGGCTCAGTTGGTTAAGCGACTGCCTTCGGCTCAGGTCATGATCCTGGAGTCCCGGGATCGAGTCCCGCATCGGGCTCCCTGCTCATCAGGGAGTCTGCTTCTCCCTCTGACCCTCCCCCTCTCATGTGCTCTCTCTCATTCTCTCTCTCTCAAATAAATAAATAAAATCTTTAAAAAAAAAAAAAAAAAAAAAAAGATCTTAAAGCTTTGAAAAGGACAGAATTCGGCTTCTAAATACCTGGAAGGGACTCTACATTGTCAACAACGAGGAAAAGGAATGGCGCTGCTTTGGAATCCGCCCACGATGCCATCAAGAGGCACGGAAGGGAAATGAGATTAAAGCATGCTGAAGGAAACAAGCCATTTCCTCTTTATACTCTCCGAAGTTCAGCCCAAGTAATAAACTCATTTTATTTCTTACATATATGTGTACATGTGTGCACACGCATGTATGTAGGTACAGATGTGTGCGTGTGTATATAAAGGAAATGTATGTATATAAGTATGTATGCACACAGACAGCCTTTCAGTCTGTAGCTTTTTGTAGAAAAAGGCACATTTGTTCATTTTTAGAGCCCCAGCCCTTGGCACACCACTTGCGGCAAGATGGAGATGAAGGGGCGCCAGGTGGATACAGACATGTGCTGTCTGGTGCACCCCCAATGTCAGGCTGTCAGATGCTTTACTGCTCTCTCTTCCCACAACGGTCCCTTCCGATCAGCTCTGCGACTCCGGGTGGAATCCTAAGAGGGCCTGTGGTCGTTACGGAGACCTCTTCCATCCTTCCAACTCGGCTTGTCTCCCGAAGGCCCACTGAGATGGGGTAATAAATCCCATGGCCGGGCTCAGATACTCCATCAGTCACCCCCTTTGTCAGAGGGTTTCTACCTGTCAGCTGCGTCCAAATGACAAATGCATCTGATATGAAAAGGGAACCTCCCAAGCTGTTTTACAAAAATGACTTTTCTCACAACCAGGCTTGTGTGAATGAAACTTCTGCGGGAGAACCTGAAGAGAAAGTGGGCGGAGAGGAGGCTGCAGCTCCGGAGTATATTCCCCCAGTGAACTACTTAAAGGTATTGTTCTAGGGGCGCCTGGGTGGCTCAGTCGTTAAGCGTCTGCCTTCAGCTCAGGTCATGATCCCAGGGTCCTGGGATCGAGCCCCACATCGGGCTCCCCGTCGAGCGGGGAGCCTGCTTCTCCTCCCTCTCCCTTCTGTTCCCCCTTCTTGTGCTCACTCTCTCTCTCTGTCAAATAAATAAATAAAATCTTAAAAAAAAAAAAAAGGTATTGTTCTAGTAATCCATTGCCGTGCCACAAACTACCCCAAAAGGGTAGTTTGAAATATATACATACATTTTTGAAAATATATACATACATTTTTGTGTGAAATTTAAGTACATGACTGGGTAATATTAGGAAGAGGTAAACGTATATAAAAGCAAGTACCACTCTCTCTCGGTTGGATTTAATTGTTCAAATCCAGAAAGAAATGGGGTATTCATGCTTAGTAAATTATCAGAACCTCAAAAAAAAAAAAAGATTTTATTTGCCTCATATTTTTGTGGGTCAAAAAATGTAGAAAAGGCTGGAATGGGGAGTTGAAATCTGAACCGCGTAGCATCAGCTGGGGCAGCTGAGGAAGGAGGGGTCACACCCCACAGGGTATCTGCCCGCACTCCACAGAAGCCTGGGCTGTGTGCCTGCCCGCTGACTCTGGCTGATGGCTGGAGCCCCGTTGTCTCTCCACAGGCTCCGGCTTCTCACGGCAGGTGGCCAGGGGCCCTAGAAAGCGTCTCCAGAGCGAGGGTACCAAAAGGCACAGGCAGATGCTGTAAGACCTTTCATGTCTAATCTCAGGAGTCTCAGAACATCGCTTCTGCCCCGTTCTTTTGGTCAAGCAAATCACCAGAAGAGCAGAATCAGACTCCATCTCTCAATGACAAGAATAACAAAGAATCTGTGGCCATTTTTTTTAAAAGATTTATTTACTTAGAGAGAGAGCGCGTGCGAGAGAGCGAGCAAGCGCAGGGGGGAGGGGCAGGGAGAGTCTCAAGCAGACTCTGTGCTGAGTGCAGAACCCCATGCAAGGCTTGATCTCAAGACCCTGAGAGCACTACCTGAGCCCAACACTTAGCCAACAGCGCCACCCAGCCGCCCCTCCGCGGCCATTTAATCCCCCACAGGGCTGATGAGATGTGTTCCACGGAAAGGGAGGGTGGCTCCCTCTTCAGTTAACTTCTTTCTTCACCTCGCCTTTACAGAAACGTGGCACAGCATGGATACGACAGCAAGATAAAAGCTGGGTCTTCATTATACCCAGAGTCAACCAACTGTTCTCACCTTAAGCAAGTCATTTAAGCTCTCCCTGCATGTCAGAAAAGGTGCTGTTTCCCCAGGTTTCAGTGAAGTTAGAGGCCACATGCTTGCAGAGCATGCAAGCCAAACCTAGCCTCCCAGTTTGTTTGGTGTAAACGCTGCTTTAACAGACATATACACACATATATATTAAAGCATATATTTGTTTAACTGACACACTTAAAAACTGGATGATGCCATATAACATTCAGAAATGGCAAACTGGACATGCATTCCAGCACAGCCAACACCACCCAGAACTGAGGGTCCGCTGCCTTCTGCAGAGGGGCAGCCCCACTCTGGTGCCTCCATCACTTAGGCATGGTCCACACCAGGGCCAGAAGGGATCAGGTTTGCTTCTCTACCACGTGGTGTGATGGTTAAGAGCACACAGAGGCTGGCTTTGTAAGGCGCGTATTCAAATCCCGGCTCGCCACTTTTAAGCTGTGTGACCTTAGCGAAGTTGTTTGACTCCTTGCTGCCTTAGTTTCAATGTGTGTCTTATAGAGATGATAACAGTGACCTGCCTCACAAGGTTTTGTGAGGATTGAATGAATTTACATGTATTGTATTAATAATTGATATAATAATTAATATATTAATAATATATGTAGAATAGTGCTTAGCATGTATTATTATCGCTTTCACAGTACTATAATCATAGTAAGAATCAAATGAAAGGATTAATGTAAAATTACTTTGAAAATGTGTAGGCATACACACATACCAGATTATTATATTTTTATTACATGCAGCACAGATTTTTTTAAAGTTATTTGGTCTTTTGTTTTAATTCAAGTATAATTAACATACAGTGTTCTATTAGTTTCAGGTGTACAATATAATGATTTTACAATGCTATACATTTCTCAGTGTTCATCAAGATTAAGTGTCTTCCCTTTATCTGTTTCACCCCTCCGCCCACTCTCCTCCCCTCTGGCAACCACCGGCTTGTTCTCTCTATTAAGAGTCTGGTTTTTTGTTTGTTTTTTTTCCTCTTTTTTTCATTGTTGCTCATTTGTCTTGTTTCTTAAGTTCCACATGAGTGAACTCAGATGGCTAAAATCAAAAACACAGGAAATAGTAAGTGTTGACAACGATGTGGAGAAAAAGGAACCTTCATGCAATGTTGACAAGAATGCAAACTGGTCCAGCCACTGTGGACAACAGTATGGAGGTTCCTCAAAAAATTAAAAATAGAGGGAGGGCCTGAGTGGCTCAGTCAGCTAAATGTCCGACTCTTGGTTTTGGCTCAAGTCATGATCTCATGAGATCAAGCCCCATGAAGGGCTTCGCACTGGGTATGGAGCCTGCTTAAGCTTCTCTTTCTCTGGGGGCACCTGGGTGGTACAGTCGGTTAAGCACTGGACTCTTGGTTCCAGCTTAGATCGTGATCTCGTGGGCCTTGAAATGAAGCTTTGCGTAGGGCTCAAGCTCAGCGGGGAGTCTGCTTGAGAGTCTCTCCCTCTGCCCCTCCCTTCACTCACGCTTGCTCGCTCGCTCTCTCTAATAAATAAATCTAAAAAAAAAGATTCTCTCGGGGCGCCTGAGTGGGTCAGTCGTTAAGCGTCTGCCTTCGGCTCAGGTCATGGTCCCAGGCTCCTGGGATCGAGCCCCGCATCGGGCTCCCTGCTCAGCGGGAAGCCTGCTTCTCCCTCTCCCACTCCCCCGCTTGTGTTCCCTCTCTCACTGTGTCTCTCTCTGTCAAATAAATAAATAAAATCTTTAAAAACAAAAACAAAAGATTGTCTCTCTCCCTCTCCCTCTGCCCCCCCATCTCCCTCTCTTAAAAAAAAAAAAAAATAGAATTACCCTATGATTCAGTAATTCCACTACTGAGCATTCATTCCATGGTTAGTAGTTCTATTTTTAGAAAGCTCTTCCTTAAACTAAGCCTCCATGAAAGCTGTCATAACATCTTTCCATATCACCAAATTTACTTACTACTGTGAACTTCCGTAGGACTTATCTTCTGTACTTCTCCTCTGGCATCAACTTTCTTATTTCTTCAAACATTGATCATGTGTCAGACACGGTGCAGGGGACCAAAACTACAACAGTGAACAGCACCCAATTCCCACATAAGAGCAGCTTAAAGATCAGTGTGCCTGCCTACAAGGATTGGAGGATGCTCCGTGCAATAACTGTTACTCTTTCCTGCATAAAAGTAACACCACCCTTTTTTCTCTCATGGGTTACCATTTATTCCACAGACCTTATAGCAATTGATTCTCAGAAGGACTGCGTGGAATAAACTTTATTGTTCCAATTTTAGAGCAGGAAACTGAGCTTTGTGCTGTGCTCTCTCCACACCATTCGCCTGACCCGTTTCCGTGGCCTGGCACAGGGTTGGCCCCAGAGCACAATTGAAAAAAGGGTTCAATAAATGAATAAATCACACCAGAGCCAGTGCGGAGCTGGCAGAGTTATGGCCAACACCATTTTCAAAGCTGAGCAGCTAATTCAGTCCAAAAGCAATGTAGCCCGTTAGAAAATGACCCATCTAGATAGGAACAGTCTGAGAACAGAGGGCTCCAGGAGGAGCATCTCCAAGAAAACATGGAGATCATGAAATGTCTGATATGTTTAACTCTACAGAAGGCTTTAATAAGAAGCCACTGGATTTAGGGGGAAAATTAGCAATAGACATAGAAAAAAAATGACCAAGTTTTAAAATGAGACAATTATAAATCTGGACAAAACAAAAATATATATAAGAAAGAAAACATAATTTATGTACAATCCTTGGCTCAGATGTAAATGACATGAAGCCTGTGCTTAACTGTATTGGGAGAACAGCAGGAGCAGAAGAGAGTGGGTGGCGGAGTGTTAACTCTTTGTCTGCCAGAACAAAACCAGGGACAGAAAATCAAAGGGTGGTTGCCAGGGACTGGGGGTGGGGAGAGGACTGGGGAATGGAGAACTGTTGTTTTATGGGTACAGAGCTTCTGTTTTACAAGATGAAAAGAGTTCCAGAGATGGTGGCACAAAACGTGCGTGTACTTAAGGCCACTGAACTGAACGCCTAAAAATGGTGAAGATGGTAAATTTCACCTTAGGTGTACTTTACCACAATTAAAAAAAGTGTTTTTAAAATAAACGACAAACAAAGATATCATAGCCCAAAATGTAACGGAGTCATAACCAGACAATATGCAAATACTTCCCACCCAGCCCAGCATGGCTGTGGGATAGTCAGAAGGGACACATACAGTTAAACTGTGAAAAATTCAGCCACTACCTGCATGCTTACTCTACAATATTCAAATCCAAGCTTTGACCTTTTGTATCTATAGGACAGTTTCAAGCTATGAGTACACAGTGTAATTCTGGAGGAACTGAGCCCTATAGCAGAAGTCAGGAGCCCCAGCACATGATACAGCAGAAAGATCACTGAACCTACAACCAGAAGGTGCCAAGTCTAAGCTTTGTTTCCTCCCTGCTTAGCTGAGTCACTAATCTTCAGTTGATCTGTAAACTGTATAAAGCAATCAAGAAAGAAAGCTTTAAAAGGATCATAAATACGAAAGCATACTGTGGCTGTGTGTGGTGATGGGAAGATCTGAGGTGATGATTCCACAAAGTATACAAACGTCAAATCATTATGCTGTGCACCTGAAACACAGACAACGTTGTAGCCAGTTATGCCCCAAGAAAAAAATGTAAAGCAATGACCATCCCCATCACCCCCCAAAAAAAGACAGAAAAGAAATCTGACCACTGAGATTTTTCCCAGGCTGCTCCAGCTTGTTCAAACCTGATAAGCCCTCCTTAATTTCCAAATTATTGAACAAAGGTGGGATCAAAACTCTACGATTTTCCTCAATCAGCTCTCCATGTGAGTCATCCACTGAATTCACCCTTTCATGAAATAAAAAATAGAAAGTGTACAAACAAGAAGAAGTTGGGCACTAAATCTTGAGTCCCCTAAAGCATAAATCAGAAAAATAATACTGCCTGGAAGAATTAGCTTCAGTGGGATACAGAGCTGGAAGGCACTGCATAGAATGAAGTTTTTAAAGGGAGGTCTTCAAAATGTAGAGTTAAGGGCAACAAACACAGACCTTCACTCTTGTATGGAAGGAAAGCCTCAAGGACAGACAGTCTCAGAGGTTCCTTTGGCTTTCTCATTCTGCAGCCTCCTCCCAGAATTAGAAATTGGAAAAACCACTGCACTGGGAAGTCCAGAGTCTTGGATTTAGTGATTCTGGCATTAACTAATTGAATGAGCCCTGTGTAGCCCTTTTGATCCTTGTGAACCTAACCAGCTGCATCTGTAAGATAGGAGATGGTTAAGATGGTGTCTCAGGCCCCTTTAGCTCTGAAGTTCTTTGAATCTGTAAGCCTGTTCCCCTGTCGTATCCAAGAGTTTCACTATTAGTCAAACTTGGTGACAGCCACTTCTAAGAAACCACTGGGTAGAAAGGAGAACAAGCAGAAGTGAGGCCACTTGGCTCAGAAAGTATTATCTCAGTGCTCTCAGGCATGGGGGGGGGGCAGCTGTCACTGACAATCTTAGGGTTCATGAATAGTGTTCAGTGACTATCTATACACTTCTGGGGTGAAAGATGTGCCTGGAAGACTGACATCCAGTAAAAGGCAAAGGGGAAAGGCAATCTAACCTCCATCAATGAGGAATTGAGAAGAAGGAGGGTTTGAAGAAGTGAACAGATTGCAAGAGCTTGGGAAAATGTAGAGTATTCAAAAGACCCAAATCACTCATTCATCTCTTCATTCATTCTTCCAATAGATATCTACTTAGTCCGTCTATGTAAAAATAATTAAAACAATGCTGAAAAATATCTTTCTATTTGAATGGTGCTTTATAATTTTAAATGTAGTCTTATTTTGTAGTTTCTTTTTTTTTTAAGATTTTATTTATTTATTTGACAGAGAGAGAGACAGTGAGAGAGGGAACACAAGCAGGGGGAGTGGGAGAGGGAGAAGCAGGCCTGCCGCGGAGCAGGGAGCCCAATGCAGGGCTCCCCAAGACCCTGGGATCATGACCTGAGCTGAAGGCAGACGCCTAACGGCTGAGCCACCCAGGCGCCCCTTATTTTGTAGTTTCATCTGATTATCTTAACAACCCTTTTGGGATATAAATGGCAGGTTAGTATTATACCTGCTTAAGAAGAGAACAAAACTTAGAGAGGTTAAGTGAGTTTAACGAGTATCACAGAGATAATTCACTGAAAAGTCAGAATTAAAATTTAGGTTTTCTTATTCCTGCTCTTATATTCCTCCTCTAAAACACAGACATGACAATCTGCTCCAACAAGTTCTACTCTTGCCCTATCAAGTGGATCGCCTTGGGCCTCACCATGTTAAAGCCCTTCATTTCCTTCATTTGGCTACTTGAGAACCAAAAAACTGAAGATAAAAAACAAATAAGAGTGAAAATATTATCCAAAAGGATACATTTTCTTCCCAAGAGGTAACAGACTGGTATTCCTGGACCATAGATGGACTCCCGGCTCTGACACCAGCTCTATATTAGCTTCTCTGAACAGGTGATCACATTTTCCCAACCCAATGTAGAGCTTGGTTGCTAGTATCGAATCAGGTAGAATATGTAGAAGCCCCCTGAAAATAAGAAGTGAAGCTATAAATGTGTGGTGTGGTTATTATGGTTGTTAAATGTGTGGTTGGGAGAAGATATAATAGCCAATGTTGGCTTGCCTTCAGGCTTGGAGACCAAGCAAATCCAGAGGAGAGGAATTTGGATACAACTCCTGTCCAAAGGAATAAATTCCATAAGCAGCTCAATGCCTGGAAAATAAGGAACAGTTGGTGTCACAGCTTGGCTAGGCAGGAGAGCTGGCACGTACCCCTGGATCATCGTGCTCTGCCTGGTGAATCGAGTGCGCCTCGCCAGGGGTTGGACATTAGCCTCCTTCTGGCCGGAGAGAAGCAAGGGAGGTTGTGACCACCTGTTCTGCTCAGGATGTCACTGTACCTCTTCTACATCTTGCTGCAAAGGCAAACAGAGTCTAAGCCAGGTCCTAGGCAAAATCACAAAGCAGAAATCCTCTGCTGTCATCCTCCCCCCATTTCTTCTTCAATCTCTCTGTTTCCTCACTTCATAGTCCCCTAGAGGTGCCCAGTGGCCCCTATTAGCTCACGCCCATGACTCTAAGGGCCCTTCGAGCCAGCCTGTGGAGCCAGCACCCTGTGCTCTAGATATTTCTGCTCCTGGCCCCAAATTCGCTGAAACTGCACAGCTCCTTCCTTGTCCTGCTCTCAGCAAGCTGCCAGCTAGAAACTGGAGCTAACAAGCAGCCCACACTGAAAAGCTTCTAAAAGATGATCAAATGTAAAAGTAACTCCTCTCAGGATCACTAGTATAATAATAAGCTTTTAAATAATTTTTCCCAAAAGAAAGAATTCATGAATATCAAATGGATTATTTCTGGGAAAACCAGTGGCATCACAGGGCTGACATCTTGAGGCGAAGGCTTGAGGAGTAAGGGGAGAAGTCTACTTACTCTCCTCTAAAAACCTTGCATTTCAGGTCCTGATAAAGTTCCCCTAAAAAAGTAGAATCATTAAACAAAAGCCAAAAAACAAGTATGAGGCGTATATAACAAAACATTAGCTTTTATCAGCTCTAAATAATGGGTAGAGATTATATTTCTCTTTTTTGAAATTAAAGAAAAACCCATTGTCTCTGGAAACATCCAATGGGTAGTGCAATGTTAGGAAGCCAAGTGGTTTGGTGGCTGATGTCTACAGAGGGTTTAGAGTGACACATGTGTCACTCTGGCTGTGCATCTTGATTCAGTTCTTCTAACAAACCCTTCAACACATTAAGATCTGAGGTCATTAGGGGTTTCACTGGCCACTGGGAATGTCAGTCTCCTCTAGAAGACACCTGAGGGTCTGAAATCTGCCTAGTTGCTCAGTACGAGCACTTGTTCTGTATCCTCTCTCTAGAGTGACCCATACTGGACAGAGACCCAAAGATGCAGCCTGTAATGGGCATGTGTTTTCTTTCAAATACCTGACATCCTTCCCTAGGTGAACCACCTCATCCCCATTCCATATGGTTCAGTTTGAATCAGTTCAGGTCCTCCAAGAAGTAGACACCAGGTCTGGATGAGTAAGCAAGAGATTTCTAGGAGGAAACTCCAGTGAAGGATTAAGGAGAGAGCAGAAATACATAGTGAGAACTTTCATTTTATTTTATTTTTTTTTAAATATTTTATTTATTTATTTGAGACAGAGAGAGAGCGCGCACACAAGGAAGGGCAGAGGGAGAAGGAGACTCCCCGCTCAGCAGAGAGCCCAATGAGGGGTTCGATCCCAGGCCCCGAGATCATGACCCAAGCTGAAGGCAGATGCTTAACTGACTGTGCCACCCAGGTGCCCCGAGAACCTTCATTTTAGATGCAGGTCTGGCATCTGTAAGAGAAGAAAGGGAAGGAATAATTGGGTATAAAGGGCCTCAGACTACAGGGCAGTTCTGAGTCTCAGCCAGACCAATGGTGGGGGCAGGGGAGTCCCCTGAAGTCACTAGAGCCCATTAGAGGAATCCCTCATCAGGCAAGAATGGCTTGATTTGAGTACCCTCACTGGGCTTGGTCATTGGCTGAGAGCAGCCCAGTGAAAATGTGGCCTAGCCTGAATGATGTAGTAGATCCAAAGGAGCAGCAGCTGAAGGCACTCAGTCAGCTATGCTCCCCACAGCAGGTGATCTAGATGGGAGATCCGTCTAGGACATCTCCATGGCTGCCATATGGTGGGCCTGTCAATCACACAACCCAACACACCAAGATAGGGACAGATGAGCCAAGCAAGACCACTTATAGCCCATCTCTGGAGCTGATACACGGATATTAGAAGGAAGCAACTCATGTTCCCACTGAGGAATCCACAGGGCCACCAACTTTCCTTGGCAAATACTGAAAGCCAAACTGCCTCAAGGAGAAAATAAGACCAAACCACAGATGAAAACAACATTCAAATTGGGGAGCCCTGAAGCCCAGAGTCATTAAATATCTTCTTTTCATTTTTCCTCATTCTAGTTTGAGTTGTATTTCTACTATCTTTTTTTTTTAATATTTTATTTTATTTATTAGAGAGAGAGAGAGAGAGCATGAGAAGGGGGAGGGTCAGAGGGAGAAGCAGACTCCCAGCAGAACAGGGAGCCTGATATGGGACTCGATCCTGGGACTCCAGGATCATGACCTGAGCCGAAGGCAGTCGCTTAACTGACTGAGCCACCCAGGCACCCCATGTATTTCTACTATCTTGAAAATAGTTATTTGCCTAATACCTGCATGCTTTCACTGTCATTATCATAATAGATCAGATCTTGAAAGGCCCTTGAGTCACCTAGCCTTACTATACATTATAATAAATCTAAGGAATTTTGTTTTGATACCTAAATTGGACCCCACTCTAGTCCAATTTAAATCAGAATCTCTACAGGTGGAGCCCACCTGCCAGTTTTGTTTTTGTTTTTAACTCCCCTGATGTCTACCCAAGGTTCAGAACTACTGGTCTTATCAAACCCTCATTCTCCAGATGTGAAAACTGAGGTTCAAACAGAGGAAGTGACTCATCCCAAATCCACAAGTTCTTGGAGATAGAGCCAGGAGTTGAACACAAATTGTCTTACTTCCAATCTGATTTTTTTAAAGACATGATAGGTCATCTTACCTTTGTTCTTTAAGAAGTCTATGTTACTCTGTCTCTCCAAGTGCTTGGAGTTATTTATTTAAGTATCAAAACAGGAAGGAGTTACCCCTCTCTGAAATAAGACCCAAGTACAAAACACATAGTGCATTACTCCATCAGCACAAGTTACTATCTCACAGTGCCATCCTCCCCTTTACAGCCGTCAGCTGCTTAGCGCAGGAGAAGGAGAGAAGAGGGATTCTCGGTGGAGCCAGGCCATCATGGAGAGAAGCAGAAGCAGGAAAAGATTGCCGGTTTTCACTGTAGCTGTGCTCACACACAATGGCCACTGGTTTTCTGATAATAAAGATGCATCTCCTTTACTCTTGGGAAATAATGATTCCTACAACTCAAACCCAATTAACATGTAACATTACTCAGGTTTTTGTCTTCTGAAAAGCCACCCTATTTCTGAGTCCTCTTGCTATAGGCATTTCAACATCATTAAACTCATTATCATTTAAAATGTTAGTAGAAAAAAGCAGGATGCAAATTTGTGGTGTCACAGCAACTAAGCAAAATTATTTTTTAAAAAAGTATGAGTTAATGATGACTACGTCTGGGTGATGGCATTTGGGATCTAACACAACATAGCAGGGGCCAAAGTAAAGGAGACCATGACCAAAAGTCTAGGTAAGCTGGGGGATGAGATGATAGTCAATGGTCTGAGGACAGGTACCAAGTCCAGGGCAAAGGTGAATGGGTATAGCAGGAAGACCCACAAGGCCTGGGGAGGTCAGGAACATATCAAATGCCTGGAAAGGGGAGTCATGTTTTGTTTTGTTTTGTTTTTTTAATATGATATATTTCTTTTTTTTTTTTTTTTTAAGAGAGAGAGCACACAGTGGGGGGTGGGCAGAGGAGAGAGAGAATCTTAAGCAGGATCCACACTCAGCGTGAAGCCCAACATGGGGCTCAGTCTCACGACCCTGAGATAATGACCTCAGCCGAAATTAAGAGTAGGATGCTTAACTGACTGAGCGCCCCAGGCGCCCCAGGGGATTCATGTTTTAAGGGAAAATGGTTTCAGCTGCCAATGCAATGACAATTCTACCAAAAAGGTTTTTTCTTGAAGGATAGAGTAGAAGCATTGTATGTTATGACTCAGTACCAAGAACTCCTCATTCTGTCACTAACCAGTTTTGTGACTTTAGAGAGGCATTTCACCTTTCTGGGCCACAGTGTTATGACTGTAAGATAAAAGAGGTGGACTAGATCAGTCAACAAATATTTTTTGAATACTTTGTTTGGGTGCTGGCCATAGGACATTCGGTTCCCTGTTATGTAACTTAGTGGGTATTGGTTTTTAAGCATTTTGATATGACCCACTGTAAGAAATATACAAATATATTTTAAATCAAACACCTATATGTGTGCATAAAAATAAAAATTCCATGAAAATTCTACTAATCTTATTATATGCAGTACACTTTGCTGTACTGGTCTGTTCTATTCTAATTTTTTAAAATGCTGTCATTAAATTGATTTCATGCCTGACTAAAGGGTTATGACCAGTGGTTTGCAAAACATCATTCTAGAGGATACTCTCTAAGATTTCTTACAGTCTTTTAAATCAATGATTCCATCAGTCATCTCTCATCTCTTTAAGCTTCTCCAAGCAAGTGACCATTTATTTAATTTGTGTTTAAAGGTGGGCCCTTTATAATCATGTGGACAGTCAAAGTGACCTTCTAGATCCAGAAAAGATCCACATATGGAGTAATTTTGACCAGAGCACACAATATTATTTCTAACATGCCCTAGCTACTCATTTTCATGAGTTTCCTGATGTTGAATAGCTTTGAAATGCCCTTTTCTCCCCAAATTTCACGCTCTCTTTTTTGTTGTTAAAGAAAATCCACATTCCCCCAACACCTCAACTTCACAGAAAGAAGAAACACTGCCTACAGCAGAAGGTATATTCAAAAACAACATATTGACCAGGTATTTCCAGGAGAATGCCTTTCTTCCCTTGTCATTTTGCCCCAGCAGAGCTGGGTTATCTAAGAACATAGTGCTTGCACCAAAGGTATTTTTGAAACACAGCTGTGCAACAGGAAGAAAAAAAATTGTACTTTCTGATAAATGAAGAACAAATTGGGCCAAAGATGATCCTTCATTTTAGTGTTTGGTCAGTTGCTTGTTAGTTCCCCAAAGAAGGGAATTTCTAAAAGGTGGAAAATAAAAGGAATTTTTCAAATGTGTGTCATTAAGAATGTGACACACTCACATCCAAGAGGCCCTAACTCTCTCTGTTCCTTAATTGGGCAGTGTGGTCTGATGGAAATACCATGGTATCAGAGACAGAAGATAAGAATTTGAGTCTGGCTTCTCTTACAAGTAGGTTGATACAAATAATAACTAAAAGCCTTTATTCCCCCCCACTGAGAAATTTATGAACTATGCAACATTAATAAAAGATAATAAATAGGTAGAGCAAAGAGTTTTTGTAAGAATTGCATAACAACTATGAAATCTCTAGCACCTGGGAACTCCACAAATGTAAGCTCCCTCTCATCATGCATGTCAAATAGGTGCTCTGCCAACTAACAGAGAAGCCAGAGGTCAGTGGAGGCCCCCGGGGGGGGGGGTGACATGTAACCATCATACTGAAGCCATGGGGCAACCCAGGTGGATGGCTAGCATTTCTAGAATCCATGGGGAGGGGACTCTGGCAATCCTCTCACTATGGAAACAGTGAAAAGTCATTCAGTTGAAGTCTTAAGTAATGATTGGAATCCCACATCTTCTGCTTTCTAACTCTGATCTTGGCCAGATTCCATTTCATGTGAATCTTATCCCTTCATGTATTTAAAAAAAAAAAAAAAAAAAAAAACGGTTAATATTGCCTGCCCTACCTATATAACCTCCTTGTTTTGTTAAAAGGGATGTTCTGATAAGAGAATTTTATAAACTGTATAGTCTTAGAATTCAAATTAATAATATTCTCTCCCCAAACAAGCATCGAGGACCTGGGCTGGAGTCTGCGGACACAACTGTGAGTAACCTGTCTGCTTCTCTCCAACTGCTTGCAATGAAGGTAAATGGGAGGAGAGAGCTGGGTGAGGTTTCACAAACAGTTGATGTATAAGCAGGTTCTTGAGAGATAAAAAGTAGCTCACTAGTTACAGCATGCAGCAGGGTTGGGGGAAACATGGGTGGAGACAAGACATAGGAGGAGATACCCAAAGGAGAAATAACATGAGCAGGAATCTGTAGTCCGTTCAGTTCAATCAAATGTATATGCCTCAAACTGGGGAACCAAGATGAATGTGCCATAGGTTCTGCCCCCCTAGACAGACAAGGTCAAGATACATCCCATGAGAGAGGTGTGCCTGGGATACCACAGGTAAGTCAATCAATGCATAAAAATGTAGCCAGGTGACACAGAGAAGTAGATTGCATCTCAGAACAGGAAACCAGCCGGTATGAGTGCACGAGGACATATGGAAGCGTGTAGCATTCAGGGAAGGAAAATGGCCAGTTTGGGGGAGAGCAAAGAAGCCAACCTATCTGTTCTATGTTTGTGATGATGGAACATAAACATGGCTTGTGCACAGCTTTCAACAGACAGCTAATGAGTTTATGCTTTATCCTGTGGGTGGTGGGGCACAAAACAGTCTTCTGAGCAGACAAATGATAGTATTAGGGAGAATAATTCCAGCAACAGTGACCTGGACATATTAAGGTGGAGAACTAGAGCCAGAGAAGACTGGTTGCAAAATAAAGGCTGAAAAAATAAACCAGGCCTGAGATGGTGATAGCCCAGACCAAAACAGTGCCACAAGAAATGGAGAGGGGGCGCCTGGGTGGCTCAGTCGTTAAGCAGCTGCCTTCAGCTCAGGTCATGATCCGAGGGTCCTGGGATCGAGCCCCGCATCGGGCTCCCTGCTCAGCGGGAAGCCTGCTTCTCCCTCTCCTACTCCCCCTGCTTGTGTTCCCTCTCTCACTGTGTCTCTCTCTGTCAAATAAATAAATAAAATCTTTAAAAAAAAAAAGAAAGAAATGGAGAGATCAGGCATGTTTTTCTCATCTATCAGATGGAGGTGGAGTGCTTTCATAGTATCAACTGAAGATATTAACTAACATGGATTTCTTTCATTTTAAAGTTTGAATACCAGGATATTTTCTGCTGTTTTTTCCTCAGCATATATTTAAAAAGATCAACATCAGGGCCATTAACACTGCAGGCCCAGCCCTGAATTGGACCAATGAGGAGCCTGAGGCCAGAAAACAGAGAAGACTGTCTTAAATCAGCCAGTCTTGGTGGCCAATAAAGGAGAACCGCTCCATTCTTGTGACTCCACTGTACCTCTTGTCACACCAGCATTTCACTTCAGAAACCATCCATCATTTTCCCAAGAGACCAAGATACAGAGCGAGGGTTGCAGAGGTGGAGGAGGGGTGGAGGATGATGCTCTCAGTTCCTGGCTCTCCTGGTGATTCAGTGAGAGGCACGAACCCGGCTCCCCAAAGGCTCTATCATCCCAGATCACACATGTACTATCAAACGGTCACCGAACCCCACTGAGAAGCAGCCCTGATGCCAGGTACTGGAAATGCAAAGACAAGCACATCCCAGGCCTGTGACATGTCTACAAGGAGTCCTTACAAAGGTGAGCAGCACTTCGCTGACTCCAATGGCTGGTAGAATCTGGAATTCCCTCTGCACTGTTAAGTCTGGAATGCTATTCACAGCGTCAGGGCCTACTCCATGCGTTCACTAGGGTTGAAACATAGATGTGAACCTCAGTCTCCCTTGGATGATACCCCTTCAAGCCTGCCTCATCAATTCCTCTCACTGGGACCTAGGCTATGTCCCAGACTGGGATCTGGCTTGCAAGCAAACAGGCAGCCTGCCATGGGTCTGACTTCGAGCATCCGTACTGCACAAAGACACTCACTGCTATTTCACCTGTATCGCAATCTCTTGGATTCTACGTGAATTAAATCTCAATTTGCCATGCATGTGTATCCCCACATTTTCACTACAGATGCCTCCTTGGGGGTCAACTTAGCCAATTCTGTCAGTCCTCATACTGCCTGACCCAAGGTACCCAAGCTACTCCTCTTCACATGCTCCCTACTGCAATCCCCGAAATGCCTCGGAGCAGAACCATCTGGGACAGGACAAAAGCAACAGGTAGGGAAGACAACATTTCCCAGAAAACCCAGAATAAAATGTGGCTTTCCCTAAACACTGGCAGCAAAGTACCAAGAAGTAGAAGACAAGAAAGGGCAGGCACTCTACAATGCGTTGAGCCCCTGAGGCTAGAGAAACCCAGATATATGGTTGTTTGGAACACGGCTTCATTTTTAATCAGGGCTCAGCTGTCCCAATTAAGCTGTTTGGGTTATCTACAGTGGAGTGTTGAGCTGTTGTAGGGATTCTTCACCTACAGCTCCCAGGTTTATTTGTGTTCCAACCGATCACTATGGTTCTCTGAACACGATGAAAAGTAAAACAGAAATAAACCACCCAGAACCATCAAAGGGGGGCTCCTCCCTCTGCTAATGAGCCACCGCAACCAAACCAACGATGCTCTCTGATAATGCACATATATTGCCGTAGCCATGGAAACATACTTAGCAACAAAGAAACCTTGACCTTTCCCCATCTGTTTAGAATCTTCACAATGACACATTAATTTCAACTATGAAAACAAAGAAAGAAGGGCACAAATGTTACATTTTCTGTAATTCCCAGGCAGCACCTAGCCTGTATGGATACATCTTGTAGATGAGGAAGGGATGTCGCTGTTAGTTCTAGCCCAACACCCCCAGGTGGGACCCAGGTGACATTTTACTGGCATTAAGCAAAATGACTCAAAAATGCTCTGCAGCTTACCAAGAGATTCCTGGAAAGGCTCCAAAATTGGGCCAGAGATGGACAGTTATGACAGCAAACACTAGCCAGTGTGAATATTCCCAAGAGACAATAATGGAGATCTCCAGAAACTAATATTCTGTGAAAACTACAGCTCTCTTTCCACGCAAGCTGTTGTTAGCAGCCTAAGGCTGAAGACAACTGAGACAGATTCAGTTCAATTCTATCCAATCCAATAAACATTTCAGGAGACTGTCTCTATTTTCATTGACAGATAAGAATTGGATATAGAAGTATACAACACAGGTTCTGCCTCTAAAATGGTACACTTTTTGTAAATAAAGAGATTTTAACTCACTCACTTGAATCAGTTACAAAAACTCTGTGCAAGGCAAGATGGATGTTGCAGAAAGAATAAGCAAAGGTCCCTGTATGAAGTGTTGCGTGAGCTACAATTGAAGGTATCAGAACATTTTTCCATAAGGTAACTGTCATATGCATAGAGAGATGAGTCAAAGATGTATTTAACTCTTTAATAAAGGAACCAGCAGGACGGCAAAGCCAACTTGAAAGAGTTGAGAAACTGATATATGTCAGTGGAAAAAAAGAAGATTGCAAACTTAGACTGCAAACCGGTTAATGTCCTATAGGACAATAAAACCATAGCCTCTGGAGGGATCTTTTCCACCTAATAAAAATCATTTGCAACACATAAATCTTCCACAATTTAGCATCCAATTTTAGAGAATCTAAGCCTTAATCAAATAATAAATAATACACCAAACAAAGTTACCTTCCTCCAGTGTGTGAGATGACCCTTGGGTGAATTTGTTACAAAATGCTCTAGGATGACATTGAAAGGGGCATGCCAGATTCCTTCTGCCTTATTTCCAAGTTTTGGATAATCTTCCTTAACAAAGACAGAATATAAGTAGAGAGCAACAGTGGAAAGGAACATCTTTAAAACTGAAGGAAGAATTGGAATAACAGGGTCATTACTCAACCCTCCACTCAAATGCATTGTTACAAGAAAAACATCACTCTCAGCTATGGACTAAATAAGAGCAAACAGAATTCTGAGAAATACAGAACTGAGCAGATAATCTTTACAGGATTAGAAAAATGTTGAAAACCCTTTTTTTCCCATTTTCTAAAAATCCTTATGGGTAGGTTTCAAACAGACTAGTAATGGGGTAGGAAATAACTTCTGAGAATTACTGACCCCCTTGAAAAAAAAACAAAAACAAATCGAGAGCTACATACAAAAAGCGTTTTGATTTGGTGCTGTTTCTCTTAGAAAAATACGAAATACTCAACACTTGATATTTTTTTAAGATTTTATTTATCTAATTGAGAGAGAGTAGGGGGAGGGGCAGAGGGAGAGAAACTCAAGCAGACTCCCTGTTGAGCATGGAGCCTTGACCTTATGACCTTGATATCATGACCTGAGCTGAAATCAAGATTCGGACACTCAACCGACTGAGCCACCCAGGAGCCCCAACACTTGCTATTTTTTAATTATGAACTAATACTAATGCATTCAATACAAACAATATGTGCTGAAAATACATGTCACCCTTCAATTTCATGTTTATGCAATTTGGACAGGAAGAAAGCAGGGGATAGGTAGGAAAAGGCAGAGAAAAGGAAAAGCAGAAAAGAGAACCACGAGCAAACTGTCAGACTGGAATAGAACAGACAAAGATGGAGGCTGGCTGGAACAGGGGATGGGGAAGTGGAGAGAGGGGAAATCAGGAAAAGTCACAAATAAGGAGGAACAGATAAAGAAGAAGACATTTAAAAAGAAATGAGATTAAAAGAGCAAAGTGAGAAGGGGCAGGCAGAGAGAGGGCGGTTCAGTAGAGCTGTAAGCAAAGGCAAGTTAAAATGTCCACTTGCCCTCTGATGACTTTGTCATGCTGTTAGAAGCAGGGATCCCTTGACTGACCATTACTGAAGGTTCTTCAGTCACTCTCTTCCTTAACCCCAGAGGGGGGAAACTGTACTCTATTCCACAAGAGAATTTCACACTGCCTGAATGAACTCAAGCTGGAGTCTGAATCCCTGAGGTAAAAGGTTTCTGCTCCCAGTGAAACTGAGCAGCTAAGAAGAGGTGACCCACATCTGTGGCCCCACAGGGCTGTCACCTGACTCTGTGACCTAAGCAAGTCCCGGGGCCCTGGCCATCTTCTTGTGTGGCAATAGGAACAGGGCCCGTATACTGCAAGGACGTAATCAGGTTCAAGTAAACAACAGAAGAGAACACGCTGCGGGGGGGGCGGGGGGGTGGCTTCCAGTCCCCAGGCATGACAGCCCCTGCCTGGACGGAGCAGGCCGGGGACCACGCTCTCAGGGGACAGGACACACACGATGATTCCATAGCCCCTCTGCGGTCCTGCTTCTCTGACTAAACCTTCTTCCACTGTACCCTTGGGCTCCAAACACAACCGACCCTGCCTTTAAGGGGTTAATACAAGTTAGAGACAGGCTACTTGGAAGTTTTCTGTTTTTGATTTCTGTTTAATGACGTACTGGTCAGGGCGCTATTACATCGTCTTATTTAACAGCCTTTCCTGGACAATAAACTGTGCTTGGCACCACCCCGGCCTACAAACCCTACAATTAAGTGATCATTTGTCCTCGCAAGCCTGACAGAAACAGGAGTCTGAGGCGGGCTGGGAGGAACCCAGATTTATTAAAGTAATAAATAACCTGGAAGCCCCCACCCAGCCACTGCTTCCCCCCCTCTTATTTACTTCCTTTTTGTGGCTTCTGAGATGGGGAGATGGGGGCACTTAATTGCTTGGAAAGAAAGTTGCCTAAAAGCTGCCTAGCACTCTCATCCCAGAAACAATAAAATAAAACTGGGAGGCTTCAGGGCTATAGCTTAATAACGGCTCTGCTGCTGGCTGGGCTGGGCTTCTTGGCAAGCACTCACTCATTCTATGTTTCTAGAAGAGCAACACTCACTCCTGCACATAAATGCACTCAGTGAGGCGGACAGCCATCGTGCCGGCCAGAGGGAGGCCCTCCAAGATGAGGTCCTTATTCACCTTGTCATTTGTCCCATCCCCTTTATTTTGTTCCTAATGATAAAGCATTTTTTGGGTTTGGGAGGGTTTTGTTTGTTTGTTTGTTTTCAAAAAATCATTTGGCAAATACTATCTTAGATGTAGAAATTCCTGGCTATTACCTTGTACTTAATATTTTTAAATGTCTTTTTTTTCCTCAGATGTTCTATCTCGTTGAATCACAAATTGTAAAATTATTATCACAAAATGTAAGTGCATGCATGGCCAGAACTCATCTTTCTAGAATATTCTTGTATCCAAAACTTTGTAACATTATATATTTCTCTTTTTTAAATTCAATTTAGTTAACAGGTAGTGTATTATTAGTTTCATGGGTAGAATTTAGTGATTCATCATTTTCATATAATACCTAGTGCTCATTACATATAACATTATATAAAAGCATTAAGTAAACAAAGCAGTTTTCTAGAAAGTCAAAATAGATGTCATATATATAGTTATCTATCTATATATCCACATACACACATACACACACACACCACTCACTTTTACATATAATTCTCACAAATATATTTGTATATTTTCTGAGTCCCCAATCTAGAAAGTAATAATCCTTCCTACAGGCTCATTTTTTTTTAAATTTTTTTTATTGTTATGTTAATCCCCATACATTACATCATTAGTTTTAGATATAGTGTTCCATGATTCATTGTTTGTGCATAACACCCAGTGCTCCATGCAGAACGTGCCCTCCTCAATACCCATCACCAGGCTAACCCATCCTCCCACCCCCCTCCCCTCTAGAACCCTCAGTTTGTTTTTCAGAGTCCATCGTCTCTCATGGTTCGTCTCCCCCTCCGATTTCCCTACAGGCTCATTTTTAGAGACACTCCTCTTCCTACCTCCCTTGTCCAAATTGTGAAATTTACATAATGTAAAATTAACCACTTTAGAGTGAACAATTCAGTGGCATCTAGCACATTCACAATATTGTATAACCACCACCTCTGTCTAGTTCCAAAACATTTTTATTACCCCAATTGTGACAGTAAGAACCTCAAGTCAGTGACATGTGTATCACCCACAAACATGGCCTGAGCCTCTAGTATGTCAATAACACTGAATCAGGCTTACAGGGAGTCAATGATTAAATTTCGTGGCCAATGTAAAGCTAGTTAAAGAACTCTAAGAAGCGATTCTCAGGAATGTTTTTCTTTGGGATAATACCAAAGGAAGTATCAAACTTTTGAATCCTTGAGCCAAAAACCAGAAATTGATACTAAGATCACTTCATTATTCAGAATTTTTCTTTGCTGTTTTCTCTTTTCCAAACCATTTGCTCTGACGGCATTACACCTGACCAGGGTAAAATGTTGAGTGTGGCGGCTGCTGTGGAAATTAGGAAACTTCTCAAACACCAGGGATCTGGAAACAAAGCCGGTTTAATTAGTAGTTTTTCTATATTTTTTTTAATCTATTAAACAGAGATATCTAATTATAACCTGCAATTCTTTTCTTTTGGGATGTTTTACTTTCATCTTTGGCCCTCTAATACAGTTGATATAAATTATAAGGTATCGTGCCTTTCAATATCTGCCAAGTCTATAGATGCTGCACATGAGAAGGAGGCCCCAAGTGCCTATAATTGTACAAAAAGTCTGGAAAGGCCCCACTCCACAACTGTGTTTATGAGGAACCAACCAGTGCAACTATCTGAGTTAAGGTCACACAGTACAGGTGGTTGTGGTGCATTGAGGGGTTAAAACTGGAAGGGGATGTAAAATGTTGCAATGGAGAAGAGGTTTTCCTCTTATTGTGTAAGCCTTGTTCATAATTTATATTTCAGAGATAGGATGGAGATGTCCACATCTGGCTTCTGCATCATAATAACACGAATATATGAATCAGAAAGTTCTTTGACTTCTTATAAGTTACTCCAGGGCTACTGCAAAAGGAGTCCTGATTTAAGGATCAAAAAATAGCAGCTCATTTTTAAGGAAGGACTAGAAGTATGAAAACACACACACACACACACACACACACACACACACACACTTTATGCCCAAACGACCCAACTCTATCACCTTATAAAACACTGATAATTCATCTGGTCTTTATAAACCTGGCTTTCCCAATCTGTGATACATGAAGAGTAATTCCTTCCTTGACTATTTCACTATATTGTATTTAATACTGTCACTTGCACTGAGAAGTTCTCTGTACCTCATTTTCCTTTCTTCACATGTAAAATGAGAGATTTTTTTACTCTCTAAACATCCTTCCAATTGTAACATTCTCTGCATCTATGAAAGTAAAATTAATCATTCTGAGTGTTGGATACACGAGGAGGAAGTTAGTTTAGTTTCAGAGAAATTCCAGGAGCAACTGAATTTGTCCTTGGAAAAGAGGTGGGATTTAGTGGAAATGAGGGAAAGGAGCTGTTTATTTCCATTGGCCCTGGGAGAAAGCGAAGACCAGACATCGGGCAGTTATTCTAGTTACATCTTTCAGCACTGTTGGCATTAAGTATTAATTGTAGGATGGAACTAGGTTGCTTGGTAATAAGTATTTCTTGAAGATTACCGTGAATACCTCTAACTTCATCTGAACCTAGGCTTTTCTCATTTCCTGACATTTATATTCTAAACTTCATTTTCTTATTTTTCATGATTTTTCCCCCTTTTAAGGATGCCCATTGGGACTTCTGCTTCTAGCCAAGATGGAGTAACAGGAACCAGATTTACCTTCCCCTGAAACCAATTTTAAAAAGGTAATGTATAATTTTCAAGAGATTAGACATCAAGCAATGAGGAAGAGTGATCTCCAAAGGACAGGAAACATATGACTGTCTCAGATTACTCCAAGAGTGTGCCCAGACAAATGTTATTCTGGTCCCACCTAACAAATTTTAAAAATTATACCCAAAAGGATCAAACTATTTCCAGGTAATTTAACTGTGTATTAAAACAGAGTTTAAAAATATTTATAAGGATACACAAATATTCAGCACCCCAAAAAATAAAATTCACCATGTTTGGCATCTAATTATAGAAGCCAGAGAATACAGCCCCTAATATGGAAAAAAATCAAACAATTTAACTAACCTATAACTAGCACAAATGTTATAATTAGCAAACAAGAATGTAAAATAGTTATTATAGGGGCACTTGGGTGGCGCAGTCTGTTAAGCATCCGACTCTTGATTTCAGGTCAGATCATGATCTCAGGGTCTTGAGATCAAGTCCCACATCGGGCTCTGTGCTCAGTGTAGAGTCTGCCTGTGATTTTTCTCTCCCTCTCCCTCTGTCCCTCCTGCTTGTGCGCTCTCTCTCTCTCAAATAAATACATAAATCTTTAAAAAATAAAATAGTGATTATAACAAATAGAAAATCCTGACATAATATAAAAAGCAACAACAGGAAGAGTCTGAAAGGTAGCAAGAATACAAGGACTCGAGATACAACATGGCAGTGAGTTCCCTGGGTTTTCTTTTTGTCTTCCATATATCCCAGAGAGGGTGCTAGAGAAGCCTGAAATCTAGAACTCCAAACAGGCACAAAGCTCCAGGAAAAGCTTAACCTCTCTAGCTAAAGAAATGGGAAAAGATCAGCCTCACAAAACAGAAAATATTTTTGACAATACGCTACTCCAGCCAAACACTGATGGAAAACAATGGAAAAATGCATTGTGGTACCTGTGGGGCCAAGCAGGTAGTTAATCATCCAGCCCCCACCCGTAAAAGACAGTGGTACTCCAATTCCCCCACCAGGGCGCCGACTGCACGACCAACTGGGGACCTGGGCTTCCATGCCCATGCATCAGCAACAAGGAGGTACAAGGTCATGCTTCACTTTCTCCGAGGAGACATCAACAGGGCCCAACCAGAAGCTTAACACAGAGCACCCTCCTGTGCGGTGAGGCAGTGTTAAGTCAGTACTTCTCTTTTGTCAGGGTTGTGTCACCAAGGCCTTGCAGGAAACTGAACATTCACTCCCCAACCTGGACCTACCTTCTGTACCTAAATAGGATGAGTGCCAGTTAAAAAAAACAGAAGAGGATTAAAAAGGATCCAAAGTGTCACAATATAATACCAAAAATGTCTAGGATACAACTGAAACCACTCCTCATGCCAAGACCTAGGACAATCACAAACCAATTGAGAAAAGACAATCCATAGATACCAATACTGAGATGACTCAGATGCTGGAATCATCTGACAGGAATTTTAAAGCTGTCATCATAAAAATTCTTCAATTAGCAATGATAAACACACTTAAAACAAATGAAAAATAGAAAAATCTCAGCAAAGAAATAGAAGATATTAAAAAAAAAAAAACAAAGAAAAAAAAATGTAGAGATGAAAAATACGATAACCAAAATAAAAAACTCTTACTGAACCGGCTCAAAAGTAGACTGGAAACAACAGAGAAAAGAATCAGTGAACTTGAAGACAGATTAATAGAAATTCCCCAATAGGAACAACAGAAAGAAAGGAGACTGAAAAAAAAAAAAAATGAAGAAAGCCTCAGTGATATCTGGGACAATAACAAAAGATCTAACATCTACATCACTGTCTATATAGAAAGAAAAGAAAGAGCTGGAGATGAAAAAAAATTCACAGATATAACGGCTGGAAAACTTCCAAGTTTAGTGAAAGGCATAACCCACTAATTCACGAAGATAAGTGAGCCCTAAACAGAATGAAGCCAAAGAAATTCACATCAAGACATATCATAATCAAGCTTCTTATTACCAAAGACAAAGAAAAACTCTTGAAAGAAGTTAGTCTTATCTACAGGGGACAAAAACTTTTCCAAATGACAGCAGATTTCTCACTGAAACCCTGGAAGCCACGGAAATGGCATAAGAGGCACAACATTTTTCAAACTCGGCAAGAAAGGAACTGTCAACACCGAATTCTGTATCCCGTGAAAATATCCTGCAGCAATGAAGGGAAAAATAGTCATTCTCAGAATAAATAAAACTAAGAGACTTTTTTTGCCAACAAACCTACTCTTAAAGAATGATCAAAGGGACTTCTCCAAAGAGAAGGGAAGCGTTAATAGAATAGAAGGAGACATGAACATAAAAAAAAAAAAAAACAAGAGAATAGGTAAAAATAGGCATAAATAGAATAGACTCTCCTTTCTTTCCATCATGAGTTTTTTGTATTATATGTGATGGAGGAAGCAAAAATTATAACATCCTCTGCTGTGGTACTCAGTGTACACAGAGGAGATACTAAGCAACATTTATGTCTTAAAAGTGGAAAATATAAAGGACCTAAATGGAAGTAAGGTTTTTACATTTAACTCGAAGTAATAAAATGTTGATACAAGTAGACTGTGCTATGCTACCTGTGTATATGTAAGAGAATATACAATGTTATATTTAATAACACTAGAGGGAAGTGGAAATGGAATTCTAAAAATGTTCAAGTAAGTTATAAGAGAGTAAGAAAAGGTAAACAGAGGAACAAGAAAAAGAATGAACAAAAAGATATAATAAAACTGATCTCATTGATATGAGGAATTCTTAATCTCAGGAAACAAACTGAGGGTTGGTGGAGTGGTGGGGGGTGGGAGGGATGGGGTGGCTGGGTGATGGACACTGGGGACCGTATGTGCTATGGTGAGCGCTGTGAATTGTGTAAGACTGTTGAATCACAGACCTGTACCTCTGAAACAAATAACATGTTAAAAAAAAAAAAGAAAAAAAAGAAGAAGATAGCAGGAAGGGAAAAATGAAGGGGGCGGGAATCGGAGAGGGAGACGAACCATGAGAGACTATGGACTCTGAGAAACAAAGTGAGGGTTCTAGAGGTGAGGGGGGTGGGGGGATGGGTTAGCCTGGTGATGGGTATTAAAGAGGGCACGTAGTAAATGGAGCACTGGGTGTTATATGCAAACAATGAATCATGGAACACTACATCAAAAACTAGTGATGTAATGTATGGTGATTAACATAATAAAATAAAAATTAAAAAAAACAGCAGACACATGAACTAACTTTTTTTTTTTTTTTTTAAAGATTTTATTTATTTATTTGACAGAGAGAGACACAGCGAGAGAGGGAACACAAGCAGGGGGAATGGGAGAGGGAGAAGCAGGCTTCCCGCGGAGCAGGGAGCCCAATGTGGGGCTCGATCCCAGGACCCTGGGATCATGACCTGAGCCGAAGGCAGACGCTTAACGACTGAGCCACCCAGGCGCTCCATGAACTAACATTTTAAAAAGTTAAAAAGTTAAAAGTTAAAAAGTTAAAAAAAAAAAAAGACCTGTATTCTAGATGTTCAAAAAAGAAAAATGAGTAGCATTAAGGATGATCTGAATGAATAAAGGTCCAACAAACATCTAAAGTTGAAAGTTAATTTTTAAAGATTTTATTTATTGATTTGACACAGAGAGAGTTAGAGAGAGAAAGAGACAAGAGAGAAGGAACACAAGCAGAGGGAGAGGGAGAGGGAGAAGCAGGCTTCCCATGAAGCAGGGAGCCCGATGCTGACTCAATCCCAGGACCCTGGGATCATGACCTGAGCCAAAGGCAGATGCTTAACAACTGAGCCATCCAGGCGCCCTGAAAATTAAAATGTGTGAGGAGAAAAAAAATACATAATATGTACCTAGTGATAGATTAGACATTGCAGATAGGAGATTAGTGAACTTTAAGACATGGAAATAAAAACTACCCAAAAGGAAACACAGCAAGAAAAAATAAAATAAAATAAAAACTTAAATAGGGCATCAGTGAGCTGTGGGACAAGCACTCTAATAAATGTGTAATTGGAGTCCTCAGGGAGAGGGGCAAAAAAAATATTTAAAGAAATATGACCAAAACTTTCCAAAACCTGATAAAAACTATACACTAACAGATCCAAGAATCTGAACAAATCCTAAGCACAAGAACATAAAGAAAATTCAACCAAGGATAACATAATCAATTTTTCTTAAAAGCAGTGATAAAAAGAAAAATACTTTCCCTGACTTCAGTGGAATTAAATTAGAAGTAAAAGGAGGATATCTAGAAACTCCTCCAATATTTGTGAAATAAATAATAGACTTCTACATAACCCATGAATTAAAGGAGAAATCAAGGAAGAAATTAGAAAATATTTTGACCTGAATGAAAATGAGAAAGTAACATATCAAATTCTGTGTGATATAACTAGGTCAGTACATAAAAATTTATAACAATCACCTATATGGGAAAGAGGGGGGAAAAAACAAATAAGGCCTCAAATTAATGACCTTAGCTTCCATCTTAAAACACTATAAAAAAAGAAGAATAAATAAAACACAATGTAAGCAGAAGAAGGGAAATATTAAATATTGGAATGAAAATCAATGAAAATTACTAATTTTGATATTTGAGAAGTGCAATGGGTCCCAAGCAAGACAAAATAAAGAAATAAATCCATACTAGCCATCTCCTAGTGAAATTACAAATTACAAAATGTAACCGAGAAAGAGAGATCCCAACTGCTACCAGAAAAAAGTGACTGCTTCTCTAAAAAGGAATGACAGACTAATAATAAAGATTTTTATAAGCAATAACAGATGCCATAAAACCAAAGATTAATATCTTCAAAGTAGTGTGGAAATTAATGTCAGCCTAGATTTTGACAGGGAACTAAAAAATCACTCAAGGGCAAAGTGCAAAATAAAAATATTTTCATAAATAAAAACACTGCAAGTGCTAACTATTTACAAATCCTGAATGAAGTAACTATACAAGAGAGATAACTGCCCAAGAGAAAAACTGAACTGAGAAGAGAAGTAGAATGCCAGAAGCAAGAAAGAAGATGGCAAACAATGAGAAGCAGAAACGTGTATTGAGGATTAAAAAAGGAAAGGCAAAGATAAGGAGGAAACTTCAGAGGATGTTTGAGAAGAGAAAAGACACTAATTAATTTTAACCTTTTCAGGGTAAGTATACATGTTTAAAATGTAAGAGAAACCACCAGAAGAAAACAAATTGTATCGATAACTTGTAAAGCAGTAGAAGTAAAAGGAGAAATTTTAAATCTCGATCATTCTAACAAAAGTCAGAAATGGAGGAGGGGAAGAAGAAAAAAAAGAATAAAGCTGTCTACTTTGGATTGAGGAGTCAGAGAAAGCTTCTCTCCGGGAAGTGATATTTGGTTGAGATCTGAATGACAAGTTAGCAGGCCTGCAAAAATCCGGGAGAGAACAAACCTCGCAGGCTGAATTAAGGGCTATGGTAAAAGCCCTAAGACAAGAGTGAGCTTGATTATTTCTGGGACAAGAGCCTAGTCCATGGCAGGAAAGTGCAGGAAAATATGTCAAAAAAGGCAGAGACACATAAACTGCATTTAGGATCTCGGGGAAATTAAAACTTTTTTTTTTTCCTCCCTAAGATGGAATCAGTAAGGTTTGGTGGAGGAGACGACACTAGGACCTGATGATGATGCATGGGTTGGGGCTGGGTGCCACCCAGGCAAAGGGAAGAAATGCAAACAAGCTCCAAAGATAAGCTAAGTCTAATTCTGGAGCACACTGAGTGCCAACTGAGATCAAATACCCTGTCTACACTGGTAGGCATCCTTCCTATGACTTGGACTCTCCATTTATTCCATGTGTTCTTGTGAGCAGTACCCATCCCAAGGAAGAATGAGTTCTCCATTTCTGACCTCCGCATATGTGAAGACTCACAAAAGTCCCCAATAATAACATCCATGTAGAGAAAGTACGCTGCAGAAAACTCCCTGCCTGCGTGCAGTCTGTAGTCATCAAACGGACTCTCAGAACATTCAAGCTATGTGCAAACTTAGAAACAATCCAATTCAACCTCCTTGTATTTGCATCTGAGAAAATGGATGCTTCGAGAGGGAACTGTCTTTCCTATGTGGAAGCAGAGCCTGCCTTGAAATCCACACGCTTCTTTACATGCAGATGCCCTAAGAAGGAAGAGAAGAAAGAACCTTCCGTGTTAGCACATGATAGTTTTAAAATAGGTCCCAAACAGCAAGTCCTTTAAAGAGAATTTAAGACAAAAAACAGACTGGGGGGAAATATCTGCAGAAAGACATATCTGATAAAGGACATATATCTAAAATATACAAACAACTCTTAAAACTCAACAGTAAGAAAACAATCCAATTTAAAAAATGGGCAAGCAGTCTGTACACACAACTCACCAAAGAAAACAACACATGGCAAATAAATACAAAAGATGCCCAACTGCGGATTAAAACAGTGAGATACTACTACACTCCCATGAGAATGGCTAAAAGCCGAAACCCTGACAAAACCAACACCGACCAGGATATGAAACACCAGGAGCTCTCATTCATGCCGGTGGGAGTGCCAAGTGGTACAGCCACTCCAGAAGACAGTCTGGCAATTTCTTACCAAAGCTGAACATACGTCTTTGTGATCCAGCAATCATGCTCCTAGGTATTTACCAAATGACTTGAAAACATATGTCCACACAAAAACTTGCACACAAGTGATTATTGTAGCTATATTCATAGTGGCCAAGATTGGAAGCAATCAAGATACCATTCAATAGGTGAATGGGTAAACAAACTGGTACATCCAGGTAATGCAATATTATTTGGTAATGGAAAACAACAACAACAACAACAAAGAGCTACCGGCCATGAAAAGACATGGAGGAATCATACGTGCATAGTCTAACTGAAAGAAGTCAGTCTGAAAAGGCTAAGTACAATGATTCCAATTACGTGACATTCTGGGAAAGGCAAAATTATAACAACAGTAAAAAAAAAAAATTAAAAACCCACCACATATAGATAAAATCAGGGGGGAATCCAGGGTTGGGGGCTGGAGGAAAGAGGAATGAATAGGTGGGGCACAAAGTTGTTCTATAGGGTGGTAAAATTATTTGCATGATGCTATAATGGTGGAAACATGACACTGTACATTTATGAAAGCCTGCAGAATTGTACGACACAAAGGGCAAACCCTAATTACACTATGGCCTTTAGTTAAGAAAATAACGTGTATCAATAGTTTCCTCGGTTATAACAAATACATCACCTGAATGCAAGATGTTAATAATAAGGAAAATTGGCAGGAAGAGAGGAATCTGGGAACTCTCTGCATTTTCTGAGCAAGTTTTCTGTAAGCCTAAAGATACTTTAAAAAATAAGTCTATTAATAGAAAAAAAATAAGGTTACTTTTTAAAAAGCAAATCTCAACAGTAACTAGGACAGAAATATTTATCGTGCAAAATATCAACAGAGATTGCACTACAGCAACTAAGACTAAACCCAAGCCCATGGTCAGTGTTTTCTTATATTTATAAAGTTAATATTTTTAAAAGAATATTTAGAATAGAGTGTATTAATCAAACAAAAGAAGCTGGAATTCCAACACTATTATGATATATCCCTTGGATATCTGTAATTCAAAGAGAATGAAGTTTCAAGATAGCATTTCTCCTTGTAACTTTTATTCTGTTATTATTACCAAAATCTTATCCAAACGGTATGATTTTCTTTTGGAAGTTTTCTTTTAATTGCTTATCTTTGTTTCTCTCCAGTCCATATTTTGTCTGGGATGTCATATTTATTTTTTCGATACCTATCTCGATTTTAGTCATGTAAACTGAAGTTTGAAAAAGTGATCCAATCTTCAAAAATTTACTTTATAAATGCTGCCTCCAAAACGGACAGCTCTTTCAGGAATACTGTGTTCAGGTCTGCACCTCGATACTAACCACACTAAATGACAGTGGAGCTGACAGAGTTAAGAAAGACCCTAGAACATACAAAGAGGCTTTCTTCTTTTAGTTATGTAAGGAGAAAAAGTGCACCAACCCTCTGGTGAGCAGCGCCATCTAGTGGGAAGACTTTGTATCTAGTCTCGGTTTTACCAGCAATGAGGGGCGGCGTCGGGAAGTCCTTCATTGGCATCAGCTGTCTCCTGCATAAAACTGGAAATGGCAGGGCCTGCTCTGTCCACCTTCTCAGCTACTGGGGTGATAAGTACAAAGGAATGCAAAGCCTCGGGGTCTCTATCATAAGTTCATAGCTTCACTTCAAAGATGAAAGTTAATTTTTGCTCTAATTCTAACAGAAAGCAGGACCCTCAAGGTCTTGTGAATTTAAGTAAGCGTGGCTGAAAACTATTTGTTTTCTCTCCTTCCAGGACTGTAGCACACATCAACGCAAGTAGTGCATCTGAAAATTACTGAAGTGACTGTGTAGAGCCCAAGAACCTTTACATCGCATGTGGCCCACACAAGCCAATTATGCAGGGAAATTAGGGGCCCAGTTCTGAAGCAATGCCTGGTAAATCTCACAGGAGGCCACGAAGGGGACCTGATGCTCATTGGGAAAACAGACGAAACCAGATGTGGACTTCTACCCAGCTTGGCCACAGGGTCATGCCTGGGATCCCAGGGAATTTAGGTGCTCAGTCTGAGGCCCTCTAATTGGCTTGGCTTGCCCCTGGGCCTCCTTTGTCACCTCCTCTCTCATTTATATTCAAGACCATGGGCAGAAACCTTGAACAGATATGCAAAGTGTTTCCTAAATGTAGACAATTGAAATATAAATGTTCCTCCCATGCGCTATTAATTATTTTACAGCTTTCCCCAAGCACCCTTTGTAGAGATAGTGACTTCAGTGCTGACCATACAAAGTGAGGAGAATTTTTCTCCAGTTTTTCTGCCCGTTTCTCAGAGGCCTGTTCTGTCTACACCCATCCCTCCCCTCTCCCCTCTTCAATCTCAAGGGGTAAGAAATGCATCAAAAACACACTAAGCTTCTCTCTCTCTTTTAGTGAGACTGTGAAGAGCCAGAAGATCTTGCAGTACAATCCCTGCTACCAATCACCCCTTGTGACCCGAGTTAAGCTGCCGCTCACTTATCTTCATCTGTGGCATGAAAAGAACCGTAGCTAGTTCGTGAAAAGCATCAGCCCTGCCTGGCACATAGTAAGTGCTCATGAACAAATATTTTAAATAGCTGGGGAAGGAAGAATTTTAGAAATATAAAGTGTGGCCAGTTTACTGGTAAGGGAGAATGAGTTCAAACTAGAAGATCTATCAGTGCTCTTTAAGGAGAGAAACTCTGGAGGATGCTATGGAAGAACCTTCTACTCTAACAATTTACTGACTTTTGTCACTGACCCCAGGGCCAAACATATAGTAGGTTTAGTGGATATTATCACATCAATGATGAATGGGCATGCCATTTATGGGGAGACAATCCTCCATGGTTCTTTGCTGTATCTTGTAGAGCAGAGGCACTGACTCTATTCTGAACCATCTTTATAAGGATGTTTGTAAAGCAAATACTCTTAGGTCTTTCTCCAGAGCCAAGGGCAGGTCTATTACCTATACAGTATGATAAATTTGATTTCTGAGGCAAAAGTTGGAGAGTCCATTATAAAATATTAGGGTTTCCTAAATTTGGGGTTTCTCGGGTGTGATACAAGCCACTATGTACACAGCATCTACTTGAGCTGCCCGTGTCTTTTCACACTTTAGAGCCAAAGGAAACTGGTATGAGGCTACAGCTCATGCTGTTTACTGTGCCATGAACAATGAGGTCCTTTGTTTCTGACTTGGGAGATGCATGCCTTCCACCAGTGCCTATGGAACTGGCCAACTGGTTAGCACGTATGTGGGGAAAAAGATCAGACCCTTCAGAGTGCTGACATCATTGCTTCAAGTGTGTTGTCTAGTCCCCAAAATGAGTCCTCCAAATGGGCATCTTAGCCAGGCAAGTGTGAGAACTCAATAAAATGAGACTCCAACTCCACTTAAAAATCAGTTTGGAAATCCCAAACGTGACTGAATCAACTAGTCACTTCATAACAGAAAAGCCATTCCTCATCTAAATTAAACCTGTTTTCTGTGTGTGTAAACACTTGTATGTGTACCTTGAACTATCCTCGTTTGAGTCTTCCTCATTCCCCAAAAAGGAGAAAGTGACTGTGAGGTATTAATAATCCGAAATATCAAGTCTTGCTTATTCGCTCTAAGCCAGGAACATTATAGGCACGTCTCAAATTCTTATAACACTGTTCAGTGTTTTTCCATTTTATAGAATGTCAAACTGGGTTCAGAGATGTTCAGTACTTTGTAAAGAGCACACAGCTAACAAGTTGCAGAGCTGGATTAAGAACTGTATTCTGTCTGATGCCACATAGGTTTTGCTCTACCATATTATTCGTTGGGATGAGGCAGAACAGAGGGCCATCCTCAAGGGTATGAGTAATCTTCTCTATACAAAAAAAATCTCACTTCCTCTTCTATCCTACCACCTGAAACTCCATTATTAGAGAAGACAGGGAGTTGGATGCCTGGGTGGCTCAGTCGGTTAAGTGTCTGTCTTTGGCTCAGGTCATGATCCCATGGTCCTGGGACTGAGTCCTGCATCAGGCTCCCTGCTCAGTGGGGAGCCTGATTCTCCCTCTCCCTCTCCCCCTGACACTCCCCCGCTAGTATTCTCTCTCTGACAAATAAATTTAAAAATCTTAAAAAAAAAAGAGAGAGAGAGAGAGAGAAGACAGGCAGTGCTCTGTCATTGGAGGAAAAAATACTTGTGAGATTCAATGAATTCTCGTATCTTTGGGCTGAGGCTTACTGTGGCTTTAAATCCTTTACCTCTCTAAATATCAGTTTTAGCATCTGTGAAATATACATAATAAAATCTGTCCTGTCTATTGAATAGGGCTTCTGTAATTTAGAAAAAGCCAGAACAAGATATATGCAAAAACACTCTTTCAACTAGGTTTGCTTTCATTGTTGAGATTCTTAAAGGATTCTGTTTTTTTAATCTTAGATACTTTAGGTCTTCAAGAATGCCCATTTAAAACTCAATAGAAGTAAAGTGTGTTTTAAATGATAACTAGTGAACATCAGAGCTCAGAAGAAACCTTTCAGGATTAAGGCCTGCAGGTGGGTGGTAACAGAAGACAAGGCTGTGGGAGAGGTCCTAATTCACTCATTTGCCCTACACCCAGCCTTAACCCCAAAAAGTCAAACATCCCAAGTGCACGAAGCACCTAAGACTGACAGTGAGTCGGATCCCCTGAGCTTTTCATCTTCATTTCAAATATTAATTCATTTTCCAAATAGAAACTGGAACACTAAATCAACTAAGAGCATCCATCTGATAAAAGATATGCAAATATCTTCATAAATATACAGTATCATCTATAATGTTGACAGGTCAGATAAAGGCACCAACTTTCCCTTAAAACTTTAAATTCCAAACACAGAATGGAAATACAGAGTTTTTATACATGCACACACACAGTCTATTTTACGTTCAGCTCCACAGATGGTTACAAATCTCATATATTATTCATAAACCTCCCAATCCCAGCCCACCTTCACATACAACCCAGATTCAAATGTTGGAGGAAACTCCAACACCAAGACTTGAATTTTAAAAACCCACAGATTATCAGAATTGTCAAGAAATGTTCTGGAAATGCAATTAGGGCACATATCATCTCTGGATGCATTCAATAACAAAATAAACCTGGTTGAACATTCGCCAAGCGAAGCCCATCCTTACAGCCACAGACCATGTACTACTCTCCAACCATGGGTACCAGCAACCATTTCCTTTTGGTCTGCTTAGTAAGTAACTGGGATGTGAAGCTCCCAAAGGCAGTGGGAGGGCCCTCATGGGGAAGGCAGGGTGACTGCACAGAGGTGGCCCTAGGAAGCGTCTGACAGGTGACTGCCTAACAGCTCTCACTTGGTCCAAGCCAGCCCTGAGCCAGGAGTCTTGGAAGATGATGGATGGTTCCTCACTGACCTTCCTAATGAAGATGGCTGTGAAGAGAGGTCCCAATTTGCAGTTCTTTTGTTCTTGTGTTTTTCTGAGCACTGACTCCTCCTCCCTCCTCCTCCTTGATTTCTTCCTTCCCTCCTCCCCCTGGCTCCCCTTGGCCACATACTTCTATAACGCAAAGAGAGAATCAGAACAAGAAGAAAGAATAATCAGGGTCAAAAGACCAGAGGGCCCATCTCTGATCTGTCCTGTGTGGCTGACGAGACCACAGGCTCCTGAGTATCTGACAAGACATCGATGAAATCAATGTGGCTAGATTAAAACATGCAGAACATCCCGTGTTTTACATGCAGCGATTGGGAGAGAGGAGACCCAGGCAGCAGGAGCTGAGGGATATGTGAAGCCTGAATTGGTCAACAAGGCTCCTGAAACTGGCAGACGGGGAGGCCAGGAGGGGCTGATGAGAACCGAAGCACGCAGAGATGCACAAAGAACAATCAAAGCAGGTGGACGTTGATCACAGTGCAGGTTGGAGGGATCTTGTATCTGACTGTAAAGAATGTGTCAATTTTATAAAATTTGGAAAACCCCTAAAGGACCCCGACAACAAGGTTTTAGGAAGCACGTTGAATGAATGAAGGTCCCTGGGTAGGCCAGTGAATGAGCTCTCACTACCAGGCATTACCTGTCTTCGGTATGTATGTTATACACCTTTCAGTAGCCTAAGAACAGAGAAGACACTAACAACTCAACGTTGAAAATGGACAATAACTAAGCTGCTGACAGGAAGAGCGTGACTGCCCATGGGTGGATGAGTTGGCATCTTAATTCTTATTGGGCTTCACAGTCCCTCTGAAATCTTAGCCAAATCATTCAGACACTGTTTGAGGAATAAACTGGGGTTTTAACATTAACCTAGTTCACGGAGGCACAAATTAATTACTGTATATATTTAACAAGGTAGTATATGTCCCATTAATTGTTTCTTTCAATCCAGCCAAATGCAAAATTTTAGTATTTCACTGTCTGGTTATTCAACACTTCCCCTTCTTGAAGCTGAGCTCAAAGAAATTTCAATAATACTGTTTGTTTTTAAGATTTTATTTATTTATTTGACAGAGACAGTGAGAGAGAGAACACAAGCGGGGGGAGTGGGAGAAGGAGAAGCAGGCTTCCCACTGAGCAGGGAGCCCGATGCGGGGCTTGGGATCATGACCCGAGCTGAAGGCAGATGCTTAACGACTGAGCCACCCAGCGCCCCTCAATAATACTGTTTTTAATTAGCTACTTCTTATTCAGTGAATAAACCCCATGGACCTCAGGTCCCCCACTCCCAGTCCCACGTCTCCCATTCAAGACTAATCCTCTCGCTTCTCCCACCTCTATCTCTACCCCTCTGCCGCAAGCCCACAGAAGGAGAGGGAAGGACTAGATGGTTCATCCACATGGCATTGTAATTATGATAATAGCTGATACTTACATGGCAATTACTATGTGCCAGGATCTGGTGTAAGTGCTTTATACACATTAACTCATTTAACCTTCACACACCCTATGATGTAGGAACTATTATTATCCTCATTTTACACGTCTAGAGGGTCTCTGGAGTGGCCCTGCTCGCTGAGGGAACCGTAGTCTAAGGAAAAGAGGAGAGAAGAAACTTTCAGTTCAAGGACATTTACTCAGGACTGAAAGGAAGAAGAGATTCAGAGCCTAGCCGTATTTCTCACTCAGCTTCCCCTGGGGTCCAGCCCTGTAATGAAGTGTTAAGGAGGGGACTACAAGTAAAAGCTCTGTGGGTCCCCGGCGATAAGGACAGTACTCAGTGGACTGGGAGCTGACTCCAGTGGAAGAAACTCAGAGAACAAGAGAATGGCTGGTGCACAGCTTTGGAGGGAAAGTAAAAGAGAGTCACTGCTTTCTTGGGCCAGAATTGCATAAGTTTCTCCTGGACCAGATGTGGTCCAAACAGGAGAGAGAGCTGGCCAGGAGCCATGATCAATCCCACACAAGAGGTGTGCCAGGAAGGATGACGAAGGATGGATGCCAGGAAGGATGACGGGTTCCAGCAGACAGTGTCTCTGAAGCAAACTGCCAAAAAAGAAGGGCTGAGAGCAAAGCCGCCCGTGGAGGAAGTCACGGGCAGTGCAGTCCCTAAAGGAGCCTCTGAGAAGCCCAATGAAGCCTGCGCCTGAGAAAGAGACAGCTGTCAACACTGACTGGCCCGGAACCCCGCACAGCTAGCTCAGGGCAGGGCCAATCAGGCAATGACTTTCCAGGCCCCCTTGCTCCCCTCCTTCCCCATCTCCCTACCTTCAGAGTCAGAAACCTACCTGAGCCAGACGGGATAGCAGAGGTGCAGAGAGAAGATGGATGATGATGCCCCTCACCGCCCCCTTCACTGGCTATGGGGCTCTTGCCCTCATCAGACTACCAGAGGATGACCATCACAGCCGGGCTAACACAGCTGCAGACCACCTGCGTTAGGGAGAAAGGGAGGGAAGGATCGAGAGGGATGGGGCGAGAAAGAGTAGGAGGGGGAGAAAGAAATAGGCTACACCCACCACCACAGCCAGCACTCTGCAAACACAGTGGAAGGAGCAAAACCCTCCCAGAGATGAACCGAGAGAATCAGCGCTTAAGCACCGATGTTAGCAAGGGTACGAGTCCCTAAAGCAGCATCTAGTACAACAAAAGCATCCCGGGCTGCAAAGCGAAATCATCCAAGCACAACAAAAACTGCTCCTTCAGCCACACCGGTTAAGGGTTTTCACCCCTTCCACGAAGCTCTCTTTATAATTTCTTATCTATCAACGAGGCGCACACAGTAAGGTGTAGACAGACTGCTCTCCAGAGTGCGGGTTAAGTTATTCCCAACACATCTCCTGGCTGAACTGGAGAGTTTCTCTAGGTATTGTTATTATACAGGGAGGGCAGCTGTTTGGGCCACACCTCACCTCCAGATGGAAGGTTCTATGCAAAATCCTTACGGAGCGTCAGGGTGGGGCCACCCTGCCTGAGGGCGCCCAGACCGGTTACGGGAGGGACGAACAAGCAGGTGCGAGGTGGGAACCAGGCACCACGGGGAGCGGGCAGATGAAGCCTCAACTGCACAATTTTGTCTGTGGGACGTGACAGGCAGAGGAGAGCTGGAGAAAGGAATAAGTGCTTTTGTATCCCAGCGAGGACTCGGTAAGGTGATCTGAAACACCACACAGGAGCAACACCTGATCTACTTTAGAGAAAAGAGAAACAGGAACCGCTGCTCCCTGAGCCCTGATGGCCCCTCACAGCCGGCAAACAGCGGTTTGATCCGGATTCGGAGCCTGACAATGGACGTGACAGCAAGAGCGTTCTTGTCAGCAGCGGGCAGGTCTTTTGTCGGAGAGGAAGAGCGAGGACTCAAGTCTCTGGGCAGCCAGCTGAGAACGTGGTCTGCTCACTGGGCTGCACCGAGGGGGACCTGACGCAAACAAGATCTCCCATCACAGGGGCTCCTGGGTGGCTCAGTCGTTAATCGTCTGCCTTCGGCTCAGGCCATGATCCCAGGGTCCTGGGATCGAGCCCCGCATCGGGCTCCCTGCTTGGCGGGGGGCCTGCTTCTCCCTCTCCCACTCCCCCTGCTTGTGTTCCCTCTCTCACTGTGTCTCTGTCAAATAAATGAATAAAATCTTTAAAAAAAAAAAAAAAAAAGATCTCCCATCACAACGTCTGAAAAGGGCAAATGAGTAGGGCACACGGCGTCTCCCAACCAGAGGAACAAAGATGAGGGCCTGGACTCAAATTGGAGTCACGGAAAATGAAGGGGTGGGGAAGCAGCCAGGGGAAGAGGGGGGTCCTGGGGTCCCATCAGAGAGCAGCATAGATTCCAACCTTGTGAACTCACTGACTTAGCTTTGTCATGACCGTGTTACTACAAAGAAATATTATATCTTCTCATGTAGTCGTCTGATGTCAAGACTCTTCACTAAAAATGTCTGAATCTCAAATTTTGTCTTCTCTTCAACTAAGCACTCCTATGTTACCCTTAACCCAGGATTAGAGACATGACCCCAAAGGAAACCCTCTTTGAAACTCTGCCAATTGAATAATTTGCAGATTGTAGAACAAGGTTCACATAATCACCAGTTCTAAAGGAAATTCATCCAAAGGCTCTTCCAACGTTTTAAGCTTTTCGCTTCCTTGGTGTTTTTTTGTTTGGTTTTTTTTTTTTTTTTTTTTAATCTTCCACAGAGAACTTTATTGCCAAGACTTCAATTCTCCCCATCACTGTTAACTTGTTCTGATTCAGTCTATAGAAAGTTGTCACAGCTAATTTGTCTTTTTTGTGTATTTGAACATTCTAAGAAGCAAGCTCAAAATATCTATCTACATTTTTCTTCTGTATTCAGCAACATTAAGCAGCTTATTTAGATTCACAAACCTCTGCTAACTCTTGCTTTTTGATTCTTTCCATCAGTCATATTCAAAGAGAAATGCTTCTTCTCCAGTAACCCAACCAATTTTTCAAGTTCCTGGAGACACGGCGATTGATCTCTGTTGTCCTAATGAATCCCTGGCCGCTCCTCCTACCCTTTCATTGCTGCTTCTGGTGTTCACACGCTTTCATTCCAAATGATTTGTTTCACATTGCCACTGTTTTGTATGTCTCTCAAAGTCAACAGCAAAGGGACATAGGCAGTGGCCTCCATCCAAGAGGTAACATCCCCCTCAGCTTATGACCTCTTCTTGCAAACTTACTGAAGTCATCATATCTTCCCTGCCACATGCGTGCTAACCCATCATCAACCCATTCGAGGTCCCAAACCACTATACATGTTGAAATAGACTTACAAGTCATACATATTTATGATATATATCTGATATTTATATATATATCTATTTTTTTTTTCATTGGGCTCTCCAATATTTTTCCTTTCTAAGCCCAAGGCAGGGCCTTTTTACTGACATCTCCTTATTTAAAATTTCCTCTCAAAACAAATTCACCTTGCTATTTAAAACAATGATGACACAGGGCGCCTGGGTGGCTCAGTCGGTTAAGTGTCTGCCTTTGGTTCAGGTCGTGATCTTGGGGTCCTGGGATAGAGTCCCGCATTAGACTCCATGCTCGGCGGGGAGCCTGCTTCTCCCTCTCCCTCTGCTCCTCCCCCCTGCTCGTGGTCTCTCCCTCACTCCCTCTCTCTCTCTCAAATAAATAATCCTTTAAAAAATAAAAATTAAAAAAAAACTAAAATACTGATGACACAAAGCAGGGACAACAGAAAAAGCCCTCCTCATTCCATTCCCTTTCTCCTAAACCCCCAGTACAAGAGGCCATCCCCCCAGATCTCTGCTTCTGCCACTTCCTGTCAAGATGTCCATTTACCTTCCATTCACCCAGCCCTTCCTACTTGCCGTGTGTTGGCTATGTTCAGGTTTCTTGTATTTTTATATTTTTAATGCTCAAGCTTCTCTTATTATTTTCTTATTACAAAAATTATGCACGCTTACTACAAAAATATTGGAAAATATAGACAAGCAAAATAATATAAAGAATATTCATGATATTCTCCTACCCAAAGTCACCTGCTGATAATATACTGGTATATATCCCCTCATAAATCTTTCAGGAGGCACATGTATTATTTTATTCAAAAGTAGGAATATGCCATCTATTATGTTTCCTAACCTACTTTATTTAACAAACCCATCAGTGGTTGGGCAATTAGTATACCAGGTTACTCCATTACAAATAGCACCAAGTAAGAAAGATTTATTTAAAAGCAAAAACAAAGAAAAAAGCTATACAATTCCAAGCAGAAAGAAAATGCTTGAAAAGTTATTAAATACTCCATGGTACACCACATTTACCAATACTAGAAAATCCTTACTAATGAGATATTTTTTTTTCCCCCCACCAAGTCTTCATTTCAGCCAAGTTCTTTTCAGCCCAATCATTTGGAACCTCAGTGTCCCAGGGGGTCCTCACCTTGTTTCAGGGACCTTCCCCAGATTCTTCAGCTGATCTTGACTCCCCACTTCCACAAACCATGGGGCTTAAGGCTGGTACGCTGGCTTTCTCATGTTCTGACCTGCTCCCTGGCTTCATTTTTTGCCCTGTCCTCAGTTTCCCTCCCCCTAAGTTAGGGTGCTTTGCATATGGAAAGTGCTCAGTAAATTAATGAGTAAATGAAAATAACTAAAGATCATGTCCAATATCACCCACTATCCTTGGGATTTATTTTGAAACTTTTTCCTGACCCAGTTTCAATTCCCCTATTGGGCATAGGTAATTGCATTCATCAGGAGTCTTTCAGATAAAGGTGATAGAAAACCAATTCAAATTAGCTTAAGCAAAAAAGGAGTAATTTCCTGCTTCACGTAATTGGGAAGAGCAGGAAGACACTTTGGGCATAGATAAGGCCAGGATTCAAATGACTGCCCTTGCCCTTGCCCCTTCCCTGTGCTCACTCGCCCCTTCTCTCTCCTGTCTTATTTCCTTTATAGCAGGAGGCTGGAGCTAGGGTTGGGGTTGGAAGGTTGGGACTACAGACCCACCGAGAGCTCCAGGCTTACATCGTCCCAGCTGCTGACCCCACAGCAAAGACTTCTTCACTGTCGTTCCCAGTGACAGCACATAAAATCCCATTTGTATATAACAGGACACATGGGTACTATGATTAGGGCAGGTGTGAGTCACACAGCCACCTCTGTTGCTGGGGATGCTATGAACCATAACTGGAAGGTCCCCTAGAACTACACAGAATGACACAAAAATATAAAGAATTTCTGTATTATTATTTCGAAGAGAAAAACATGACTGAAATTTGGGATGGTGTCAAAAGCCCCATTGAGCATATTCTTCTCCTGTCACTCGCATTCCTTCTCATCTTAATTCAGAGACTACAATCATCCTGTTTTCTAGCCAGGCAGAATCCTAAAGTTTTAATTAAACTCCCTCATTTGATAGATAAGAAAATGGGATCTCATCCATCTTCAGTGAACCAACTAGCGTAGGGAAGATCATGCAGGTACCTCACCACAGGAAGGAGGAGCTAGTTTGGGAACTGGGAAATCAACCCATGGTCTTAGCCCCACACATATTCACCTGTGACTCAGAGCACTCACTTGACTCTTCTGGGCCTCAGTTTCTTCCATAAAATGAAGAGTTTAAACTCTGTGATTTCTAAGCATTTTACGTTTTTAGGCATTGCAATTATGAGTTATAAAAATTCAATTTTTTGCAGTTTCATATCATTGCCATCTTATAAAATCTCATAAAAAGAAGAGTGCTTTTTAGATATTTCTCATAACAATGAACATTCTACCCTGCATTCAACGGAAAATGGTGGAAACTTCCATTCACGTGTAAAGTTGATTCATAGTTATAAGCAACATGAACAAAACTGTTTGCCCTGGTATTTGCATTATTCTCAAGATCCAAGGTACTTGTGAATTTTAAAAATGTAAAATCCCACAAATGCTATATATAAAAATCTGTATGGAAATGCTTTCATAACATGATATATTTCAACAGCAACATTCATTTTTAGTTCAGCACTAAGTATTCTCAACTAAACAGAAACACGTGGAAGTGGGAATTCCGTGTCGGTTAACTTTAGGAAGACTGAGAATGGGGAGGGTGAGCAGGCTGTCCTTTCTATCATAAGATCCCCACAAAGCACCATATGAACTTTTATTTTGAAGTCCAAAGGGAAATTAAGATGTGGGAACAGGAGCACCATGTGTGCAAACCACATTTACAACTTCTTTCCTTTTTATGAGAATGGGTAGGAATGGGGTTGAAAAACGAGGTCATTAGAGAAGCTGAATAAAGAACAAGTTGGTATTTCCTCCTAAGCTCAATTCTGTATGTGCCAAGATGCCCTGGCTGGGCCCGTGAGCAGAACTGCTATCTGACTGACTGAAATGCTGAAGAGGGCCAGCTACCCTGGTTAACATCTGAACAACAGGAGGGCTGAAGTAAAATTAAACAATGTTTGAAAAAGAAGAAGGAATGTTTGATCATCAGAGGCAGCTTTCAGACCATCCCCCATGCCAAGCAGAAAGAACCCATGTCTCCTTTCCTCAGCAAGCCGCATATCCCCAAGAGGAGAGTTTGGGAATTTGCTTAACGGCTCTGATTTGGAATCAGGGAAGGTAGCTTCCAGCAATAAGTTCCTGACACCAGATTTCAGAAATCCTTCAATCCTGAAGACTTCAGTGACACATATCCTAAAACAAGACTACCAAGTGTTTTCACTCCAAGACATTCTTGGTTCATTGTATTCCAGTAAAATGTTAAAGTCTGGAAGGCAAAGAAATCAAACAAATCAAACCAAACAATGATAAGAAAATAACTACAAAAGTAATATGTATAATGAATCTGGGCAGGTCTGGTGGTGTCAACATGACAAAAACATGTGACCTACCTTCAGCTCCTAATGGTGGGTCATAAAGCATTTATAAATGTACACACCACAAATTTAACCAGCACAAGAGAATTATGCGTATCATATAAAATAAGTGATCACACAGTACACACTACTCTACAGTCTGTCACACCAGGAGCTCTGGGAGGACCAGCTCTATAGATTATGCACTAGAACTTGCAGTCCCAGCACATTCCTGATACAGAGTATGCAAGGACTAAGAATTTGTCAAACGACTAAATGAATGAACTGGAAAAATACAGAACTAGAGAGGACCACAGAACAATAAAGTGCCTTTCTTAGGTATGGATTACTGTCCCACAAAGAAAACCTTCAAGATTTTTCTAAGTTTTAAATGAGAGTGCATAACCATCCTTGGTACACACTTAGATATGACCACTAAAAATGATTTCCAATGTGCAAATGGGTGACACTGATTCTCTTTCAACAGATGTTGCAAGTTGTTCTCTATTCAAGTCACATTGAAGTATCACCATAAAGCAGATTTTGAGAGCAGCCCACCACCACCATGAGTTTAGGAGGCCATCATTTTCACTCTCTTCTATATGCACATAGACAGTCCATCCAATGCCCCGGCCTCTCAACTGAATACATTTTACCTTTCTTTCCCTCATCTCTTTCTTAGCCCCATTCTGCATAGACTATGTCAACATCAGAAATTCCATTATCCACAAAATCTCGGCTTCGAATGTCCCACTTGGTGACTATCACTACCTACCTTTCTATCTTACTTGCTCACCCACGCCCACTACATTTTCAGTCTCCTAGAGACCTCCAATGCGCTACCTCTACCACTTTCACAATCTACTCCCTCTGCCATCTTCACATCCCTCTGTGTGGAGCATGGATGACATGCCTCATCAGTTCAAGCATTACCTGAAAAAGTCCTGAATTCTCTTACTCTGCTGTATCTTCTTCATATTTGTAGGGCCAAACCCAAGCACTGGATACCTCCAATAATCTGGCTTTTCCACACTTGCAACTGAAGATTGTTAGGCAAAAGAAATTATCCAACTCTCTTCACTTCATTTCATTATCACAATCTTGAAATGGGCCAGAAACACTGTCAATAATTTACTGGGGTAATCATCCTAGCCACAGTGATCAAGCAAGAAAAAGAAATTAAAGGGATCTGAAATAGAAAGGAAGAAGTAAAACTGTCTGTTTATAGATGACATGATCTTATATATAAAAAATCCTAAAGACACCACGAAAAAGCCATTAGAGCTAATAGGCAAATTCAGGGAAGCTGCAGGATAAAAACTCAACATACAGAAATCAATTGTGTTTCTATATACTAACAACAAATTATCTGAAAAAGAAATAAAGCAATCTAATTTACAATAGCATCAAAAAAAGAAAAAAACATAAAATACTTAAAAATAAATTTAACCAAAGAGGTAAAAGATCTGTACACTGAGAACTATAAGACATTCATAAGAAAAATTGAAGAAGACACAAATGGAAAGACATCTGTTTTCAAGAATTGGAAGAGTTAATATTGTTAAACTATCCATACTCTTCCAAAGCCATCTACAGATTCAATGTAATTACTATCAAAAGTCGAATGGCATTTTTCTCAGAAATAGAAAAAAATCCCAAAATTCATATGGAGGTCACAAAAGACCCTGAATAGCTAAAGCAATCTTGAGAAGGAACAAAGCTGGAGCTGTCACACTTCCTGATTTCAAACTACCGTACAAAACTATGATAATCAAAATAGTATGGTACTTGCATAAGAACACATAAACCAATGAAACAGAATCAGGAGCCCAGAAATAAACCCATGCATATACGCTCAACAAATATTTGCTAAGTGAGTCGAGAATACTCAATGGAGAAAAGGCAGTCTGATCAATAAATGGTGCTGGGGAAACTGGACATTCACACGCAAAAGAATGAAACTGGATCCCTATCTATACCACTCATAAAAATTAACTTGGAATGGATTAAAGAATTAAACATAAAACCTGAAGCCATAAAACTCCTAGAAGAAAACACAGGGAAAAAGCTCCTTGACATTGGTCTTGGCACTGATTTTTTTTTGGATATGACCAAACGTGCAAGCAACACAAGGAAAAATAAACAAGTGGGACTAAAACAAACTGAAAACCTGCATAGAAAAAAAAATGATCAAAAAAAATAAAAAGGCAATCTACAGAGTGGGAGGAAATATTGCAAATCAGATATCTAATTAGATCAATTAATAAAACACTTAATGTATAAATTTATTAATGATTATATTAGGTAAATAATAAGACTAGAAAATAATCTGTTGATTAAGGGATTAATATGCAAAATATATTAAGAGCTCATACAATAGCAAAATAACAAATAATCTGATTTTAAAAAGGACAAAAGACCTGAGCAGACATTTTCCCAAAGACATCCAGATGGCCAAAAGACACCTGAAAAGATGCTCAACATCACTCATCATCAGGGAAATGCAAATCAAAGCCACAATGAGATATCGCCTCACACCTGTTACAAAGGCTATTATCCAAAAGATAGTGCTGGCAATGATGTGGAGAAAAGGAAACTCTTGTGCACATGGAAACCCTTATGTTGAGAATGTAAATTGGTGCAGCCACTATGGAAAACAGTATGGAGGTTCCTCAAAAAATTAAAGATAGAACTAATAATATGATCCAGCAATTCCACTTCTGGGTATATATCCAAACCAAATGAGATCACTATCTTGTAGAGATATCTTCACCTCCATGTTCACTGCAGCATAATGTACAACAGCCAAGACATGGAACAACTTACATGACCATGGATGGATAAATGTATAAAGAAAATCTCTCTCTCTCTCTCTCTCTCCCCCCACACACACACTCCAATAGTATTCAGTCATAAAAAGAAGGAAATCTTACCATTTGCAACAACATGGATGGACCTTAAAGGGCATTATGCTAAGTGAAATAAGTCAGAAAAAGACAGCTACTGTATGATCTCACTTATATGTGGAATATAAAAAAAAAAAAATGAACTCCTAGAAATAGGGAGTAGATTTGTGGTTGCCAGAGGTGAGGGAGCCCATGAAGTTAGTCAAAAGATACAAATTTCCAGTTATAAGATGACGAAGTTCTAGCAACGCAGCATGATGACTATAGTTAACAATATTGTATATTTGAAAGTTGCTGAGAGTAGATGTTAAAAGTTCTCAACACACACACATACAAAACTGTAATTATGTGAGGTGCTGAATATGTTAAGTAACCTTATTGTAGTATTCATTTCTCAATATAATCTCTCCCATCAAACCTCCTACACTTTCCTCTTCTTTAACTCTCAACTAATAACCTTTCCTACTGTTGCACGGTACAGTTGAAAATCCAAATTAAAACTCCCTCATATATATAACACTTCTTATATCTCCCCGGCCCCCACCACTGCCTCCCACCCCTTACAGTGGGAAAATCACTCTTGCCATCTAAAATGAATCTCCCCACTTGCTGTGGGATTACATGCATCCTCACTTTCCTGGGAACTTCACTCTTTTACTTTCAGCCCCCTTTCCATTATCAGACTTCCTTCCTCTGATTCATCACCATCTTCTTACGGCTCTATTAGCTAGTTCTGTGCTTTATTATTATTATTTTTTAATCATCCCTTTGCCAATATCCTCTTCCACCCGTCCCCTCACCTACCTGCTCCGTCAATAGTCCGAAAAGAATTGTCTACAATTTTTGCTTCCGGTCCTTCACCTGCCTTCACTCTACATCGCACTCCATCTAGCTCAAATCTGCTGTCCCATAGAAATTGATGGTCTCACCAACCTGCCTTCAAGGGACTTACAGTCTAATAGGAGATAAAGATAATGCTACTTGGCCAAATACAGTGGCCGTTTCCTCATATTCAACTTGCTAGCCTCTCAGTAACATTTCTGTTCACCGCTGCTTTGTTTCTAAGACACTCTTCTAATTGGCCTGTGTCACCGCACACACGTATTTCTCCTGCTTCTTGGGCCATCCCATCTTGGTCTCCTTGGCCTGTTCCTCCTCCCCTCCCCAATCTCTGAACATGGAAGTTCCTCACAAGTCAGGCTGTGTACTTTCTGTTACCTTTTTTTTTTTTCCCAACACTTTCTCCCCTAGGTAATCTCACCAATTTTATAGCAGTTTTATTGAAATATAACTCATATACCATAATACAGAGCTGTACAATCATGACCACTACCTACCTTTGGAGAAGTTTCATCATCCACAAAAGAAATCCCACACTTGCTAGCACTCAATCCCCATTCCCTCCTCTGCCCATCCCTTGGCAACCAGTAATCCATTTTCTGTTTCTATAGATTTGCCTGCATTGAATATTTCATATAAATTGAACCATGCAATATGTGGTGTTCGTGGCTGGCTTCTTTCATCTAGCATGTTCTCAAGGTTTATCCATGTTGTAGCATGTATCAGAATTTCATTCTTTTTGATTTATAGATAATTTCCACTGTACTATATACCACAATGATTTATCCATTCATGGAGGGACTTACTGGTTCCCCCATATCGGGGGGGTTCCCCCATATCAGTTCACGGGTTTTGGGGGTGTTCCTACTTTTTGGCTATCATCAATAATGCTGTTATGAACACATGTTACCAGTTTTTGTGTGGACGTATGTTTTCATTTATCTTGGCTATATCTAGAACTGCTAGGTCTTATTATAACTCTGTGCAACATTTTGAGGAACTGCTAAACTGTTTTCCAAAGCTGCCTGAACTATTTTACAATCCCACCACCAGTGTATGAGGGTTCTGGTCTCTCTGCATCCTCATCCACAATTGTTACTGTCTATCTTTATTATTACAGCTATCCTAGTGGGTTTGAAGTGGCATCTCCTCAGTGACTAATAATGCTGAGCATCTTTTCATGTGCTTAGTGGCGATTTGTATACATTCTTTGGAGAAATGTCTATTCGGATCCTTTCCCATTTTTCAATTGAGTTATCTGTCTTTTTATTGCTGAATTGTAAGTGTTCTTTATATTTATATTTATTTATATTCTAGATACAAGGCCATCATCAAATATATGATTTGCAAATATTTTCTGCCAGTAAGTGGGTTACCTTTTCACTTTTTCAATGGTATTTTTATAAGCACGAAAGTTTTTCATTTTTATTTAGTCCAATGTATTTTTTCTTTTGTTGCTTATGGTTTTGGTGTCAGCTAAAAAGCCATGGCCTAACCCAACGTCACAAAGATTTCCTCCTCTGTTTTTTCCTAAGCATTTTAAGTAGGTTTGGCTCTTACATTAAGGTCTATGATCCATTTTGAGTTTATTTTTGTGTATAATGTGAGGGACAGCTACAACTTCATCCTTTTGCACAAGATATCCAATTGTCACAGCAACATCTGTTGAAAAGACTATTCTCCCCAGTCCCCACCATCAACTGGATTTTCTTGTCAAAAATCAATTGACCATAAATTAATGATTAATTTCTGTATTCTCAATTATATTCCATTGATCTGTATGTCTATCCTTATGCCAATACTATATTCTTTTTTTTTTTTTTTAAGATATTATTTATTTATTTATTTGACAGAGAGATAGCACAAGTAGGCAGAGTGGCAGGCAGAGGGAGAGGGAGAAGCAGGGTCTCCGCCGAGCAGGGAGCCCAATGCGGGGCTCGATCCCAGGACCCTGGGATCATGATCTGAGCTGAGCCACCCAGGTGCCCCCTATATTCTTGATTACTATAGCTTTGTGGTAAGTTTTGAAACCAGGAAGCTTGAGTCTTCTAAATTTGTTCTTTTTCAAGATTGTTCTGGGCATTTTTGGTCACTTGCACTTCATCAATTCTTATCCTTTAAGTACCATTTACTAACAGAAAACTCATGAGATTATATCCCCCAAATCCTTTTCTGCAGCTGTGATTCATAAAGAAGCTGTGCCTTTAATGGGGAGCCCTAGCTGACTGTCTCACACCTATCTCCAAGTGTCCAAACTAAATTGAAAATTCACCCTCATAACCCCCCCAAAATCCCATTTCTTCTTCTGTCCCTTATACTTAATCACTGTAGGTGTCCCCATAATTCATCCGTTGCTCAGGCCAGAAACCTGGGGCCGGTCTTCATCCCCACTCCCTCTTCCTTCCCAGGCACTCTATCAGTAAGTCCCTCCATTCCTCCTCCAAACCAAACTTCAAATTCATTCACTTGTCTCTGTATTCAATTTCAAAACCTTAATCCAAACTACAAGAATTATCTCCTAGATGACCAACTGCTCTCCCTGATTTTTCCCCAAAGGTCCATTTTTTATACCAGAAGCAAAGTAATAATTTAATAACTTAAAGCAGATCATTTTGGCCCCCTTACCAAAAGTTTTAACTGATGGACTTTGCACTTAAAATGAAATTTCGGGATGCCTGGGTGGCTCAGTTGGTTAAGCGTCTGCCTTCAGCTCGGGTCATGATCCCAGGGTCCTGGGATCGAGTCCTGCATGCAGGGAGCCTGCTTCTCCCTCTGCCTCTGCCTCTCTCTCTCTCATGAATAAATAAATAAAATCTTTTTTAAAAAAATGAAATCTCAAATCTTCCCCATGGCTTATAAGGCACTGCAGGATTGGATTCCTCCTGCCCCATCTTTTGATGTCTCCCCTTGCTCACAGGTCCTAGACATACTAGCTTTTAGGGTCTTGCACAAAGCAACCTTTTCTCCTGGTTTGAGCTCTTTGCACATGCTGTTCCCTCTGACTATTATGCTCCTCTTGCCACACTGACCCCATACTCTTCCGTGGATAGTTCCTTTGATCCATCTTTTCTTAGTTTAAGTATCACCTCCTCAGACAACTCTTCTTTGGTGACTATATCTAAATTAGGTCTCTCTCCTGTATCCTCTTTCACTGCACACAGTTGTTTTTTTTTCAAAATATTTATTCCATTTTTTAGTTATTCCTTTAATTGCTTATATGCTTGCTTATGGTCTGTCTCTAAGATCCATGCAGGTAGGAACCATTATCTGTTCTGTCTAGTACTGTATCTTCAGTGCTAAGCACACAGTAAGTACTGGTGAAACCATCACTTGGATAAATATCTCCTTTTTAGCCATTTTGGAAAAATTAAGAATAGAGAACAGTTTCATAATCCTTAGTATAAGCCAGGCACTATTACACAAACTTCATTTAGGATAATTTATTTAAATCTCGCAACAATTTTATGAGGTAATTCTATTCTTACCCCATTTTCTTTTTTTATTTTAGAAAAAGCAATTGTGGCACAGAGAAGATGAGCAACTTCCTCAATGTCACCCAGGAAGATATAAGCAACCGTGGAATTAGAACCCAGGCACTCCAGCTCTGGCACCTATGTTCGTAACCACCACACTACACTGATGTACATCAAGAAGGCACGAGTCCTACAGAAAAGGAGAGAGTGGGCTTTTGGTTTGACTTAGGGAAGTTAGCATCTTCTCCCTAGCCCTCACTGTGTGCAGACTTTGGGAGACAGGATGGAACAACTTGCATGACAATCCCAAAGGACTGTGAGGTAGAAAAAAAAGCACCTTGTTGCAACTCTGAAATTCCAAGATTAAGGGAGTATTATGGGATGGAAGTAGGTGGCTCCTAAAAGCCCCATGACAGGGAGAGTAGCAAGGACTTCAGAGTAAAATAGGCTTGAGGGAATCAGAAGTCTAGGCTGGTGACCTAGGATCAGTACACAATACAGGATGGGTGGCTGAAACAGCGAGCTCTTTCAGGCGAAGCTGTTGGTCTTAGGAGAAAATGACTGAGCCCAGGAGTATGTGAAATTAAGAGCTGCAGGTGATTTGAAACTACAATTTACTTGCTGGATGGCTTTTATCAAAAAGACACAAGATAACAAATGTTGGTGAAGATATGGAGAAACGGGAAACATGGGAATGTAAGTGGGAATGTAAATTGGTGCAGCCGTTACGGAAAACTGTACAACAGTTCCTCAAACAATTATAAACTGAACTACCATATGATTCAATAATCCCATTTCTGGTTAAATGTCCAAAAGAACTGAAATGAGTATTGTGAAGGGATACCTGCACATCCATGTTCGTGACAGCCAAGATTTTGACAAGATCTAGAAATACATTATTCACAATAGCCCAGATAGGGAAATAATTTAAGTGTTCGTCAACTGATGAATAGATAAAGAAAACATGGTGTGTATATACACTTATATACAATGGAACACTATTCAGCCTTAAAAAGAAGGAAATCCTGTCATTTGCAACAAGATGGATCAACCTGGAGGGTATTAAGTAAGATAAGTCAAACAAAGAAGGATAAATATTATATCACTTTTTTGTGGAATCTAAAAAAAAAAAAAGAATTTATAAAAAACAGAGTAAAATGGTGATTACCAGAGGCTTGGGTATGGGGGAATTGGGAAGATGGTGTTTACGGGACAAACCGATAACTGATAGACCAATAACATCTGGAGAGCTAATGCACAACAGAGTGATTAGAGTCAACAATACTGTATTATAAATTTCAAAGTTACTAAGAAACTAAATCTTAACTGTTCTCAACACAAGAAGATTGACGGAGACATGAAAGAAGTGTTAGCTAATGTTACTGTAGTAATCACACTGCAAATATATCAATGTACCAAACTAACACACTGTACACCTTAAACTTACACAGTGTTGTATGTCACTTATATCTCAATTTAAAAATATTTTTCTAAAAAGTTGCAGATGGGGGTGCCTGGGTGGCTCAGTCAGTTAAGCCTCTGACTTGATTTTGACACAGGTGATCTCAGGGTTCTGAGATCAAGCCCCACATTGGGCTGTGTGCTGGGTGCAGAGCTGCTTAAGATTCTCTCTCCCTCTACCCCTCTGCCCAAGCCCCTCGCATGCGCACTCTCTTTGTCTCTCTCTCCAAAAAAAAAAAAAGAGTTGTAGATGGAAGCCTTGTAACAAGCACTGCTGTGCGGGGCCTTAACCTTCAAACTATCGTCCTCACCCCAACAGCACACACACACATGGAGTTCCCTGACGTTTCAGGATGTGCCTAGGGTTTCTTGGCTATTTGTGTTCTTAGAACACCACTGTTTTCTGTTTTCAAAGTAGGTTCTGGTTCAAATGAAAAGCATGGCCTCTTAAAGCTGTCAGTGTCCCCACTTTTGGTCACAGATGTGAACACAATTATCTTGTTCTCTCTTTGAGTTTCCTTGGATCCCCTCTCCCCGTGTCCTGTGGGCCTCCCCGAGTTCTGTGCTCACCCCGCACTATAAATGCTAATGGAGTAGCAAGGGCAAGGGACAGCGAGAGATACACATATAACCGTATCTCCTCTGCTCCTGTACCAACAGACTTCAGTTAAAAAACACCAGCTCATACTAAGAGTGTTTCTTTGATATTATAAAAAAAAAAAAAAAAAAAAAAAAAACCAGCTCAAAGATGAAATTACTAAGGCTCTTAACATGGCAACAGCAGAGCATTAAACTAGCTCGGGGCCCTTCTGAACGTGGAGTTTTGTGCAGCTGCGGAGCTGGCCCACCCACCAAGCTGGCCCCCGGGCATCAGCACGTAACTGGCATCTAACTCCACGGGACTGGACGGGATGACTTGTGGAAGTGCAGACAGAAAGCCCAAAGGGTCCCAGCCACAAGCACTGTGGTCCTTTCGTATCTAGAGGTTGATCAGAGGAGAAAGAGCCCACAAAAGAGGCTGAGAAAGAGCATCCAGGGGGGTAAGGACATGATAGGAAGAATTATCTGGACTTGATGCTGATAATTGCATTTTCTGGGCCTTTCGTCCTGGGACAGACTAAATAGGACGGCACTGATGTCTGAGGGGCTCACTACTGAGTTTCTGGTATAAGGACCAGTACTGTGGGTGGGTGTGGCAGAAGTGAGTCATTCCCTTGCAGTGGGCTGGCATACAAATGCTCTCGTAGGAACGTGTAGTAACATTTGAGAACAAGTTCCAAGCAGTTTTTGGATTCAGAGAGAGGCTCTTAAGGAAATGTGAGTTAGGTGCCTGTACACATGCACCAGATATTTGAGGGTTCATTCTGCTGGTTCAGTGGCAGCAAGGTATATGTGGGGTTTTTTTTCCTAAGGAAAGACAAGCCAAAACCTCTACCTGGCAGTGGATGTAGCTACTGCAGCAGTAACTCTACCAAATGGATTAGAATCACTGGAAATTCCCAGCATATATTTTGGGGAGGGACAGAAATTCCCTCACCTGAACAGAGAAAAGAGTTACAATAGTCCCAGAATACCAATTTGGATTTCTCCTCTCATTACTTAAGCATCAATTTGCAGGGGCACCTGAGTGGCTCAGTCTGTTAAGTGTCTGACTCTTGGTTTTGGCTCAGGTCATGATCTCAGGGTCGTGAGACTGAGTCCATGACCAGATCGCACACTCAGCGAGGAGTCTGCTTGAGATTATCTCCCTCTCCCTCTGCCCCTCCTCTCTCCCTCTCAAATAAATCAACCTATTAAAAAAGAAGCAGCAATTTACAGAACTGGTATTAACCACTCACTACCAATTCACCACCCACACTTGTTGTCTATGAAAGGACTAACGGGCTTACCTTTTTGAAGGGAGTGCAGTGCTCAAAGAGAGGTTATCCTCCTCCTTATGGCAAAAGAGGTGGTGCTTCCTCGCTCCAGACCAAGGGAGAAAGGCCCCCAGAGAGCTGCTCAGAAGTTTGGAGGTGTCTGCTTATATCCTGCACTTTGCCTCTTGTTTGATTTCTGCCTCCTACTCTATTCTCCAGTCTCAAGCATTTTCTTAATTGAAGACTCTACATCTCAAATAACGTATAGACTTAAAGCACCATACTGTCTTTCAAGATCTAAGTCTCCTTAGCAAGCCGAACGTGTTATCTTGCACGGAGTTGGGCCAAATGGTCAGGTCATGGCGTCTGTGGACGTCGGCGACCTTGCACCGAGGCCGCGGGCTCCTCCACCGCTTCGCGGGCTCCTCTGGCTCCCCCGAGGCGGCCTGGGCTGCTCCACCCTTCCCTCCGGCCGTGCTGGAAAGCTGGAAATATGCAACGCTTCCGTTTCTGGGACTCGGAAAGCAGAGCTGGAAGAGGTGGCGTCTGCCAGGCTCTTGGAGCCTCAGGACCGGCGACGTCAGCCTGGGCGAAACCGGAGCCTCGGGCGAGGCCCAGGCAGACACGTGGTGGGAGCGGCGGCCTGGGGAGGAGTCGCTGCCGAGCCGCCTTTTCCGGCTGCCGGGCGGGGGCGGAGGCGGAGACCCGGCTGGAGCCTGTCTGCTTCCCCCACCCTCCATCTGGCCCCTCCTGTTAACTAGAAAGCCAGTGTTTCCTTGCCTTAGAACTTGAGTTGCTTCGGATCTCTTTTCTTAACACAGGCTTTACGGAGGTACAATTTACATAGCGCAATTCTGTGGGTTTTAGTAAACAGAGTCGTGCAACCATCGCCGAAATCGTTTTAGAACATTATTATTGCGGGAAGTTTCCCTCAGTCTCCCTTTGTAGTCCATTCCCGTTTTTACCCCCCAGTGCCTGGAAACCCCTGATCTGCTTTCTGCCTCTGAAGATATAGTTTCTGGAAATGGAAGCTTATACTATGTGGTATTTCGTGTCTGGCTTCTTTCACTCAGTGTAACACTTCTGAGGTTCGTCCATATTGTTGCCGTGTAAGCAGGGTTTTTGTTTGTTGCTTAATGGTATCCCCCTCCTTGTATGAATGTATCATGTTCTGTTTAGACATTCACCAGTTGATGGACCTTTGAGCACTTTGAGAGTTATTATGAATCATATTTATGTACAAGTCTTTGGGTGGACATGTTTTCAATTCTCTTGTAGATGTCTAAGAGTGGGATTGCAGTTTTGTAAGCTAAGTTTATGTCCAGCTTTTTTTTTTTTAAATGCCAAAGTCAGTTCTCTTTGTATTAGGTTTAAATGAGAATGTTAGATCAAGAATCCAACTTAGTGAAATTAAAGTTGGTGTTGGAAGTTCTATTATCTTAACTGAGAATTAACCATTATTTTGCTCACCTTTGAAACACTGAGCTAGACACTGTACTAACCATCCAGTATTCCGTATAGTTAACTAACCATGATTCTTTTCTTTGATGACTTGTAATCTTATAAAAGATCATGATTATGAACATAACAGTCATTGTTCAGTGCTGTGTAAAGAGAATGTGGCTGAAGGTATAGAGACATTAGGATATGCTCTGAGATTTTTTTTTACTTTTTACTGAATTCCTGAAACTTGGTTTACATTTTTTTCTTCTAAAAAAAGAAAAAAATATATACATCAGTATCTAGTTATACAGCACAGACGGTAATCTTTGATGCTCATCGATTCATTCTGTTGATGAGGGCCCATGGGAGTCCAGAGGTTTGGGAGATGGGGGTTGGTTGTATAAAGCTGTAAAGACTCGGGTATAAGGAATGACTTTAGGGAGGTCTGAGTCTCTTGTGGTGACTAACATCAACAGAGATAAAGAGCATAATCATAAGACTAGTCCTCATGGTCTCAAGGCAGATGGTGGTGGTGATGATCTAAAGCTGAGAAATGAAGACACAGCTAAATTCAAGTTAAATTCTATGGTTCATTCAGATATGGATTACTCTATTTTGAGCTTATTTATATCCATATCGCCCTATTCAGACTCCGGAGTTTTAGAATGGCAATACTAGGCTGCTAAATTAACTTCTATTTTAGAAAAATCAGGTACTTTATTTGGGGAGTTATCTGCTAAGATCAGACCAGGAAAGAACCAGGGCTCCTTGAAGAAGTGGCTGACTTCAGGGCTGAGGCAGAGCAACTAGATGATAAACCTGGAACATCTTGTGCAAAAAGTAAAAAGGGGCTCAAAGAATATTGGGACTATGTCAGAAGACACAGGCACCAGCTTGAAGACAAGTCAGTTCTGGGGGATCAAACGATACAGGAATGCTCTGTATAATAGAATAAAAATCCATATTAATATAAGCAAAGGAATGCGTAACTAAAGGAGAAATAGAGTTCTATCTTACAGTAGAACACTAACAAGTGTAGCAGGATAAGGGAGTTTAAAAAAAACAAAAACTATTTGGCTTTCACCATAATAAATTCAGGCAAGGATCATCAATCCATGCTGAACTTGGTGGGTAAAAGTGTGGTAAAGAACAGGATATTTACATAGTTTCAAAATGTCTCCTCATAATACTTATCAATTGCTTATTATTTTATGTGTCAAATACAAATTAACTTCAGAATGGAGAAAGCTGGAAACCATTTTAACCGAGGAATAAAAGTTACCACCACCAGGAATAGGACAAATTGACATCTTGTGCCTGCTGGTAAGATGCCTTGAGAACACAGTATTATTTAAGAATCCTTACCAAAAATGAATCAACCTTGAGGAAAATTAATACACATCCAAAGTATCTGTTTTGTACTTTTAAAAATGTCAAGGTCAGAAAAGATGAGAGGTTAAGGAATAATTTCAGGTGGAAGATCGCCTTCTGATGCAGTTCAGTTTCTTTAAGTGGTCATCCAGGTGGGACATTCATGACCCTCTGAGGCTACTCATTCCTTTTTTTTTTTTTTTTTAAACTACTACTTTATTTAGATTCCTTTAGTTTTTAGCTAATGTCCTTTCTCTTTTCCAGGATCCCATCCAGGTAGTATGTCTTCTTTATGGTGAAATGTTAATATATCAAATTATTTATTTTAGCAAACCAATATATTTTTCTGTATTTAATTATAGATAGTCCATTCTGTTTCTGCAATTTATTTTTTTTTAAATCTTTCTAAGTCTCAATCTGGCTTTTTTTTTTTTAATTGCAATATTAGGTCTATGTGCAAAGATACAGAGTACATCATGATTGTAGGTTAACAGCTGCATGGTTAAGATTTATATAATCTATATGTTTTTCCTGAATGACATATGCCAAGGCAAGTATGAATATGTGGTACGATGATACAACTCCATTTCTTATAAATTTGAAATTCACTTCAATTTACTTTCTCAGGAATTTTTAATTTCTTTTATTGATTACTGCCTCTATCTTTGGTAATCCTGTTCATGACAGTCAATAAATCAATAAATGAATGAACAAACAAATAAATGGCATTTTGTTTTGGGGGTATCCAAGTCTAATGGGCCACATACACACATGTGCACATACTAGAAGACAGGGCTGTCACCACTGACTCAGTGAGAAATGAAGGCCAGGAGAATCTGATGGTCAAAACTGTGGTCACTGGAATCTGCGTAACTCAACTTCCGATCCCAACTCTGCTCTCACTTGCAACCTAACTTTGGGCAGATGGTTCAATTGTCTTAAAATTCTGGAAAATGGGGACACAATTCTATCTCATAGGACCGTTATATAGAATAATGAGATAAAGCATATGAAGCGATTAGCAGAGTCCTAATATGTAACAGTAAGGCCTTATAAATAATATTGACTGCTGTTAGTACAATACACGCTCAACTGAAAACTCTGTAATACAAATGAGCTGGGAACATTTAACCCTAGTGTATAGAGAATAGCAGAAATCGGGTTGTATCAACCCTTTATTTAGGAATATGAATCACACTTTACTTCTTTCCTCATTTTGCAGCCCTACTCCCAGCTGCTGCGATCAACATCTTCTCCGCTATTCAGAAATCTCACTCTGAATACTTATAGTACATGACCATGGTACCTGCACTTTTGAATTAAAGCACCATGTCCTCACAAACACATTTCTCAAAGTCAAAACAAACACTGACAGAATGTGAAAGACAATGACAATAAAGAGACATACAGACTACACTGTAAAGAAAGATCTCTGAACAGTTTGGGGAAAACAGCAGAAGCAAAGAGGTTGCTTTGAGCAATAGAAATTGAGACTGATAAATCACTTTTCTTTCTGATGTAGGCTCACCAACCATAGCCAAAATGCTCTCAGCAAAACCATGGCCACTGTCTTCAAAGACGCTCTTTCCTCACCCAATACCCATCTTCCTTCTTAGAAAGCTTTGTTTCCCTTATAATTCTTACCAAGTTTGCACTAAATACAAGGTTATTCATGATCAACTCTCCTTAACAGTTGTCGGTGTTGGCCCTTATAGAATTTTATGTTAGTCCAAAATAATTCATAGAGACCTACTATAAACATACTACTATCTATGCAAAGTGCAGTGGAGTTTATAAAGATGAGTAAGGTGATAGTTTCTGTCTTACACTTAGTTCAAATGGGTCAACAGATTAAGGCCCGAGGGTCAAATCTGGCCAAGCCCATTTGCTTACGTGTTGTCTCTGGCTACTTTTTATCCTCTAAAAGCAGAGTTGAATCGTTGCTGTAATGAAGATTATATGCTTTTCAGAGGTTAACATATTTCTTTCTATCTTGTCCCTTTACAGAAAAGTTTGCCAAACCTCTGAAATGGGAGATGCAAGTATAACAAAAATACCTACCTTTATTAAATGCCAATTAAAAAAACTATAAAGAATTATAAGAGGGGCACCTGGATAGCACAGTTGGTTGGGCATTGGAGTCTTGATTTCAGCTCAGGTTGTGATCTCAGGGTACTGAAATTGAGCCCCGAGTCGGGCTCCACGCTCAGCATGAAGTCCGCTTGGAACTCTCTCCCTCTGCACCTCCCTCCTCGCACGCATGCATGTGTTGTTTCTCTCTCTCAAATAAAAATAAATAAATCTTAAAAAAAAAAAAAAAAAAAAGAATTGTAAGAGTTCAGGAATTTGGCCACTTTCAACAGGGCCATTTCAAGAAAATTTTTCGGAGCCAACAGAAATAGAACTCAAAGAATGAGAATACAGACAGATTCAAAACTTCTCGGCAACAGAAAGTGATATAAACACATCAAGCACAGAAAAAGCAAGATAGAGGATGGAGCTTCCAGCTCATGGGCATCAACTTTCTTACAATGATTTGAAGAGATCTTTTCATCTTTTCTGGTTTTCAAAACAGCATGTATGTTTTACACAAACCACACTCCATGTGCCTCTAGGTTGTCTCCTAATTATGTGCTTGCTATCCAGCTGGTAACCCCACTCTAAAGGGGTAAACTCCCAGATACAAAAATGTGGTGACAAACACTGTAATTAATGGCATTCTCTGAAATTGGATATTTAATATTTATTCAGCACTGAAAGAATGAGATACTGTTTTTCTTCCAAAAAAAGTCACATGACTATGCCACACATTAATCTGTAAAGATTATTATTATGTTGCTCTTCTGTTTTCGTACGTGTTCTTTTCCCAAAGTTCCATGAGGCAAAAAGGCTAGATGGATTAGCAGGACTAAAAGTCTTAAAAGACAAGAAATCATTTTGCTTAAATCAGAAAGGATATATTACATTAGCAGGTCTAGTAAAGGTATTTCAAAAACCTTTTGAAAAGTAAGTTTGCATCAAAAATGTATTTATTGCAGAAAGACAATTTATGCTTACATGTACATGTAAAAATATCTTGGGCTCAACACTGAAAGCGGCTGTCACTATGACCTTTGGCCAGTAATTCAGATGGCTACATATGCATATCCTGCTTTATGTACTTACAAGGTAGGAGAACTGTAAACTAACCATAGTTTTCAAATAAGATATAATTAAAAGTGAGAGAAAATGACTGTCTTATTTGAAGTATACGTAGTAATTGCTGAACTGTAAAAGAATGAGCCACAATATGTAAAACTTTAAGTATTGCAGCTTAGGCAAAAACAAACATGAGTGTGAGGAAAAAGAGAGGGAAAGTGGGGAGGGAGAGACAAACCAAAAAAGCCTTCTTGACTGAGACAATCCAAACTCATAACTACTGTCCTGATGTGAAGAGATGATTTAAAAAAAAAAAAAAAAGGACATTTCAAACTCAAAAACTAAAATGTTTTACTATTTCAACATAAAATTCTTCCAGAACTCTCATAATATGTACATGATCCTGGAATAAATTTCTCACTTCTTAGCTTATTAACAATGTGTACATTTGAAAATAAACATATACAGTATTTCAAAACAAACCCTTCAAGACCATATTTAAGCAATGACATCCAAAGAAACTGACTTCAGGCACCATGTAACATTTAGGATATATGGTATCTTGAAGATCAAATGTTCTCTTCCTTGTTACTCTGAAGTCTTCCTTATACAGAGGTTGCTTCTAAAGTAGTTTTCTTACAGAGCCAAACATCCTGATGTGCCGAGTCCAGTTTCATTTTCTCCAGTACTACAAAAATCAAAAACAGATAAACAAGTAGAAAGCAATTAACTTCAATTTCACAAAGAAAAATAAACAACAGAGTTTACAGTTTTAAGAAATGGCTTAGTTCTTGGCATGATATTTTTAGTGACTAAAAAGCTGTAGCTTATTCCACAGAGTGCACCCACTTCATTCCAGAACTGATCTGGAATCAAATCAAAGACAGTACTCCTGAAAGAACAAGGAAGCCCAGTCAGGAGTTGTGTGGGGGCCAACACATTAACAGTGTTTGATATTAAAATATCAAGGGGAAATGAAAGAAACCGATGTTTTTAGTACCTATTTTGTGCTAGGCACCCTCACAGTTACCTCAGATATTGCTTATAAAGAGATGTGTGACACTGCACCTCTCTTCATTATCTCTCAAAATTAGCATTCAGTGAAATTCAGAGAATGCTACCCATTGCTTCTGAGAGCTAGATAATACAAAAATCATCTGCAACAGTTAATGGTTGTCTTTAACATGTACAGATGCTGCCAGTCACCACTTTCTCAATACAGACAACTCTTTTTTTTTTTTTTAAGATTTTATTTATTTATTTGACAGAGAGAGAGAGAGGAAGAGAGCGTGTGCACAAGCAGGGGGAGTGGCAGGCAGAGGGAGAGGGAGAAGCAGGTGCCCCACAGAGCAGGGGGAGCCCGATGCGGGGCTCGATCCCAGGACCCTGGGATCATGACCTGAGCCAAAGGCAGTCGTTTAACCGACTGAGCCACCCAGGCGCCCAGGATGGACAACTCTTGATTGTTTGGGTGAACATAACTGAGTCATCCATAACTCATGTGCCATATATATATATATATATATGCGAGCAGTATCTTGGAGGAAATAAAAATGCTGGACATGGGCAACATAATTTTGTTTCCGTGAACTTCACCTCATTATCACTCTAAGAAAAAAACATGAAGGGAAAAAAAAAAAACACCTCACTGACAATTATTTGTGGGTGTGTGTGTACATTCACGAATATGTATAAAAATGTGAAAGATGTTGACTGATTTTAATCTGATACAATTTAAAGTGGTGATTCTAGCAAGAATATGGTAAGATTCAGCTTTAATGCTTTTAAGAGGAATGTAATTTCTGATTTAAGAAGCTGTTTAAATATCTTCTAGGTGACAACATCAGAGGAAATAAAAATAAACTTCTCAAATGGTCCCTGGCACTTATATAAAATCAATACGTTCATTTGGTGCCTACTACGTGCCAGAACAGCTCAGGTTCTGTGAGAGTCCCCAGGATACTCGAGATAAAAAAAGCCTGAAGACAAAAACAGGGTCACCACTCATATACACACAAGCACATTCAAGAGTTGGGCAATGGGTAGGGAACTCATTCCAGACAACGAGCAAAGGTGGACTGTTTGTGGGGGCTTGAGGGAAAATATTCAGTATGAGAAATTGCCATGGGGGTAAATCAGCAGAGCTACAAAGAAGGCTCTTTTTGTAGGCTGGTGGAAGATGATTAAAGTTGAAAATGCGGGTTAGCGCCAAACTGTGGAGGGTCCTCACAGACATGCTAGGAAGTCTAAATATCCTGGAAACGAGGAAAACCACACATGTGGATAAGTATGTTTGTATGTGTGGGAGAAACACTGCTATGGAACAGACGGTCTCTAATAGATCGCCTGAATACTTCTGAGAGTCTGTCTGCGGGGGAAAAAAATCAGTAATACTATGTAGCAGAGTCAGTCCCAAAATGTTCAACTCCCTATACATCTGATGAATTTATATAAAAGGGTCTGATACAACAGAGGGGCAGGAAAACAACAGTATGACAACTAACTTTCCTAAAAGCAGTTAATGAAGCAAACGGACAAATCTTACGGTGGATTATACTTGTGACTGAAAACTTGCCCCACAGAAGACAAGGAAATTAAATTTCTACAGATAAAAAATAAACTGCAGGACATTTTAGCTGAAAATTATGGGGCATTCTGCTGACTGCTGCTATTACAGTAATTACTCTGTAGACTTTAAAACATTTGTAATGTCCCAAGTGCCTGTATGATGTTTTTAAACGTGGCTGGTTCTACTGGCTACTCGCACAGCAGTGTTGGCGGACTGCAGAGTGACCTGAGAGCACGCGGCCGTCAATAAAACTCAAGACTGGCTTGTGGCCAATGTGCAAAATAAATGTTATCCCACATTTATCATATTTATCTGGGATTAACTGTTCTCAATGACTCCTTTTTAAATCACACTCTCTTTTTTTTTTTTTTTTTTTTAAAGATTTTATTTATTTATTTGAGAGAGAGAGAATGAGAGACAGAGAGCATGAGAGGGGTTAGGGTCAGAGGGAGAAGCAGACCCCCTGCCGAGCAGGGAGCCCGATGCGGGACTCGATCCAGGGACTCCAGGATCATGACCTGAGCCGAAGGCAGTCGCTTAACCAACTGAGCCACCCAGGCGCCCTAAATCACACTCTCTTGGTTGTTTGCACAACTGATTTTTTTTTTTTTTTCTTTTGGGGGTGGATGAAACATTAAGGAGAGAAAAGTTAAAAGATCATTTTTTTCAATTTACAAGTATACTTTTTAAAACTCGCTACTCACACCAAAATCCACTCATCTCTAATAAAAGCTTAAATACATATATCACGAAAAACATGATTTAGAAACTACTGTCTATTTCTACAACCTAGGGCCTGGGTCTGAATCTGGACTTTTGTCCTCTCTTAGCTCTGAGACCATGAGTTATTTAATCTCAGCCTTGGTTTTCTCTTCTGTAAAACAGGCCTGGTGATACACCCACTTCACAGGGGTGAGGATTAAACAAGGTGATGCAGAGAAAGCTCTTTATGTAATTTCTGGCACATATAAGTGTTCAATAGGCTGCAATTATTACTATTATTATTGTTTTTTTGTTGTTGTTAATTTTTATTCCTCCTAGGATAATTCAGATAAATTAGGAATAGATCTGGGACACAAAATGATACAAAATACTTTTGTATGATATACTGGTATTGTAATATTTATTTAAGCCACTGGTCTGGGAATCATCTACATCTTTAGAAAATTATTTACTAAATTAAAAAAAAAAAAGCTTGGTTTTTGAGAAAAATTTCTCTTTGGCTAAAGAATTCAATACTTTTTTGTTTTGTTCAATTAAATATTTTACACTGCTGTTTTTTATTCCTAATGGTAAAATAAGATCCATATAACATAAACTCAGAAATGACACTCTATTCTCTTCTCCTAGGGCATCTTTTGCATCTATGAGCTCTCAAAGTAGATCAGAGAGTAGAGTAGTTACAGTGCAAACATACTACACGGGGTTGAGGTGTTAGGGTCAGCACATAAAGGTAAAACAGGAACATAAACAAAATTACTCGAAAAAAGCCATCAGAAGGCAACACATTCTATATAGTCATCTCTCCAAAAGTTCAGAACAGGAAGCTTTTCCCTTAATACTGATGCAAAAAAACTTGGTTTTTTGAGCAGCAGATGGGGCAGATGGATGGCCTGCACTTAGAAGCCTCGTTGTACAAAAAAACGAGAATCCTCAATAACTGGAATCACATTCAGCATGGCAAGATGTCATGTCATGGGAGACACCTGGGATCTGAAACATCCCTGAAGGAGCTCCTCTCACATTTATTAGGACATATGCTGTTCAGGAAAAACATCAGGCAGAATAACCACATTGTTTGTCTCCTTTCATTGTTTTTTTTTTTTTTTTTTTATCTTTTTTAAATCACCACAAGTATATATAGTTGAATTCTCTTCAGTTAAAGGCACATAATATATGACTGCACATTCATGTGCCCCTCTGCTTGGACCTGTGCTTTTCCCCCTTGAACACCACGGGGTCTAATTAAGGATTCTTGCCAAATGTAAAGCAGTAACGTGTTCTCAGTATCTTGAGCTGGAACTTGGGTAAACTTTCTGAACGCCATCTGTTCTTATGTTTTAACTCTCGGTCTACAAAAAATATATCTCTAACGCTGATTAATCTACCAAGATTTAGTTAATTAGATTAATATGTACTAAGATGAATGGAAACCACACCTCACTCTCCAGCCCTTTATCATCAATCAGTAGAGAGAGAGAAAGACAGGACAAAGCAGAAACAGGGAAGAAGCGGGCTGTTGCATGACAGATTACCATCCAAAGGCTAGTTTTAGAGCAGTAAGTGACCCAAACTAAGTGACCTCTACCTTTCTGTGCAGACAAGACTAGAAAGCCCTTTAAAGATCATTTCAGTGGGGACAAGAGTTCTGATGATGCAATCTCAAAGACAATGACCTAAATAAAAGTGTTTTTCTGTGGAAAATTTGTATCACTAATAGGTGGGTGTTGCTAGGCAACGAATATTGCAGTGTTTAATCTCTACCCTTCCTAAGGAATGGTATGATCGAAGAAAATAAGTCTTTTCAGCATTGCAACATAACAGTTGTATGTGGCAATTTTGTAGTCTTCTTTTAGACTATACTTTCTTTTATGCTGAAACAACTATAATTTTTGTTAACATGTATCCATCAGTTTACCTCCATTTTTAGAAAATTGTCCTACAATCCACAGTGATTAATAGGAATGCACTAAAATTAGCCTAAATCAATTAGCAGTATACATCCTTATTGTAAATGTTATGAGTGACCAAAAAAACCAGATGTTGGTCATCTGGATTTGCACGTGCATGTCATTTATTCTAAGTATTACTTAGAAAATAAATAGTCACTACTTAGAAAATATACAGCATTTAGAAGTGTGACTTTCAAAGAGAAAATAAACTTCAGAGATTAGTTAAGAAATAGCTATGCTTCAGGGTGTCTGGATGGCTCAGTCAGTTAATCGTCCAATTCTTGATTTTGACTCAGGTCATGATCTCAGGGTCCTGGGATCGAGCCCCGCATTGGGCTCTGTGCTCAGCACAGAGTCTACTTGTCCCTCTCCCTCTGTCCCTCCCCCCATGCTCACTTGCTTGCTTGCTATCTCTAAAATAAAATAATAAAATCTTTAAAAAGAAAAATAGCTATGCTGCTATAATTTCATAATTTGAAAAGACTTAGATGAAGTTAAAACCGTATTTAGTATCTTTTGTAACCTTCAATGCCTAAACAAATTCCAATGACATTAAACATCCTTGGGTTACTCTGATTTTGATATTGTTTCAGTTGCACAAGAGTATAGGCACAGGTAATGAGTATAGGCAGAGGTGACATATTTAAGGAAACCTAAGATAGCATGAGCATTTTCAAGTTCATTTCTTAGGATGTAGAATATCGTGGGATATTCTGGTAAAGACTTGAATTTGATAAGCTAGGAAACAACTTTTTATGTGGCTCAGCCCTCTCATCTCTAAGAGGGGAGAATGTTAAAACTCACTTTTGTGGTTATAGTAAAGATTATATAATGTTAAAAAACAGTGAAGCACTGTATGAAATAAAAAGTTCAAATAAATAAGGTTATTGTTGTCCCAGACACGATTATCTCTCATTGTAAAATGGAGCGCTGAGATATGATCTATAAAATTTTGTCTACATAAATATCCATGCTGTATTAAGTCTCCACTATTACCTGTCTAGGATGACGCTGGTGGTCTTTACATTGCTGGAGTCATCCAGATACTTGCTCTTAATTCATATTCATGCTGCTATGGCCTTGATTTTATTTTATTTTTTTTTAAGATTTTATTTATTTATTTGACAGAGAGAGAGAGAGAGAAGGCACAAGCAGGAGGAGTGGCAGGCAGAGGGAGAGGCCCGATGCGGGACTCAATCCCAGGACCCTGGGATCATGACCTGAGCCGAAGGCAGATGATTAACCAACTGAGCCACCCAGGCACCCCTTTATGGCCTTGATTTTAGATAATAATACTATTCTGTTATCAAGAATCTATCCTAGTCCAAAAGAGTTTGTAACAATGAAGGCCAAACTAATTTACAGTAACTATTTATCCAGGATTTCTACATCTTATCTACCATTTTACTGAAGAACTAAAATACAGAAACCCAAGAAAGACTTAATATTTCTTTCCAAGAAATATAATCCTCTGTTAGTTCATGCTTATAAAATTATCTTTCCCAAGTCTAAGAGTACATCCACCGCTATTACCAATTTATTGGCCATATTCATATTTTCTCTGTGAATAGAAAAGGTACATGCATTAACTCTTGGTTCTAAACAACCTTTGTAATTTAACCATCGGTGCTGGGGGTTTCATTTATTTTCAGTCTTTGCAATAGTCAATATAAGCTTTATATATGGAAAGCAATTAACCTTTGTGTATCTCTGACAATAGATTAAATTTATATTAGTTTTTATCTCAATACCAATCACTTTACAGATGTGGAAACTGAGGCCCAGAGACATTGGTAAAGAAAGGTCTCTCTGTTACTACCTCCCCCAAGTAAGAATGTGGTCCCTTTTTTATCTAGCTTTTTCTCTCCTCTATTTTTCATACAGGGAATTAAGAAAAATAGTCCTTCTGGGGCACCTGGATAGCTCAGTCAGTTAAGCCTCCGACTCTTGATTCCAGCTCAGGTCATGGTCTCGAGGTCATGAGATCCAGCCCCACATCAGGCTCCCTTTTCAGCAGGGAGTCTGCTTAAATTCTCTCTCTCTCCCTCTCCCTCTGCCCCTCCCCTCCCAGCCCCAGGCACTCTCTCTCTCTTGCAAATTGACAACACAATTTCAAAACTAAACTAAAGTATACTACTAGTTCAGGGGTGCCTGGGTGCCTCAGGCAGTTAAGCATCTGCCTTCAGCTCAGGTCATGACCTCAGGGTCCTGGGATCAAGGTCCACATGGGGATCCCTACTCAGTGGTGAGTCTGTTTCTCCCTCTCCTCCTCCCCCTGCTCCTGCTCTCTCTCTCTCTGGCTCGCTCACTTTCTCTCTCTCAAATAAGTAAATAAAATCTTTTAAAAAAATAAATAAATAATAAATAAAGTATACCACAAGTACATTTACAGAACTTGCTTGAAAGCTCAAACTTTAAGCTAGAGTGTATTAGATGTGTAGCAGTTAAGTCTTCAAAGATGCCACACTTAATCCCTCTCCTCCAGAGTACACACTTCTCTTGTCCCTGAGAGTCAGGGCTGGCCTTCTGACTGGCTCTAAGAGGGCTGCTGCCCCCACTTTCACATTCCTTGGGGGGCAGCTGTCGCCATGCAGGAGAACGGCAGCCCTGGGTAGAGTCGGAATAGCGAGAGAAGCGGACACAGGCCGTCTGGAGCAGCACCAAAGTGTAGATGTGTGAAAACTTTCGGACCCTTCAGACAAACCCAATCCCCAGCTGAACACAGCTGAATGAGTGAACCCACCTGACATAACAGGAAACAAAAGAGCCATGTGGCTGGGCTCTGGCTGAAATCCTGACTGGAGAATCAATCATAAGAAGTAATAAATCATTATTGTTTTTTAAGCTAGTGAGTTCAGGTTTGTTAAACAGCTACAGATAATCTGAAATGAGGTGTCAGGCAGCAGCATTAATTTTAAGTGTGGAGTTTTAGCTCTATTATATGGTAAATGCCCAGGAAACTAAAGGAGAAAACTGAGAAACTTGAAGTATGCAGGAAGGAAAACTCCTGAAGGAGAGAAATTTGTTCAGCTATAGATAAGGATAGAGCAAAATGAAATATAAATAACCAACTCTGAAGGAAATGCAAAGACAGAGAAGTTAAAAGTTTCTAACCTCAAGCATGTTACAACTATTTGAGTTTTTAAAAAGAAAAAAAAGGGTGCACATACAAAAAGGGAGAGAGAAAGTAACTGGATTGTGAGGGCTGTGCCAGGGAAAGTTTCAGTAACTCATAATATAGCAGTATGCAAGACACTGAGAAGAGAACGAGTTTCAAAAATACTGGATATGGGAGTCAAAAGATTTGGGTTCAAGTCTTGGTTCTGTCCCTTGTTAGTCACATGACGTTAGCAAAGTCATTATCCCATTCTGGGTTTCTATCCCCTATTGCTCCAAAATACTCTACTCTGCTATATGGAAACTCAGATCTACCATTAGCTAGACAAATCATGTACCATCTGGGATGGTTTATTCTCTTGAGGAGTGACTGGTTAGGATTTAACAACCTGGGAAGCAGACCCTGATCGGTCCTTGCAATAAAATATGACCCAAATTGGTGTTCTGGGAGAAGAAACTTTTTGTTAAGCCAGAAAAAGAGGATAAGCTAACATTTACAGGAAGAAACTCCTTTATGTCTCTTGGGTGTTTTTTAAGTAGATAAGGCACTGTGCTAATAGGTGAGTAACAGATATAGCTTCGTCTTCAAGAAGTTTGTATTTTAGGAGTTATAAGACAAGTATCCTCAAGTACCTATAATAGAAAGCAAAATATAAGTGCAACTCATAATAAAGGTAAAAGTACTATAAATATCCAGAGGAAGATCAATCAAAGTGGCATTAAGAATAGATCTTGGAGGACAGCTTGGATTTGGTAAGCAGAAGTTTACCAAAGATTCATTGTTAAGAAGATGGATGTTCTATGCTGAAGAAATGGCAGCTGCAAAGTAATCACAGAGACAGAAAAGAACAAAATATTCAGAGAGAGTATTAGGGAAACACCTTGGAAAGTAGGTTGGAATACAATATTCTGGAAGGCCTTGGGCTGCCAGAGATTGGACTTCACTGTTAGGCAATGGGGAAACATTGTGCACACTGAAATTTAAAAAAATAAAAAGGATAAGGTGAAACATTATTTTGTGAAAATATATCTGACCGGGATATTTAGAAGGATAAAAAATGCTTAGAGAAAAAAAAAAACTAAAACAGAAGAATTATAAAGGGTTTTAGTTATCCAAGATATATTAAAGAACAAAAAATGGATTAAAATGTTAGTAGTCAGAAAATGATCGAAAAGGATAATTAAAGAAATGGTTAAACTAAAAAGACTCACAAGGCTTGGTGACAGTGGTATTGGGTGAAGGAGAAGGCAAAGCAGACAGGCTCTGAGCTTGGGTGATTAGTAAAATTATTAACGGGATATGTAAAATCAGGAAGGTGTGTGCAAGGAGAAGAGTGTGAGTGTGTGGGAGGGAAAGAGGTCTAATTTTTCTGTTTGCTCACCATTTTCATAATCATCCTCATTAGGAAATTCATAATTAAACCAGGTTTTAAACCTGAGGTTTACCACCATAGGCTAGTGTGAAAAGGTCTCCCTCAGACATTTGCATGCAAGATTCTACTAACAGTAAGTCTACAGATAGACCTTTTCAGTGTGTGGTATGCACAGCTTTTTTCAGCTTCTAAACTCCTTTCCTAGCATTTCACCATTTGTGAAAACCCAAAAAGTGCTCAAGTCTCACTCGCCAAGGTCTCCGTTAGACCCAAGACCATTCTCAGGAAAGATTTACAATCACCACTAACTACAAAGGACACATATACCTATGCTGACACTCCACAATTTAGTTTACAACTGAAAATTTAAGTGGGATGTTTTAGAGTTAATAATGTATGCAACACATTCACATCAGCTGGCTGATGTCAAAAAGGCTTGATAAAACGCAGAGAAGACATCATTAGCAGGAGAAAAGCATGGCTCTCTGAGGACTCTGGGGTAGGACACGGAAAAGCTGTGATCAATTGCACTACCTTCAGAGAACTTACCTGGGCAAACTTGTGAATCTGTTCTACCACTGCAGCAAAGAGAGCATGGACACTTTCATCGATCAGACTCTGCATGTAATGTACTGCCTCTTCATCAGACAGGTCTAGTCGGAATTTATCCTGAACCTACAAGGTCATAGTAGGTTAGTCTTTTGAATGAAAAAAAAAAGGACTCAATTTGAAGAGACAGCATCAGATTGATACAGATGTTGTTACAATATATTATGACCTATTTCTATGACAAAGAAGTAATTCATAACTTAAGAAGTTCTGAATATTATCATTCTTTTGAGTGAAGTTTACTGTTTTTGCTATATGCTCTTTATCACCCTTTCCTTGTTGCTTGTTACGTTTCTTTTTTTTTTAAGAAAAAATAAACAGTAAACATGATTCTGCTAGGTGCTGCAAATATAAAAAAGTGTGCTTTATTTTTTTGCGTTTCTTTTTTCCTAAAGTTTTATTTACATAATCTCTACACCCCATATGGGGCTCGAACCCACAACCGAGATCAAGAGTCTCATGCTCTTGGGAGCCAGCTAGGCGCCCCTATTTTCTTTTGCATTTCAAAGCTAGAACTACTGTATGAAATTTAAAATGAGGCATACTTTATTAATAATCTCCTTCCTTCACTTTATCCCTGTTACTTATTATTAAATGGATATACCAAGGTGAGATTATAGTATCATTCTTCCACACCATTTCAATGCCTATACAAGAACAGGAACCATGTTAATCACTGGCAAAATAAAGATCTTCCAAAATGTCTCCTTTCCTATAGCAATTCCTTATACTTCTGCCAAGTACTACTTCAATTGGTCTGCAATTTCAAAGAGAGAGGAATTTCCCTTTATTTCATATTTAAAGTTACAGCTGATTCCCGATAAGAATAACTAGAATTTTTATTATAATAACTAGAAAAAGTCTAGTTATTTTATGAGAATGATTCCTAAAAAATAAAAGCCAGTGTTATTGAATGAATACTCTGTGCAAAACACTTTACATGCAGTATTTCATCTGACTCTGAGGTAGACAGTATCTCCACCTCTAAGATGCAGAAACGGAGGCAAAGAGAATTTATGAAGCCAACCTACCCAGACACCCTTAACTGATGGCAAGGGTCTCATGCTTCCAGACAATCTCATGCCACTGCACGTAACCATTATAATTCTACTCCTTTCTCCTCTTGTAAGTGACCCAAATATACTTTTGAAAAAGCAGGCAAGGAGAAAATGTTTCTAAGCAAATAAAAAGTGGTCACATTTAGTATTTCCTTTTAAGTATAGAATTTAACTACTAGGAAACTAAGAAGGACACAGTAGGACAACCCACAGCCCTGGATTTGCACTTATCTCGTCACTAGATTGGAGATATGCCAAATGATCCAAGAGCTCTGCAGCTTCAGGATGAGAAAGTAAAAGAGGTAGATATAAAAAGTGAAGGACAGTTCAGTGGAGTTTCTAAAGGAATACCTTGAATGAACTAGCTCTCCCATTTCTGAATCCCAATTAATGGCGTATCTGTTCCTTGAGTTTAATCCTTTATTTTCTTTGACTTAAAAAGATGTCTGACAGGTCTGGAACTATTTTTAAGGACACCAAAAAACTATAGGGCAGTAGAATCAAAATTTTAGCCTAATTTATCAAAACTTACATGCTTCTATTAAGTGTTGCAACACAGACTATATGTATTTGGCATAGAAAGTAGACATTATTTACCAAATATGAAAAAATCATCCTCAACCGCACATGAATGGCTGATTTGGCATCATATATACTGACCAGGCTACCTGCTATTGTCCCATAGGTCCTTAAGGTCCTAATCCTTTTCTTCAAGCTACATTCTCTCTGCTCTTCAGGTTATAGGTTTAAGCTCTATTCATGCATGTGCACGTGCACACACACACACACACACACACACAGTCTCTAACATTCCAATTAGTACTAAATATTAAATTTTGTCTTTAATAGCATTTTGATGTACACTCTTCTTGCATCCACGTTCTCAGGTGTGTACAGCTATTCCCCACACAAAACCCTGCAACCCATTTCTAGACTAAACTATACTGTCCTTCCTAAGGAGTACAGGGAGATTTCATTTATACCTAATCTTTACCCTTCGTCTTTCAAAGCTCAAAATACATCATTACAAGACTAATTTAACATTCATTAATAAAGAAGACTTTTGCTTAAAATAATTTAGTGTTTAGCATCTCTGAAATAAGAGTAACTTTCATTAAAATAATAAAAGCAGACATTCCCTATTAAATATTTTTAATTCAAATTAATTAGAATTTTAAAAAGTTTTTCCTTGTACTCATTTTTTAATAATTTAATCACAGAAGTGATTACAACAAAGGAAAAATTTTCACTCATCAGAGTAAAAGGAAGAGTTTTAATGTAAACATTATTTCCTTGCTGAGTTCATTTGATTATCTGAGCTGCATTAGAATAAAAAAATTCCCTTACTTGAATAAAAAACAGAATTTTTTTTTTTAATATTTTATTTATTTATTTGACAGAGAGAGACACAGCGAGAGAGGGAACACAAGTAGGGGGAGTGGGAGAGGGAGAAGCAGGCTTCCCGCGAAGCAGGGAGCCCGATGCGGGGCTCGATCCCAGGACCCTGGGATCACGACCTGAGCCGAAGCAGTCACTTAACGACTGAGCCACCCAGGCGCCCCTAAAAACCAGAATTTAAAATAAAGAATTAAAAAGAAAAATTATAAAAAATGAACCCCCATCCAACTACTGCTAAAAGAGAATCAATGCTATAATTGTATTAAGACACAGGACTAGTAGAGAAAAATAAAATCTACGTTACCAAAATTCAATGTGAATGGATGTTACGGCTTGTATGTTTTGTTTTTTTTTTAATTTTTAATTTAATTATATTTTATTTTTAGATTTTTTTTAATTAACATATTATTTGTTTCAGGGGTAGAGGTCTGTGATTCATCAGTCTTACACAACACATAGTGCTCACCACAACACATACCCTCCCCAGTGTCCATCACCCAGCCACCCCTTCCCTCCCACGGCTTGTATGTTTTAATAAACAAACCTTGTAGGCACCAAGGGTAATTTAATTTTACAGGTCATTTGAAATAGATCTTCAGACAATTTGTAGCTGCTTGTAATATATAAAATTTGTTTTAAAGTTTAGTCAAAAATCAATTTAGAGAGGGGTGCCTGGGTGGCACAGTCAGTTAAGCCTCTGCCTTTGGGTCGGGTCATGGTCCCAGGGCCTTGGGATCAAGCCCAGCATCTGGTTCCCTGCTCAGCAGGAAGTCTGCTTCTCTTCTCCCTTTCCCTCTGCCTCTCCCCTGGCTCGTGCTCTCTTACCCTCAAATAAAGAAATAAAATTTTTAAAAAATCAATTTAGAGAAAGAACACATCCATTTATTCTTCAACACAAAATAGTATTATCTCGTTAAATTACTCTGAACAAACTTATTACCACAGTTTAAAAGATTTCCTTATTACTGATTTAAAGAAAAACACAAATGAAAAAGCACTGACTGTCAAGTGGTCATGTTTTTTTTTTTTTTTTTTTTTTTGTTTTTTTTTTTTTTAAGATTTTATTTATTTGCGAGAGAGAGAATGAGAGACAGAGAGCATGAGAGGAAGGAGGGTCAGAGGGAGAAGCAGACTCCCTGCTGAGCAGGGAGCCCGATGTGGGACTCGATCCCGGGACTCCAAGATCATGACCTGAGCCGAAGGCAGTCGCTTAACCAACTGAGCCACCCAGGCGCCCTCAAGTGGTCATGTTTATCCATTAAACTATTCTATTTCTCTCCCTCCCCCCATTTTTTTTTTAAATAGACTCACCTGTATCAAAAGCTAAGAAAATTTAAAACTCCCTGAAGATAAGCAATTGTCTTTTATCAATACACATTCCCCAGTAACAAAGTTAATAATATGCTAGGAAATATAAGTTTTCTTTTTTTTTTTAATTGAAGTATAGTCAACACATAATGTTACATTAGTTTCTGAATACATAGGTTTTTTATCTCAAATATTTTAACTTCCTTTATTCACTAGGACAATCTATAGGAGTTGACAAAGAAGTCTTATTTCCATATCACATGTTCATAAAATATTTCCTTTTAATTTATTCAGAAAGAGCTGGACATATCTTACTTCGTGAGCCTTTCCTGGCCACAAATTTTAAAATTTCCAGAATCAATGCCAACTCAACTTTTTATTTCCCTCTCTCGTTTATTTTTTTTTCTCTAAACACTAACCACGATTAGTATATTATATATTTTACTTTATCCTGTTTCTTTTCTGTTTCCCTTATTAGAAGGTAAGCTCCATGAGGGTGGAAAATTTTGTTTTGTTTATTATTACTATAACTCAAGCACTAAGACAGTGCTTGACACATAGTAAATAGCTCAATAAATATCACTGAGTATTTATCCAAAATAAAAAATAAATCTTTAAAAAAAAATTAGCATGATCCCTTTGCTCATTTTTGGAAATTTGTCTATCCACTGTGCTTTAGTTATACTAGCACATAACACTTTGCTTTATATCAATATGCATTATTTTTATTAGACTACTTGGATAACTTTGTTCTAAATTATTAAAAGGATTAAAGCAACTTTTGTGCAAGCTTCCCATGGCACAAAGCAAAGAGTGGCACACTAACCTACTACTACCAGATACTTAATGTTTGTGACTGATGATCATATGTTTTAAATTGTGATTCCATCTCACATTTTTGGGCAATTTTGTTTTCTAAGAAATAAACATGATTAACAAAAATATCATGTATTCCATATATAAGTATTCAATTTCCAAAAAATTAAAACAAAATTGATATATACTAAATTAAGTTATGGAGACAGGAAAACATTGTTGTGCTTCGTTATGATTACTCAAATAATTTAAATAATCTGTACTTCTCTCAGCCTCAAATGTGCTAATCTATTTCCCTAGTTGGTTTCCATTCATAAGGTCAACACAAAAATTTTCCAAGTGGTAAGAGTTTGAAGTAATGTTAGCAACTGTTATTTCAACAAGGTATAAAAATCTATACTTCTTAAAAAATGAAATATATGACACAAATTTTAGCCTTTTCCAGAATAACTTTCCAATATTATTATGGCTTTAATGTCAAATTTATGTTGCAAATAATTACTTCATATTCTTAATAAAACAGCAGAAAGCAAAGAAACCTTTTATGAAAAATCCTTTTGGGGAGATATATGGTGAAATGCCTTTTTTTTTCAAGGTTCATGTAATTGAAATTAAAATAAACAGCTAAGGAGTACCAGTCTAAAGAAAAATAACTAATACACATGCTTTTTTTTCTTCCCAAAATAAACTGCTTTGTGTGCTAAAAGATAGTTCCACTAACATAGCTGTAACAAAGGGCACTGTCCATTTTAAACAATAACATCAATGATTTTCTAAAAGAGAAACAAATAACACAAAAGACCTAATAAGAACAAGAACAACACAACTTAACTAGCAGAAGAAATTCAAAGACTCAGTTTAACAAATATTGTTAGAGAGCTTTCATAATTGACTTCTGAACACGAAGGAAATCAGGGAAGAGTGACTATATGACCAGAGATAAATGGATTTAAAATACACAACAAAACAAGTCCTGAATATATCAATGCAAAAAAAAAGGGGGGGGGGCAACAATATTTGAATCTAGTGTACCCATCAGTTACAGCCAAGGAAATTTTCAGCAAGCACCTATATTTCTTGATGAATGAGCTTTAGTCAATAAATAAAAAATAAATGACAAAAGGAAGTCATGTCAAAAACCAATGTGATGACTAGTCTATTTCCTATGGGGAGAAGGGAGTTTACTGGAACAGTGCTTGCTGGATAAAATAATAAATGAAGTCTTAATAAGAGCATAATTTTCTTAAATGGCTCAACAATAAAGTATTTCCATTAAAACCCCCTCTTAATACTTGTGATAGACTTACAAAACTAGGTAAAAGAGATTCTTATTTATGTTTGCAGTGGTCTGAATATTTGTGTCTCCTTCCCCCCAAATCCATGTTGAAATACTAATGCCCAATGTGAAAGATATTAGGGTAGAGCCTTGGGAGGTGCTTAGTCATGAGAGTGGAATCCTTATAGAAGAGATCCCATGGAGCTCCCTAGCACTGCTGCCACATGAAGGTACAAGAAGACTTCAACCCAAAGAGGGCTCTCACCTGACCATACTGGCACCCTGATCTTGGACTTTTAGATTCCAAAACTATGAGAAATAAATTTCTGTGGTTTATAAGCCATCCATTCTCTGGTACTTTGTTATAGCAGCCCAAATGGACTAAGACAATGTTCAATCCAGAGGAATCTTTCTAATAATGTTCAGAGTCCATAATGTCAGAAGTTACAAGCTTTTTGGTCCCAATTATTATTTTCATCCCCCACAGAGACTCCATCTCTGAGACTGCTACTGTCCTTTAGTAATTGTATACTTCTGCAAGGCAAAAAATTATACTATCTTCCAAGTTCAATATCGGTTATCACACTGATATTGAAGATTATCTTATGTTATCTTTGGATTTGAAAAAGGGCTTTCTACATACTATCTCCAACTGCCCCCTGCCCTCCCCCCGCCAAATCAGAGAATCAGAAGCTAATTCAGACAAAAATCTTCAAATCTGCTATCCTTTCTCCCATCCCTTGCTAGAATTCATGGTACGACAACTCTGAATCACTGTTCACCTACACAAAGACTATCCTTTTTTCTTTTCCTTGTAGGCCTAGTTAAAAGGCAGGTCTCTACTCTGCTGTAAGAAACCCCTGTAACCAAGGATATGGATGGGAAGGATAAAGAATGGCTCTTTTCTCCCAGTTAGGATCATTAATAGTTTGTCTCTGATCTTTAGCATGCATAGCCCAGGAGTGCCAGGAATCAGATATCCTATCAGGATTATTAAAGAAGTGCTAAACTTTCTAGAAAAAAGAGCAAGGGTCATAGATACAATGGAGATTTTCTTTGTAGATACAATGACCTAGTCATGTGACTGTGGGTATGAACAGAACTGGCTGCAGGAACCGGAGAGGCTAATGGATTCTGGAAGGTAAAAAAAATTAAACAAAGGGTCTCTTTCTTAATTTATGTTACTTAAGAGTCTAGAGTCAGGGACATCAAGGGGAAATGGGTTATTAAAACCTTAATATCCTTTATATATGAAAAGTAGACTAATATACCTGACAATGTATAAAAATTACCTTTTTCACAGTTTTATCTGGTTCAAGAGCAATATCTGGAATGTTTGCATCCACCATCAAGGAAAACAAGTTCAAAATCAGGTTAGAATACCTAAAGGAAAGTGAAAAAAAAAAAAAAAAGCAATGTGTTAGACTTCTGCAGTTCTTTCTCCTGTAAAGAATACTCCTAGAAGTAGTAGCTGTACTTGGATCTTTACTATTACTCCTACAGAATATAGAATGTGCCATTATCAGCTGTCTCAATGAAAAGTATCTTATTCTGGGGTCTTGATATAATGTCCTTTCTAGGTCCCACACTATGGGATAAACTTTTGGAGTAGCCATCTAATGGCATTCTTTTCGTTCTTATGGTAAGAATATTCTTTTTAGGAGAAATCTAAGGAGAATCCACTTTATACCTAATTAGCATTTAGTGAACACTGAAGATCTGTCTTTGCTAGATGATGTCAAGAATCTGCTACCTTAAGACTACCTCAGTGTGTCATGGCTAAAGGAATGAAAGAGATACACTGTCATCCCTCTAAACATTCAGGAATATCCCCCAGGGATATTAATCACCATTTTAGGAACCACAGAGGCTTGTATGGATATACGCAATCCTAAATGAAGGAGAAAATAGCTAGTACTCTATTATATTAAGGATAGGCTAGATATATAAATAATATCATCTTTGGACTATGCTGGCCCTATAGGAACTAAAGGTTTATCCTCACCAATCCTCAAATTCTTCCACCTCCTCTCCCTCTAGAAAGAACGGTACTATTCCAAATGTTCATTTCCAGAAGTGGAGCCTTGTGGGAAAAGGTGTAAGTGTATCCTGGGCACAATCCACCTCCTGCTCAAGAATACTCTCCCCTTAGACAGTTATAATTTTTCTGGATGGCCCTTAGTAACAAAGGAGATTCAGGTTTGACTTTGGGGATGGATGTGAGTAAACGAAGCTTTGTTTTTAGGCAATACAGGCTTTTAGCTGATCTCAGTAAAATTATCAACAAGTACCTTGCATGTCTTCTCTAGGGATGGAGGTCAGGCATTAGGTGATACTAGCCATCTACTCATCCATTATATAAAAAGGCACAACTTGTTACCTAAAAACTGGCTATTGTTGAACTATAGTGATAATGGAACTTACAGACAAAAATAACTATTCATATAAACTTCAAATTACCTTTTTATCATTTCTGAATTTTATATTGTCCATGAAAATCTAGAGGGACTATAGAAGGAAAAAAAAAAGAGGGACTATAATGAAAACTAATACCTTGAAGTCATCTTCTAATCAAATTATGCCCTAACTCACTTATACTCATATAGTAATAGCTAAACAGCTTTAACCTAGCTTTAAGTTACTAATTTCCTTGAGGGAATTGATCTAAAAAAAAAAAAAAAAAAAAAATTACCACAGATGTTATTCCATTTCTACTCATATAATAATTGTATTTATTCACCCAACAAATATTTACTGAGTATTCACTCTATACATTGTTCTAGGCACAAGGAATACAGTGGCAAACTGAACCAATAAGGTCCCTACATTCATGAAGTTTACATTCTGGAAGAGAATGGGGGACTCACAAAATAAAATGATAACATAATTTCATACCTGGCTGACTGATAAAAAGATTTAAAATAAAAGAAAAATCAGGGAAATGGGTTAGAGATTGATGGGTTAGGGAAACCATCTTAAGCAGTGAAGATTTTATTCTAAATGCGCTGGGAGGCAGCAACTGAGTGTAAAGTGTGGAGTAACACACTCAGACACGCATTTTTATTTTATCTTTTTCAGGGGCAGTGTGAACACAGTCCCCCACTACCACAAATTATGCAGCTGAGTTTCCCACATTTGGGGGAATTACAGGGGTGAGCACATCCAGAGTGCAATGAATAAGGCTCACCCTAAGAAAACCACCTTCGTGATCATGGCATCTCCCCTGCAAGTAGGAGATACGCATTGTTAAAAGCTCGCTGTCTAGGGAGAAAAGAAACAATAGAGATATTCTCAGGCTGTACGTTGGAGATGAAGTGGAAGACAGTTGCTGATGGTTTCAATGGAGCAAGGGAGAGAGGGCAGAGGAACTGAATGTCACCAAGGATTCAGCCTAAGCAATGGGAAACTACCGTTGTTCACAAAATAAGAAAGAGAATGAACAAAGAGCAGGATTGGGGACAGGGAATCAGTAATAATCTGTTTTAGACATACTGAGTTTGAAGTGCCTATCAGATTCTTAGTCAAGATGTCAAGTAGACAGAGAACTCAGAGGGGATATCAGGGCTGATGCTATCAGTTCAAAACATCAGCATTTGGATCCTAATGAAAGTCACAAGTCTGGATGAAAATGCTGAAAGAGAGTTTAGGGGGAAAAATGATACAGAACCAGAAGGTTAATACTGACAATAGAACTTCTAGACCGTTGAATATGTAAAGATCAGACAGAAGAGGGAAGATCAGCAAAGCAACAGAAGTAGCCAGCAAGGCAAAAAGAAAACAGAGGAGTGGGTTACACCAAATCTAAGAAAGGTTTCCAGGAACAAAGAAGAGCTCAACTGTGTCAAAGACGCTAGGATGAAAGGAGCCACTAGATTTGGTATAGTAACTGTTTATCTTGATAAAATTAGTTTTAATAGTAGAGTAGGGCTGAAGTCTTACTGGAGAAGGCTGAAGGAAGAAAAGGAGGCGAGTCAGTGGAGACAGTGAGAACAGACCTTTTTAAAGCAGATGGGCTGTGAAAGAGAGTAAAGAACTAAGGCAAACTAAGTTTGGAAGTTGCAATAGGAAGCAAGGAGGGCACCAAGCTTTGAGATATGTAGGATACGGAAATCAAGAAGATCCACTTGAGAGGGCTGCAAGGACCATGGTAGCAGCAGAGTACAGCCAGCTGCTAGTATTATGTCATGAAAAAAATACGCTCTTTCAACGAACCCTCAATTATTCGCACTCTGCTCTGTTGACTATACAGTTTTTCCCAATCCTGCCATAAGGGAATCTCAGGAATATATCACAGGGTAGATTCACAGAGTAACACAGGGAGGGGAAAACAAAGCTCAATTTTGAAAGGGATATTTCAGAGGTTCTCAAAACTGGAAGTCCATTTGATTTACCTGGGAGCTTCTTAAAACTATTAATGCCTGAGCCCAATCCCAGACCAAGTAAATCTGACGGGCCTCAAAACTATTTTTCCCACTGGGGCGCCTGGGTGGCTCAGTCGTTAGGCGTCTGCCTTCGGCTCAGGTCATGATCCCAGGGTCCTGGGATCAGGCCCGCATCGGGCTCCCTGCTCAGCGGGGAGCCTGCTTCTCCCTCTCCCACTCCCCCTGCTTGTGTTCTCTCTCTTGCTATGTCTCTCTGTGTCAAATAAATAAAATCTTAAAAAAAAAAAAACAAAAGAAAACTGTTTTTCCCCCTAAAGTTCCCCCAGGTAATTCTAATGGACAGCCAGGATCTATGTTAAAATGTTTGCCTTCATGGAAACATATGTGTGTTTCTTTTTTAAAAGGCAAACATTAATGTTTTCTGGAGTATCTGTTGGTTTTAATTTAGCCACCCATGCTGCTATTATTGTAGCAAAGGAAAACAAAATGTAAATAAATATAAAATGGAATATTCTGTAAGAAGCTTAAACATCTAATTACTTTGTAGAAAATCTGTCACTGCCTTAACTGTATTAATCCTTTACATCTGTTGCTATGAACCTGCATTTTCCAATTAAGATAGGGCACATGACCCCCCCAAAGGAAAGTATATATTAAATAGCATAGTCATTCAATATTCTACCCAGAAAAAAAGATTTAAAGGTTACTAGACATCTTTCAAACCATTATCAAAAGAAAATATAAGGTCATCCAAAGATGGTCTATATTGTTCATTGAAAACCTTCAATACTAAAAATAGAAATGCATTTAACTATATCAAGTGAGGTTTCCTATAGTGTTCCCAGAGGTCTATTACCCCTACAATATATCCACTTGGCATGCAACAAATATTGAAGAAGAATCCTACAAAAAAAAAAAAAAATTTATTTAATAAGTGTACTACTTCAAGGAGGGAGAACAATGAAGCTAATGATGAAAGGAAGTATGATCAATAAAGTCACGGCTGTTTGGTAACTATGCAAACATTCTCAGACAATGTAAGAACTTTATTTGATATAGTCAAATGCATTCTTAATTTCAGTATTTTTACTGGAAAATTTAGGCTGTCTTTGTATCCTAAGTGTCTATTAATGTTTGGCATATACGTGGGTTAAGAGAAGGAGTTATGTTTTCCTTGGACACTTAAAATATTTTAGCATTACTCTTGCTGTGAGACAGTATTCAAAAACCAAATTTACCAATTACTGCTGTATTAGGTATTGATTAATAAAAGAGATGATACTATATTTTGTTACATGAAAATCAGAACACCACAAAATGTGTTCTGATATCTATACAATTGTAACCATTCATAAGTTAGTTCAAAAGGAACTGCTCTGTTTACATGGTCCAATGTTAGTGAATGGTTTCTTGCTGCAGAAAATGATCAGCCATCAATAAAAAACCATGAAAAGGAGGTAGTTTGTCATACCTATAAACCGTAATTTTAAAAAGTTCCAAATAACCTTAGCTCTAAACACACTTCTAAGTATCAGGTTGATTCTTATGGCATAAAGGCAATTTTTTACTAGCAGAACAATGTTCTAAAATACATTAAAAAATAAATGTTGGGGGCACCTGGGTGGCTCTGTCGGTTAAGCGTCCAACTCCTCGTTTATGCTCAGGTAGTTATCTCATCAGGGTCGTGAGATCAAGCCCCAGGTCAGGCTCTGTGCTCAGCATGGAGTCTGCTTGAGATTATTTCTCCCTCTCCTTCTGCCCCTCCCCACTGCACTTTCTCCCCCTAAATTCAATAAATAAATAAAATCTTTAAAAAAATTAAAAATAAGAAAAATAAATGTTTATTAAAATATTAGGGTCTAGCTGATCTTACCCAAAGTACAGTGAAATTTTAAAAAATAAAGCAGTTTTCATGAAGACTTAACATAAAATTATTTAGATTAATCTGATTTTTCTTAGTAGTGATGAAAGTTAACTTTGGCTCCACATTAATAACCTGCCTGTTTTCTCATTCTACTGAATTGCTACTAATCCATTATCAATGACAGTTTATAAAGCACACTGTTTTCCTTCTGCTTTCAGTAAGATAGAGCACCTTTGACATTTCTCTAGTTATCATTTCATATCATTCTGTCTGCCTCGTCATTGAGAAGGCCATGGTTCCAACTAGTTTTCGGTAGGCTTTGACTCTTTTAAATTAAAAATCCCAGATATTAAAGCGGAACTCTCATCTCATCTCTCTGAAAGTGCTTCTTGCATCAACAGACAAATTAAAGAGCACTGATCTCATTATTCTTTCAGCATTTCTGGTAAGTAAAACTGAGTCACTCTGCCACCTAAAGGATAAATAGTGTGGCTGTTTGTAACATGCACGTCAGAGTTTGTGACACATGGTACAGACTGAGTTAACAATGGTGGCCTAATGAGTCACTGTGGAGATGAAATCTGATTAATAGAGTACAGCCATTCTCCTAGGACCAGGAGCATCAACATCATCCAGGAACATGACCTCACCCCAGATATGAAGCAGAAGTTCTGGGGGTTCTCATATAAATACTGAAGATTCTCACTTAATAAACATACAGAGTGTCTATGTTCTAACCACTGCATAAGTAACCGAGGTTACAAAGACAAATAAGACAGAGCCCACGTGCATAGACAACTTACTGTCTACCGGTCATATATTTTCACTGGGAAGAGATGTAAGAAGGTATGTCTCCTGGGATGGGAGTTTCTGCATAGTTAAGTTGGGTCAAATGATCCTGTCATTTTTGACTAATCACCGGAGCCATGTCCTAAATTTAACAAGCATGACTTTTTTTTTTTTTCCTGATGTTAAGTCCTAAGTAAACTAGGATGAAGAAAGCAGAGATAGAGAGTGGCATTGGAGAAAGAAGAAGGGATAGAGAAAAATCAATTTTTTTCCTTTAGCAGGATGACTGATGAGGTGCTAAAGAGACAAAATCATATGTAACATTTATTCTTCCATCATTTAACAAACTTCTAAATGCTCCTGAAGAACTGAAACTAAAGCTGATAAAGTTGCTACAGAATAAAAATGAATGGATTAGTATCACTTTAAATAAGCTAAATACTTCATTCTTTGATAAAGAAACAGGAAGTGAGTTTGGGAGAAGGAAAAGAACTCAACATCGTGATTATAATCCTTCAAGACTGGCTTCAGGGAGATGTGAATGGTTATGAAGCTTCTTAATCTTTTCTCCATCCCAGCACTGTAAAAGCGCACATAGTATATTTTACTAAGATGATTATAACCCACTGATTTTGAAGCCTCCATGTTTGCCTAATCTTATGGAATGTCAGCTTCCTATTTGGTGGCATTTAGCAATCAAATAATTAATGGGAAAGCAAGAAATTCTTTTTTCTTTTGCTATCAGACTGTTTATCAAAATAGATACTAAATGTGCATTAAGAAATACTTTTGCCTGTGTCATTCTGGAAAAGAGTGATGTTAAAGAATGTATACATTTGAACAACTCCTTTTCTTGCTCTATGAAATGAATTTATCAAAATTCTCTACGATCAACTTACCTTCGAAGGTGGAGAAAAGCCGTGTAACACTGTTTACGGAACTCTTGGTACTGCTCACTCTGGGTGCCCCCCATTCCTTCTACCATTTCTTTATTCAGCTTCATTGGAGGAGGAAGAGGCTTTGGATCCCGACCCAAAATATATCCGAAGTCTATGTGGAAGAGTTTGCCTGGATATTGATAAGAAACTCATTTGTTTCCAGAATTATCTTTAAAAACTGAGAAGGGGATATGTCATATAATTGGTCTAAGCAGTGTCTCTTCATAAAGAATATTAATTCATGATGAAGTCTATTAAATTGTTTAATCCTCTAAACCCAGGCTTGGGAGTGGTCTTCAGAGCATTCTGCAGTTCATTTTAACTTACATTTATTCAGATGAAGCTATAGTTAAAATAATCTCAGAGTAGTATTAATTTATATTCCACTTTTAGATCTTCAGAATCAAAGACAGCCAAGGCTAGATAACTTTTTAACGGATTAGCAGAAATTAGTATCTTGTAGCAAATTTCTCATGCTAAAGTTTACACAAACTCCATTCATAAGCAGAAGACCTTTTCTTTAAGTATTGCTGAGATGAACCCTTAAACTTATCACTATTCCCCTTACCAAAACAAAACCAAATCCCCCAAATTTCAAATTACATTCTTAGCTTCAGCTGAACCATTTTCAACTACTCCATGTCACTCGGTAGCTGCAGACTAGGAAGCCACAGTATTTATGTCCACCGAGAGCTGAAGACAGCTGCAGTGCCCATGATGACAAACCCTAGGACAGTTACCTAAACCCACAGACAAGATATGTAAGAACATGACTGATCATTCACTTTAGAGAATGATTCACCATTGAATTCATAAAGCATCCTGTGACTTATAAGTAGGTATAAAAGAGGCATACATTTTAACAGAAAAAGTAGCCCCCTGGATCCTACAACCCAAGCTTCATCAAGGCAGGGATTTATGCCCATTTTGTGTATGGCTGTATCCCCAGCCTCAGAATAGTTTCTGGCACACAGTAGGCACTCACTGTTGAATGAAGGAATGAATTCATTTAAAAAGCCAGCTAAAAATCTCCCTCGTGCAATCTGCCCACTCGTTTGTCTTGTGATACATTATATGACCTGTTTTATGTGAAAACCTACCCTCCATCATGTACTTGGGAAGCTCAGGTACCCCTGCCCCATCAAGAGCTGCAGCCAAAAACTTTGCTCCTTCAAGTACGTGTACTGAGTTTGGGCATACTTTTGCCATCTTGCAAAGTATTTTTATACATCAATTCTACCATTACCATGTTAGCTAAACCCTCTACCTTTTTCTCTGAGCATCATTACTATTACTTGTGAATATTATACCCCATCATTAGGTCACTGTTGGAAACAGAAAACAATGTGACTCTAGGTGTGGCCATGAAGTCCCAGGTGAACGGTGATACACTGGCAGGCCCTCTGAGTCAGCCATGTAACTGTTCTTTAGCACAACTAACACCTTCATGTTTCACTCGATCAGGTATGTGACCCTGACGAAGCCACTTAATGTTTCTAAGCCTCACTTTCTAAACTGCAAAATAGGTTATTACTATTAATTACCTCATAAGACAGAATTAAAAGAGATAATATATTTAATACTTAACACAGTACCAGGTACACAGTAAATGGTCTAAATGTCATTGTAATTATTTCCAACTAAGCTGTAGATGAGTGTGTCAAGCAAAATAACAAAAAAACCTCATTTAAGTCAAGGATGATTGTATCTATAGCCTCATCCCATTTTAGAAGCTATGTCCCTAAGAGGAAAAAATTATTTTAGTCTGAACGCAAAACCAAATCAAGCTATTTAATATCTAATGGCCAGGTCTTTTAAAGGTGCTTACAAATGATTATCTTAAATATTTCAAATATCACCTTTTAAAAAAATTTAAAATACTGAACTCTGTTCAAAAATAAATATTAGTAACTACTGACTTAAAGATGTTTAAAATATATTGAACTGGTATTTATGTCCCTTAGACTTGAGACCACAACTGCCAGGAATTAGTAAAATTAAATATTAAAGGGATAAGCAATCTTATTATTTGCAACTCTTCCCAGGCACTGTTCTTACAATGAAAAACTAAATAATACATTAAGTTGGAAATCCTATACAACTTTGAAAATGAGAAAGAACTTCAGATTTGCCAAGGCCAGGTAATAAAAAAAGGTCCAAATTTAAGTCAATAATGATATTAAATTTAAGTAAAATTCATAGACACTGGTGCTATTTTCACACAACAGCAAAGAAAACTACCCTGAAAATGATCTGGAGTACAGAGCAGACATTGTACTACATCTAGGACATGGAGTTCATATATAAAGAGAAACAACAGTTTACACATGAATATGCATAACAACAAGTATCCAAAGGTTTAAACACTATCATCACCTGGCTAGAGAATAAGTGGTCATTATCAATGCAACCACTGCACTGAAAAAAACAGTTTTCCATTTATCCACATCATCTCCCTGTCTTTTTTTTTAAAGCTTACACCAGGCTTAAAACGTTCTGTTCAAATTGGGGAGCTGATGGAAGTCTCATAAGAACTTTTTAAACAAATGTGTCTATCTATTATAGTAAAGGACAGATAGGAGGTGAGGGGAGAAGGAATTATAGTTAGATAGAGAGAGCAAGGAACCTGTAGAGAATTAAAAAAGGGTGTTGTCCCCACCCCAAAATAACAAAGTAACAGCTTAGCAAAACGGTTCCTCTAGTGCACACCAGGGCTCCTACCTGCAAGGCACACGTGGTAAGGAGTTCCTAGTGAGGCTCCTACCCCACCTATTCATATCCAAACACTTCAGCCAAGTGTGTAATGAAAGTATTTGTTCCCTTAGCTTTCTCCCCCAAGCTAAACTCTTCCTGAACCATTAAGAGTCTTACAATCAAGAATCTTGCTTTATTTTTGCACAGTACTGAAACCTAGGATAATGCCTAGCATGCAGAAGCACTCAGTGTGACTATTTTGCATATCTAAATTTCACATTTACAGCTTAGACAAGTTTTAAAAACATTGTTAATACAAGAAATTTCCTTCTAGAAACCACAGAGTTCTCACACGTTGTTTTGTTTTAAAATTTTTGTAGCCTTGTTTCCATGAAGACCTATAATAAAATTAATAGAGGCTGAGTCTGGATCACCTAGATCCTTACTACTTAGTACTATCCTGTGATTTCACTGTTTTTGATTGGGCTGGTATTAAACAACAAGGCTACTTCAATTGTTTCCAGCTAACACTAACAGAAGCAGAAGTGGTTATACCTTGAAATTACATGACAACATCCTGAACAAACAAAGGTTATAAAGTAGTTCAAGGAGAGAAAAGCAGCTTAAGAATATTCACATGGGATATGATATTAACAGCACTTTGAACTCAAACTCACACTATACTATCTGTACCATATTCACCCAACAAGTGACAATTTCAACATTACTTCATGTCACATTAATGTTGTTGGATTACATTTTGCTAATCTGTAACATCATTTAATTTATAAATCTGTTTTTACTTTATAGTTATAGAAGAGTACATGCATAAGAAGTTAATACCAGGTTCTATGTCATACATATTTAAGATTATAAAATATAATATCAACACAATGGGTTTTACTTCTATTTAAAACAGTTCTGTGTGTTACTCATGATTGAAAAACACCATTTCAGAATTCTAAAATGGGCTTCAGAGGTAAGTTTGATTTCTGGGGAAATCCATAGACTTCACCAAATTCCCAAGGGAAGTCCATGATTCCAAAAAGATGAGAAACTACTTTTAGAATAAGGTCTTTGATAACTGTAGTGCTTACTGGGAAAGCATCTTCTCCTAATCCTTTAAGGTTCAAGGGAATATGCAATCATTGAATTTTCCATGATTTGGTAAAAAGTCCCTAATCAACTTCTGTTAAGGATTTCACTGCCTTCAGCTAAACATGTATCCTCTGTTCAGCTAAACTAACATCTTCATCTTGTGCTTTACTCTCACTCTGAGTTCCCATTTGTCTTCTACAAATTTTTTAGACAAACACCATTCTACCCTTCAAGAGTTAAAGAGACGAGAATTTTACAATATTATAGGTACAGACAAACTTTCCTTGGTTTTAATTATTTAAATAATGTTTTGTTTTGGGGTGCTGGGTGGCTCAGTCGGTTAAGAGGCTGACTCTTGGTTTGGGTTCAGGTTATGATCTCAGGGTTGTGGCATCCCGCCCCGTGCTGGGCTCCATCCTCAGTGGGGAGTCTGCTTGAGGGATTTCTCTCTCTCGCCCTCTGCCCTTCCCTCCAACTTGCACAAGCTCTCTCTGAAATAAATGAATCTTCAAAAAAATATAATGTTTTGTTACCAATATAATTTCTAATGATACTCAGCACTTAAGCAGATAACCTAACTGACCAATCTTTGATTCAAAGCTGATTTTTTAAAACAAATCATGCTATCCTAACATCAAACTGTATCAGCCATCACACAAGGCTTATTTAATGGGATCCATCTTTTAATAGGAAACCTAGCTCCACTTTTCTCCATTTCACTACAGGCATTACTGGAATTCCAATGTCAGCTCTGTATCACTGCTTGAAAATGGAGAGTATATTTCTATCCTTCTTGTAAGAAAACTCTCAAAGAATAGGAGTACTGCTTAATTATAAGGCATAAAAGATTCAGTATCTAACAATGAAACCATTATTATGCTTTGCAAGTTCAAAGAGTCATGTATTCTGAAAAGAGGCTATTAATATTTTAAGAAAATTCATCCTTGTTGATACCAAAGGGAATGGCTCTTTTAAAGTAAATGTCTAAAGTGAAACTTGTAATGATTTTAAAAATGCACTTCATGAAATTAAAAAAAAATGTTTAATTAAGAAATTCAGAAAGTATGGGCTTATTCAAATCTATTAACAAATCTATTAATCTTAAACAGTCAAGAGATAAAGTGTATATAAAACAAACTGAATGTTGATTGTAATTACCTCCTTTTGTCCCTGACTTGCAATACAAAGGGAATAAGAAGTGTTAATTAAATTTCCCTGTTATTTGAATAAGTGACATTAACTTATTTCTAAAATTGTGGTTCAAAGCGTTTGTAATTCTTGGATTAAAGAGAACAGATACTGCTGAAATGAACAGCATTTCATAGTAGAGGTTGTTTTTTTTTTTTTTTAATTTCCCTTTTGTCTATCCAATAATTACATATGACCAATCTCAAGATTGTATTTATTCCATTTTTTCACACCTCTGCTTAATCCTTCTACTTGACTCTCTTCTTCTGTTCCCTATAATCCAAACTCTATTTTTGAAAATCCCACACAATCCCCAAATTCAAATATTCTTCCCTGCCATTCTACTCTACAGTAAGTTTCCCACTCTTCAGCTTCTTTGCATATGACACGACATTTTACTATTTTTCCATAAAATGCCTTTATTTCTTACATGAATGTTGTATATTTCTTATGTTTTCTTATGTGAATGTTGAAGCTGTCCTACTATGAAACCTAGAAAAAAAGAAGGTGGTGAACAACCACTTATTGATACAATGGAACCTATATTTTTGGAATTAAAAATACTCCTTAAGCTACACTCCCAATACTACCAATGCTTAATAGTTAGTTAAGCCTTTACAATATACTTGGTTAGAGCTATTTTCACTTATAGTTAAAAGCACAGTGGTGATGAAATATTTTTTAGTTATAGTTTTTGAGTAATGAAGAACAATAAGACATTAAGTACAGATCAGTATAGACATTCCAATTATCTGCTAAATATTTCATTTAATTTTTTTCACATTCAACTGTTAAGACCTTAGGTTTCTTATGAATAGGGACAAAATTAAGCTAACTAATGAAAAGGGGGCAAACTATTCAAGAAAAACAAATTTTTAAATGTTATATATTTTCATTTTTTCTGTAGTCATTAAAGCCAATGAAGGTTTTATTCCCTGAAGTATTCTTTTCTTCTGGAGAACTACTTTAATGTCTAAAGCAGAACAGAAACCCTTTGAAGATTAAAACAACAACAACAGCAATAAAACCCCCCAAAAATGGCCTTTGATGATCAATTCTAAAACTTTTTGTGTCTCAGGGCCCTTTTATGCTCTTAAAAATTATGGAGGACCCCAATTAAGCTTTAGTTGGGCTACCTCTATTGTATTTACTGCATTTAAAATTAAAACTGAGACCTTTTAAAGATATTAATCTAAAAATAATAAATCAACAAGATTTTAGCATTTTTTTCTGATAACTATTTTCTAATACAAAAAAAAAAATTTGGTGAGGTGAGTGGCACTCACTACATTTTGCAAATCTCTTTAATGTCTGGCTTAATAGGAAACAGCTGGATTCTCATATTTGCTTCTATCTATTATGATACATTGTTTTGATTTAAGTAAGAGAAGAGAATCCAGCCTCTAAACAGATATGGACTTTTAGAAGGAAGGACAATTTTAATAACCTTTTCAGATAATTATGGGTAGTTTTCTTTGCTACTGAAACCAATTCTCAGACCCTACCATATGTACTGAATCAGAAACTGAGCCTGAGGCCCAGCAATCTGTAATTTAACTTGCTTTCCAGGTAATAGTGATACAAGCCAAAGCTTGAGGACTTCTGATCTACTTTATACTAATACAACTCTCAACCGCAGTTAGGTCACTGTGAAGGGGAGAGTGGCAAGGTGAATCACCCCACTGAATTAAAACACATATTCAGTACTAATGGTTACAGTTTCCCTGTGTTGTACAACCCCATTACTTTAAAATTTGACACATTTTTTGTTCAAGGGGTCACTATAAAAATGTACTAACTTTTTATTAATCTAATTTATGGTTGCTAGTCTATGATGGAACTTGAATGCTCTAAAGTACATTAAAATTTAACCCTCTCCAAAATAATTTATTGCAAAAGAAAACAAATACCCAGCTTTAAGAAATATATCACCTAATAAGAAAACTTTTTAAAAAAAGTAATATCCTAATCTACAGTTTTACTTCCATTGAATTAAGCTTTGCCATGTAAAAGGTGATACAAAAGGAGGTAGATTGATCTCCACAATGTGACCTTAAACCTATCTAACCAACCTATGTATTACCTGCAAAGGCACTGCTTATTTCAGCTTCTGGGTATTTTTACTGGAATGTGTGCTTTTTTTCCACTTGTATCCCATAGAAACCCAACACATTCTTCATGACTCAGTCTAAGTTACTTTGTCCATGAAGTAATTTCCAGCTCCTTAGGCACAAAGAATACAACACTTTATCATTTTTTATTAATTCGAATGAGAAGAAACGATGTCCTTGTAAAACAAACTTAAAAAAAAAAAAAAGCACCCTTTACAGCAACCATTAACATTTTCTTTATGATAGGTTTCAGTAAACGTAAGAAGGCTGACTTCCTGATACTGAATATTCAAGAAACTTTCAAAAACTCAGATTTTAAACAGTGTCTAAAAAGAAAACTATTCACATGAAGGTAAGTCCTTCTCATTATCTAAGCATCTAAAGTAATGATTAATAAAGACTAAAAAAGTATTTATGGATTAAAAAGGGGTGGTCTTATGTGCTTGGTTCTCTTTTGCATACGTGAACTGAGAAAAACCAATCAAACTGGCAAATAATACTATGTCCATAGTCTATAGTAAAAATAGTGTAGGCAGGAAACAGATTATTCTAGAAAACCTAAGGATGGATAAAAATGACATGAAAAAACTTAGTTCATTTATTCCTTTTAAAAGCATTTACTAGGGCGCCTGGGTGGCTCAGTTGGTTAAGCAACTGCCTTTGGCTCAGGTCATGATCCCGGAGTCCCGGTCTTGAGTCCCACATTGGGCTCCCTGCTCAGCGGGGAGTCCTGCTTCTCCCTGTCACCCTCTCCCCGCTCATGCTCTCTCTCACTCTCTCTCTCTCAAATAAATAAAATCTTAAAATAAATAAATAAATAAATAAAAATAAAAGCATGTACTGGGTGCCTACTAAATGCATAAAATTTTTTTGCCCCCTTCTTTCAAGTCCCAGAGAATAAATAATCACATTAAGAAAGTAAGTCTATAGATTTAGATTTTACAGTATATTGTACATACCAAACTAATTAACTTAAATACAAATAGCTTAGGAAGCACCACCATTTAAATAGTTAACTAAATTCTTTCTAGGTAAGGTTTTGAACTACTCTGTTATGCCCCAAGAAAAAAATAAAACACATAATCAAACATGTTCCTTTTCAAAATCTCAAGGTTTACCTTAAAAGACAGAAAGAATAAGATGAAATCAATGATCACATTGACTGTTTCTCTTTTATAAACCTTCCTATACTGGGGCACCTGGGTGGTTCAGTCAGTTAAGTGTCCAACTCTTGATTTCGACTTAGGTCATAATCTCAGGGTCCTGAAATCAAGCCCCACATCAAGCTCCACGCTGGGCATGGAGCCTACTTAAGATTCTCTGTCTCCCTCTCCCTCCCTCCCCCAACCCACCCCCTCTCTCTCAATAAATAAATAAACAAACAAAACTTCCTATACTACTAAGATAAAGAGCCACTCAAAACAGAATTTAAAAGGCAGTAACTTAAAAGAGTTTGGATTTTAGGGTGGGAAAAAGGAATTTTTGAAGTAAATTTTTTTATGCCTAAAATTATGACTCCAAATAAAAGCTACATAAGCCAAAAAAGGAAAGCATTCTTATTTCCTGGTAGTAAAACAAACAAAACCATAATAGCTAGCCAGCCCTTAAGGAATGTTTACTATACGCTCAGTATATACAAAAACTCTACCATATTATCTCATTCAACCCTCACACTACCACCAAAGAGAAGTCCTGTTATTATTTGCACATTCAGAAAAGAGACTGAGTCACAGATATAAACAACTTACCCAAAGTAACCCAATGGTGGAGAGGCAATCTGAACCCAGACTTTTTACTTTAGAGCCTGAATATTAACTCTATGTGAGACTGTTCCTCAAAATTAAAAAAGGAAGTGAATCAACTTCATATAAAATTAAAGAATGATAAAGAAGAAAAGTGCCCAACTAGGCTAACAATGACTTTCTTAACTTCAAGCTTTCAGACAAAAGATTCAGAGAGTATTTATTACTCTGAAGTGCTGAGACAGACAAAAAACCACCACTCCTCTCACTACACAAATGTACAACTCCAGACAGGAAGAGCCATCCTTAGGATCTACAGTGAACTTTCCATTTACTACAGAGACCTAGCTCCTAGTTTCCACTTGTGAATGTTTTTCCGTTATTTATATACTAATATTAAATGTTCAACCTAGGGGAGCCTGGGTGGCTCAGTCGTTAAGCGTCTGCCTTCGGCTCAGGTCATGATCCTAGGGTAATGGGATCAAGCCCCACATTGGGCTCCCTGCTCAGCGGGAAGCCTGCTTCTCCCTCTCCTGCTCCCCCTGCTTGTGTTCCCTCTCTCGCTATGTCTCTCTCTGTCAAATAAATAAATAAAATATTTAAAAAAAATAAAAATAAATGTTCATCCTATTGTAAAGTCCCTTTATCATAAACAACAAAGTTTTTCAAGTATACTAGTCCTGTTTTTTCCCCCTCAAATTTTAAAAAATGAAAAAACAAAAAACAAAAACACAAAAAACTTTCCTGAGAGTTGAGATAAACTCAAATCATGTTCTATCTGAGCCCTGCCACAATCAAATTACCCTGGATAAACTTCTAAAAGCTTCCTCAAAGGACACCAACTCTGAAAAAAAATCACGTTTTCCAATCCCACTGTAGAGCTTAAATTTTTAATTTCTTGCCCAGAAAATACTATATCACTGCATTAATAAGTGAAACACCACTCACTCCAAATTTGCTTCAGGAAAACAATGTTGTAAGTGACCACATGGCAATACATTGACAAAGGAATTTCCAGACTTTCACATTTATGGTGGACACACATCGCCCTCTGCTGGACAAGCTGAGGATACTTCAACCAAGCAAAAGTATCCACAACCCAATAAATACAGGCAAAAAATTTTCTGGGAAATCTGGAATCAAGACTCACATTTCGCATTTTTGCACATTATTGTTGTATATATTTTACAATTCTTTCTATGCAGTGAAACATTTTCCTCCACACACTCTTAAAGTTATCAGTCTGACCCTTTTGTGTCTCATCTAAATTTACAGGTACAACAGCGTGTTGGGGGCAAATCCCCAAGAGATACCCAGTAAAATGAAATTTAGGTGTCTTCTTCCTCTCTGATCCATCTCTCTTACCAGGGAACTGGACATAGATGAACCAGTGGAACTGTGATTACCATTCTAAAAAACCACATTCATCCCAAAGCAGAGTCATAGACACTAAATCTATTCAGGCTGGCAAATCAGAAGACAAAAGGTATTTTATTTTGAAGAATGGGAGAAATGTTATTTATCATTAAAAAAAAACTGCTCCACCAAGACTGAGATTGGAGAGTTACAGAAGAGAATCTAAAATTTTAACATGTCGCAGTCTGTGTTGAAGGCATAATGGATCTAAAAATATACAACGGAAGGGCTTCATGTTATTCGAGGCATTTTTAATTACAAGTACTGAAGTGTATTTCCTGCAATGAACCACATTCAAAATTCACTTTAAATATATAATAGTTGTCTAAACTATACAAAGTCTAATTACAACATATATGTAATTAATGTAACTTAAAACCTCTTTGAAATATGGACTTTCAGCAAAAAATGACTAAACACAACAAATTTAAAAATAAATCATTACAAATTTTTAGAAGTTGAGGAATGCATTATACTTCCATTTGTCTTGACATAATTGGTGTTTCCTTACATAATCTAATTTCATTCAAACTGAACTTGAAAATTAAAAACAATAATTTATCCTAGTAAGACTTAACATTGTAACTGTATGATATAAATTGATGAAATAACTAAAGACAAGTTAAGAAAAAATAACTGAAAGAAATGCTGTTTCAAAAGAAAGAGAATGTATCTCTCATTTAGCACATGGTAAGTTTTTTATTTTTTTTATTTTTTTATTATTATGTTATGTTAATCACCATACATTACATCATTAGTTTTTGATGTAGTGTTCCATGATTCATTATTTGCGTATAACACCCAGTGCTCCATGCAGAACGTGCCCTCTTTAACACCCATCACCAGGCTCCCCGAAGTTTTTGATTTTTAAAGCCAAATTTGGAGCACCCTCTAGTGGAAAACTGGTGACAAGAGGCTTAAAACCTCTGCTTCAGAAATTTTATACTTCTAATTCCATTAAGACAAGTAACTGTGACCTGGACCACCAAAGTATATTAAATATACTTAATATACAGGCAATATATATATAAATACAGGCAATATAAATACAAATCTTTATGCTCAGCGGGAAGCCTGCTTCTTCCTCTCCTGCTCCCCCTGCTTGTGTTCCCTCTCTCGCTATGTCTCTCTCTGTCAAATAAATAAATAAAATATTTTAAAAAAATAAAAATAAATGTTCATCCTATTGTAAAGTCCCTTTATCATAAACAACAAAGTTTTTCAAGTATACTAGTCCTGTTTTTTCCCCCTCAAATCTTTCCAAATCTTATTCTTAAAATATCCCTACACACACACACACACACACACACACACACACACACACACACACACACACAGACACGTGACAGAGCAGTTCTCCAAGTCCAAAAGAAAAAGAAGGTCTATTATTTATCAATTTCAAAAAGAAGAGACAAGATATGTGAAAATAACATTACAGACGTAATGCCACTCTATACAGCAGATAATTCCATTGTAATTATAAAATGATTACAACACAAAAACAAATGGAATCACTTTGGTACTTTGATTCTTGTGGTTAAAAGATTTAACTGAAAAAGGCAGTGAAGGGATAACACAGGAAAACCTTTTCCAACTTACAATTCTCTCCAAACACACTGTAATGTTTTATAAATACCCTGTGCTAAACTGGCGAATCTGGCAAGCACCTCTATGATACTCCTTGGTCCTGGTTACCAAAGGGACTGCCTGGCCTTGACAAAGAAGTGGTTCCCACATGCAGTTTCTACCACAGATAATTTGTCACACTAATTAAAAACTAAATATATGAAATTCCAGGTGATGTGAATTAAGAGGGTTAATTATGTATTAATAATTAGACTATGTTTGCTGTATTAAGTTACATTTGATGTGTTAAATTCTTGGTGTCACATTTTGAAGAAATTCTAACAAAACAGAAAATGTTCTTCCCTGAGAGACCATTTTAAGAGTAACTTAAAATCTATTTTCTGTGGAAGGCTGATGAAACTTGAATTATTTAAAGATTTATTTATTTATTTATTTGAGAGAGAGAATGAGACAGAGAGAGAGAGCATGAGAGGGGGGAGGATCAAAGGGAGAAGCAGACTCCCTGCTGAGCAGGGAGTCTGATGCGGGACTCGATCCCGGGACTCCAGGATCATGACCTGAGCCGAAGGCAGTCGCCTAACCAACTGAGCCACCCAGGCGCCCGAAACTTGAATTATTTAGCCCAGGGAAGAAAAGACTACAAAGAGCAGCAATATTTACTCATTCATTAAGTCAACAGTGATTTATCAATCACTGTAGCTAGGTGCTGTTCAAGGCTCTGGACGCGCGGTAGCAGACCGGATGGACAAGGTCCCAGCTCTCATGGAACCTGCGTCCTGAATGGGAGATGATGATAAGAAGTCAACAAGCTCCACAAGGACCTGGATTTGCATCTGTTCTGTTTTGGTATCCCCTGTACCCAGAAAAATACCTGACACATAGGAGGTGCTCAATAAATATTTGTTGAATTATACCAAAAAGAGAGCTTCGGCTAGTGGCTAAGTGCTTTAAAGAAAGCAAAACAACAACAGAGTAATGGAGAAGGGCGGTGGGCAAGTATGCACCATTTCAGATCAGAGAGTTAGAAAAGGCTATTCTAAGGAAATGCCACCTGAACTTAGCCTTAATAACCAAAGTCAGGTGTGAAATGATTTGAGAAGAGCTTTCCAGAGAGAAAAACAACAGGGGCATTTGCCTGAGGCAGGACTGGTTTGACATCCACACATTCAAACTGGTCACTGTGGGCAAGCCACAACTTTACCACAGTGAAGAGTTCACATTTTATTCAAATAGTTTGGGCAAAAGATGTTGGTGGCTTCAAATGGGGTCAAGGCAGTGGAAATGGAGAGAGTGGGTAACTTCCTGATCCATTTGGGAGAAGAGTAGACAAGATCTATTAAATAGTTTTGATATGTGAGACACCTAGAGTAGAATTAAAAATGACTCCTAAGCCTGGGGCTTAAACAACTGGGTGGATGATGCTGCAATTTACTGAGATGGAAAAAATGAAGTGAGGAGCAGGTTATTACACAGGTAATGGAGGAAGCAAACAACTTTTACAACTGGCCACATAATTGGGATGTCAAGTAAGTGGTTGGATATTTCAGTCTGAAGCTTCATGAAATGGACTGAAGTACAGAGCTGTAAGTTTGGAAGTTGTTTGCTTAGAGATGGGGTTAAAGCCAAGGGGCTCAAGAGTTAAAAGGAGGAGGGGGATGAGAATGATTATTCCATGGAACTCCAAGGGGAAAAGCAAAGAATTAAAGACAGGGATTAATGTGAGTTAAGTACAGTTTGGTAAGAGAAAGAATATTCTAACACTCTAACTAGAGCTGTACAGTAAGAGACTCAACTGCTTGCATACATTATGGGCTTTCCACCAAAGGAGGCATTTTCAGAAGTAAGGGTTAGATGACCACCTGCGGGGTTACTACTAAAGTGATTCTTGGGGGCACCTGGTTGGCTCAGTCGGTTAAGCGTCTGCCTTCGGCTCAGCTCATGATCCAGTGTCCTGGGATCAAGCCCAGCAGCGCGCTCCCTGCTCAGCAGGGAGCCTGCTTCTCCCTCTCCCTCTGCCTCTCCCGCTGCTTGTGCTCTCTCGCTCTGTCAAGTAAATAAATAAAATCTTTAAAAAAAAAAAAAAAAGTGATTCTTGTAAAGGATGGGAGTTTCCTTCAAAGGCACCATAAAAAGGAATTTTTAAGACATATATGATTTACTTTCACTAATGTAACTTGTTTTGTTACTAAGCGATTCCACAGTAAAAATCATTGCATATAAAATGTATATATCTGCTAGTAGCCATTAGTTATTACCTGTTTTTGTTAGCAAAAGGTTATCCAGGTGTCTATCTCCAACTCCAAGGATGTACGTAATCACACAATATCCAGCTGCAAATAACAGTTCAAAAAAAAAATAGTGAAAAACACATGCAAACCAAGTTAAACATACAAATGAATATAAAAGCAGTCTGTATTACTTTAATTTCAATTTGATTACTACTTTTTGATTTCTCACCTAAATTCTCATGTGTAATCTTCTTTGATTCTATGAAGAGTTTATCACTTGAAACTCAACATAAATTGCTATTTGCATGAGAAACAATATCTTGTAGAATTTTGTCAAATTATAAAAGTCACTTATATCAAAAGTTAATTCAGGCTTCAGTAACCTTAATTATAACATGATTCTCCCACTTCTCGTTTCAAATTGGACACGTTACAGATGACAGAGAAAAAGAAGTGTCTACAGAAATACACATAATGAAGTCAACCATCCCACAACCCCATTATCTTTAAGATAAAATAAGTAAATGCAGGGTTTAAAAGAAAAATCTTTAGAGAAACAATTGTGAAGTGTCAGCAGATAGAAAAACAACCGAATTCATGTGAGCGGTAACAGCACTTAAGTTCACAGCATAATCTTCTCAAGTATTAAGAAAAATTACATGAGCAGGGCTAAGGGCAGAGTCACTGGCTCTAGCTTTATTCTTTTATCTTTCTCTTCAAAAAAAAATCTGGAAACCTGTCATGTGTTGAAAATACTCAAACAAAATTAAGCAAATAACACCTTTTTGAAGATTATCCATTCTACTGCTCCCATTAGTAACCTGATAAGAAATACAACTGGCAAACATACACATGACTACACCAGTATTTATAAAAACATGTTTATTTCAGTTAGTATGTAGAAAAAAGACTGGACCACCTGTTAATGACCAAATTAATTTCACTGGGTTAATCTTTAATTATTAATTAATCACAGTTACAACTTACTGAAGGTTACTTAGCTAGGCACATTATATTCATCATCTCTAACCCTTATAATGATGCCAGTTAAGTATTACAACTACCATCCAAATGAAAACACCTCAGACTCTAGAAGCTAACAAGATTGTCCAAGGTCACTGGGCTAGGATTTGAACCTAACTCTGATTCTAAAGTCCTTGCTCAGGCGACTTCTGCACTGTAGAGCCCCTGTTCCCCAAAGTGGCTATTTAGATACATGCAATACTCAACAAGATATTTAAGCTCAAGTGTATTTGCTTAGAGTAACTAACCATATTCTAATTATAGATAAAATTTTATATGTATTTCAAAATACATCCATATGTACAGAATGTAGGAAAGCATACTATCATTCCAAAAATGCTTCTACTAGGGGCGCCTGGGTGGCTCAGTCGTTAAGCGTCTGCCTTCGGCTCAGGTCATGATCCCAGGGTGCTGGGATCGAGCCCCGCATCAGGCTCCCTGCTCCGCGGGGAGCCTGCTTCTCCCTCTCCCACTCCCCCGGCTTGTGTTCCCTCTCTCACTGTGTCTCTCTCTCTCAAATAAATAAATAAAAATCTTTAAAAAAAAAATGTTTCTACTAACAATTTTCACGTAACTGTAACAAATCAGTTACTCTCAAAATAGCCTGTGGTGTGACCGGAATTAGTCGTATGCCTATGCACTGTCCTCTTTATGCTTCTTCCTTAAAACAAAACCAGGATGTGGGGGGTGAGACTGTGGCTAGGTAAGAGAATGTGTTTCCCAGACTCGCCTGCACTTAGGCACGCCCAGGGAACTGTAAGCAAATGTCGTTTTGTGATGATGAGCATTTTGAAAGATGGAGCAGACCGAGCTGAGGAGTGAGCCTTTTAGGGTTTTTCTCCCTAAAAGTGAGACTGCAAACATGATGACTGTGTTGGCAAAAGTCATTCAGGACCACAGGGAAAAGGCCAAGAGAATCACAAAGACCTTGGCTGGCCCTAACATCTGTAAGCAGCTGAAACAAATACAGTGGTTAACATTTGGGCTTCCTACAAAAAAGACAATGACCTGTGTGTGTAAACCACTACAGATTACGTGAACTTCAGCTGAATGCAACCATTGACACATTAAGTGATCCACTGAGGAACTTGAGGGTCACTGACATAAAGGATGAGCAAATACAGCTTGCTGGCCAAACTTGGACCCCCTCTGCTTTCATAGTTTATAAATAAAGTTTACTGGAACTCAGCCACACCCATTCATTTACATATTTCTTGAGCAACTGGTTGAATGGCTGCACCAGAGACCATGTGGCCTGAATAAGCCTATAATATTTCATATGTGGAAGGCTTGAGGGAAAAAGTGATTTGACTCCTGATCTGGGGAACTGCTCTTCAAAATGTGAGGCACAGGGGCGCCTGGGTGGCTCAGTCGTTAAGCGTCTGCCTTCGGCTCAGGTCATGATCCCAGGGTGCTGGGATCGAGCCCCGCATCAGGCTCCCTGTTCCGCGGGAAGCCTGCTTCTCCCTCTCCCGCTCCCCCTGCTTGTGTTCCCTCTCTCGCTGTGTATCTGTCAAATAAATAAATAAAATCTTAAAAAAAAAAAAATGTGAGGCACAGACTGGCAGCATCACTCTCACGTAGAAGCCTGTTAAAAATGCAGATGCTTAGGGCCCGCTTCAGTCTTGCTGCATCAGAATTTCTAGGGGCAGTGGCCAGAAAGTGCTTGTTATACACACCAGAGAAGGTTGGAAAGCCCTCTCTAGTGCTTTAATGTACATAAGAATCCCCCGGGAATCCTGTTAAAATGAAGATTCTGATCAAAACATCAGGGGCTACCTAGAGCAATCTATACATTTAATGCAATCCCTATCAAAATACCATCAACTTTTTTCAAAGAAATGGAATTAATAATCCTAAAATTTGTATGGAACCAGAAAAGATCCCGAATAGCCAGAGGAATGTTGAAAAAGAAAAGCAAAGCTGGTGGCATCACAATTCTGGACTTTAAGCTCTATTACAAAGCTGTAATCATCAAGATAGTATGGTAGTGGCACAAAAACAGACACATAGATCAATGGAACAAAACAGAGAGCCCAGAAATGGACCCTCAACTCTATGGTCAACTAATCTTCGACAAAGCAGGAAAGAATGTCCAATGGAAAAAAGACAGTCTCTTTAACAAATGGTGTTGGGAAAATTGGACAGCCACATGCAGAAGAACGAAACTGGACGATTTCCCTACACCACACACAAAAATAGACTCAAAATGGATGAAAGACCTATATGTGAGACAGGAGTCCATCAAAATCCTTGAGGAGAACACAGGCAGCAACCTTCTCAACCTCAGCCACAGCAACTTCTTCCTAGAAACATCACCAAAGGCAAGGGAAGCAAGGGCAAAAATGAACTATTGGGACTTCATCAAGATCAAAAGCTTTTGCACAGCAAAGGAAACAGTCAGCAAAACCAGAAGACAACTGACAGAATGGGAGAAGATATTTGCTAATGACATATCAGATAAAGGGCTAGTATCCAAAATCTATGAAGAACTTATCAAACTCAACACCCAAAGAACAAAGAATCCAATCAAGAAATGGGCAGAAGACATGAACAGACATTTTTCCAAAGAAGACATCCAAACGGCCAACAGACACATGAAAAAGTGCTCAACATCGCTCGGCATCAGGGAAATCCAAATCAAAACCTCAGTGAGATACCACCTCACACCAGTCAGAATGGCTAAAATTAACAAGTCAGGAAATGACAGATGTTGGCGGGGATACGGAGAAAGGGGAACCCTCCTACACTGTTGGTGGGAATGCAAGCTGGTGCAGCCACTTTGGAAAACAGTATGGAGGTTCCTCAGAAAGTTGAAAACAGAGCTACCCTATGACCCAGCAATTGCACTACTGGGTATTTACTCCAAAGATACAAATGTAGTGATCCGAAGGGGCACCTGCACCCCAATGTTTATAGGAGCAATGTCCACAATAGCCAAACTATGGAAAGGGCCTAGATGTCCATCGACAGATGAATGGATAAAGAAGATGTGGTATATATATACTATGGAATATTACGCAGCCATCAAAAAATGAAATCTTGCCATTTGCAACGACATGGATGGAACTGGAGGGTGTTATGCTGAGCGAAATAAGTCAATCAGAGAAAGACATGTATTATATGACCTCACTGATATGAGGGATTCTTAATCTCAGGAAACAAACTGAGGGTTGCTGGAGTGGTGGGGGGTGAGAGGGATGGGGTGGCTGGGTGATAGACATTGGGGAGGGTATGTGCTATGGTGAGCACTGTGAATTGTGTAAGACTGCTGAATCACAGACCTGTACCCCTGAAACAAATAATACATTATATGTTAATAAAAAAACAAAAACAAAACAAAACAAAAACATCAGGGACAAAGCATTGGGACTCACTAATAGAAACAAGTTCCCAGATGAAACCAGTGCTGCTGGTCCATGGCTTACCCGTGCAGCAGCAGCACTGCTCTAAAATTGCTGCAAAATACGCAATTCCACAAATGACAAATGGCCCTCCACGAAAAAACCAGTGAGTGACTTACCAAAGGGTATTACGTCTGGTATTCATAAAGAGAACACTGAGCTCTGTAAGATGTGAGTCACTTAGAAATCTGGTTTGTCGCTCAATACTTGAAGGATACAAAACTCCTACTGATAATATGCTTATGAAGATAGTTGAACTACAATTTTCAAAAAGAGCACCACTGTGTATCAATGCACTTGAGTTGTTGTATGCTACAACTTACTCTTTGTTAATTATAAATTAGTTTTATCACTACTTTGTTTCAAGTTGTTTAGCTATCCCTCTAGAGTAATAATGATCCAATGTGTAGCAACAGTACTTTTGACCTAAAATTTTTATGTAACTAGACATGCCATAAATATTGCCTGTCTCTACTGATAAGGCAAGATGTTTTGATAAACTACTTCTCTTATCACATTTGCTTTTACAATAATATTTCCTTGTTATTACTGGATTATTTTCCAATGGAAAATAATGCCTCAGTGGGTTGGGGTCATAAATATATTTGATGGTCACTTCAATTTATGTTTTTTTAAGTCAAGTGAGATAGCATATGATCTTCTCTCTTTCACATTTATATAAATGGTGGGGGTGTGAATTCAGAATGTTCCAATAATTCTTTTAAGTGTCAATGCTTAAGAGAAGGAGTACATCCTGAAAAAGACATCTGAATTAAGAGTGGGATGATCCCCAGAAATTTTTAGGACACAGATAATAGATTTAGAACAATCTGAGATGACACAAAGTAGATCAGGGGATTTTTAGAGGAACTGAAGCTATTCTTTAACTTCAGTGGAAATACTATACCTGTCCAAGAGAACCTTGTCCAAGGGATGCTGCCCATTAGTATTATGACCTCATATGAAATGTCTTCAAATTGGCTTTATAATACAACTTTGATTTAAAGTAAAATACAGAGAAATATTAGACATCTAAACAATTATTTCCCTTTACTTAGTAATGATACGTGTGTAAGAATAATTAGTGTTCTCAAATTTACTTGCATGATACAGACTTGAAACCTTGCATAATCCAGAAATGTCACCGTAACTATTATCACTTTCTTCTTACACTCTGCCCAAAACTCAAAACTTTATTTTCTAAAACAAAAGTTACACATACATCTATATGATAATGTCTGACAATCACATTCCAGTACAAAGTAGCTAGCAACTTATTAATCACTAAATCCTCTAATGAAAAATTCAAATAATGGCTTTCAACCTCCAGTATAACCTGGAATGCTACCAAACTCACCGAAACACAAATGATTATTTTGTAACACAACAAGATATATAGGAAACAGAAGGCTATTCAAAATAAGACGAAGAGAAGGCCTGCCATCAAATCAATTATCAGGGAAGGAATAAATGTGTAATACTTGGAGAAAAAGAGAGGTACAAGATCCAATTTCAATTTAAGTGTCCAAGAGGTGTAATTTAAATGGCTACTTTTTTTTAAATGAAAAAGCCAGTCATATTTTCATTGGGTCGTGGGAAAAAATGGGACATTATATAAAAGGTACAACACTATGACATGTATCCATAATATACTGTTCTAGTAATTTTACTAAAATTTTCAAATTTTAGTCAATATTTATAGATGATATGTGTATATATATTTCAAGTAGAAAAAGCATTCTTTATTAAATAGATTTATAATGTAAAAAAGTTTATAATAACTAAAAGTTCAGTAAGAAGACACAAGATAATTGTTGGAAGGCATGTGAAGTATCTCATGTAACAGGATACTGAGAACTAGGATAAGGATAAAAAAAGATAGCCACACTTTTCATTCAAGGTGGTTCCAAGCAGGCTCTGTGACTTTCCAGTCCAGGCCTTCAGACACCAACAATTTCCTGTCTCTGAGAGTACTTCCTCTTGGAACCTAGTTCTGAGAAGTCCAAACCACAGAGAGGCCATGTACCGGAGACTTGATTGACAAGCCTTGTTATAAAAGACAGTATGAACTGTCATGTGAGTAATGTTAGATGTCTAGCCTAGTCTTTACATGATATGTAATTTTTTTAGAACACAGAAAGCAGAGTTGAAGTTCTAAAAAAACAGGAAAGAAGAGAAAGGGGAAAGAAAAGAATGAAAGCAGGGATGGTAGGAGAGAAAGAAGAAAAATACAGAGTAGGAGAGGAAGGGTAAGTAAAAAGAAAGAATACATTTTTCTCTGGAATGTCTCAATCGATTTTTTTTAGTTCTTAAATCTACACTGTATGTGGTCATTTTTATGCGTAAACACAGTTACATGTAACACATGTTATATTCCTTCAGTAAAAATAAGATCAAAACCATAAAGGATTTTAATATACATACATATCTTATTTCGGTGCTTTTAAAGTTCCCAGAAATATTACATTTTCTCTATACTTCTAAGCCAAAACTGCATCATCAAGTATAAATTTGGGAAGAAATTATGTTGTCTAAAATAATCTGCAATACTACTTCACAGGAACATTGTGAAAAATAAAAAAAATGTCATGTATAAAAAGCAGTTTACAAGCCATAAAATGATATGAAAGTTTAAATACAACTGTTAAAGGTCTATAAAGCCCCTTACTTGCTTCCCCCTAACTTAAGGATAGGTACAAATAGGAACATAAACATATAATTTTAAATAAAATAAGAATAACTTACCACATACCACATCCCATCCAGGGCTCAACTCTAGTGTCAACTCCTTTATTAACCCTCCCTTAAACAATCTAGTTCTTAAAAACAAACAAATGAACAAAACAAACAAATAAAAAAAAACCTCTTAAGAAAATCTTTTAAAAATCCTCTAGAATATAAACTTCATGAGGATAGGTAGGCATAAATGATCGAAACATTGAATTAATCCCTATGGCATTCTACCACTTACTTATTTCCAGGAAGGGACCATAAAATAAAATATCATGAGAGACATCCTTCTAACACAGCTCTTGAGATTTATCTAAACCATAATTATTACTGAGATTTTTCCCAGAGTCTACTAATTGCAGTTACTCAAACACAGGGAAAATCTAGGGGAAAATTAGCAGCTTCCAAGAAGAGATAACTTGTAATGATAATACAGTTAAGTGATTGCAAAGATACACCCATTAAAGACTAAACAGAATTTACACCTTGTTACTACTATTATGTCAAAACATTAATGACTTCTTTTATCAGGATTTTATCTTTTAATCATCTTCTTATAGAGCATTTTAATCTGCCATGACTGGAATGTCTATGTCCTCCCAAAATTCGTATGTTGAAATCCTACTGCCCATTAGGATGGTATTAGGAGGTGCTTACCATCCTAAAAACTCAAAAATGAGAGCCCACAGAGCTCCCTAGCCCATTCTGCCAGGTGAAAATACAACAAAAAGTCTTCCACCCCAAAAGGGCCCTCACCTGACCATGTTGGTACCTTATCTTGGACTTTCAGCCTATAAGCCACCCTCTGGTATTTTGTTACAGCAGCCCAAAAGGTCTAAGATAAAATCCTACAATGTGCTAAATGTAAATGTGTATGAATATGGCAACATTGGGATAGCCTATTTCCTTGACTCCAATGTATCAATGGAAGTAGAGCTTGAAAAACTTACCACAGCTTTTAACATATGTGTCCATAACTTCAGCACTGATCCCATTTGGCCCATTCTCACTTGGTGCATACTTTCTAAAGAAGTTCTGAAAAGATATAATTTACATGTTTACAAATTCAATACAATCCTTAAACAAATCAGACATTTTGAAATTATAAGAAATGACTAAGCGTCTAGTCTAAAGCTTAGTCAGTAATTATAAAATGTGGACTTTAAAAAGCATATTCCAAGAATCAGTCTTATTACTATGCTTACAGACAGTTAAGATAAAAAAAAAAAAAAAGTATATGCTGCTACTTTTATACCTTAGGGAAAACATTACATAAAATAAAATAAATTTACTGCTATTTCTCTATACTCAATTTATCTCTTTTATCTTTCTTCTGAATGTAAACAATGAGGGGTTTTTTTGTATCATACATTCTCCTTAAAGTGAACATGAGTTATTAAAATTATCTTTTAAGTATAGTTACTGTTACCATTAAAAAACCTCCAGTTATAAAACAAATAAGGGGATGTACAGCACAAGGAATATAGTCAATAATATTGTTAATAACTTTGGTGACAGACAGTAACTAGACTTATGGTGATCATTTCATAATGTATATAATTGTCGAATCACTGTTGTACACCTCAAAGCAAGATAATATTGTATGTCAACTACACGACAATAAAAAAAGCTCAATAAAATTACACCCAAATTTGTAAATTAATTAGAATGCAAGTGCTAATAATTCTTAGAGGAAGTTAATGGAAAGATAAATATAAAAGAGATGTGAACTGAACAAAAGAATTACAGGGGGACAATAAATGCACTAGAGTGTCCAAAGAGTCTGGAAACAATGGGGAAAATAGTGTTTTGTTTTGTTTCTGACTACCAACTGGAACTATTCCCTTACATATTAGATGTTAAAGAAAAAGAGTATATATTATTTGAAAATACAAGTAACATGCTGTTAAAAAAAAAGTTTATCCTATGTTTCAGCTTTTCTGAATGTCCTTTGACAAAGGACTATGCCTTGAATATATAAAGAATTCCTATAAATCAATAAAAACACAAACAACCCAACAGGAAAATGAACAAAAGATGTAAATAAGCATGTCACAGAAGAAATAAATGGCCTATACATACATTTTTAAATGCTCAATCTTGTGGCTAATTAGGGAAATGCAAACTAAAACCACAATAAAATACCAAAATTTAAAAGTCTGACAATATAAAAAATTTTTTTTTTAATTTAAAAAAAATAAAAGTCTAACAATACCAAGATTAGGCAAAGATGTATAGCAATAAGAAACAGAACAGTTTTTCCAAAAACAACTATTTTGGAAAATAGCTTTTAATTATCTACTGAAGTTGAACATGAGAATAACCTATGACTTAGTGAAACTATTTACAGAGATCAGATATGAAAACCAAGAATCAATATACAAACTGCCACTGTCTTTATTTTACTAAATCATAATTTCACAGAGCAACATAATAATTGACAACTTTATTAAACAATTACTTCAGTTAGAAACTATGTTAAAGCTCTACCTACACTTCACATCATCTTCAGAACAATCCTAGAGGTAGGTACTATTATTACCCAAATTTTACTGTTGCAGAAACTGAGACCTGAAGGGTATGTTAGGGGGTCAAGGCCTCCTACAAGTTTGATCTGTTACATGGAGTCACAGACTCAACATACGGTTGTACCACAAGTGACACTTATTAAAGCAAAAGTATACACAGGAGGTTCAGCATAGGAAAAATACACAGGCAAAGTCTAGAGAAACCCATATGTAAGCCTCCTGGCTCTCTTCTGTGAGGGAATAAACTGAGCATATTTATTACTTTTCTTCAACAATTAAAAAAAAAAAAAGGCAGTAATATGGGTGCAGTGTTTCTGTCCAGGGAAACCTATTGAAGACATCACTCAAGGTTTTTATTGGGAGCTGGTCATGTAGGCACCCTCTGTCTAGCAACTGCCAAAATTCTAGAAGGAAAGCAAGTTGTTTGCTATAAATCACGTATCACAAACAGTCTAGGCACATTGAACCACCCTTACCAGTTAGGGAACAGAGGAACGACACACTGAAGGCCAAGTTCCCAGATATCAGTCAGAGGTTAACCTAGCAAGTGGGCCTTTCTAAAGATAAGAACCTCAAGTCGGCTATGTTAACTCTTCTTTGCACAAAGGGTTAAGAAGCCACTCAAGGTTTACATTGAAAAGCTACATGGCCAAACTTCAACCCCAGGCAGTTAGATCTTCTGAGCACAAGTTCTTTTTTTTTTTTCCTTCCATTTCCCTCCCACCCCTCCTCCCCTCTGGTAACCATCTGTTTGTTCTCTATAGTTAAGAGTGTTTTTTTATTTGTCTCTGTTTTTCCTTTATTCATTTGTTTTGTCTCTTAAATTCTACATATGAATGATATCACATGGTATTTGTCTTTCTCTGACTGGCTTATTTTACCTATCATTGTACTTTTCTAGATCCATCTATGTTGTTGCAAATGGCAAGATGTCATTCTTTTTTACAGTGGAATAATATTCCATATGTATGGTATCTGTGTGTGTGTGTGTGTGTGTGTGTGTGTGTGTGTATCCCACCTCTTTTTTATCCATTCATTTATTGATAGACACTCGGGCTGCTTCCATAATTTAGCTATTGTAAATAATGCTACAATAAACAAAGGGGTGCATATATCCCTTCCCTTCGATTTAGTGTTTTCATATTCTTCAGTTAAATACCCAGTAGTGGGACTACTGGATCATAGGATAGTTCTATTTATAAATTTTTTGAGGAACTTCCATACTGTCTGCCACAGTAGCTGTACCACTTCTCATTCTCACCAACAGTGTACCAGGGTTCCATTTTCTCCAGTTCCTCACCAAGACCTGTTGTTACTTGAGTCTTTGATTTTAGCCATTCTGACAGGTGTGAAGTGGTATCTCATTGTGGTTTTGGTTTGTATTTCCCTGGTGATGACTAATGTTGATCATCTTTTCATGTGTCTGTTGGCCATCTGGAAGTCTTCTTTGGAGAAATGTCTGTTCATGTCTTCTGCCCATGTTTTAATTGGATTGTTTGGTTTTGGGGTATTGAGTTGTATAAGTTCTTTATATATTTTGGATACTAACCCTTTATCAGATATGTCATTTGCAAACATCTTCTCCCATTCAGCATGTTGTCTTTTTTTTTTATTTATTTTTTTTTAAAGATTTTATTTATTCATTCGAGACACAGAGATAGAGAGAGAGAGAGAGAGAGAGCACGAGCAGGGGGAGAGGCAGAGGGAGAAGCAGGCTCCCCACTGAGCCAGGAGCCGGACGTGGGGCTCGATCCCAGGGTCCTGGGATCGTGACCTGAGCTGAAGGCAGACGCTTAACAATCTGAGCCACCCAGGCAACCCCAGCATGTTGTCTTTTAATTTTATTGGCTGTTTCCTTTGCTATGAAGAAGCTTTTTATTTTGATATAGTCCCAACAGTTTATTTTTGCTTTTGTTTCCCTTGCCTCAAGAGACAGATCTAAAAGAATCCTTTTAGCTGATGTCAGAGAAATTACTGCCTGTGCTCTCTTGTAGGATTTTTATGTTTTCAGTTCTCACATTTAGGTCCTTAATCCATTTTAAGTTTATTTTTGTGTGTGGTGTAAGAAAGTGGTCCATTTTTCATTCTTTTGCATGTAGCTGTCCAGTTTTCCCAACACCATCTGTTGAAGAGACTTTTACCCATTGCATATTCTTGCCTCTTTTGTCAAAGATTAATTGACCATGTAATTGTGGGTTTATTTCTTGGCTTTCTATTCTGTTCCGTTGATCTATGTGTCTATTTTTGTGCCAGTACCATACTGTTTTGATTACTACAGTTTTGTAATATAAAAGATCTGAAATTATGATACCTCTAGTTCTGTTTTTCTTCTTCAAGATTGCTTTGGCTATTTGAGGTCTGTTGTGGTGTCATACAAATCTTAGAATTATTTGTTCTTGTTCTGTGAAAAATGCTGTTGGTATTTTGATAGGGATTGCATTAAGTGTGCACATTGCTTCAGGTAGTACATTTTAACAATATTTGTTCTTTCAATCCATGAGCATGGAGTGTCTTTCCATTTCTTTGTGTCATCTTCAATTTCTTTCATCAGTGTTTTATAGCTTCCAGAGTACAGGTCTTTTATCTCTTTTATTCCTAGGTATTTTATTTTATATTTTATATTTATTGTTTATGTCACTTGTAAGTGGGATTATTTTCCTAATTTGCTGTTTCATTATTAGTGTATAGGAATGCAACAGATTTTTGTATATTGATTTTGTCTCCTGTAACTTCACTGAATTCACTTATCAGTTCTAGGAGGCCAATATCTCTCATGAACATAGATGCAAAAATCCTCAAAAAATATTAGCAAACTGAATCCAAGAATACTTTAGAAAAATCATGCACCACAATCAAGTATGATTTATTCCTGGGATGCAAGGGTGGTTCAATATTCGCAAATCAATCAACGTGATATGTCACATCAATAAGAGAAAGGATGAGAATCATATGATCATTTCAATAGATGCCCAAAAAGCATTTGACCAAGTACAACATTCATTCATGATCAAAACCCTCCACAATGTAGGTTTAGAAGGAACATACCTCAACATAATAAAGACCATATGCAAAAAACCCACAGCTCACATACTCAGTGGGGAAAAACTGAGAGCCTTTTCCCTAAGGTCAGGAGTAAGACAAGGATGTCCACTCTCACCACCCTCATTCAACATAATATTGGAAGTCCTAGCCACGGCAGTTATACAACAAAAGGAAATAAAATAGGCATCTGAATTGGTAAGGAGGAAATAAAACTTTCACTGTTTGCAGATGACATGATACTACATATTTAAAACCCTAAGGACTCTAGTAAGCGGGAGCTTTTAACCACTGCATGTGACTGTTCCCTAAACCAAAGAACAGAATAACCACTTGCTTCGTGAAGGAATCAGAGTAATACTTTTCTGCAAATCTAAACTCCATACTGAATTACTGTGACATGTTAAACTGGGAAAGACAAAACACACTGTAGCAAATATCCTCTGTCAAGTCCTTCTCTGTGTTAGCTCTCATGTCAGGTATATCAGGTTTTCTGTGTAAATTATGTACTTTTTTTTACACAGGAAAAAAGAAAAATCATATTTAAAAAACAACCAAAATAAACTATTAAGGTGTGATAAGAACTAATCCGTGTATTTAAAGTGTAAAAAATTTCAAAGACACACATGGCATGGTCCTAGAAACTGTCTGCCTTTTCTTATATTAAAGGACAGCGACGAGATTGGAGAGCAAGACGGGTCTTAAAGACAAATGTTCAAACCATGTATGAGGAAGAATATGCAGCACTGCTCTGAATAACAACAAAAATTGGAAATAATCAAGTGTTCATTTATGGTTAAATAAATTCTAGAATTTCCATAATCTGGAATATAATATAACCATAAACTAACAAATTTTTAATTTAATTAATTCCTGCTTCCCTATTGTATGCCAGGCACTGGTTAAGGAACTGAGCATCTGTATGTACTAACATGGAGGAATTCCCACCTGATAGCACTGTTTACTTCCAAGGAAAGGAAAACGATGTGAGGGAAGAAGGGTGATAAAAGGAGACATTCATTTTTTACTGCATATACTTTTTATAAAGATTGAAATTTTTAGAACAGTAATATATTCATGAATTGTATAACTCATTTAAAATTGGTTCTGTACCTGAATGCTTCCCTCTGTATCAAGAACTTCAGCAACAGGAACTGATTGGATAAACTGCATGAAGCCTACACAGAAATATATGCATTGCATTAAGCACAATTATTGGTTAAGCAATAAAAATAATGGTTCTACTAAGAATAACCTTCATTTCAAATGCATATACTACATACCTGAACAACTTAAATAGGTCTGTAAACAATATATTTAGCCTGGCATTTAATTCACAGGAACTGTAAGAAAACTTTTCTTTCAATTAAGCTGATTTATCTGCATGCTTCTCCAGGCCAGTTTCTATTACTGTACACAAGGAAGAGAAAGTAATAGCTAAGCTTTCTAAATTGGGCACAAAAATTTCTTCTTTCTGTATTTTTATAACGTATACCAATTAAAAATGTTCCAAATTTCAAATCACTTTAAGAAATCTGAAATTATGTATTATCAATCACCTAAGCCTAAAACTGTATTATGTTCACTGGCTTTTTTTGTCTAATACTCCATCTTCTGACATTTCCTAGAAATGATAGGAGAAGAAAGTATAAATCCCTTAAACTACCAAAAAGAAGGGGAAGAGGACACCATTATATGGGAGAACAAGAAGGAGAAAAGATAAGTCTAATTAAGTCTAGAGACCACAACAGTAGTATAAAACAACAAATCTATGAAAATACCAAAGTTGAATGAAGGAAACTACTGCATCCTCCTTTAGAGTAAGAAATGTCTCATTCATTGCTGGATCACAAACAGGGAATAGTTTGCATTCATTCACTTAAAATATATTTATTGTCTTTCTCCCATGTAGTAAGAACTTTTCCATGTAAAAAATAGAGCTTTGACCCTGTCTTTAAAGACTGTACAAGCCTGCAAGTCTTACTGGGATAAATACTATGAAGAAAAGGGTACCATGAAAGAGAAAAGTGTAGGGAGACCTAAATCACCACAGAGATCAGAGGGCATCGGACATTTGAGCCGTGTTTTGAAGGATAATGAAAGTTAATAGGTAAAGCTGTGGAGGAATGGATGCTAAAGATAAGGACCAAAGCATACATGAAGGCCGTAAGGCTGAAAAAAGCATGGTGTGTTTGAGAAAATGGAAGGTGGCCCGTGTGGCTAACTCCTGGGAAGCAAGCAGGAGACTGGCAAAAGAGAGGCTTGAGAAACAGGCCCAGGAGTGTGTCACAACATGCCAGAACTTGTACACCAAGCTAAGGCTTCTGTCTTTGTCTGAGGAGCAAACAGAAGTGAGTAAATCAATTTATGCAGGATAGTCAAAGAGCACAAGTGCACTTTTAACAAGATCATTCTGAGAGAAAAATGAGAAGAGGAATTATACCACCAAAAGGTTTTGAGGGTGGCCAGGGGAAGAGCAGGAAACCTAAAACAGATACTTTTGTTGTTCCCAGGTATCTACGAGTGAGAAGCTCCGAGAGTAACAAGACTAGGGAATTTACAATAGGTTTTAGGCAAGCATTCCTAGGGAATCATCTATCAAATTTCCAGAGGTTATTCCATCTTAGAAAGACTTAGATGCCATAAATCTATATTAAAAAAATTAGTTAGGGGCGCCTGGGTGGCTCAGTAGGTTAAGCGGCTGCCTTAGGCTCAGGTCATGATCTCAGGATCCTGGGATAGAGGCCCGCATCTGGCCTGCTCAGCGGGGAGCCTGCTTCTCCCTCTCCCTCTGCCTTCCTCTCTGCCTACGTGTGCTCTCTCTCTCTATCTCTCTGTCAAATAAATAAATAAAATCTTTAAAAAAAAATCAGTTAATAAGGCAACATCATTTGCTGAGTGGCTTTTTTCAGCAGAGCACAATACAAAGCCACTCTGCGTCATAGTAACTCTCAAATGATGATTCAGGACACAAATTACCGTGTAAGAAACTACTGTGAATTGTAACCAGTTTTGAATGCAAATAAATACAGTATAAAGGTGTTAATTTTTCCTTACAGATACACTGTTTAATGTTTTCAAGAGGAAGCTGAGAGAGAAAAGGAGAGAGGCACAATCAGTCTTCAGTGCTACAAATGAGTTCAATCTCTAATGTTCTTAACTTTCAATTAAAAGAGGAAAAGTAGACTCATGGGACACTGAAATAAACAACCACAGTGTAACATAAACTTACCATGTTTTGTACTGGTGGCTAATACCTTGTAGGGTGTCAACTTCAAATCCAGATTTTCTTTCCGTAGCAGCTTTTGATCAAAAGATAAAATATGTTAAACAAATATAAAGATTATTCTGAAAAAGTTTTGTAGGCAAGTATTATAATAGCTTAATGTAAGAGATTTAGGCGATAAATCTAAATTAAAGGTTTAACTAAATTAATCAGTTAATTTTACTCTGATCATCAAATTTATTAAGCACTTACTTGATGGTATGCCAATTTTTTTTTTTATCTTATTCTAAATCACTGTCAATAGTTTTCAATGAACAGTAGGGTTCCTCCAACTCATTTATGCCATTCTCTCTAGTCACGAAGTGTTTTAGAACTCAGAAAAAGGGAAATAAGGGCAAATATATTCCTTTTAAAGCCAGGGGCAGGGATGCAATTTAAAGAAAAAGATCTAGCTGACTAAGAGGAAGGGAATTATTAAACCTGACATCGAGAGAACTTAACTGAGAAAAAAGTTTTAATAAAAAGAAATGCATGCAATTTCATTTTATACTCATCACAAGAGTCACTCTGCAACGTACAAAAACAACTACACTTGTTCAAGGTCAAGTAGAGACTGCTGAGCTTCCTTTGTACCTGAATGTTAAAAATACTTCCATGTCTATACACAGCATACACACTAAACTGTAGTTTTCCAAAATTAATAAATGTTCCCTGCCAACATAAGGTTATAGTCACCTTGTCCATGAGTGAAATGATTTGAAGAATAAGTTGATCTTGCCGTAAATCATCCCCATGCTTAAATATAACTGGGTATTTGCCCCCATCTTCTGTCTTAAAGAATAACTGTGCAGGCATAAGAGCACTCTGGAAATAAAAATATTGTTTTCAAATTTGGATGTAAATTAATGCACGGAGATTTACTATACACAGGAGGAAACACTGACCTGTAAGGTAAACAAGGAAGTTATCAGAACCTAAAGAAACAAGATGGGCTGGCAGCAAGATGTAATTAGATACCTTGGAGAAAACAACAAGCTAGCTAATAGTCAGAAGATTACATGGCATAAAGAACAAGAGCTCCAGAGTCAGTGACAGGAATCTAGGCTCCACCAGGTACTAGCTGGGTGATCTCACACATGTTCTTTAACCTGTCTCCTCACTTGTAAAATAAAGATAACTTTTCCTCTGCAGAGTTGCTAAGACATATGACAGAGCAAATACAGTAAAATGTTAAGAAGAGTCAAACAGTAGGTATCTAGTTGTTCACTGTATAATTCTTTAATCTTTGCTGTATGCTTGAAAACTTTCCTGTGAAATGATGGGGTAAAAGGCATCAAAAATGCTTCATTGAATATATGTTTAGAACTTATAACCTCTTTTGGATTAAAACTCTGAATTTTAAATTATCTTAAATTTGGAGTATCTTTTTATCACCCCAAGCAAAAACATATTTTGTAAATTACCTCAACAGCATTTGTGACCCCAAAATGATTAAGAATTACTATGACAGAGTTATGTAGTAAAGGCCCTAGAACCATTAATCCTAAACTCCAACCCTAAATTTTTAAGAATGCTCACATACTTTAAGGGTTGTAAGAAAAACAAACAAAAAGACTGGATATCAGGATCAAAAACATGTCTCATAATATTTTATTGACCATCCACTTTGTGCATTTAAGACATAATTAAAATATTGCACACTTAAGGAGAAAATAGGTCAGAATCCACCTAACAATAGTGGCAGATATACACTCCTCTACCCCACTCTTACAACTCCTGCTCTGTCTTAAATATTTTTTCCTCCCATCCTGTTTCAAAAAAATGGTAAAACTACCTTTTTGATTTACTGCTCTCGATTAGTCCTCAGGGAATGAGAATATTAGAAGCTGGTCTTGTTTGAGAGTTCCAGCCCAAAGGAACACCAGTTGTACACATGTACACCAGTTGTTACATGTCTGTGTGTAGCTTTTAACATCTCAGCTTCCAGTGGGTTGTAAACACAAGCTAAGAAATAGTTGCATTTTATCTCCTGTTCCAGTATTTTTCAAATTGCAGGTTATAATCCATTAATGAGTTTTAAAACCAATTAAACAAGTTGCAAGTTACATTTAAAATGTAATGCAACAGAATAATTCTTAATAGAATAGAAACTATCAGAGTCCATAACATGCAAAAAGGTTCAGTACTACTTTAAAAACTTAGTTTCAATTGTGTGAGCTGGGCTGCCATAAGTTGCCCTCAAACACACCCTTGAAAAAAAATCCAAACTACTTACTATAATCACACCCTTTTTATATTCATAAGTAGTTGTCCTATGAGCCCTTTCTTTTCTGGATACAAAGTAGTTTTCCAGTACAACTTATGCCCTTCCACCCCTAGAATCACAAAACGTAAAACACCATGTCTCACAGAGACCTTTCTTTATGATGCCCAACAGGTAATGATGCTTCACAGGTAATGATGCCCAGTCCTTTGGCCCAACTGGAGAAAGAGGCTACCATCAGCTCTAACTATCCAAGTCGTGGCCAGCCAAAAGAAGCCTGGCATGCTATCAAGGACTAAAGAGAATTACTACTTGAAAACACAAGAAAAAAATTTAAGTCACAGAAACAAATAACAGAGCAAGAAATGTTAAAAAGGTTAACTGAGACTATAACCACATGAACTTATGAACTGAATGGGTAATATAAGTGTTGCAAAATTTTAAGGTTTTTTTAAAAAAGCTTACATGGAAAAAAGTAGGTGTGGCTCTAATTAATAAAAAGTTCAAAGAATTAAAGATTAAAAGCAACCCAGAGATTTAAAAAAAATATTTGACATGACACATTTCATATAAACATACCTACCGGTAAATCAAGACACAATGATAAACAAAAGGTAATTTTTTATCTAGCATTTACTAAATCAAACAAAATTACAGATATTATCTGCACTGTAATCATTTTTGAAGGGAGTGTCTCTGTTTTTGTTTTATAGAATCAGGTTCCAATCATATACATTAGAGATCCATCACAATTACCTTAAATAGTGTAGCTGTTTCTGGGATTATTCCTCTAATTTTCACCTGGGGTTCTAAAGGCAATGGGATAAGTTCCACATCTGACAAGTTCATCTTTTCATTGTCTCCAAGCAATGCCTGTAGTCTCTCGTTCTAAGAGAACAAATCAGAAAGAACTGATTGCGTTAAAATGGAAAAGTAGTTTATAAAACATATGGTAAAGACATAAAGAGTAATCTTACTAACTTTGAAATGTCTCCAAAGCACCATAAAAGTAACACGAACTAGACTGTGCACCCATAAGAGACAAGCACTCCACACTTGGAACCTGCCTGACAAGAGCAGCGGCACACTTTAAGAGGAGCGATCCCTTGACTGTGAAGAGCTGGACTTACACAAGGTTAGGAAATACATTTCTCTTGCTGCAGCTGAGAGTAAGGAATACACTCATGCTGGATTTAAAGACTCCATTTCTGTTTTCAAAGGGTGTGTGAAGCCACAAAGAGAAACTCATTTCATTTGAAGCTTAATTTTGTATGACCAAATATTAAGCAAGAATTTCAGTACTCTGCTCCAGGGCATGTTTTGGGTTTAAAAAGTAAACAATTCACTTGGAGGAACTTGAACCCCACCTTTTACTGTTCACTGGCTTGGTCTGATCAAACTTTTCCTAAGATATTATCATTTATTTTCTTCAGCTCACATGCGTACTGCCATTGAGCCAAGAATTCAGAAACTGAAAAATTCAAGTCACTGCGGAACACCTTTGTCATGTAGCAGCATCTGTACTGTTTAGATCAAGTCCTTCCATTCAATTTCAAAAGAGCAATCCTCTTGAAAGCTTCGAGAGAGTCTTGCATTCTTTTAACAGGTGTGCTTGTTCTTTAAAGGGGAAAACCTGCCCTGCCAATCCCAGCAGCATGACGCACCTGCACTGTAACGCTACTGAGAGGATGCAGCGTCGCAGGAGAGAACCCTGCAATCAGTAAGGTGGAAGTTCAGAAAAATAATGTTTCCAGGACCACTAAGACAGAAAGTCAGATTCTTCCCCTCCAGTAATATTCCAGTTCTCCCTCTGAATCGTAGAAAGTGCAAGTTAAGGTCAACTGAAAACTGGTACGAACTTCTACATAACCCTTATAAAAATTACTAAATCTACTCCCTAACCAAATGTATGATCAGACATATAAGTATGAGGTAATGTCTATTAACCTGAATTTCAAGTTATCCATTCATGACCAATTTCTAATTGATGTGCTAATAAACAATAAAATAACCAGAAAACAGATCAAAGGAGGGTGAGAAATCCAGCCACTTCTTACCACGTCCAGCGCTATAAGCCCTGGGCTCCTGCCATCACTTCTCAGCTTGATTACTGCAGTAGCCTCCTGACGACCCTTCTTCACCTTTGCCTCTTACAGTCTCTTATCAAAAACAACTAGAGTACTGCTGCTAAAACCAAAGTCAGGCCATGTCACTCTCCTGTTCAAAACCCCCAACAGCTTCTATGCTAATTCCGTGTTTAAGTCAAAGTCCTTGTAATGGCTTACAAGGATATACTCTGTTTCTTTCTTATCTCTGTCCTCTTTCCTCCTCTCCTACTACCCCCCCCCCACTCTCCCTCCGCTCCAAATACACTGGGCTTCCTCCTATTTCACAAATATGTCACGCACACACACATACATGCTCTCACATCAGGCTTCTGTCCTTGCTATTCCTCTGGCTGGAACAGTCGATTCTCTAGATACGCCCATGGCTTACTCCCTCACCTGCTTCAAGTCTTTGCCCAAATGTCAACTTCCTAGTGAGGCCTTCCTGACCATGCTATTGAGAGGTGAAACACTGCCTTACTACTCAAACCCAGCACTACCTGTTTCCTTTTCCTGCTTTATTTTTCTCCATAGCATACAACAGTATCTACTCTATATTTCACTCACTTATTCTATTTACTTCCTCCTCCAAAGCTCCATAAGATTACAATTTTTATATTCACTGCTATATCCCCAGAACCTAAAAAAAGTATTTGGAATGCAGTAGGCATGCAATACATTTTTATAGAACAAATAAATGAATATTGATCACCTAAAGGATCAAAAAGTGAAAAGACAACATTTAACAACATTCCCAAAATGAAAGCTTTAATTAAAATTTTTTAAAACATTTTATTTATTTATTTGAGAGAGAGCACGCATGGCGGGGGGCGGGGGGGGGTAGACGGAAAGGGACAAGCTGACTCAATTCCAAGACCCTAAGATCAATCATAACCTGAGCCAAAGGCAGACGCTTAACTTACTGAGCCACCCAGGCAGCCTAATAAAATTTTTAAAAAGTATTGATGGAAATGCCTTTTTATTGAATTCAAATATCCAGACTCAGAGACCTCTTTCAACAGAATTCTTCCTAAACTAGAGGTCAACACAGGAAAACACTATTGCAAAAACTTTATCATTTGTTTTACCCATTTTACTAATAACTCACAGATAACGTTCCTACATATCTAACACTGCTACGTTCACCACGACATATTTCTCCCAAACTCATTATGGAAATGGGGGGATGGAAAAGTGCTACATATGATTTTAAATTATTAGCAGTAGTGAATTCATTGTTACTAATAAATAACACAAATAATGGTAGTAGACAGCCATCTTGGCATTTCTCCATGGTGCCAGGGCTTGTTTCTAGTAAATCTACATTAACAAAATTGCTTGTCTTTTAACACACCATAAAAAAATGTCTAAAAAGATTTTTAGCCAATATTGAGACTATATTTAGGATTGTCTGATTTAAAATATAGGCTATGTGGCAAAAACAAAATTTATTTTGGGAAGCTTTAAGTGATACCTCAAATGGGTATGCAGTTGTCCTCCAAAATAGCTAAAACTGATGTGTAGCCAGACTCATGTGCGTGACAAATAGAAGAGCATGTTACACAAACACAAACTGGTTTAAACATATGCCCACACTGACAGTTGCAGGGACCGCATTCCTGCAGGTGGGTATGTGGGATTATACTGCTTCCTCACACAGGCACCTCTGTGGAGAGGGGCTCCACAAAGGAATAGCAGTAGGGATTTAGTTATTTAAACCATGGTTTGTGATTTTTTCACAGCAATGACAAAAAAAAGTCATCTCAATAAAAATGTGTTTCTCTTCAGCCCATTTTCTCCTTCTTAACCTTGTGAACATTATTCCTTGCACATATATCTACTAGCATTTCTCCTTAGACCTGATCCCCTTCCTCTGAATTCCTGACTCCATTTTTCACCTTTTTTCCTCTCCACCTTCCTCTCACAAGTCTGGAGAACAACAGTAAAATGTGTTGTGTTCTTTTACAAAGGTCACCAAGAAAGATCTGCCTATGGTGGGATTAGGTAAAGAGAAGATATCAAGTGAATCCTTCATACCATTTGGGCTAATGATGAGGGAAAAATGACATATGAAGAACAGATACTCATCTATTGTCATCCCGTAGAAGCCTTACTTGAGAGAAAGATCCATGTACTAGCCATTAGAACAGATGCAAAGCCAGTGCTATTACTAACAACTAATTCTGCCACCCTGGGCAAGTCACATTGGGCTTTCATTTTCTCAGAGTAATTCCAGTCTCCACAATCTGTAGAGGTCCTTTACACATCAAACACATTATATGCCAGGATGCTAAAATTCTAAAATGAGACCCAATAAAGCATTGTAGATTAAAAATATGGACAGAGGGGGCGCCTGGGTGGCTCAGTCGTTAAGCGTCTGCCGTCGGTTCAGGTCATGATCCCAGGGTCCTGGGATCGAGCCCCGCATCGGGCTCCCTGCTCTGCGGGGAGCCTGCTTCTCCCTCTCCCACTCCCCCTGCTTGTGTTCCCCCTCTTGCTGTGTCTCTCTGTCAAATAAATAAATAAAAATCTTTAAAAAAAATAAAAAATAAAAATATGGACTGAGAATGCCTGGGAATAAACCCCAACTGTAATACTTACTAGCTAAGGATGCTGGACAAATTACTTAACCCCTCAAACCCTCATATACTGTTGGTGGGAATGCAAGCTGGTGCAGCCACTCTGGAAAACAGTATGGAGATTCCTCAAAAAGTTGAAAATAGAGCTACCCTACGACCCAGCAATTGCACTACTAGGTATTTATCCAAAGGATACAAATATAGTGATTCAAAGAGCCATATGCATCCCAATGTTTATAGCAGCAATGTCCACAATAGCCAAACTATGGAAAGAGCCCAGATGTCCATCAACAGATAAATGGATAAAGAAGATGTGGTATATATATATATATATATATATACATGGAATATTACTCAGCCATTGAAAAGAATGAAATCTTGCCATTTGCAACAACGTGGATGGAACTAGAGGGTATTAGGCTAAGCAAAATAAGTCAGAGAAAGACAAATACCATATGATTTCACTCATATGTGAAATTTTAAGAAACAAAACAGATAAACACAGGGAAGGGAAGGAAAAATGAGATAGAAATAGAGAGGGAGGCAAACCATAAGAGAAGCTGAACTCCAGGAAACAAACTGAGGGTTGCTGAAGGGGAGGTGGGTCAGGGGATGGGGTAACTGGGTGATGGGCATTAAGGAGGGCACTTGATGTAATGAGCACTGGGTGTTATATGCAACTGATGAATCACTAAATTCTACCCCTGAAACTAATAATACAGTATATGTTAACTAAATTGAATTTAAATAAAGAATTTTTTAAAAATTATTTAACCGCTCTACCCCCACTTTTTCTTATAATTGAGATCATAATAGCATCTAACATAGAGTTGTTGTGAGAATTAAATCAATATATATATGTATATATATAAATTCATAAAACAGGATCCTGTACATAATCAGTGCTTATAAATCCTCCTATTGCTATAATTACATAAGAATTTCATAAAATATATCAACCCAGAGAGACAGTACCAAAACTCAGTATTTTATGATACTGCAACATCATTAGTCATAAACAAAAAGCAAAGCCCACAGGTTTACCTTTTTCTTACGATTTCCGCTTTCACGCTGCACTGCCTTCATTAGATGCACCAGCCGATCTACAAACGTCTGCTGTGCAGCCAGCAAAGAACGCATAACTCTGACAGACTTATCACCCTGAAGGGATTCAAAGGAAAGGAAAATTAGTTCTGTGTAGCATAATGATCAGGGTTTCTTTAATAGCATGGGTGATCTTTATTTATTCTTCTAATAGCTACAAACTTCAATACAAAGTGAAATTGAAAAAGATTAATTATCTTGATTCAGAGATAATGAGAAAGCTTCTAGCTTATTTAAACACTGCCAACTCTTCTGCAGTTGAAAATTATCTGAGTCTTCAGCGAATACTAATCTATCAAAAACAGCACTTTTTTTTCACATACAACCATGTGATTAGAGAGAATCCGTTCACCAAAATGCATTCACTCTTGACTCAATAAATAACTGGAAGCCTATGATGTCTTCAGAGATGCATAGGCATATGGCAGAAACAATATCATCTTCAGGGAACTAAAAATCTACTGAAAAAAAAAGAAAAGCACTCAAATAGCAACATAATGCATGCTTGCTTAGTAAAATATAAGTCATAAAAATTAAATGCCATAAAGTCTTATGTAGTGAATTCCCAGTTCATAAAGTATTATAAAATACATTTTCTCATTTAATCTTCCCAGTTACACTGATAAGGGTGGCTAGGCAACTGTTATAACTCTCATTTTAAAGGTGAGGAAATTTAAGCTCAGAGAAAGTGAAATTTCTTCACAGGATGACAAAAGCTGTAAGTGACAGAACTGAGGTTAGAAGACCAACTACTTTATCTGCCAATAGGTGAATGAAGAGAAGCTCTGAGCTCTGAGAACTATAGAAAAGTTTAGTCTCCAAGATCTCAGTAAGACGGGACTTAAATTTGTAAGAACATGAAACATGTTCATCTGCAGCTGCAGAAAAAAGATGCTATGAAGTCAACTATTTCTGCAGCAAATCACAGATCAGTGCTGCGAGGGTTCTCACTGCCCGTGCACCCTCTGCTGGCTGAACCGTGCCACAGCACTTTAAGAATTACAACACCTAAGAGGAGAAAATGGTTTTACATAGATTCTAAAAACTGTTTAAGAAGCAAAAATACAAGTTATGTAGTAAGTACCTGCAATATGAGCATTGTCAGATTTCTGAAAATGTACCTAGTCTTGATAAACAAAATAGAAGAGAGGGAAATAATAAAAGCAAAGCTTTGGAATTTGTTCCATATATAGGTTTATTTCATTAAATCAGAGGTCAACAAACTTCCTATAAAGGGCCAAGGAATAAATACTTTAGGTCTTGTTGGCCATACGGTTTCCATTTCAACTATTCAACTACTATTGCAGTGCATACGTGGCCATAAACATATGAAAACAAATGAACATGACCATGTTCCAATAAAATTTTACGTAGGAACATTGAAATTTGACTTTCACATAATTTTCCTATGTCACAAGATATTCTTCTTCTTTTTATTTTTTTTTTAACCATTTAAAAACATAAAAACCACTCTTAGCTCATGGGACATACCAAAACAGGCAACAGGCCAGATCTGGCCCATGCCCGGTGTTTTTGCCAACCCCCACATGAAATGGTTACCTTCAACAATGCTTGGCTGAATCGTCTCATTACATTCAAGTACATCTCATGGGTCTTTGGGTCTCTTTGCTGAGTGTCTTGATCTTCACATTCCACTATCACATACCTTAAAAATATGTTAAGTCACTCATAAGAGGTGAAATGAGAGTCAGATTCATTTTGTAAATATTTCTACTTCTCCACTCAACCAGGTTAGTTCACATTTGCAAAACTAAATAAATGGAAGCAATGAAATACATTTTTCAATGTGTTTAAAAGTGGAAAATTAGGGCACATACACAATCATTTATAAAAGGTAAATTAATAATAATAATGCCTTAATTTGTATAATATCCTAGATATACTCAAAAGTTTGGCATCAAAAGAAGCATTTTCTCCTAATACTTTATGAGGTACATATAGCATTACCATCTTCAGAAATCATCTAAGCTCACATATCTACCAAGTAACTCACAAACAATATTTTCAAAATCTATGTAATCCTCTTCTAAGACTCTCTTACTCTGAAAACTTCTCTGAAGCTACTCCTCATTAATATACCTCTGCAAAATGAATACAATTTTAAATTTATTTTTCCCATCCAATCTCCCCATTTCTCAAAAATCCATATATAATCTTCCATTTATGTATCATAAAATTGTGGTTTTAGAGGGTTAAAGAGATTTTAAATATATTCTTAAACCTGAACTGCTTATACAACTACCAAATCTTATAGCCAATGATTTGAATTAGATTCTAGAGGCCAATGTTCTCTAACTGTTCTGATAGGAACAAGCCATACTAACAAACACATTTTATATCACAACTCAGGACATATAGCCACATTAGTGCACACAGATGCCCCAAAGTAAAAAAGCTTCACAAAACAATAGTCTATTATATGTTAATATTTGCTACTCTGTTCTTTCTTTAAACAACAAATACTAGATTGTGAACCTGTAAATTGATTTCAGTGGATCATGACATGTAGTTTGAAAAACACAGATCTATCTAGACCAACTTCCTTGTTTCATCAATAGTGAAACTTAAGAGGGGTTGTGTCTTGCCCACAGTACAATCATTAGTTGATTGTAGACCTGAAATCAGAGCCCAGGACATTGGGCTCCTGGGTCAGAACCCTTTCTGTCCTGCTAAGCCTACCCTCACACTATTTTATCTTTAAAAATCACATGAAACTTTTCAACTCCCTAATCTGATAAGTGTTTTTCAAATCTCAAGTCACAGCCACTTATTTTCTTTTATATTATTTCCAGGAAAAAGTACAGTCTGCCAGGAGAAGGTGAAGGTCATGAGAGCAGAAAGCTTACCTGTCTTGTTTACACTATACCCTCAGCACTTCCAGGCCTGGCTCATAATACTCAGCAGGTTATTGCTGAATGAATGAATGACTCAAATCTCATAGATCTAGCCATTATCTCAATGCTAATTCTCAAATATGAATACATATATCCTTTTTATCACACCAAAAGTCTGATTTTGCACTTCTTTGCATGTCCTTTTACATTCATCCACCCTAATTTTCAAGCAGCACGCCCCCTTTCCAAGACACTGTCATTTTTAAGGGAACATGTGTAAAACTGAACTTATCACATTAAATGAGTTATCTTCTATCTCTACTGAATCTACCAATATTCCAGTCATTTGGGCTGGGAATTCTGTTGTAGCGGGGTTTGCAAACTCAAGTTTTCTCAAAAATCAGTCAGGAAACAAATGTTTGAATCACCTGAATACAAAAAAAAGAGAGGTGAGGCAGTAGCCAGACCAGAGAACATAAGCTCTACCTAAAATCATCACTGGCACTTTGTGTTTACTTTGCGGTCCATGCGAGCTCCCATGCCCCTTCTTCAAACATTTGTACTCAATCCGTCACCAGACTCTTGTTGATTTTTCTGTCCTACAAAATGCCTCTCACCATGGTTCTGTACTACTAGCTGGCCAGCACATACCTCTCCCCCGGCCTCTCCAACTCTAAAAAGAAACCCATTACTGCTCAATATAATCATCCTTTTTTTTTCCTTTAAACTATCTTCATAATGTCCCACCTCTATTAACAAAAACACCAATGGTTCTCTCTTATCTACCAGTTTAACACAGATTTTGTGGCCCCAGCATCAGGTTCAAACTTCCACTATCCTCAGTTTACACACGCACACTGCAGTCAGGTCAGTCCCCTAACTACTCCTAGTACGTGCATCCACTTGGTACTTCTGCTCAGGTTGCAGTAATGTCCAGAAATACCTTCCTATCTCCACCTTTCCATATTCTACTCACCCTTCAAGTACAGGACACATTTTCTCTCTTCCAGGAAGTCTTCAAAGACCCTGACAAGTCCCTCCTTCTCTGACTTCCTAGAATAGGCCTAGCCTCTCAGACAACTTGTGCTGATATCACCAAACTGTTTCATGTGTTTAACTCTTAGTTCCCTTCATAGGTTACAGAGAAACCGATGCCACAGGCCACAACTTAAAACTTTTCAGTAGCCCCTGACATACCCATAATAGTCTTATACACAGAAATATTTTAAGGGCTCATAAAAGTAAAAGCCTTCCTCTCCTGGCTTCCAGTACAATGGTTTACTATGATACTAGCAGCTGTTTAAAGTCCTAGAATTGTATAGCCTAGAATTCTCTGTAAAGTGGAATGAAGAACTGAACGATGACACTATTTCCACCATATCATGTTCCCAACAGGAGTTCTAAGCCAAAATTTCAAGAAGGCCCTCTTGAATCTTGAATCAAGAAAGCCTTATAGAGTGGCGCCAGGGTGGCTCAACTGGTTAAGCATCCAGCTCTTGATTTTGGCTCAGGTCATGATCTCAGGGTTGTGAGATCAAGTCCTGCATCGGGCTCTGCACTGGGCATGGAACCTGCTTAAGATTCTCTCTCTTCCTCTCCCTCTTTAAAAAAAAAAAAAAAAAGGAAGAAAGAAAGCAAGCAAGCCAGCCTTCTAGAGCCACAGGATACATACGACTATTTAAAATAGGATTAATTAAAATTAAATAAAAATTAAAAATTCAGTTTTTCACTTACACATTCTACATTTCAGGTGCTCAGTAGCCATATGTGCAACATTATGGATAATTTCCATCACTGCAAAGTTTCACTGGACAACTCCATTCTAGATAAATAAGCTAAGAACAGTTAAGAGAAACTCTTATTTCCTATTTGCAGTATTCCAGAATATTTGGTCATTTCAGGATACTACCCAGGAATGTTAAATAGACAGTGATTCTAAACTATAAAACTGTCAATATACAGTCCTTTTCAAATCCTATTCAGACCTTTCCATCCTTTAAAGTTCTTGACTATCTCCATTACCTTAGTATATTGTCTTTTTCTGTGTGTTTACATAGAAATTCATTTCTAAATGAGTAATACAGATGACCAGAACATGTAGGCTCCCCTGCTTTTGTTCAGATCTCCCTGACCACCAAGTAAACACAATGGCGACAGCTATTTCCTATGACTGAAGGTCTACACTGATGCTCATGATAAAGGTCAAAAAATCTTCCAAACCGAAGTTCTGCTGCAAAAACAAAAGTCCATCTAAAATACAAATGACAACGTCATCTCCAAATATGAAGGCCAAATTTAGATCAAGACTAAATGACCTAGATTTGAATCATTTCTGAATTCTCAGTTCACAGCAGTAAGTAGATTCTACAAAGCACTCTAAGGTATTCCCTTGAAACCTATCATCTTCAAGTAGAAATGCAGACAAAACTGTCCAGGTACCCATTGTAAGATGACATCAGTGGGCTACCTGCTTCCCAGCAATTTTGTTTTGTGGGGTAAATAACCTTTATTACCTTGAAAGGTCTTAAAAGTTATAGAAAAACATGTCAAAGCATCCAAAGTTTACTTTCAATTTCAACATACTGGAATAGCTATAAAATAAAAAACTGGAATGATTTATAGATCCTGATGCCCAACACTTTACAGACTGGAGACTATAACTCCCCTCTGTGGCTTAAAAGGTTGACACTATTCATTTTAAAAGGATTGTCTGCACAACTATAGGCCCCTAAGGATTCAGCCATAGCAGGAATCCCATTTAAATCACTGGAAAGGGAACAAATAAAAAAGGAAATTCAAAAGGTTCGGAAGGAAATAGCACAATCAATTAAAATTTTTATTTTAATACATTTGTTAAAATAAGAGTACGCTTAGAGTGAGAGGCCTTTAAATTGTTACATTTGATTAATATTTTTATACTATTCTGTCCATGTTCAAAGGAAGTGAATGATCATTTTAAACCACCTACTGAAATTATTTTCCATATTTTCACCCGACAATCACAAAAGCAGTGTCTACCAACGTCAGAAGCCCACATCAATAGCTTTTTTCTCCCCATGAGTATTTCTGAAAATGTAATATGCAGACTGTAAATAGAGGAAAAACAATTACTCCTCAGAGAAGGAGCAGACATAGCACATGCTATTGCTTCAATGAATCAGAGATATAGCGGGAAAACACAAATCAAATCTAAGTTTGATGGAATGCTTGTAAGACTGGGAGTTGGAGCTGCACTTTGTTTATTGTCTATGGAGAAAACAAAGCACTCTTTCTGAATGGAAAACTGTTGCCTTGCTGGAAATTGCTCATCTAATAGGTTTCCTACTGTTTAGCTGCTTTTACAATGGTTTGAAAACTCTTCCTACTTGAAATAAGAAATCAAGGGTTCTATCACAACTAATTTCAGATTTTACAATGAAATCTGGTCTATAGTCAAATCCGAAGAATACATAATTTCAAAACACCACATAATCAGTATATGCACACATAGCTCTTACAACAGTGACTACTCTAGACTATAAATTCTGAGCCAGAGAAAACTTTTCATGAATACTGCAAGAAAATAAAAATACCTATAAAGGAATTCTCAGTAAATGATTTAAAAAATATATAAAATCATAATTTTAAAATACCTAAGAAGCTTACATGCTGAGTGCTATATTTTTTTTTATTTCCTTTTAAATATTTACTTAGATGTTCATGAGGAAATTTTCCATAACACCAGTGAATAGATATACACTTAAGAATTCAGACTGGAATATGGAGAACATTAAGAAGCAAGAGATTACATTAAAAGGAAATAGTAGCTATTTGGTATTATGAGAATTGCCAAGTAAACTTTTCAAAGTAAAAAGAGCGATTAACAACTAGCCAAAACATTCTGTGGGTATTTTTCAAGGACATACTAACATTTACTGTGAGAGAAATGTAGTTTTATGAATATTATATTAAACTGCTAAAATAAAAATAAAGAGGTATTTTTCTTTCTATTACTAGGACCAACAGGAAAAAAAAATTACAGGTTCCAAAGCGGTGGGGGGAAAAATGACAGATTTAGTTAAGATTGTTGATAGCAGTTTTTCTTCACTGTAAAGGGAACCATAAAGGTTGAAACTAAACAATTATTTACTGCATATGTACATTAACAGACAGCTGTGTTTGTTAAAGAACTTCTCTGGTTTAGTTGCATATTTCTTGGCTACAAGGGCAGTGTCCAGAAAACTGTTATGTTTGGAGAGTGGTAGAATGAAATTAACGATTGATTTGACCTACAGGACAGTTTTCCAAACTCAGTCTAAAACAAGACAGTACTTTGTTTAATTTCTTCATGGAAAGCAAAATGCCTCATTGTACTTCAAAAATAATGAGCTTTCAGAATGGATATCAGTTCATTTCTATTGTTTAAGTAAACCCAATAAATCAGGCAGTATTTTAGATGAGAAACGATTTCCACGGTTAAATACTATCAAGTATGTCAATAAGTTTAAAAATGTTTCTGAACGTACAGAGGCTTCAGGTAGGGTTTGCCCAGCTGGCTCGGCCCTTTGTTTGCTCTATAAAACTGGAGAAGGCTCTCTTGTCTAGTGTTTAATCCTAGTGCTTTCTTTTATTGAACCAAAATATTGCTCATTGTGGCTTAAGCTACTTGTCCTTTACACCTAAATATTCTGTGACGGATACAGGGAGCCAGGCTTCATACTCCTTGTGTCTCAAGAAGTCAGTCAGCCTTTCTATGGCCTTAGCTGCTCTTCCCTTCACCTCACTCAGGTACCTGTCTCATGTAAAACAGAGATACTTCTACTTGCCCCATTTAACTTCATGGGGACAAGGGAGAAAAGGTCATTGAAAGTATTCTGTAAATAGCAAAGTGCTAAATAAACGATCTAATTCTAACTGAGGTGCCACCAAGTTTGCCTCTGCCTCAGTTTCCTCATCCATGAGAGAAGTACCTTCAAATTCCAGCTTCCTGTTTTTGCATGATTCCAATGCTGTGGTAAATAATGTGAAAATACATACTCCTGAAGGATTGTGAGGAATCATACTAACACTACTTAAATAGCATAAGAGGCAAATAGATATCAAACTGCAAAACCTATTACCTTACCCAGTTTTATCTTAGATCCTGGAAAGTCAGTGAAGGGAAGAGAAACAGTAGTGCTAACAAGCATTTCCATGAACACAGTTGTAAAGAAATACAGCCAGGTAGATGCAAATACTACATTTAGGCTTTTGATGACTTCTCATCCCTTATTTTAAATTGCCTTTACATTTATAGTATGGGAAAAAATAGTCCTAACCAGAAATCAGAAAATAAAAAGAAAGCTATTTCACATACCAGTATAAATAATTAGCCAGTGTTGAGTTTTTGCAGGCTCTTGATATCAAGAAGGTGCAGAGATCTTGCTGAAAGAATTAAAAGAAATGTATATTTATTACCATCTGCTTTAACAAGGGGGAAAAGAAGAGAGTCTACATTTGTCTATCAGTTTTCATCTATATATCTCTTGTCACAGATCATATTTTTACACATCTATGTATCCCTCCATCCTTCCATCCAATATTTATTCTAAATTAGGCAATATATGAGAGGCTAACGACACCATGGTTCACAGAGTTACTTGTCCTGCTGAAGTTTAACATTTAGTGGAGAAGAGAGACATCAAAGAAATTCAGAGAAATAATTTAGATCAGGAAGTCACAAAAGGCAGCAATGGGGATATGATATCAGGCAAGACCAAAATGACACTATGGACAGAGGCCCTAAACTTGACTGTTCAAGAAATTTTAAAAAGGCCGAGCATAGCTAAAATTCGGTGAACATGAAAGTAAAGGAGGCTAAAAAGGTAGGCAAAGCCCAATTGTGCAAGACCTTTAAGGTCACACTATTGCATATGGATTTTGTTTGCAAAGCAATGGATACTGCATAAAAGATCTTAAGCAGGGGAGTGAGATGATCTGATTTCCATTTTATGAAAACGACTCCAGCTGCTCTGAGAAGTAGAGGCCTGAGATCAGTTAGAAGGCTATTACAGGAGTATAAGAGTGAACCGTAGGAGCAGAGACAGAGAGAAATAGACAGATTTTTAAAACATTTGGGAAGTATAATTAATAAGACTTGCTGATGGAAAGGAGGGAAGAAGGAAAGAAAGGAATTGCCAGTAACTCCCAAATTTATGGATTTAGCAAATGGGTTGATTTGCTACGTCACAGATGGAAATTCCAACTGAGGAACAGGCTGGAGTGTGGGGAGAGAATTGTATTTTGAAATATTAACTTTGAAATGCCTGTCAGATATACAATGGAGATCAATAGGGTTTTGGATATATGAATTTAGAACTCAGATGAGAGAAATGTACGAGACATATAAATTTGAGTTTATCAGTACAGCCTGGGGCAAGAGTATAAATTGAGAATAGAAGAGGACCTTGAGGAACATTAAGATGTCAGGCTGCAGAGAAAGTGCTGACAAAGGAAACTGAGAAGGCACAGCCAGAGAGCGGGAGAGGAAAACACAGGTCGTACGGTAACATCTAGACCATGAGAAGAGTCCTTCAAGAAGGGAGCCATTTACTTTGCTGAATACTGCAAACAGGAACTGAGAAGTATACATAATCATAAACATTAAAGTTATTTTCTACTTTAGCAAAGTAAGTTTTGAGTTAACAATGGGAAGCAAAGGCCAGAATGATGTGGATTAAAGACTGGGGAAAAAAAAAAAAAAGGAAGAAGAGTCAGTATGTACAAACAACTCCTTTTAGAAGCCTGATCTTATTTAAAGGGAAGTAAGAAGATAAGGTGCTGTTTCAAAGGATGTGGTGTAAGGGAGAATTTTTGTTTTGTTCTGTTTCGTTTCTGAATTTTTCAGATGGGAGATACTGACATAGTTGAGTATTTCTACCGGGAAAAGAAGAGAACATATCTTTGAAGGGAGTTATATTTCTTCTGTATAAGAAAACAGAAGGCCAGAATGAAAAAGGATTCACCTCTGTAAATCTGGTGATGGGAAATTGAGACCATTCTTACCTAGTGACTTCTATTTGTTTCCACTAAGTATGAAGCAGGGCATGAAGAACAGAACAGAAAAAGTACGAAAGAGCCACTGCAGAGCAGGGAGAGCAGCCCACCCAGAGAAATGTAAGATGGCAGACAGTGTTGTGTCCGCCTGGTGTCGGTGCTCATGAATTCACAGTGATGCCAACATGACAGGCTACATGCTTTTCTTCAGCAATATTCAGGCACAGAGCAATTAGGTAATTAATTAGGCTTATCAAGGGTAGAGATTTTACCAGGGGAACTGAAAGTACTAATAAAAGAATGATTATAATGCTGAGCCATGGGATTAAAGCTATATTCAGAGGAAAGCAAATATTGAAGGGGGTTGATGAACAAAGAAAGGGGTAGAGATCAATGGATTAGAAGATTCTATGTGGTGGGGGTATCTCAGAAAGTAAGCTAAAGTAATAAAAGGTTGTTATCACAAAGCAGATATACCAGTGCTTTCAGAAGTGGCAAGAATCTTATCTCTAATTTTAGAGCTAAAGATTTTAAATGTGCAACATTTAAAAACCCAGTAGGGAAATGCCTCAATCAGAAAGCCATAATAATGAATCCATGAATTTAACAGGTAGAATCTAAGCCTAAAGTTTATCTTTGACTTTATGAGAAGGATATTATGCTTTTATATAATTTTATATATATTATATCTATTTAAATAGAAAACACAGATTGATTTGATACTTTTTTTTTCACTAAAGAACTATTTACAGAGCATAGGCAGGGAAGAATTAAATTTAAAAACATTTGTGAGGGGAGCCTGGGTGGTTCAGTCAGTTGAGCATCTGACTTTACCTCAGGTCATGATCTCAGGGTCCTGGGACTGAACCCCACATCGGGCTACCCACATAGCAGGGAATCTGTTTCTCCGTCTCCCTTTGCCTCTCCCCCTACTCATGCTCTCTCTTTCACTCTAATAAATAAATAAAATCTTTTAAAAAATAAAATAAAAAACATATGTGAAACAAGAAACCTGTACTATAAATTTTTAAACTCAATTTGGGTGAGCAATTTATAAAATTTTAAAACAACTAGAAGAAAAAAATGTGCTTTAGGAAAAAAGAAAATGATCTCATATTGAAGGTCAGAGATATAAAAAGAAATGGTAAATACCTCTAAATAGTTACTGATTGTATACATTAATAATATTATCTAATTAGGGAGTTAAATTAAGTCACTGGGTAAAAGTGACATACAAGTAAAGAGGTATACTGTTTTGGAGAAGGATAATACTTCTTATGCCAAACTTAAAGGATGGGTGTTAAAATATCTAGCATAGCCAGTAAAAGAATTGATAGAGACAATATAACCTCCAAGCTGAGGAGGGAGGCAAAGGATAGGGAGGGGACCCAGCCAAATACAGGCAAAGGAAAAATGTGTAAGAATAGAAAGTACCACCACTGGGCGCCTGGGTGGCTCAGATGGTTAAGCATCTGCCTTCGGCTCAGGTCATGATCCCAGGGTCCTGGGATCGAGTCCCGCATCGGGCTCTCTGCTCCTTGGGAGCCTGCTTCTCCCTCTGCCTCTCTCTCTCTCTGTCTCTCATGAATAAATAAATAAAAAATCTTTAAAAAAAAAAAAAAAAAGAAAGTACCACCACTTATGACGATGAAATCAATCCAAGTATAGCTCTAATCACAATAAAAATGGGGGAAAAGTTCCAGTTAAAAGACAATAGTGTTAAGCTGTATTAAAAAACGTAATCTAGCTATATGATGTTTTCCAGAGATAAACCTAAATATAAGGCCCCAGAAATACTGAAATGAAAGGACTAAAAAGTATACCAGTGAATACTAACCAAGACAAAATTCTATTACTATCAGACAAAACAGACTTTAAAGCAAAAAATATGACTCGACATAATGAAGGTTACTAATAAACACTGATAAAAGATTCAATTTACTTGAATGCACCTAATAAAATAGTTTCAAAATATTTAAAGCAAACATCAACAGAAAAAGAAGGAGAAACTGACAATTCCACCATCTACAGGGGGAATTTTACCCTAATTCTTAAGAGATCAAGCACAGAAAAACATCAGGAAAGGGTTCATTTACACAGTGAATGAGCTTGCCCTAGTGACATACATACAATGGTGTACCCAACAATTGGGGAATATATCTTCTTTTCAAATATCCAGGGAATTTATGGAAAATGACCATATTTGAGCAATGAGACTCGAGTGTCTATCTTCTTTCTAATGTTTGGCCATACATGCATAGTGGTTTCCTAAAACTCCAAGAACAGGGAAAGGAAAGGGGAAGAAAGTGAGACAATCCTCAGGTGTCAGAGAGGAGACAAGAATATTGGTATCTGCAGTGAAAAGCGGGGGAATTTCAGCTTGGCCGGATGCCACCTGACATCTCCAAACACTGAATTGTTTACAGGTCTCTTAAAGGTGATGACTGCTGGTACAGTATTATTATTACTCTGCTGGGGGCAGTGGAGGAAGGGGGAGGCGGAAAAAAATACTCAAAATGAGTCCCAGTGCTTTCTGAGATAGCTTGAATTACCTATTCAGCTGAGAAAAGACAAAATGGCTTAATCATTCTGTAATAATAACAGGCTCAACAGTCACAAGAGAAATATCAGAAATATATAAAAACTATTTTTATTCTTAGTCTAAAAGTTCTGAGTCATAGTGTGTAAAACTGTATTCTGAATATAACATTCAGAATCCAATCACTTCAAACAATCTTCAGTGTAAACTACCCTAGTTGAAGCCACCAACAAGTCTCACGTGGATTATTTCAAGAGCTTCCAAGTAAAAGTCATTTGATAACATGGCCTCCAAGACTCCTGCTCTTTCTCTGACTCATTCTTTTACCATGTTCCCTTCCGCTCACTCCCCAGAGGCAGGCATCCTCTGCTGTTCTTCACACTTAAGCTCTGGTCCTCAAGCCTCTATATTTGCTGTTCCCTCTGCCTGATACACTCCTCTCCCCAGACCACTCACATGGTTATTCCCTCGCCTATATCACCTTTACAAAAGATGTCACTTTTCCAGGGAGGCCTTCCCTGACCACTTTTCAAAATTGCAACTGTCTAACCCTATCCAACACCCCCTCTATCACCTTTCTCTGATTTATTTTTCTCCTTAGAAAGTAGATATCATTATCTCTTCTACTATATATAAATATTATTGACTACAAACACTAGGATGTAAGCTCCGTGAAGACAAAGATTTTGACCATTTTGTTCTCTACCTCCAGCATCTTGAATATTTCTGGCACATAATAAGAGCTCAAAACATATGTGTGAAAGAATGAATTACTGAATCAGTATATCTGTACCTTAGATTTGACAAGGCAAAACAATTACACTGGAGCTGAATGGTTTCTTAAAGGGCTCCCTTAAGGATTCTATGATCCTGTAATTTAAAATTCTTTTTTCAGTATTTTCTCTTGTATCAAAAGGTAGGCAGATATCAAACTCTGGTTAAGAGTTAATGATAAAAGCAAGAGTCATTCAGTCATCAACATTAACTTCTAAAATCTGACTAAAAGCAATATATGTGTGTGTGTGTGTGTGTGTATACACATTTTTAAAAATCAACTTTACTTTCTAGTATCAAAGCATGTATTATTTGTTTTCAACATCAGAGGTGTGAAAGGTTCTCAAATTAGAAGTCTTAGGGAGAAATTCAAGAACATACTACATCAGTTTCTGCATATGTACTTCCAAATGTACCTCTCAGAGTAGCAGTAGCCTATTTGGCCTGTTTTAACTCAAAAATCAGTCTAATTATTTAGAAAGATTTCACTTAATTTTTCTGTATGAGTTAAAAACAGCTACTTAGTATATAATCCCTAGTATCAAAGTCATACATTTCTAGAATGTAATCACAAACACCGACAATTACAGTAATGTTCCTAAATATGTTAACAATAAATAGTCTGAGTTTCCTTAATAAAATATTTAAGCCCAGTTTATTTTCATATTGCGTATTAATCCATTTATATGCCCAAAGCACCAATAAAATGCCTTGAATTGAAGATTATCTGGCACTTTTTGCTGAGAAGAAAAGTCATAAACATGCATCATATAACAAGTTATTTAATAAAGTTGTAATATTTTGTTTATTAATCAAAATCAATGTTTTAAAGACCAACATAAAATGTTTATCTGGTAAGATAGCTCCTGTAGAAACTTGAAAAGCTTTGTACTCACCTCTAGATTTTCACCATCTGAACTGTCCTTTGTTTTAGCTGCAGGAGGAGGGGAAGACACTGGAGGAAGAGGGCTGGTTATAATTTGGGAGCTGAAAAAATAAAGGAGATATCAACTGATATGTAAAATATTCTGTCTGTAAGAGAAGATATACATTTTTTAGCACAGTTCACCTCAGTTTTGTCTGGTTAAAGCATCACTTCTAAAGTGTATTCTGTGCAACACTAGAGTCACATTATGTCCTAGAAAAAGCCTACAATTAAAAAATATGGGTAACAGCCTCTTGGAAGATTTTTGTGCAAGCTGGTATATTACAGGTTTTTGACAAGTACTGTAGTGTTTTTTTAAAGTCCATTTTAATTTAAGCCAGCATTTCTCAAACATATCTGGCCACAAGACCATCCCATCTCTTTTTTATCTTTTAAAAAACATATAAACTAGTGACCGGCAGACCATAATTTGGGAAATACTGGGTTACATTTTACATCTTGTCATAAAATCTTAATAGACTTCTAGTAAAATATTCTAGGTGGCATAAGGGAGGAAGAAGGTAAATAAGCAAGCATGACTGGAGAGTGAAGGCCTCTAACGTATGGTGGGAGACAAAGTAAGGGGGGGGGCGTTTCTTCTCTTAAAAACAGAAAAATATAAAGCAGCCTACAGAAGAAAAAATGATTTTTCCCATTTTTCAGTTCTTCTTCAAATGAAACACAGAAGATAAAAAACAGCAGTATCACAATCATAATGAAAAATTCAGAAATACAATCTTGAGCTCATGCGGTAATTGTAATTGGACTAATTCAGCAAATCTGAATTCTAGACCTCATCTGTCATTAATAAATCTCATGACCTTCACAATATAAATTTATTACTGAGCCTCAGGTTTCTCACCTAAAGGTTCCATTTATCTCAAATTTTAAGACTTTATGAAAAGCAAAATGGCAAAGTATAAACAACATGGGCTTTGGAGTCAACTCTACCATTTGCAGGATAGAAGACTCTGGACAATTAACTTCTTGTTCAGTCCTTCATCTCTGAATTAGGGATATGAACACCTACTTCAGAGGATTATTAAAATGAGTTAATGTATGTGGACCACCTCACAGTGTCTGCTACAGAGGTATGAGTTCTTAATTGTTGTTATTATTGTTAATAGCTTTTAATTCAAGTACCATGCTACTTTTTTATTTTAACTACTAAAAAGGTGAAAAGCGGCCAATAAAACATACAATAAAGTATTTGAGCCCACTAACATGCCCCATCCTTCATTTTATTTTTGCTTGAACAGTAATAGTATCTAGCCCTTACTGAGTAGTATCCTAAAGGCTTTAGTATATTAACTCATTTAATCTTCCAAGAACCCTCAAAGATCAGTTACTGTTATTATATCCCCATTTTTAAGATGAGAAACTGGGGCCACACGGAGAATATGCACCTTCCACAAGTTTACACAGCTAGTAAGTGGCAGAGTGAAGATTTTCACTCCAGGTATTCTGACTCCACAGCTTGCAAAACACTGCTCTGCAATACAGTAATTTGTGCTCTGTGAGTATACATACCACATTCACTGGTAAAACTTTAAACTTAGTACCAACTATGGTTTGGTACATCTGGAGAAAAAGGAAAGAAGTCTGAAAAGGGGGGAGACTACTAGATTTGAAAATAAGTCCTCCCCCCAGTCTACGGCCATACCACCCTGAACGCACCCGATCTCTTCTGAAAATAAGTCCTCCCTGGATATCCATACCTATCTATTTCTGCAGAATTTATTCCAGAATTTGACACAGTCTCTGACACTGAACCCTGACTATCCTTCTTGGTAGGTTCTAATCCATTCTTTATGTCATCAAAATTTTCATATTTGAGAGCTTGGACCAGTTGTAATAGGTACATCAACAAATCCTGGAAAACAAACACACACACAAAAAAATAAGCTAATATTAGAAAAACAAATGCAATAGGATTATAGACATCATTTATTCCTAAATATCAAGAGAACAGCTTTGTTTCGTCTACCACTTATCAGCTGTGTTACCTTTGGCAAGTTACTAGGCTATTTAAGCTCTTGGTGCCTCACTGGGTCCTCATCTGTAAAATGGACATAATCATATATACCTTAGAGATGAGTTGTGAGGATTAAATCAATTAATAGAAAAAAGTCATAGAACAGTGCCTGGCACAGAGTAAATGGCCAATAAATGCCTTGTTTATTTTTTTTATTTTAAAGATTTTATTTATTTGACAGAGAGAGAAAGAGAGCAAGAGAGCACAAGCAGGGGGAGCGGCAGAGGGAGAGGGAGAAGTAGGCTCCCTGCTCTGGAGCCTGACTCAGGGTTTGATCCCAGGACCCTGAGGTCATGACCTGAGCCGAAGGCAGACACTTAAGAGACTGAGCCACCCAGGCGCCGCTAAATGCCAAAAAGTAGAGCAAAAAACAAAAACAAGGATTAAGATGGTTCATGTAAAACTAAGAAATTAAAGAAGGATCCTTTTCTCAGCAATAGGTCAGATAACAGCATTTTATGTCTACGATTTCGTAAGAAACTCCAAATTTTCAAGTTCTAAAAGAACTTCTGTTTCATAAGCTTTTCTGGTTAGGACTTTTTTGAATCTTGAGTTCTTTTTTTTTTTTTCCTTGAGAGCTCAGATTTTAGAGAATTTGCATTGCTTCTTAAATGAAAAATCCTATAAAACAGACATTTTAATTTTAACACTCTTGGTTAAGGGAAAAGCTTACTTTCCTGCCAACTAGCAACAATGGCTTAAAGAAAACAAATACCTAAGCCTAAATTTCCCATACTGCTATTGACAATCAACGGGATAATTAGGACTCAAAGTGTCAACAAAGTAGTTTTTACTTTTCTGAGTTTTCCTTCAACGTAAAAAGACTCTTTAGGTTTAATATTTAGGATGGAAATGTTTCCTGTCATACTCTCTATAAATGTCATACTTTCTTGGCCTTTCCCAATGAATATTAAGAAAACTCCAAAAATCTCACTTTTAAAAATAATTACAAACTGAAGAAATTCACAAAACTCCAAACACTTCTTAAAAGTATCATTACCGTCGAGTTCCCGTTGCCACTCACCCAGTTGGCCCCTCAAAACTCATAATTAGGTAACTGTTGAGACTTGGTGACCACCACCTCAATCTCAAGTCTCCTCTTTAAGCCAACAAACCAAATAAAATCCCCTGTCAAAACTTCAGGGCTCACACTTTCCTTCCCTATTTGTAACAACTATAGAGTTTGTACTTATTTGCTAAATTATTTACCCTTGGTCTTCTCCAGTTTATTACATACATCATGAGGACAAAGACCACTTCCAACAACCTATTTTCCTTTACTTAATACCATACTATATTTCTTTTTTTCATAATTTTTTCTTACATTAACAGTCAACATTTTTATCATTATCTAAATACTGACAAAGAATAATACACAAGATTTCACCATTAAATATGATTTTGTCACAAAAAAATTAAATGAAAGGTTAACAGGCTTATTCATTCATATTCAAATATATCAATGTCAGTGGCCCGAGAAAACAAATGACTCTGTATCAAAGCACTTCTTAGTGTTCTCTTTTTAATTGGAGCAATAACCATCTCTTCTTTTGAGACTTATGACATTTAATAGCAATAGGCATGCTTTTTCTAAGAAAAAAAGTGAATTAAATAACAGAAAGTTGATTAATACATTTAATGACAAGTATCCTTCTCAGGAGGTGTAAGTAACTAAGCTTCACTGCTAGCTTTCCTTACCAAGGCATGCTTCAAAAATGCTGCTGAATATACCACCTGTTATGATTTCCCCATTATAGAAGACTTACCACATGAAATTAAAAAGGCTGTATCGAATTCAGAAGAAAACCTTCCTCTTTTTATGTCACTCATTACTATCTGATTTGTTGGCATGATATTCTATAGTCAAACTGTACTTTCCTTCATTTGTACAAAGTCTGTTTGCTCATTATATAGTCACATCTTGAAAAACTTAAAATTCTCCCGAGCATGAAGGACATAAGCATCCGAGTAAAACAAAAGAAAAAAAAAATCAGGTTTCCGACTGAGGCAATTCAGTAAAAATTTCCCAAGAGCTATGGAATATTATCTAGATAGTGATCACCATTCCTCTTGGTAACAAGTTAGTTCGAATGCTTCAGAGTGCACAGACAGAGTTCCATGTCAAAAATCACTCACTTCCCATTTCTTACTGAATTAAGAGTAATTCTTCACATAGGCATTTACAGTTAGAAAGACATGGTTTCTGGTTTCTGATCTTACTTCCTGAACGGCTAGCTACATATATCCTACGTTCCTGTTAAAGTGAAATACTTTCTATTTTTCTTCTACTTTTCATTCTCCTTGCCTTTGCTCATACAGGTCTCCACTTAAAATGTAAATTCATGTCTAACTGTGAAAATCCACTCTTCCTTCAAAATCTATCTCAAATACTGCTTCCTCCTCAAGTTCTATGGGGCATCTCTCCTTTTGAGCCACATAGCAATAAGAAATATGGCTTTTAAAAAAATTCCTAAATAGAATATTAGCAAATTAAATTCAGAAAAGTATTCAAAGATTGGGTAAAATTTATTTTACAAATGTGTGGCTGGTACATTAGGAAATTCACCAGCACAGATTCCATATAGAGCATATATTGTATGCTGTTGTTCTCCAGACAGCACAATGCTATACCCACAAAATATAGCAAACCACCTAACATTTATTAAAACTAACAAGAGAAATCACTAAAGTGATTAGATAAAACATAAATATTAAAACATAATTTTCATTTAACTAACTAAAAGAAGTAAGAGATAAAGGGGTGAGGTAGTTCATAACAGTTAACAATAACTGTCAGGGAATAAATCTATTTTTAAAATGTACAAAATTTTTCTAACATCAAGACTTGTATGAATATAAAAATCATGTCTCCAGGAGGGAAGATTTAATATCATAAAGTTGTCAATTTTTTGTAACATAATATATAAATTTAATGTAATTCCACTTAAGATTCTTGTGGAGTTTTAAGAAAATGAAAAAATTATTCTAAAATTCTTGGAAAGAATAAAAGTATAAAAATTACAAAGAAAATTATAAAAAAGAGAAACAGGGAAAGGATCTGTCCAATCATGTTTAATGTTATAGTGAAGCAACTGCAATTTTTTTTGAAGTATGATACAAGTCCCAAAATAAAAGATTTGTAGAGGATTATCAGCAAAATGTAAAAGGAATGTATCTCTTGGCCTAATAATTCCAATATAAGCTACTTATTCAACAATACACAGAAATATATACATAGGTCTGTTCACTAAAATATAGTATAGCAAAAGATTACAAATAAATCAAAAGAAGCTGACTGGTTGAATAAATTATAAATTAAACTTGCAATAAAATACTATGCTGCTGTTTAAAAAGAATAAGGTAGAGCTACAGGTGTCCATAAAATCTAGAAACACAGTGTTTTTTTACAGACTAAACATGTCCTTGACATCATTTGCCTTGATATTTATTTGTCTATGTTTCCAGACTTCATGGAACCAAATATATGTGTTGATAATGAGAAAATGTCCAAGATTACACTGTTCAGTAAAAAAGGCAAGTTTTTAACAATATAAATGATTTTAGTATAAAGTTTACATAATATACGTGTGCAATCTTCCTGTATATGTGCATGAATACAGTTTTCAAAACTATGCCCCCACATAATCTTTCCTCATAGCTATCAAGTGACATAAGCAGCAATTATCACTATTTTTTTGATAGGAAACAGAATAATATATGGTGTTCCCAAAGACATATACATAGGTACACTGAGTCAGAGAAAAGACAAAATAAATCTCAATATACATCCAAAGAATCAGTAGTAACAGTATTAAAAGATCTTTTTTTAGCCGACTATATACAATTTATTACTGAACTAAGTTCAGAGAAAGGAAAATCAAGAGATAACTTAACCATCATACTATTTATGCTATCTAGATCTCTTTAAAACCTCAAGGGGCACCTGGGTGGCTCAGTAAGTTAAGCATCTGACTCTTGATTTTGGCTCAGGTCATGATCTCAGGGTCGTGAGGCCGAGGCCCACAACGAGCCCCTCAACCTGCTCCACTCAGCGAGGAGTCTGCTTCTCTCCTTCTGCTCCCTCTGCCCCTCCCACCACCCACGTGCTCTTCTTGCGCTCTCTCTCTCTCTCTCTCAAATAAACAAATCTTAAAAAAAATAAAATAAAACCTCAAAAAACTATCATATTTTGCAGTTTAAAGTGTACACAATGTTTCTATCATTATTCTCTACATCATAACAAAAATCATAAAATGGTCTAGAAACAGTTCAGTACCTGCACGAACACGGCTATCACCATAATCAAATACTTAGTTTATAAGCCTGTGAGGGAACTGAAGTAAGACAATAAAAAATGAGGACTTATAAATTTTTCTATTTAAATTCTGAACCCACATCAAGAGGCTGTCTTGACTACTGCCCAGAGGTCTTTAGCTAAACTCTATGACTCATGTCAAACATAGAGAATCAATGATTTAGGTTAAATTTCTAATGAATTTCAAAATAAATATTTCAGTATTTCCACATTTCAACTTTTACTTGTGATACAGTAAAGACAACGAGGAAGAAAGATAATATGCTAAATCACAATGCTTAGGATTGCTTTTTATTTTTTTTTATTTTTTTAAATATTTTATTTATTTATTTGAGAGAGAGTGAGACAGAGAGAGCACAAGTGGGGTGAGGGACAGAGAGAGAAGCAGACTCCCCAGTGAGTAGGGAGCCCGACATAGGGCTCGATCCCAGGACTCTAGGATCATGACCTGAGCCGAAGGCAGATGCTTACCCAACTGAGCTACCCAGGTGCCCCTTAGGATTGCTTTTTAACAGGAAAGTGAAAAACACCCTATTCCAATAAAATTATACAATATCTGAGATTTGCCTCCAAATAATCCGGTGGAGGGTAGGGAATGGAGAAGAGGAAATAAGTGGTGTTACAGATGAAACAAGACCAGCTGTGAGCTGGCAACTGCTGAAGATGGGTAAATTATATGTGAGCATTCACCACACTATTTATTGTTTACATTTTACAATCATTAAATACAAATATACATCAACCTTATTGACCTTAGTAAATGCTGTGTTTTGCCACTATGAATTCAAAATGATTTTTTTTAAAAGCTCTTTGATAGGGCGCCTGGGTGGCTCAGTCGTTAAGCGTCTGCCTTCGGCTCAGGTCATGATCCCAGGGTCCTGGGATCGAGTCCCACATCAGGCTCCCTCCTCGAGGGGAAGCCTGCTTCTCCCTCTCCCACTCCCGCTGCTTGCGTTCCTGCTCTTGCTATCTCTGTCTCTGTCAAATAAATAAATAAAATCTTAAAAAAAAAAAAAAAAAAGATTTCGGTATTAGTTGTTCTATGGGATCAACATTCCTATATATATCGAGGCTTGAGAAGAGTTATCCCATATCCCATAAGCCCTGCAGGCTAGCATAAACTATTAGGTTATGTTTGGAAAAGACATCCACCCTATAAAAATTAGTAAGTAAAAAAAAAATTGTTGGATTACTCTATCTTATTAGCAATTACTAAAATTCAAACTCCAGCAATGCCTTGTGTCGACATAGAGTGTTCCTCCTTCCCTGGTGGCTTTATATGTATATAAATAGCCAGCCTAAAGTTTGCAGTCTTTGCTTTCCAGAGGATTCAAAACCACCTTCAGAAAATCTACATATACATATAATTATATGTATATGTAGCAGCTAAAAGCTTAAAGGAGAAGTTTGAAGGAGAATAAGATGACCATGCATCTCTATGCTTTAAAGGCCCCAAGGGCTTTTCAAGGCTGCAATTAAATGTGGCTTGTTGTATACTGACTGATAGAGGGGATCTGAATTACTCCCTAGCTGGTACTGCATTAAACCATTTTTCATTAGAATTCTTTTTTCCAGACAGAGCAATACAAGCTCTGCTGCCAGGTAAATGTCCTGGGAGAGATTGTCCTATCATGTAACAGATCAGGAAGTAAATTTTCATTTCACAGAAGAGTCCTTGGAGGAATATTTTAATTTTACTTCTGAAAACACACCTAGTATATCCTCTTCCCTTCTAAAAATCTCTCTCTCCCTTCCTCCCCACACTGCCCCTCTTTCTCTCTCTCTCTCTCTCTCTCTCTCTCTCTCACACACACACACACACACACACACACACACGGGGGCAGGGGAGGGATATGCTATAGAGCCTATAATCAGGCTCTAGTTTAAATGTACACGGTCTGGGCCACCTGGGTGGCTCAGTCGGTTGAGCGTCTGACTCTTGATCTCAGCTCAGGTCTTGATCTCAGGGTCATGAGTTCAAAGCCCCGCACTGGACTCCACGCTGGGCATGGAGCCTACTTTAAAAAAAAAAAAAAAAAGTACCCAGTCAAAGAGGAGTAATGGATACTAATGTACCTCATCATCTGCCTGTCGCAACCGGGCAACAGCATATCGCCTCACTGTTGGATTGGTATAATGGGAGGATAACAGCTCCAAGGAGTCCTCTACATCCATTGGCTTCCATTTTCCTAGAAGTTCCAATGCCTGTTTGGCCTCCTGAGGTAGATCCCAATTAACACATTTCAAGAATTTAGTCAAAGCCTAAAATCAGAAAAGATGTTAAAATTAGAAACAACAGCCTATTACCTGGGGTAACGAAGGGTCAAGGGTGACTAGGCAGAGTTTCACTTGGTGCTGATGGCAGAGTCACAGAGTCGATGACAGACTGACTCCTTGTGTAGTCAATAAACATAGTTATACATATGATCCTAGAAAAATACTACAGGACAGAGAAAAAAAAAGAAACATGTTCCCTGTAACTTTACATTTTTCAGGTTAAACCACTTACATAAATTCAAGCACTATGAATTTTTAAATTTTCTTTGGCTTTTCATTTTCCTTTTTTTATTTTAAAATAGTGCAGGCCTCAAGACATGGAAATAAAGAGATGAGGCATATTCTCATGAGATGCCTTAAAGACAACCTTCATTTTATAACATCAACATGTGACATAAAATACTGCAGCCAATGAATGAAGAGTCCAAAGTCAAGCAAGGGTAGAATCCCCACCACTAACCTCACTCTCAAACACCTCCCCAGATCATTGGGTTTCCTAGATACTCACACATGAGGGCTTAAACTAAATTAAATATGTACAGCTCTTACACAGAGAAGTAGCTTTTTAAAAAGATAATCAAAAATTCCACAGAAAGAAGCATATAGATAAATACAGAAGCAGCAGCAAATATTCTATGATTCAGCTGCCTGTTCGTAGTGCCCTTCTGGAACCTCACTTCTTTAGACAGGCAGCATACCTATCTAAAGTTTTCACAAGATCATCCAGGTAAGTAAATGACCTTGGAGCATAACACTTATGGTTGCATACATAATAAATGCTCTTTTAAAACAGTTGTATACTTATTTTCCATTAAAAAAAAAAATCTCTATTGTCACATCTTACTACAGGGAACACTTTCCAGGCTGATCCCATTTTCTTCTTTCTGCATGATTTCATCTTTTGAACAAAGATAACTTTAAAATTTTAAATTCCTACTCTGCCCAACCAAAATCTTTTCATTAGTAAACTAATCAAGTTCTCAAGAAAATGTCCTTTTGGACAATAAAACACAATTACTGGTTAGTATGACATAAAATGAACCTTGATGCCCACCCCCTAACTTATTCTTGATTTAACTAAATTAAGCAAAAAAGCACAATGGAGATTATCTAGTCCACTGCTCAAATTGTATATAATCTCAGTGAAGTTAAGTGGCTTACCCATCATCTCAAAATGGTGGACAATCTACACCCAAAATCAGGGTCCACTAACTCTCAGCCCATGCATCTTTCACCAGATGGTTCCCCCCAACATTAAGATACTGCTGTCTCCTAATTAGCTAAACCCATGCCCCTTAGAGACATTATTCCACCAACACTGATCTCCTAAATCCATTCCTATTGGATTCCTATCCATTATTTCCTAGCAATATTTCCTGCATTTTCCCCTCAAGTTGATTCTCACTACACCACACATGTGGAGTTTGGCATAGCCTTCTAGCTAAGAGCCTTAATACCAGTTTTACTTCTAATCATTTCATACAGACTCTCAGAAGCTCAAGTTGGAAGTGATGTTAGAATGACTCTCCGTCAGCAGAAATTCATCTTCTAACATCCCTGCCAAAAAGAGACCTAATATTTATTTAAGTAATTCCAGTGACTAATTTCCAAAGCACCCACTGTTTTTATAGACAGTGAAGCCATTTTTATTTTTTGACTGTAATGTACCAAAAGACAAATGTGTTTTCATGTAACTTCTTCCCACCGATCAGTTTTAATGGGGAGAATGAGAGTAAATTTAACCCCACCACATGGGCAGCTTTTCCAATAGCTGATGATGACTGCCATATGGTTATACTGTGGTTTCCCATTAGATAATAGGATCTAATTTATAAACAAACAAAACCAATATACAAACGTAACAACAAAACCTCAGCTTCTTTCCCAAAACACTTCAATGATATTTCTCACCACAATCCTCTAACTCTCATTAAGTGACCTCTTATTCTTCTTCTATGTTTCAACCAAGCTAACCTATTTTTTACATGACTTTGTCTAACTCCTATCTACAAAGCTCTTAACCCAAATAGTAGCGTCATATTCAAGGCCAGCTTGTCAAAGACTCAACTTTTCCAGTAAGTTTTCAGCAACTCTGAGCTCTTCCTTTAGTAGTTGCCTCAGTTTTATTCTCTTCATTCAAATGATGCTCTTCTAACTGCCAAATGCTTTGGTGGGCATTCTTATCTCTACAATTGGAGTCTGCGTTCCACAACATTAGCTATCCATTTCTTCTGTACCTCCCATGTGCCACTTAGCAGAGTGCTGCCTTCTCCATGTAAGAACACAGACTACCCTTCTAACTTATTCCATGCATTTATTTTTCACTTCTAAGATGTATTTCTATGTTGAATGTCGAAACAAAGCAACACTTCTTAAATAACTACAGTGAAAACTTTTCCATTTCACAGCACATCAGCAGTCTTAATAGAAATGTGTGGATATGTACTTAAAAGCAAATCTCGCAGCATCCTGATGTACTCAATTCAATAACTGAAACAATCTAACCCCCAGATTCTCAGATTTACCAGTAAGATTTATAGATCATGCTGCTGCCAAGGAACTTAAAGCACTGTACAAAAAAATTCACAACTTTATAATGCTGAATGTCACAAATGTAAACAAAGAGGTAGTAGAATAAAGAAAGAAACAAGGAGAAATGAGAAAGGCAGAAAGTGTAAGAATTTGAGGCAATAATAATGATGATACTTAATCTCTGGCCCTTTAAAGATGCTGTATTGATGTATGTAAAGGTACAAGATTCAAATGATGTAATTTTATCCTTAGGGTTTCCACAGATAACTGGAGTGTTTGGGGTCAAATCCTAATTCCCAACTCCATCAATTATTAATTGAGTCATTAGGAGCACACTATTTAACTTTAAATGACTTACCTTACAAGGTTGTGGTAATGATTAAAGTTACTGAATGTAAATGTTTAGAACAGTACTTTATAACAAATATTTGATGTTAATTATTTTATCATCTGATATCACTGTTATTCTATTTCTGATGTTGAGTCAACGTCAAATGTTAACATTAACACATTTATTGCCATGTTTTATATTAATAGCAATATTTTATTAACCTCCCTTCTGATCTTAGAACCTCCCCACTATTATCTCCTACTCTTAGAATCATGTTCACAATCACTTCAGAGCTGAAAAAACTACATTCACCATATATATTTCAATTTTTAACGTCTACCAAGTAAGTTATTGGAAATTTCTAATTTGTTGCTAAAGAGAAACCCATTCCTCTACTCGGGACACTTCTGACAACAAATGTATGGTTTTCCACACCAAACAATTCCTTAATTCTCTGAGGACATGAACCAGGTGTCCCACAATCTAACTCAATTTGAAACTACCTTGAGTTACTAAAGATTCCATAGGTTAAAGGGTCAGTCTCACAAAACTGCTTCCCATTTCAGATGCTGATTGCAAACTTGGGGTCCCCAGGTTGCCCACACTTCTGTCTGACGTGGCTACAAATCAAAAGTTACCAACAACACATTCCTCAGGTTTCGTAATTTGCTATAACAGCTCACAAAACTCAGAGAAATATTTTACTCATTATTGCCAGTTCATCATGAAGGATACAAAATGAATAACCAGATGAAAAGGTACACTGGGCAAGGTGTGGAAGGGTCCCAAGCAAAGGAGCTTCTGTCCCTATAAAAGTCTGGGTGTGCCACTCTGCTGTCACATGGATGCATTCACCAACCCAGAAGCTCTACAAACCCTGCCATTATAGGTTTTTATGAAGTTTCCATTACGTATGATTTATTAAAATTTCTGGCCAGTAATGATTAATGCAATTCCTAGTCCCTCTTCCAGAGGTTAGGGGGTGGGGCTGAAAATTCCAACTCTCTAATCACTTGGTTGGTTCCTCTAGCAACCAGCCCCCTCAAGCAAGAGTCATCTTACTAGGATAAATTCTGGTACGGTTGAAAGGGGCTTATTATGAATAACAAAAGACACTCCTCTCATCCCTACCACTAAGGAAATTCTCAGGGCTTTAGAAACTCTGCCGGAGACAAAAACCAAATATATATTTCTTACTAGATCACAATATCACACTGGTGCTTCTAATACTTTAGACTCGAAATTGAAAATATCTCCTCACCATGCTCCTTCCATTTGCCCTATTTCCTTATTTCAGGCACTCAAGCCTAACTCCTGGGAGGTATCACCAAGTTATTTTATACATTCTCCTCTCCTTCCCTTGTCTTCCAATATCACTCTTAAAAATCATACCATGAGCCTCCTAATTAGGTCTCTTTTTTCATTCACAGATCTGCTCCAATCCACCCTGGCTTGACTTCCTTAAAACATTACTTTTTTTTTTTTTAAGATTTTATTTATTTATTTATTTGACAGAGAGAGACACAGCGAGAAAGGGAACACAAGCAGGGGGAGGGGGAGAGGGAGAAACAGGCTTCCTGCTGAGCGGGGAGCCCGACACGGGGCTGGATCCCAGGATCCTGGGATCATGACCCGAGCTGAAGGCAGACTCCCAACGACTGAGCCACCCAGGTGCCCCTAAAACATTACTTCTTAAGACACATTTTTTTTTTCACATTCTGTCGCTTTAGTGGTTTCCTACTGCCAGTGAAATCCAATTCCCAAGCGTTGAATTCAAGACTCAAACTTTCTGTTTCATAACCATTCACACAACTTTTTGTCTCTGAACCTAACACACTGCCTTACTCATGCTTTTCCTCCCCATGAAAAATGATCATCAAATAAAAATATCATCAAAGCTTATTCAAACTTTAAGACCTATTTTTGCTCTGTGAAACTTCCTTCATATCACAGCACATTGAGCTTGTTCTACTCTACATTTGTATTATAGTAATTACCTAAATGTTTATTGAGAGTAACCTTTAATCAATTATATGCTTATGCTTCTCCATTTTGATTGTGTAGAAATATCCTTTCCCTAAAACAGTTTTAATTTATATGTAGACAGAGAAACGGTATTTCGAAGCCCAGAGTCTTGAATAATACTAGGCCAAGAGTGGTAACAAAAGCTGGCTGAACTGAATTCATTTCTGTTACAGTTCGTCATCACCTTTTTGACAGGCAGCACAAATATGGTTATTGTCCTGATGTCACTGTCTCAGTAGCTACTTCAGAAACAGCCTCACAGGAACATTCAGGGCATCACTATTATCTTCACCACATGTGACTCTTCCTACTGCTTTTTTCCCCCAAAGATAATAAAAAGGCATTAAGAAAGTTATTTTCAATTAACATTTTTATAAGAAGAAGCCATTTACCATTTACTGGTTTGGAAAGTTACAACATTCACATTTTGGATTTCATAAAAATAAGTCACTTCCTACGTAGTATGAACCACAAATTTAAAAATTCTTCCTAAATTTCATTGGTTTTGCTAGACAAAGTGGTTACTGTTAACTTTTTAGGTGCAACATCAAATCCAGACTAGAGGGTTTTCATCCAAAGTACTTAAGACAGGTCATTTACAAAAAAATAGGTGGAAAGACCAAATTTAATTAAAAAGTAAGTAAGAAGTATAACTTTGCAAGAACTAATTTCTACCAATTTGTTTTCTGAGTACTGTTTTCTCTCCAGGAAATCTTTTCAGCCTTGGGGCCCAAATGCCAAATAACTTAAATCAGTATCTGAGAAACTGACACTGAAAGAATTTCTTTGTGTAAATAAATTAAAGGACAAGGGTACCAGAGTATTTGTTTTCTACAAAACCCATTTTAAATTATTACAAAGATACAAATGTGGCTGTGTGAATAATTCTTTTGGTCACTTCAAGGCCAATATATATATTTGGTTTACTGAAAAGTGCTTCCCAAACATTAAAAAATATCGTTTGCTCTACTCTAGTGATCATAAGAATCCTATAATATGTCCTGAGAATTGAAGTTTCATCACCCACCTTTCGAAAAGTTGAAACCAACTAGTTAAATGAAACTTGTCACACACTTTATATCACTTGAGCATTTTATTTCCTTTGCACATATCTAGAAGTAATTGAATTTCAGTGGGAAGTGACTACTTGTTTAAACAAACAATTTTTCTTGCAAGCCTTTCTATCTAAGGCAGTTCTGCTCTGTAAATCTTCTCTATGCTTCTTGAACCCATACATTCTAACAGGTTTAATTCAATTTCTCGCTGTATATTTTAGAAAACACTGTGCTATATTCAAGATGCAATTGCTAGGACCAAGGTTATTCTTCATTTAACTGAGTCTCATGTACTAACTCAATCTTTTTATAAAACACAGAATCACAACATCAGTTTCTACTGATGAATATTTCCTTTTTTGCAGTGATGAAGAGAATAACACTCAAAGCTACAGTAAATTTAAAATTCTTCTCTCACTCTTGTTAAGGATGTAAAGAAGAGTTAATATGATTCATCTACAAAGAATTTCCCAAGGCATCAATAAAAGATAAAGAAGAAAAGCTGGAGAGTTAAGATGAGCTGCAAATGAATTTTTATCTTTACTTCAGAAACTAAAAGAAATGCAATTGTTTCAGAAAAACAAGTTCAACAAAGCAGCTAAAGACTGTCTCATGAGATTGTAAAACATATTCATTCATTCTTATATAATTATATAATAGCTTTCTGACAGATGTTAATTTTCCTGACACTTCTATGTTTTGTCCCCAACACGTTGCAGAACAGCTGAGGCACATGCATAATGTTGCAAGTATTTTCTCTACAGTCCACTTTTCTACGGCTTCCCTGACTGAGCTTGCTTCTAACTCAGAGATGGGAGCACATTAAGAGGTAGCATCTCTAAGCTCTGTGCTGCTGCGTGGGTCTCCTCATCTGTAGAACACCAACATTAACACTGATACTGTGGGGTTGCTGTGGGACTGAAAAGATCCCTGGCACACCATGGCTGGTGAATAGATACCGGTTATTATTACTCTATCTTAAGAGTTAATCCTTGAACCTATGTTCTAAGAAATTACAGGCTACTTTAAGTACTAAAAGAGACTTAGAAGTTCACAATTATTTAATCAACTCATATTATATATGAAAAACTAAAATTCAGACAGGTGAAGTGATAGGTCAGTAGTCAAAAAGCTTCTTAGAGGCAATAGTAAGACTCAGAACCAAGTCTCCAGACCCAAATCTACTGCTGACTAATTTATCATAATTCTCTCTCCAGAAACTTCATCAATTCCTTGGTTTCATTAAGAAAAGCAAATGTCTAGGGGCGTCAACCAAGCTTCCAAAGCAATTCTCCTAACCTTACATAGTAAGAATAAGTACAAGTGCCAGAAACTGAACCCAAGTCTCTCTGACTTAACCCATTCAAACTATGCATCTATGCATAATCTGGCACCAACAAACTGGTACCTGTGTCTTTGTGTATATACCCTTTGTAATATTTAAAAAAATAAGGTATCATACATATTGCCCTATAACATTTGTTTTTAATTTGACAGTAACACTCTATTTCCATGGCAGTTTAACTTCATCTTATTCATTAGCAACAAAGTTTACAGATAAATCTGATATATAAAAATATTCAAGATACTCACTTTTTCTTGATTAGTAAGATAATATCTAAACTTCCAAACAAGATCTTGTTCTTCATATGTGAGTTGCTTGGTTGGTGGATAACTCACAATAATCTACAACAAAGAAAAAAAAAAACTACTTTTGTCAAATATATTCTTCCTATTTCCATTTCATTAAAAATTTTTCACTTATTTAAATATTTCTATAATAGAACTTTTATAGAAGTAGGGAGAATGCACATGCAGCAGAATAAAACTAAATTTGCTGTACTTAATAGTCTAAAAAGGATATTATTGGAGTGCAGGGGGAGAAAAAGATGAAACTTAAAAAGTCACACTCCATATAAAAATCTGTAACTACAGAGCTCATTTCATTCAACCAAAAATAAACCAAATCAAAATAACAGAAGTCCCCTTTAGATAACTGAGTTAGTTACAGATATTGTTATAAACAATAAACATTTTCCTTATCAAGTCAACACACACAACGCACGTGTGCACACCAAGACTTCTCTCAGACAATACCTTAGGGCCAGTTTCTAAGACAGCTATATCAAGAAAGTATATACTATTTGTAGCTCTGCCTCCAGTGTTAATATATTTTCTTAGTCCCAAAATGATTTAAAAAAAAACAGAAACAAAAACTACAGAAAAAGCAAATTTGTTGAAATTATTATACAGATTTCATTACCCTGGAAAAAACATGCACCTGAATCACTTCCAAATGAAGTGGTTATCAGATCAGTTGCAACCAAATTACACGTTTCATTTTTTTATATTAATAGTTTATAAATTCTCTTACATTTAGTTGATCTCTTGTGGCAGCATTAGGTTTGAGATCATGGTCAGAAGGTCCACTTCTTAAACTCCGGGCAAGCTTGTGGTGTTTGCTCTCAACTAAATTCTCCTATAAATTATTTATAAATATTAATCGATTATGTAAACATCATCAAAAGTTTCAACAGCCAATTAGAAATGAAAAAATAAATAGTTGCTTACTTAAGACCATTTTATAATACTTAACATTTTATTCTAGTTACAACTTTTGTCCCCTATGTATTTTTTTAAAAATATCACCATTTTTTTCATCTCAGGTCATGATTTCATAGGTCCTGAGATAGAGCCCCGCATCGGGCTCCACCCCCAGAGGGCAGTCTGCTTGAAGATTCTTTCCCTCTGTCCCTCCCTCCATTCTCTCTCTAAAATAAATAAATAAATCTTAAAAAAAAAAAAAGAAAATTAAATTGGAAAAAAAAAATCACCATTTTGTGATAGGGAAACTAAACATGGCTTATGCTTCACTAGTGCCATAATAAGCATTTACCATTCCAGCTTCTTAAAACATCTCATAATACCCCTCATTCTCCATATATTCAAGGTTTTCACATCCTCTACCCACTCAGATAAAACCTTCACTCTAAAATCTTCCCTGACAACCCAGACTAAAGCATTCCTTCTTCCTATGAGCTACTAGTGACCTTGGGATATCACTGTACTATCATCTTAACAGTTCAACTGCCAGTAGTGACTGACGGCAGGGACAATGATCATAATGGTTGAATATACACATATTTGGTGTGAACTATTTTACCTATGGCCAAAATCATTAGTTTTGAACATACACTCTTTGCTTAAAGAGATTTATTTTACTTATTTTTGCATCTGTGAACTGTCTTCTCATGTCTTTCTCCCTTCAATTGGTTTTTTGCTGCTTTGTCACTTGTTTTTTTGTTTGTTTGTTTGTTTTTAAAGAGCATTATCCATGTACCACTTTTTTTTTTTTTAAGATTTTATTTATTTATTTGAGAGAGAGAATGAAACAGAGAGAGCACGAGAGGGGGGAGGGTCAGAGGGAGAAGCAGACTCCCTGCTGAGCAGGGAGCCTGATGCAGGACTCATCCTAGGACTCCAGGATCATGACCTGAGCCGAAGGCAGTCACTTAACCAACTGAGCCACCCAGGCACCCCTGTCACTTGTTTTTAAGAATTCTTCATATATTAGCTATTCATCCCTTTGTGATGTATGTCAAGAAGAGTTTCTTCCAGTTTGTCTATTGTCTTTTGACTTTGTTACGGTGTTTTGCCATGCAATTTTTTTAATGTAGTCAAATTTATTAATCACTTCTTTTACTGCCTCTGGATTTTGAGTCATTGTTAGAAGTGTTTCCCTACACTGAAAGTAAAGTACTAGTAAGGCTTCGTTTTTTTTTTAATACTTAAATCCAATCCCTGATCTATTTGGAATTTTTCTTTATGGGTATGATGTGAGGTATGGGTCTGATTTAATTTTATCTTTTTCCAAATGGCTAATCAGTTCCCCAGCACTATGTTCCAATGATGAAATGTCACCTTTATCATATTTAGGATGTTTCCAAAAAATTCCCAAGTTGCGTTTTTTTCTCATTTTTTATACTCTTTTTCCCCTGTCTGTTCCTTTGATGTTGGGCCATCGGTCATTACTTCCTGTTTTAATGACCTGTATTTACCTCCCTCATCATGCTTTTATCTTCCAATATGCTACTTTAAATTCACTTTGGTCTGATTAGGAAGGTAACTAATCCAATTATAAACATAAAAAATAAGAATAAAATGATTCAGGGTGATGTCACGAGTTGTGTGAGTATCATGGTATCTATTATGCTACGAAAATGATCTTTTGCCTGAAACTTTCTAAATTTAAAGTCATCTCATTAAACCTCTGTTGCAAAGTTAAGAATTCTTCCTGTTTCATATCCCCGAACTAGTATCTCAAAAATTCCATAGATGGGTATCTCAAAATCATCCAAGTCACCATGATCCAAATTAAACAGTTCTAGTAGCTACAACGATCTTCCAGATTTTTTTCAACAAAATCACTCTCCTTAACATTCCCATCCATTGAACCCAGTGTTACATCCTGGTATAAACAAACTCCCCTCCCATATGATGACAATCTTTAAAGTACCTGTTCCCCAAGTTCTCACTTCAAGACTACATCCCCTAACTCTTCCAATAATTCAAATAAATGGTTCCCCAACACTATACTATCCTGACCATATTTTTAGATGTTGATATTATAAAAGTTCCACCTGAACCTGATTCCAGATGGCTAAAAATGGACTTACAAATCACTTTTAGATAACTGAGTTAGTTTCAGATATACTTTCTTAAAAGAAAGTGTATGCTGTGAATCCAAGTCATAATCACTCTGGAGAAAAGCACTTTCATAAGAAATCTGGCAATAACTCACCATAGACATCTGAGGGTCAGGAACCTTTACTATCTCAAAGCTTGTTAAAATTGGAGATGACTCATCACCATCCTGGATTACGGTGTAGTAAGTTAAAAAAAAATTAACAAAATTTAACCAAATGGTAAGAAATAATACATGCTAATGTACACTCCAATGTATTTTAGTTCTATTTAATGAACATCATTCCTCCCTTTTAAAAAGGCATTTTCTTTCAACTGTATTTTAAAATATATATCCACTTTTTACCTGTTGTTGCTAATGAAATATTTGGGAAAAATAAAATCTAACAATAAAAACTTGTTACAGTTTTTAGATATATGAGGTCTAGAAATCAGTAGATTGTTTTTGTCAGTTATTTTTAACTCTGTTTATAATGCTAGCAGGTCAAAAATAGTATGTCCTAATTTTCAAACTTAGAACAAGAAACCACAAAGTATAAATTATGGCACAAGGGATGTGTTGCATCATTTGCAAAAACTACTAAGTAGATGTTGGTAACTTTTCAAATTATCACAACTGAGCTCCATTCAAAGAAGTTGGATTTTAAGCATGGAGTTAACGTTACTGAAATTTATACACAGCTAGAGACTCAGCAGCATTGCTTCTACTCAATACAATGCAAACTTGAATAAGAAGAATTAATCCATCAATTCTTAAGAAACAAAGCTGCCTTATTTTGTTGGTATTATCATTTTTGGTAATTCAGTACAATAAATGTCACTGCATACATACTGGAAAATGCTAAACTAATCAAGGTCAAAATTCATTTCCTCACAACCGTACACTTCGCATCAAGCTTTTCTGTCAATTTCCAAATGCTAGTATTTCCAATGTTAGATGCGTGCAACCAAATCAGGAGAGACTGAAAGAAGGGAAGTATTGGGACTTGACTTTAGTTCAGTAATTGAGTCCTACAGAAAACCACAAATTCCCACAGCCGTTGTTTAACAGGCTGGTTCTCAGTCACAACACCAGAAAACACATTTATCAGCCCAACTGTGACAAGTAATCTTCACTAAGGCTATCTGTCACAAAAGACAGGTGACAAGAAAGTCTATTTCCATTAGATTCAATACACTGGCCCAGCAATCTTTACACTAAGTGGAAATATGACAGGGTAGGTAGACAGGCATTAATTTACGAGCAATTTTCAAGAAGCAGTAGAAAGGGGTTAAGAACCTTTTCAAAAATACTTGAAATTCTTCTAATTTTTATTCTGTTATTATTTCATCTATTATCAAAGCTGTCTTTCAAACGATTCTTCACATCTCTTATGTTTGAAAGTACCATTTCCACTAGCATGTTTTTGCAATATAAACCGCATAGGGACAAGAAATAATGCGTTTAATTACATATAGTATAAAATGTAAAATGTGATTTTATTAAAGTGACAAAACAATTTCACTCACCTATATTTCCCCTTCTTTTTAATGTAGTTTTTCTAATGAATTAATAAGCAATGTTAAATAGTCTATCTTCCTAACTTCTTTTTACCAAAGACTATCATTTACAAAATAAAAAACTGAAACAAGTTAACTTTTCCTAACCTTTTACTAAAGGGAAGGGATAGAAGCTAAAGACAAAAAAGTATGTGTTAACTTGAAAAGTACCAGAAAAATGATCATAAATTAACTACACAAACCCTAAAACTCCATTATGAAAACTTCTTTCAAGTAGTAACTTACAGTTATGAAAAAATGTATATTTTAAAAAATCACTATGACAGCTTTAATAAATAACACTAAAGCATAAATATAATTTAGAAGTGTTGCTTCTAATAAACAAATATACTGCATATAAGCTTAGCTATATACTAGAAGAAATATTATTCCATTATGCCATGTATCAAAAGTCTGTCCTCACTCACATTGATTTAAGCACCTAAGTATTTCCACAATAATACCTGGTTTATGTAGTTCTGAACTACGCATGCAATTCTTTCTATAGTCCTTAAATTAAGACCCTTCAACAAGCATTTAAGGCACAGATATTTTTCAAGTAGCGACATATCAAACACACAACTACTTTCTTTTGGATAATGAGCAGACCAGAGCCAATCCATTAAGTACATACTTGTTATCACCCAGCCTACTGAAAACATGTTTTTTTTAATTCTGCATTTATTATATAAATATATATTCAGGACGTCTTTCATAAGCATACTTACGTTAGGGTCACCCATTATATATACAAATTCAAATAGTAAGCATACCCTTAACTTTCAACAGCTTATCACTTAAAAACAGATTCCCTTTTTATTTTTCAAATGAATACTAATTGCTAATAAAGCTATTGCTTTAATGCCCTACTTGCCAATTTGCAGAGCAATTGATCAAAAAGTTTTTAATCTGTTGCATATTTATTGACTTCTGGAACCCAGAACTGCATTACATGAATGATCGGCTTTCGTAATCTTGTTGTAGCTCCATGATCTGACTTGTATATATACAAACAGCGGCTGCTGACTGCTGTCTGCTGCTATCCTGGAACCAAAGAATTCATCTCAGCAGGTACAACAGGAATTCTTTTTAATGTTTCCCTTCCCCTCTACTTCAGAGACCATAAACAGTTCCAAGGCAAATACCTTTTCATAATAAACAATACCATATTCCTTATCATCACACTTGACACATCGAAACTCAACCATCAAGTACATGAAATTAGAACTTCGTTTCTCACTCTAAAAAAAAAACAAAAAAAAGAGAGTTTTTTATGAAAAATCATGATCTTCGCCATTCCCTTAGAGGAGCAGTATGCATCATTATTTCCAATTCACTAATACATGATCTATCAAGTACAACTTCAAACCGTAACAAATTTTTCTTTCATTATCATAAACAACCTTCACAAGTTTTTCACAATTTATAAGTGGTCTTAAGATAACTGGCAATCATTTGTCAATTTTTATCAATATACTTTAAACATAGTGGGAAATAGTTAACTTTTTCTCCAACATAACAACATGTCCCCTTCAAAAAAAGGAAACACTAGGACAATAATAAAGTGAAAATAAAAGAAGTCTAAAAGGGTGATAAATCTTAAACCAGTTTTAACAATGGCTTTAAATCTTAATATATAAAATCATAAAGGTCTAAAGAAATCACTTAAATTATAGAGCTTTATGACACATATTATAGTCGAATTATGGTAATGGCAATGCTCTCCTATCTTTCAAAGAACAGGGGTGGAAAAGGTGAGTAGGGCTCGACAAAGTGAGCCCTAACACTGCCTTTTCTATACCAAAGGCTATCTAAGTTGAAGAGCAGAAAAATATAAGTAAACGTTTTTATTTAACTATTTTAGGAATGTGACTATTATAAACATTCAAAAAAATAAACTTTTCTTTCAGTTTCGGTATATGAGAGTGTATTATGAATAAATTTAGAAAAGAAGCCCAGTTTATTCATACTGAATATAAACACTGTTAAACACAACTAATTTTTTTTTAAAAAATGCACAATAGTAGAATTTAACTTTTATAAGTGTTCGTTATAAAATTAAAATTTCTCTCTCTTTCAACCCACTAAAAATCATTCAGAGAATATAAAATAAGTCAGTTATGCCCTGTGGTGATCACAATAAATTAGGCATATCACAAAAACTGATATTCCTCTCTGCTAATGTGATTAAAATAATTGTTCTTTCTACTCTCCAGACACAGAATGTTAAGCCACACATCTAGTATTTCAGTATAAATATATAAAAAAGAAAAAATTTTGTTCTAACTTTTGGAAAGTTTCATGGAAGCCATCTTTTAATTAAACATATTCTAGACCAATAAACAAGATCAAGAAACAAATAAATGACTTTGAACCATGTAACTTTACTAAGGGTGCAGAGTCTTATATGTAGTATAGCACATAAAACACATAGTATCTTAACTGGGGACAGGGATTACTAACAGTGACTTAAGGTAACTGAAGTAAAGGGGCAGCACTGTGTTGAAAGAATCCAATACGGAACTGAACCTAAACATAAGCTGCCAAATGGAGAGAGAACACACAAGTGAAGCATCAAGCTTAATACCAGCTTCACTTGTATAATACTTAGTACACTTACGATGGCCACTGCCTACTTCATGGTTCAATATAACATTAAAAGATAAGAAAAACAGGGCACCTGGGTGCCTCAGTTGGTTAAGCGACTACCTTCAGCTCAGGTCATGATCCCAGGGTCCTGGGATCGAGTCCCACATTGGGCTCCTGGCTCAGCGGGGTGCTTCTCCCTCTGACCCTCTCCCCTCTCATGTTGTTTCTCTCTCTCTCTCTCTCAAATAAATGAATAAATAAATAAATAAAATCTTCAAAAAAAAATAAGAAAAACAGATATCCCAAGTTTTCCAATTATTAACACAAAACTCACAACTACAGGTTATTCTCAATGTTCTCACATTTGTGAGATAACCTGGCAATAAACAATGCTTCTTAAAAAATCGTGACTTAGACATCTGGGAAAACTATTTGGGGGGAAAAAAAAGGGATACAACCCACCTCATTTATCATTTCTATTTCTCTAAATGTCAATCTGTCCAGCCAATCTACTTTCACCATGTGCCCTTGTCGATGTGCTTTGGTGAGCTGCAGAACAAATATAATGAAGAAAATTTTAACACAGATTTCACAGAAAGGAGGATAAAAATGGTAATGACCATCAACATGATACTGGAAGTACTAACTAATACAGGAAGACAATAAAAAGGAAATAAATGGTATACAAATGGTGAAGAAAGAAATAAAACTGCATTTATTTGCAGATGACATGATCATCTATGTAGATATAAACAAAGAAAGGTCAAAAACTCCAGGAACTAATAAGCAATTATGGCAAAGTTGTAGGATACAAGGTTAACAAAAGAAAGTCAATCTCTTTCCTATATACCAACAATAAACAAGTCAAATTTGAAATTAAAAACACAATACCATTTTACATTAGCACCCCAAAAATGAAACTGGTATGAATCTAACAAAACATGATCTATATGAAGAAAACTAAAAATCTATGGAACAAAATCAAAGAACTAAATAAATGGAGAGATATTCTGTTCATGGATAGAAAGACTCAAAACAGGGGCGCCTGGGTGGCTCAGTTGGTTAAGCGACTGCCTTCGGCTCAGGTCATGATCCTGGAGTCCCGGGATCGAGTCCCACATCGGGCTCCCTGCTTGGCAGGGAGTCTGCTTCTCCCTCTGACCCTCTCATGCTCTCTCTGTCTCATTCTCTCTCTCAAATAAATAAATAAAATCTTTAAAAAAAAAAGAAAGACTCAAAACAGTCAAGATATCAGTACTTCCCACTTGATCTATAGATTCAGTACAATCTCAGTCAGAATCCCAGCAAGACATTTTATAGATATCAACAAACTGATTCTAAAGTTAATATGGAGAGGCAAAAGACCAAAATTGCCAACACAGTATTGAAGAACAAAAAAATTGAAGGACTGACACTACCCAACTTCAAGACTTAATATGGAGTTACAATAATCAAGACAGTTTGGTTTTCACAAAAGAATAAATAAACAAATCAATGGAGCAGAAGAGAAAACCCAGAAATAGATGCCATAAAAGGAGTCACCTGATCTTTGGCAAAGGAGCAGGGGCAATATAATGGAGCAAAGACTTTTCAACAAATGGTTTTGGAACGAATGAGAGTTCCACATGAAAAAAAAAAGGAACTAGACAAGGAACTTACACACAAAAATTACGTCAAATGGATCACCTAAACGTAAAATGCAAAATTATAAAACTCCTAGAAGATAACATAGGATAAAATCTAGATGAACTTGGGTATAGAGATGACTTTTTAAATGCAACACAAAGGCACAATCCATGAAAGAAATCATTGACAAGCTGGACTTCATTAGAATTAAAAACTTCTGCTCTGTGAAAGACACTATCAAGACACTACGCCACAGATCAGAAGAAAATATTTGCAAAAGACACACTTGATAAAGGACTGTTACCCAAAATATACAAAGAACACTTAAAATTCAATTAGAAAATAAGCAACCTGGCTAAGAAAAATGTGCCAAAGAACCTTAATGGACAGCTCATCAAAGAAGACACATAGATGGCAAATGAGCAATATGTCAAGGAAATGCAAATTAAAACAAGACACCACTAAACACCTATTAAAATGGCCAAAATCTGTAAACACCTACAACACCAAATACAGATGAGAATGTGGAGCAACAGGAAGTCTCATTCACTGCTGGGAATTTACTGCTACACTGGTAATGTAAAATAGTACAGCCACTTTGAAAGACAGTGTGGCATCTCCTTACAAATTAAATATACTCTTACCATACGATCCAAGAATTGCATTCCTTGGTATTCACCCAAATGAGCTGAAAACATGTCCACACAAAAGCCTGAACATGGATATTTATAGCAGATTTATTCAGAACCACCAGTACTTGCAAGAATTAAGATGTCCTTCATAGGTGAATAGACAAATGTGGTACATTCAGACAATGGAATATTATTCAGTGCTGAAAAGAAAGGAGCTATCAAACCATAAAAAGATATGGAGGAACGTAAAGTATATATTACTAAGTGAGAGAAGCCAACCTGGAAAAACCACATACTGTATGATTCCAACTATATGACATTCTGGAAAAGGTAAAAGTATGGAGACAATAAAAATATAATCGGTTGCCTGGGGTTAGCAGGGGAAGAAGAATAAATAGGTGGCAGAGAACTTTCAGGGCAGTGAAGCTACCCTGTATAATACTATAATGATGGATAGGGGCACCTGGGTGGCTCAGTCAGTTAAGTGTCTGCCTTCAGCTCAGGTCATGATCCCAGGGTCCTGGGATCGAGCCCCGCCATCCAGCTCCCTGCTCAGCAGGGAGCCTGCTTCTCCCTCTCCTCCCCCCTCGTGCTCGCTCTTCTCGCTCATGCTCTCTGTTGCTATCTTTGTCTCTCTCTCTCAAATAAATAAATAATCTAAAAAAAAAAAAAATACTATAATGATGGATAAGTGTCACTATATGTTTGTCCAAACCCAAAGAATGCACAACACCAAGAGTGAACCCTGGGAAAAACTATGAACTTTGGGTGATTATGATGTGTCAATGCAGATTCATCAGTTATAACAAATGTACCACTCTAGTGGGGGATGCTGATAATGGGGGACACTATGCAGGTATGGGGACAGACAGCATATGAGAACTCTCTGTACCTTCCTTTTAATATTGCTGTGAACATAAAACGGCTCTATAAAAATAAAATCTTTACAAGTCTAAAAAAAAAAAGGATAGTAACGTCACCTTTGCATTTGATACATTTTTGTATGTAACAGAAACCATATACAACTATCAGGATAAGAAATGGACTTGGCTAGAGACTAATCATTATATTTTTTAGGAAAAAAAAAACCTTAAAAATTGTTTAAAGGCCCACAATCTGCCATTTAAACATGTTAAAAAATAATGAAGCCTTTCCTAAAAGTATCTCCATGTTCTACATTTCTTATATTTTGATTATAAAGAGAGAGATTTATAATAAGAACAGTTTCTCAAATGGGAAATAAACTACTTTGTCTATTTCCTTCCCATCTCTCAATCTAAAAAAAATTATAAAATATAAGTTACATACAGTAAGGCATTTCTGAGGCCTATAATTTAATACTCCAAGATTTAAGGGTATAGGTGTGCAAGCATGTTTTAATTTTAAGAAGCAGTGATTAAAGCATTAACAATAAAAAAGAATTAGTAGTAAGAAAATAATTTCTGGAGGTGCAGTTGGTAGAGCCCTCTGAAGATCTTACATACCAATCTAACACCTTTGGTTTCAGAAATTAAATAATACACTGACGCTTCAAATCCACAGAGAATTCAAGACAATTTCCAAGGTTCTCAAATTGGAAGAAGATTTTGTCTTAGAAAGTGTAATTTAAATACATCATTATTCATGTTTCAAAACCTCTCTTTCTTTTTAAACAAGCTCATAGCATAAAGCAAAACTGAGCAGCAAAGCCTGACACAATAGTTTGTATTTATCGGTCGTCTTCCTTTCCATTATATATGTTATGATGGTATTCCTACAAGAATGCCAAACACTGCCATCAATTATCTCTCAAAGAACTAAAAATCTTCACCATCAATATTCTTTATCTTCTTCAACTAAGAAACTCTCATCACAACTATGTGGTCATACTATTTCAGAAGTGAAAACAGTAACTTCATATAAAAACATTTGAAGATCATTGTAATATAAAAATATCAGCTTAGCTTTCTTCCAAATAACAAATTCCTTTTCACCTGAGGTAATTTCTAAATGAGAAAGAATAAGGCAACCTAAGCGCTTAGCATAATTCCTCATACAAAACAGGGACTAAGCATTTTGCTGGCTCTGGTTTAAGTTTAAACTGCAGAATTGGAAAGTTGTCACTCAAAATGTCCACTTAGCCACCTGCACTATTTATTTATTACTATGTAACAAAGCACCCCAAAACTGAGTGCCTTAAAACAATAATCAGCTTATTATTTCTCATGATTCCTGGAGAAGTCAAGAAGCCATCTTCTCATGGGACATCTAGATTTTTTTTTTCCTACTGGCCAACAGTCTCTCATGAGACTACGTCGTTTTGGCGGCTGGAGCTAGAATGTCCAAGATAGCTTCACTCACATTTTTTTTTTTTTTTAAAGATTTTATTTATTTATTTGACAGAGAGAAACACAGCGATAGAAGGAACACAAGCAGAGGGAGTGGAGAGGGAGAAGCAGGCTTCCCGCCGAGCAGGGAGCCCAATGCGGGGCTCAATCCCAGGACCCCGGGATCATGACCTGAGCCAAAGGCAGATGCTTAACAATTGAGCCACCCAGGTGCCCCTTCACTCACATTTCTAATACCTTTGTGGGAAAATGTGGGCTCAGCTGGGAAACCAGGGTGGTTGGGCCCCTCTCTTTCTGCATGTACGCTCAGTGCTGCTCCCTCTCCAGGTGGTCTTTCAGTACAAGCAGTCCAACAGGATACCCAGACTTCTTACATATGGCTCACTGTTCCCAACAGTGCAAAAACAGAGAAGCTATCAAACTGTCTTTAATGTTCAGGCCTGGAACAGGCATAGCATCACTTCAGATGGACTGTATTAGTTTAAAAAAAGTCACAGAGCCCCTACGACCCAGCAATCGCACTACTAGGTATTTACCCCAAAGATACAAATGTAGTGATCCAAAGGTACACCTGCACCCCCATGTTTATAGCAGGAATGTTCACAATAGGCAAATTATGGAAAGAGCCCAGATGTCCATCGACAGATGAATGGATAAAGAAGATGTGGTATATATATACAATGGAATACTACTCGGCCATCAAAAAATGAAATCTTGCCATTTGCAACAACGTGGATGGAACTAGAGGGTATTATGCTAAGCCAAATAAGCCAATCAGAGAAACACAATTACCATATGATTCCACTCAATGTATAGAATTTAACAAACAAAACAGAGGAGCACAGGGGAAGGGAGGGAAAAATAAAACAAGATGAAATCAAGAGAGGGAGATAAACCATAAGAGACTCTTAATCATAGGAAACAAACTGAGGGATGCTGGAGGGGAGGGGGGATGGGGCAGCTGGGTCATGGATATTAAGAAGGCATGTGATGAGCACTGGTTGTTATATGCAACTGGTGAATCACTGAACTCTACCTCTAAAACTAGTAATATGCTATATGTTAATTAACAGAATTTAAATTTTTTAAAGTGTAAAAAAATAAAAATAAAAAGTCACAGAGCTAGTGCATATCCCAATGTGGAATGGAAGTATGAGTACTGAGAGGCATGTTTCACTGAGGGTCATCTTTGGAGACTAGCTAGTACAGCATTTACTTATTGGAAAGTCCAAACACACAATACAATTGACTGCTCAATTGCAAAAGAGCTGTGGGAAAGAATCTGGAGATGGCAGTCAGCTCTTGGCTAGACTTCAGGCAATAGGGAAAGCCTAGAATTAGCTATCACAATTCCTAAATTATTAGCCCTGCCTTCCTCTCCAAAATAATCTCCCACAACTCCAACTGACATGCTATACTCCAGCCACCCTTTCCAGTTCTTCAAACCATAAGGCATTTTACTTTGAAGACTCACTCAATACAGATGAAATGATTAAATACTAGATGGAAAATTTCTCTAAAAATTTTTAAAATTTTTATAAAATTATAAAGCACTTATGCATCTTATAAGCAGCTGCCATAATTAGACCATCATCTATGTCACTTCATTTCCTATAGGTGCTGATAACGATGGAGACAGACTTGGGTGGTTTTCACCAGTCCAAAGCAGCTGCTAGCTGTCTCCAGTCTGGGTACTTCCACAGAAACTAAAAAACAAAAATGAACTTTAACAATGTATATTTCATTTTAGGTCTGAAATGTCAGTGACCTAGATCTTTCAAAAGAAGAAATCTGCATTCTGTTAAACAGCAGGATAAAACTAGTACAATCTGTTTCAAATTGCTTGTGAAGAAATAATTCTCACTAGGGGGCCCATCCTAGGAAGGAGATAGGTTAAGAAAACAATAAAAGTGCCATTCTCACTTTTTAACACAGGTTTCCACAAAATTCATAAGACACACAGAACTCAGAAGAGAAGCCCACTGTCACAGAAATAATACCATAATTACTGAGCTCTAACTTCTCCAAAAATTACAGCAATGAGTTTTAAAGGCCATTTATATAGAAGAATCTTTTTTTTTTTTTTAAGATTTTATTTATTTATTTGACAGAGAGATAGACAGAAGAGCACAAGCAGAGGGAGTGGCAGAGGGAGAGGGAGAAGCAGGCTCTGCACTGAGCAGGGAACCCGATGCGGGACTCGATCCCAGGACCCTGAGATCATGACCTGAGCCGAAGGCAGACGCTTAACCATCTGAGCCACCCAGGCGCCCTATAGAAGAATCTTTAAGACCCAAATAACAGCATGTCCAGGAAACTGCCTGGAGTACCAACCATGCACTGTCAGACTAAATGCAAAGACGGAAACAATGTCTCAGATTCCTGGGTGTTCAATACAAGTGCTGCACTGTATATCAACTAAGCATAGCTGGGAAAACAAATGTCAAACCTGACAGTTATCCCTGGGAATATAGACTCCCATGATCACAACTCACAGTTCATCTCTCCTTATGTCTTACTAGATAGATTCATATCTGCCCTATTAGACTATAAGCTTCTTGAGCACTAGAGCTATGATGGTTGATAGAACCCAGCACTTATCCATTCAATGAATATATTTTGAAAGGCCTTCTAGTGTAAAAGGGTGATAGATGGAAAACAAATGTTTGTATACTTCAGAATTCTGCTTAAGAGCTTTGGAGAGTGGATGGGAAACATGGTATCAGGGGAGAGGGGGTTAACACTCAAAAGGAAGCTGGAGAAAATGATTCATGCCGTTGGGTCACTTTTCCCTATTATTTATATACTCTCAACATAATTATATATTATTTGATTGCTACTGTAAGCTGCAAACTTCCATTAGGTCCTCTGCACTGAAAGTAAACACAGAATGTTGAACAAGAGAAGCAAGTTCCCTGCCCTCACAGAACTTAAAAGGTAGGAAGGGATGAGTCACTTACATGGTAAATGACCGTATGTGTATCTATAAATTGAAGCAGTAATATGAAAGTACTGAACAGGATGCTGTGACGGAAAATAATGGGGGATCTTGAGAAGGGCTCTCAAGAAAGTAATATTCAAGCAGAGACTAGAAGGATAAAGGAATCAGCCAAACAAACAGAATGATACCTCCCAGGCAAAGGAAAGAGGCTGTCTATCGGCACAACAGTGATGTTCATGTGCCCAGGGATTAAAGGAAGACCAGATGGTAGTCCTCAGTAAATATTTAATTAAATAAATCAAGTTCTCTTGAAGGTGGAAGATAGGAAGATCTATATATACATAAGATGCTTACTGGGAATCAGCTTTCTTGAGGTTCATCATCATCTAGATTTTTCCTTATAGTAGACACTATACTTAAAGCCTGAAGAAGGAAAGGGAAGAGTAAGAAGGACTGAAAAACAGTGTTTATTTATTACAAGTCTGCCCAGAAATCTGTAGTGAGGTAAATGGGGAGAAGAGGAGAGGAGGGGGAGGAAGAGACTCACTGACTCAAAAGGAAACTGGAAAGAAATGATTTCTGCTTTACAAATATTCCTTGGCCGATTTCTCCCATATTCATACACCTACTCTATCTTTATGAAAGACGTCGATCAACATGTATTTATCAAACAATACCAGACACATGGCCCAAGTTCACAGATGCTTTGAAAAGGGGTTATTCTTGTTTATTAAGAGATATGATTGTATAAGAAGTTTAGTGTCTAGCTGTAAACAAGATAAACACATAAGACAGAATATAACTAATAAAAGAACTCAAAGATGTATACCAAACTTTAATCCTGATTTTAAGCACCCACATATACCTTATGACTACATCTGATAACCTGGAAATATAGTATATGAGCAAATCAAATAAGCCATCTAAAAACAACTCAAAAGAACAATCCCCCTCTTTGATTTTCAAGCCAATAGAAAATTTAAAGTGAATAATGGCTTTACAACAGCGCAGAATTGCAAACATTTTGAATATTCAACCATAGAGGACTGTTGAAATTCATTATGGTACACCCATCCACACCATGCAAGTTCTTGGAGTCTTTACAAATCATGTTGTAGAAGTATCTTAAATGACCTGGAACAATTTTGAAACACCATTAAGTGTAAAACTAGGATTCAATTAAACACACACACAATATGATTCCAATTTAAGAATAAATACATATATGTTTATATACCACATATATTTATTTGATTACTGAAAACATATCAACTAAAATATTAATGATGGCTATTTCTGAGCAGAGGGTTAGAAGAGATTTTTATAGTCTTTGTGCTTTACCAATCTTCTTCTAAAAATCTTCTACTTCAAAAAAATAATGTTATTTAAAAACTAAAGTTATTTTAAAAACAATTAATTGTGAGGAAATCTCTGTTGAGAAAACCACTAAAGATTAGCATTAATCAAGATGATGCTAGGGGTGCCTGGGTGGCTCAGTCCTTAAACGTCTGCCTTCAGCTCAGGTCATGATCCCAGGGTCCTGGGATTGAGCCCTGCCCCGCATCGGGCTCCCTGCTCAGCTGGAAGCCTGCTTCTCCCTCTCCCACTCCCCTTGCTTGTGTTCCCTCTCTCTCGCTGTCTCTCTCTCTGTCAAATACATAAATAAAAACTTAAAAAAAAAAAAAAAAAGAAAAGATGATGCTATATGAAGTTATTTCACCTCATAATAAAAACTCAAAAAAAAAGACCTATCTGATTAATTTGAGCATCTAAAATGGAAACCAGGAATCAATATAATTGTTCTCTCTCAAATTATTGCTTCCAAAAGCCTTTCAACTAGGTCCAACTAAAGAACTGTATAAATTAAAAACCACAATTTTTCAATATGTGGTTACTAAAAAACTCCCATATGGAGAAATTTATAAGCTTTATGTATCAAACCTTACTCATGTCAAGAAACTTTATGAGGAGAGTTACAAGATAAATGGATTTTCCTTCCAAAAATGTAGCTCTATAATAGATGATGCTTGGGCCAGATACACATATGCTTTCTTAGGGAATCTAAGGGGGAAAAAAATGACAAAGTTGTATTTTTTTTTCCCTGCCACTGGAATATTAAATGAAAAAAACTCAGTCCGCTCTGTCACCAAAAAGAGAACTTTCAGATTCACAGACCCTATGTGAAAGTTCAAAATTTCTCTCTTGAAACATTTATGAGAATATTGCCCAATAAAAGTGCTTGCTACTACCATATACAAGACTACTTTTCTCCAGCATGATTATATAAGTGGTATTTAATTCAACTACCTCATTATCTTCTTCCTCTAAATTCCCTCAAGTTAAAGGCCAAAACATAACTCTTTCAACTGTAACACTTCCCTGAGCCTAAACTGGAACTGAGCTAAATTAATAAATATTCGTTGAACAGAATACCATTATAGGTCAGCTAATGCATTCACATGAAGCACTATGGCTCATAAATTTCTATGGTTAAAATGTACAATCCTTCAATAAACATAAGACAATGAGTCCTATTTGTATCAAATTAAATACAAGCTATACAGTAATTTATAATTCAAGATCAAATATAGTTGTATATAAGAATTCACTTGAACTGCTAAGATTAAAAAAGGAGCTGTGTGTGTGTGTTTGAGACTTTGTACATACACTTATGTATTTAATTCTTAGGAAGCATAGGAGTTTCTATCTTCCTGATTAATGAAGTCTTAGCTACAAATCTTCAATTTTACTTTGAAACTTTACATGTAAATCTTATTCAGGAAGAGTGGTTTTTGCATCATAAAAGTTTCATTCAGTTAAATTTCTCAGGGATTAATCTAGTCTTAAAAGCATGTTACTTCCTTTTTTTCTGGCAGAAACTATAGCTGTAAAGACAGACAACAGATTTATAGAACATCAATCAATATTCTTTTAGGGCTCAATCTTAACACTGACAAAAACTAATTTAGTCTACTTGCTACCAATGCTTTCAAGACAAATCTAAAAGCTTTGACAGTATTAGACAACAGTAAGCAAACCAAAGTGACTGATAAAGAAGATTCTACCATGTATCATTAGGAATAAATTTATAACAGATTCCCAAATCTTTCTTTTATGACAAAAAAGAATTGCAACACAGAATCAAGTCAAATAAGCTATGTTTATAAAAGTTACACCTATTATTTATATAAAAACCTATAGCTAAGAGGTATTTTTGATGATGTCAGTGGTGCCACTGAACAAGTTTCATAGCCTCGAATAATTTCAGCAGCTGTCATCATAATTCTGTTGTTTATTATTGTCATTTACAAAAGATCTGAGGAAGGAAATAAACCAAAGTGGATGCTTCTGCCTAACTCAAATTTTATAGCAGGATTCTGCTCTTTCGGTTTTAAAGTAACAAATCTCTTCATTAACACTTTTGACCACTGCTTTCCTTTCCCCAAAATGTAGACATTTAAAAAACAGGAGTTTTTGTTGTTGTTGCTGCTGGTTTCTTCTCACGAAAGTACGTTATTAATGACAGACAAAAAACATAAATGGGGTTCTCATTTTTTTGAGCGCTTGACATCATTTCTACTATACTCATTACTATTTTTCATTGTGTTGATGATAATAACAATAATGTCATTTTTATGATTCCTATATAACAGACAGATGGAGTCCAACTGATCACTTTTATCAATGAAAAATATCCACAAATACAAAAATAGCTGGTTATGCAATGAGCCACTGTGAGAGCTAAAATCAGGGGTTTTGACTGCCAGTCTTTCTACCCAGTTATAATGTATCTCATTACTATTTAAATCTTCCATCAGTTTTGGGCGCCTGGGTGGCTCAGTCGTTAAGCGTCTGCCTTCGGCTCAGGTCATGATCCCAGGGTCCTGGGATCAAGTCCCGCATCGGGCTCCCTGCTCCGCGGGAAGCCTGCTTCTCCCTCTCCTACTCCCCCTGCTTGTGTTCCTGCTCTCGCTATGTCTCTCTCTGTCAAAAAAATAAATAAAATCTTTAAAATAAATAAATAAATAAATAAATCTTCCATCAGTTTTGATAGTTCTATTAATTTTAAAAGTATAAAATAAAAGATAATGTCTTCATTTTTCAAAATACCTCTTTGAATAATTCCATGTTTTTCATATGTCTAAAACCTAACCAGAAAATACCATTATGCAAAGTACACGTTTAAGTCACCAATTTGACAATCTGTCCTAGAATTGGTAACCAGAAATGATGTCCAGCTTATAACAACACTCATTTCTTAAATCATATTTCTAAAAATCAAAACATTTGCTAATCTTAGTTTTCCAATATAGGTTCTCTAGATTCCTCTAACATCAAGAGCAGATAAGCAAATAACACTGGGTTTGAGCTCCAATTTCAATAATGTGGAAGACCAAAATAAAGTGAAAATCCTCACACAACAAACAGCTAAAACATATGAATAACAGTAAAATAGGTATAACAACTTAGGTAAGTCTCACAAAAGATGAGTTTGCAATCTAGTTACAACCCAATGAAAGCTAAAGTCAATAGTCATAACAAACAACTGGAATACATCCACCAGAAATTCAGATAATACAATATTAGAAATAAAATTACTATTTCAAAATAAAACAATGACATAAAAAATTAAAACATAAATGAAGGAATCAAACACAAAAAAAAGAACAAGACATGATGACTATATATATATGTACACCTTAATACTGAGTAGAGTAATTCTTCCAACTGTATTCCCCTTTTTCAAACTCAAGTGGTTTTACAATCATACATCAACAAAATCACTGAGATCAATATGACCATGATTATAAAAATTAGAGAAGGAAAGTCAAAGAAAGGAAAGTTACAAGCAATTCTTACTTACATAGATGTAAAATTTCAGCAGAAAATTAGCAAATTGAATCAAGCAATTAAAAAAAAAACAAACAAACACATTGGGATGCCTGGGTGGCTCAGTCAGTTAAGCATCTGCCTTCAGCTCAGGTCATGATCCCAGAGTCCTGGGATTGAGTCTCACATCGGGCTCCTTGCTCAGTGAGGAGCCTGCTTCTCCCTTTGCCTGCCGATCCCCCTAATTGTGCTCTCTCTCTCTCTGACAAAAAAGTAAATAAAATCTTGAAACAAAAAATAAATAAATAAATAAATAACATATCAGGGTGCCTAGGTTAAGAGTCTGACTCTTGATTTCGGCTCAGGTCATGATTTCAGGGTTGTGAGATCAAGCCCCGCATCAGGCTCCGCTAAGCATGGAGTCTGCTTGTCCCTCTCCCTCTACTCCTCCCCCTGTGCACATGCACTCTCTCAAATAAATAAATTAAATATTTAAACAGAACATATCATGATTCCAAGAATATAAGAACAGTTTAACACAGAATACCTATTAGTGTAATCCTTTACATTATTAAGTGTATCAGGGGTCCCCAAAATCAGTAGACAAACTCACAGGACTCAGGGGCAGCTGTAATCACAGCTAATATTTATTACAGCAACACAGTAAGAATATACAGCCAGATGGTTCAGTAAGAAAAAAAGACAAGGCAGGGTCTGGGAAAAGTCCATACATAGGCTTCCTATAGTTTCCCCTCCTTGCCCAAAAAGAAACATACTTGACTATGCTTCTTTCTCAAGAAAGAAATATGCAGCCTAAGAAAGCCCATTTGAGGCTGACTCTAGTTAGAGGTTTTCATCAGGGGCTGGTCACACAGGTGTTCTCTGCTCTCAACTACTTAAGTTCCAAATTCCCAGGAAGAAAGCAGGTATTCACCATCAATCACAACGTACAGAGAGCCTAGGCACAGTCAAACATCTATACCACTTAGGGAATGTTTCAGAAGCTAAGTTTACAAACATCAGCTGAGAGCCATCCCTGCAAGCAGGACCTCCTAAAGATGGCAGCCTCAGGCCTGCTACATTAACTGTTTTGAAAAAAGCATATGGTAAGAGGATCCCCAAATTTTTTTGGTAAGTTTCAACACTCATGCATCATATAAAGTTTTGGTACTATAAAATAGGACTTTCTTAACCTGATTTTTTTTAAAGATTTTATTTATTTATTTGACAGAGAGAGAGCACAAGTAGGTAGAGAGGAAGGCAGAGAGAGAGAGGGAGAAGCAGACTCTCTGCTGAGCAGGGAGCCTGATGCGGGACTCGATCCCAGGACCCTGGGATCATGACCTGAGCTGAAGGCAGCCACTTAACCAACTGAGCCACCCAGTTGCCCCTTTTCTTAACCTGATTTAAAAAATATATATATACCAAGAAGTAATAGCCAACATCTTATCAAATGGTTAAATGTAAGAAGCATTTTCATTAAAGTCAGGAACAAAACAAGGATGCCTCCACTCCTGTTTCTGTTAGACACTATACCAGAGTTTTGTGTACCAGCCATAGAAGAAAAACACAAATGAAAGAAATAAAAATTATTTACAGGTCATTGTCACATAGAAAAGTCAAAAGAACCATTAGACAAACTATTAGAAACAATGAGTTCAGAAATGCCACTGAATGTAAGATTAATAAATAGAAATCAGTATTATTCCACAATTCCTACTATTCCCTCTTTACCAATCTAAAAATACAATTTTTAGAAGACATATACAATAGCAACAAAAACTACCTGAAAATTGGAAACAGAAAATGTATAGATGTTAATCTTTGAAATCCAATAATTTCACTCCTAAATTTCTACACTAAAGAAATCACTTGTGGGCATAAGATGAAATATGAAACAGCATTCACTTCAGCCCTGTAAATATACGAAAAGCTGAAATTGTTGGGAGAACAAATAAACTAATTTACTCATCCATAGGAATACTATATAGCAGTTTAAATGAAAGCACTCAAGCTCTATATATTGACATGGATAAATCTCAACGACATTAAGTTTAAAAAAGTAAATTATAAAACAAAAAGAATGAGGGAAGTTTTAACAAATATCTGTGTTTTTTTTAAGATCTTTTTTTTTAAAGATTTTATTTATTTGAGAGAGAGAGAGTGAGCAAGAGAGAAAACACAAGCTGGAGGTGGGGGGGGTAGAGGCAGAGGGAGAAGCAGACTCCCCACCAAGCAGGGAGCCCAATGCAAGGCTTGACCCCAGGACCCTGGCATCATGACCTGAGCTGAAGGCAGATGCTTAACCAACTGGAAGACCCAGGTACCCCTTAAATCTTTTTTAAAACAATGTGAAACAAGGCAAAATGTTAAATGTTCAATCATGACAATGAAAAATGACAATCATCCAATGACACGGATGTCTATTACATTATTTTATGCATTTTTTATTTGAATTTATAATAAAAATTAAAAACTTAACTGTACACATAATTTTAAAACCCAGGCATTCAACTTGCAAGGACTGGAAAAACTGAATGAATAGTCTGTGAGTGCCTTCTTACTACCTCTTCTCACCAATCTTGGGATTCAATTATCACTTAACTTATTTAGTTAACTCCCTTAGGCTGAAGGACACTTTGATGAGGAAGATAAAACTCAACTAATTCAATTGGGTTATCTCACATAGACCTACTTCTTCAATGTGCTTTTAATGCCTTCAAAACAAAATATAAATATTCTGGGGCACCTGAGTGGCTCATTCGGTTGAGCTGCTGCCTTCGGCTCAGGTCATGATCCCAGGGTCCTCAGATGGAGCCCCTCATCAGGCTCCCTACTCAGTGGGGAGTCTGCTTCTCCCTCTCCCTCTGTCTCCCAGCTAGTGCTCTCACTCTCTCTCTGTCTCAAATAAATAAATAAAATCTTTAAAAAAACATAAATAAATAAAATTAAATTAAATATAAGTATTCTGTTATCCTTAGGTACTTTTTTCTTCCAAATATTAGACAATTCCTGTCATAAATACTTCTTATGTCCATCCCAAATCACCTGAGAATCACTGTTTCTCTTGGGCTGTCTTTCTTTTTAGATTCTCAAATCAATGGAATGTCTTGCCTTTCTCCACTCTTGTTGAAACTGTTTTCTTAGAGTCCAAGACTAACCCCAAACTTGATCCATTATTCCATTCCTTGGCTATAACTGCAATCCCAATGTACAATACAACATCCTTAGTTTTTTTCCAAAGTTCCTATTATCCCCCTTTCATCAACTGAGGTTCCTTCATATTGGCTATAATTTAGAGCTAGAGTAGCCACACTTTGTTTCCTTAACCTTCTAAAAAATTACCCTGTGATCAAGCAATAATTTGACAAAAGCTTGGGCTCAAAAATGAGACTTCATCGCCACTAATTTTCTAGCTGCATCATTTTTTGTGATCACACAAAGAAACTATCAGCACCTTCCCCTCCACAGCTCTAAAATGTTTCCACAATTTTATCAGCATCTGTTTCCCTCCTTTATCTTTAGCAAAGGATTCTCACATGCAGCTGTACCCTGAAGTTCCTACCATATTGTTTCTTTGGACAACATATACTCTCTTCACTGTCATGTTTCCTTTCCTCCTAAACCTTAGTTGTTTGAGGTCTGTAGGTGAAAGAAATCTTAAGAGTGACTGTAAAAAAAAAAAAAAAAGTGACTGTTATTTATTGCTTTTAACTTATGCATTGGTAACAACTGAAGCCACAAGTATTGTTTTTAACTCAGGGGCACCTGGGTGGATCAGTCGGTTAAGCGCTAGACTCTTGATTTTGGCTCAGGTCATGATCTTGGGGTTGTGGGATCAAGCCCCACCTGGGGCTCTGCACTCAGTGCAGAGTCTGTCCCTCTCCCTCTGCTCCTCTCCCCACTTGCTCTCTCTAACTCTAAAATAAATAAATTTGTTTATAACTCTAGTTCATTCATAGCACGTTTGCAATGGGTACTCACTGACCATAGGCAAATCCTGTTTACTAAGTTCCCAGGCACCATTTTTTTATGCCCTACATGCCATTTGACGCTCCCTCTGCCCCTTCTCCTATATTCAATTTTTATCTTCCTGATAAGAAAAACGTATTTTCCATACAAAGAAATCCTTCACAAGCCTTAAATCTTAAAAAAAGTCATATGCTTATCTTTGGAAAGATATTTACATGAAGAATTTAAAGACCTGAATTTAGGTTTTGGTTCAACTTACTAAATATAACACCTTAAATAAATCACTTAACTTCTCTAAGCTTCCATCTTCTCAGGAGTTTAAAAACAATGTATGTTATAAGTCCAATCATTATACTCATTAGAATCGAATGAAAACACATAAGATAAAGTAATAACAACAGCTAACATTTGTTAGTGCTCAGTGATGCCTAGCAATATGAAATCCTTTAAATAGTTTATCTCATTTATATTTAGTCTTCACAATAACTCAAAAAAGTAGACGTTAACTACTATTACTATTGTACAGATGAGGATTTCATGGCTTAGAAAAAGTTAAGTAGCTAATCTAAGATCACAACTAAACAAGAGACAACTGAAATCAAAATGAAAAACCATGTTCAAAGTCATGATTTTAACCACTTCTCCATTTTAGTTCTCAATCTATACTAAAAGGCTTTATAGATATTAAAACACTTTATACATGCAAGGTGATTATCATTATTACTTATTATTATTACTCATAATGCACTAATAGTAACAACAGCGTCAACCTTGTAATACCCTTTTTTTTGTCTCCAACATACAGAAGTATGCCTTCAAGAGAGGTGATGGTGGTGGAGACAAAGAGGGATAATACTGTAATAACTGTATGGTGACAGATGATAACTACACTTATCGTGGTGAGCATTTCATAAAGTATATAAATGTTGAATCACCATGTTGTACACCTGAAACCAATATTGCATGTCAACTACAATTTTTACTTATAAAAATGTTCCCAAAATTTATTTTGCCAAGTAAAGTCATTTTTTAAGTGCTACTATCAAATGAGACATTTTAATACTCAAAAGCACCGAAAGAATGCAATCTTAGAATAAAGTCCCTTACATTGAATAAATTTTTATGAAAACATTTTTTAAAAAAAGAAAAGTTTTCCACATATTTATAATAAAAGTCTCCTCTAATTAATGCCTCTAGACTAGTACCCATTCAATGTAATGCATTCAATGTAAAATATTTTCTTTCAAGGGCAAATGTTTCAGCAGGTTAAAGAGTACTAAAAAATAATTTAAAATAAATAGCCTCGGGGTGCCTGGGTGGCTCAGTCGGTTAAGCGACTGCCTTCAGCTCAGGTCATGATCCCAGGGTCCTGGGATCGAGCCCCGCATCGGGCTCCCTGCTCAGCGGGGAGCGTGCTTCTCCCTCTCCCTCTGCCTGCCTCTCTGCCTACTTGTTCTCTCTCTCTATCGCTCTGTCAAATAAATAAAATCTTAAAAAAAATAAATAAAATAAAATAAATAGCCTCAATCCCACTCCACAAAATTATGTCACCAGAAAATTTCTTGTTACCTTAATCTCAATTTTAAAGGATTATTTTGTAACCATGATAATTTGTCGATGTTTATTCAAAAGATGCAGTGTAGACAGCATATTCAAGTAATGCTATAACCAAAAAGATAATGTCAAGAGAGAAGGTCCTTTTAAGATTTCCCCAAACTGAAATATCTCACAGCAGTTTCTAGTTCCTTCAGGCTAGCTCCTTCATGGCTCACTAAGAAATCAACAATCTCCTGAAGACTAATTTAATTTCCAAGGTGCTTTAAAGAAAAGGTGTCCTGGGTAGCAGACACAAGTAATATAGTTACCAGAAAGATAATAATATGGTCACTAACCCATTACAGATTAGTAAATTGGCACTCTAGACCACTGCTGTCCAATAGACCATTTAGCAATAATGGAAATATTCCATATCTGCACTGTCCAATAGCTGCTGGCCACATGTGGCAATTGAGCATTTGAAATGTGATTATGGTAACAGAGCAACTGAATTTCTAATCTTATTTAATTTTAATTAACTTAAATTGCCAATAAAGTGAATTATGGCTATTATTTTAGATAGTACAGCTCTAGATTATAAATAACCCTTCCAACTGATTGGCATGAGCCTATCCTCAAGATACTAATTATTCTTGGATGAACTAAAAACATCCAGTTTCTATTGCTATAAACCTGAAGTCTGGACCCTGGACCCAGAATGATCCCATGCAGACAATATGAGGGTCAGCCTGAAACATCACCTCATCTTACCACAACTTCACTGTCGCAGTGCTCACCTATACACTCAACTTTCCCCAACCTATGTATGTCACACAGACCACAAAGTATTTTTCATCTAGTCATTACTTTCTCTTTGCCTCCTCTTAATCAAATTGACAGAAACTAAAGCACATTCCAAAGGTATCAAGCAGAGCTGCTAAAATGAAAAGGAGACAGTGGAGAAGCATGCTTTTGCACTAACCTTACATGTCTAAAGACATGGATTCAAATATATATCAAACACTGAAGCTTGGTAGTCACATCCAAAACCCCAGGTGGATATGCATCCTAGTCATAAAACTCTTATGATATGACAAGCTGAAAAACGGAGCAGATAGGAACAATGGGCAAATTTGCTCAAGTAAGGCCCACAGTCATTAAAAGGCTGGGTCATGGACAATGAAAGTAAATGCTCCAGAGCTCTGGCCTTTGATTATTTTCACAAATCAATTCAAACAGAAAGATACTATATTTGTAAATATTAATTAGGAAAATTTAGAGCTGGGTAAAAAAAAGATAATGAGGAAGAATTGGGGAGGGGTGAGTATATTTTAATGCATTCATTTCTTCCTATTTCCTATGAAGTCTAAGAAATCCAACTTATAAAAAACAAGAACCAAACCGAAGACTGTCCCATTTTGTTTTCTTTTCCTCAAAGGAAAACTAGGCATGTTCAAAAAATGATGTAAAATCATCAGAGAGGTTAATTCCACTAAAAGCCCTCTGAAAGCATTTGACTTTTAAAATTATTCAACCTAGAAATCAGGCTTTTAAACTTCAGTTACTCATACTGCAGTTATAATTCAACTTTCATAGCTGAACAAGCAATAAGTTGAATAAGAATGGTTAGTCCAGCTTGTGTGAGGTTCTCTGCTTAATAATTATCTAATGCCATCTTTCACAAGCCATTTAAATAGTTCATCTTCATTTCACAGTCCTCTTGTCCCATTATCCCTAGGCAGTCAAGACTAAAGCACTTCTGTAACTGAATAAACTTTCTTACACGGCAGTTTGAAAATTGTCACTATGCTATTTATTTTGGCTCATGGGTACGGTGCGTGGTAACCATGCTTTGCTATTATTAAGATTTATCTACACCTTTCTACTCTGAGTCCAACTGCCTTCTCAACAATTAGAAACAATCATAGTAAATTTACTGACTGGAAAATCAAAGTACAAGAAATAAACTATTCAGTTCTAACCATGTCAGCCTCTTCTCATTTACTTCCTTAAAATGGTAGTATGAGAAATAAGAATATTATACCTAAAATCTGTTCCTTCTGTATAAAAATGGAAACACAAGCATACACATTCTTTCCCAGTTTTTAAAAATGTATTGTACCAGAGACAATTTTAAAGTGTTCTGAGGAAGATAATGACAATCTAACTAAACAAACTTTTTAATGTGGAACCAGAAAAATGAGAAGGGAAGGAAAATGAGAGGAAAAGAGAGCTACTGTGGCACAATTTTAAGAACAAAACAAATATGGAAATATAATTTTAAGTTCAGACATAACAAGTATCAAAGTATACTTTCTCTGGTATAAGGCAAGGGAAACAGACTCAGGAAGCTAATCTGAAAACCTGAACTAAAGAAGCAGTTACTAATCAAACAACAACAACAAAAATCGAATCTAAGAGCAGAGCCACATCATTCATATTAGGCAGGTCCTGAATAATACTTTACTCTAAGCACAGAGATCGCAGAAAAAAAAGGAATGACATGAACAAGCACATTCACAACTACAAATAGATGATTACATATTTATGCTCTACTAAGGCGATAACTATAAAATCCAGGTAGATAAATAATCCTGATTATCTGCTATTTCAGTAACTTTTTTTTAAGATTTATTCACTTGAGAGAGAGAAAAAGAGAGAGGGTGCACACACGAGCAGGGGGAGGAACAGAGGGAGAAAGAGAATCCTCAAGCAGACTCCCCACTGAGTGCGGAGCCTGGCGCAGGGCTCAATCCCTGGACCCCTAGATCATGACCTGAGTGGAAATCAAGAGCCAGAGGCCTAACCAACTGAGCCACCCCAATGCCCCACTATTTCAGTACTTTGAAAATAACAGAATATGAATAGCTACACAGGACCTCAGAAATCATCCATTCTAAACTTCTGACTTCACAGGCTCAGAATTTATTTTCTGTGATTCAGTGGGATGGCCAAGTCTCTGACTCATACTGCAGTGCCCTTCCCACTGAAAAGTTCTTCCAAGTGCCCAAGCTTCCAATTTCACCAAACCTAAGACATCATCTTTTGAAAACACATTCTTCCTCTACAGCAGCAGGGATAGAACAGGTTCTGAAACCTCAAACAGCATGACCAACTGCCATACAGAAAAGAATGAAGCACATAACCCAAGTGCCAAGAAAGAGAAAGAGCTGACTTCAGAGGGGGAGCAGTTCCTTCAACAATGCTACAAACATGATGTATTTTTCCATATAGGGAAAGTAATTACTGGTTTTAATGGTTTCTCTTTAGTCTGTGGGGAGCATGAAGTAACACTAAAGCAGGGTGTCACAGTATAGCAAGCTCTGAAGTCTCCACTCAGAAGTAAAAAGTACAATTCGATTAGGAGCAAAGAACTTTGAAAAGAGTTCATCTCCAATTAGCCTCAAAAAGGCTGTTAGATACTCATTCTCATTAATTTTTATTCCCATTTTAAAGATTTATAAACTAATGAATAAAGACTTATTTGAAAACTGTTAACTACTCTGGGAAATACAGACAACATATAAATTTTAATATCTCTTAAAAATTTAGGACCCGGGGTGCCTGGGTGGCTTAGTTGTTAAGCATCTGCCTTCGGCTCAGGTCATGATCCCCGGGTTCTGGGATCGAGCCCCGCGTCGGGCTCCCTGCTCAGCGGGAAGCCTTCTTCTACCTCTCCCGCTACCCCTGCTTGTGTTCCCTCTCTCGCTGCATCTCTCTCTGTCAAATAAATAAATAAAATCTTTAAAAAAAAAATTAGGACCCAACTTGCCATATTCTTCAATATAAAGAATTGAGACTACAGACAACTCCTACCAATTGACAAACATGTTAAGAAAGCGTCTTCCCAACACCTCATTTAGCTCTGCATATGCATAGACATCATTTCTAAAGCTGCAAATGTGCACTAATAACCAAAAGAATAAATATAAACCCATAAAACTCTAACGGGTTATTGTTTCAATCATAAAAAAGTTGATCATTATCAAGTCACATCTCTTTTGCTACCATAAAATTCAAAAGATAAAAACGAGAAATGCGTAACATCATGAGACCTTAAAAATCCAAAAGTCCAGTTCAAATAAATTTCAATGCTGCGTATACTGATGTTTGAAAAATGGCATAGTCAGTTGTTATAAAAATTATGTTTGAATATTGCATCAAAAATAATTGGGGAAAAAAATTAGAAACATATGGACAGAAGCATAAATAATTTGTTTAAAAGAGAACCAAAGTAGATGAACTGTGCAACCATATAGCTTTGTATTTCTTGACTCTGCCTATTACCCCTCAAATTTGGAATTTCATCCATAATATGAATCATATTGCTATTTGCAAAAAAAAAATATTTAAAAGCTTTACTTCTTCAACACATGCTACATTCCTCCTGCATTTGAAATTTAACCTTTTGTGACCCATGGCTATTAATGAGCTGCTTTTGATAAAATTTCTATAACTATTCAAGGTTTACAAAAGTCACAAAGGGGGCGCCTGGGTGGCTCAGTTGGTTAAGCGTCTGCCTTCAGCTCAGGTCATGATCCTGGAGTCCTAGGATCGAGCCCCACCTCGGGCTCCCTGCTCAGCAGAGACTGTGCTTCTCCTTCTCCTTCTGTCTCTCCCCCGCTCCCCCACCACTTATGCTCTCTCTCACTCTCAATCTCAAATAAATAAATAAAATTAAAAAAAAAAAGTCACAAAGAGTAGCATAAAGTTCATCACTAAGATAAACCCTTAGAGAGAAGGTAGGCACATGAAAAGCTTGAGAACTTTCCTACATCCCATATAAGAATGTAAACAAAATCTCAGAATGAGTAGCTGTACTGGAAATTAAAACGTATTTATTTAATTACAGAGGGGAAGATGACAACAGTAATTTGGTTAGAAAGCTTATGAGGTAAAATACTCATGAAAGAAATTGAGGAAGACACAAAGAAATGGAAAAACGTTCCATGCTCATGGATTGGAAGAACAAATATTGTGAAGATGTCAATGCTACCTAGAGCAATCTACACATTCAATGCAATCCCCATCAAAATACCATCCACTTTTTTCAAAGAAATGGAACAAATAATCCTAAAATTTGTACGGAACCAGAAAAGACCCCGAATAGCCAGAGGAATGTTGAAAAAGCAAAGCAAAGCTGGCGGCATCACAATTCCGGACTTCCAGCTCTATTACAAAGCTGTCATCATCAAGACAGCATGGTACCGGCACAAAAACAGACACATAGATCAATGGAACACAACAGAGAGCCCAGAAATGGACCCTCAACTCTATGGTCAACTAATCTTTGACAAAGCAGGAAAGAATGTCCAATGGAAAGAAGACAGTCTCTCCAACAAATGGTGTTGGGAAAATTGGACAGCCACATGCAGAAGAATGAAACTGGACCATTTCCTTACACCACACACAAAAATAGACTCCAAATGGTTGAAAGACCTAAATGTGAGACAGGAGTCCATCAAAATCCTAAAGGAGAACACAGGCAGCAACCTTCTCAACCTCAGCCGCAGCAACTTCTTCCTAGAAACATCACCAAAGGCAAGAGAAGCAAGGGCAAAAATGAACTATTGGAACTTCATCAAGATAAAAAGCTTTTGCACAGCAAAAGAAACAGTCAACAAAACCAAAAGACAATCGACAGAATGGGAGAAGATATTTGCAAATGACATATCAGATAAAGGGCTAGTATCCAAAATCTATAAAGAACTTATCAAACTCAACACCCAAAGAACAAAGAATCCAATCAAGAAATGGGCAGAAGACATGAACAGACATTTTTCCAAAGAAGACATCCAAATGGCCAACAGACACATGAAAAAGTGTTCAACATCGCTCGGCATCAGGGAAATCCAAATCAAAACCTCAGTGAGATACCACCTCATACCAGTCAGAATGGCTAAAATTAGCAAGTCAGGAAATGAAAGATATTGGCGGGGATGCGGAGAAAGGGGAACCCTCCTACACTGTTGGTGGGAATGCAAGCTGGTGCAGCCACTCTGGAAAGCAGTATGGAGGAGGTTCCTCAAAAAGTTGAAAATAGAGCTACCATATGATCCAGCAATTGCACTACTGGGTATTTACCCCAAAGATACAAATGTAGGGATCCGAAGGGGTATGTGCACCCCAATGTTTATAGCAGCAATGTCCACAATAGCCAAACTGTGGAAAGAGCCCAGATGTCCATCAACAGATGAATGGATAAAGAAGATGTGGTATATATATACAATGGAATATTATGCAGCCATCAAAAGGAATGAGATCTTGCCATTTGCAACGACATGGATGGAACTGGAGGGTATTATGCTGAGTGAAATAAGTCAATCAGAGAAAGACATGTATCATAGGACCTCACTGATATAAGGAATTCTTAATCTCAGGAAACAAACTGAGGGTTGCTGGAGTGGGGGGTAGGGTGGGAGGGATGGGGTGACTGGGTGATAGACACTGGGGAGGGTATGTTCTCTGGTAAGCGCGGTGAATTGTGCAAGACTGTTGAATCTCAGATCTGTACCTCTGAAACAAATAATGCAATATATGTTAAGAAAAAAAAAAGAAGAAGAAAATAGCAGGAGGGGAAGAATGAAGGGGGGGAAATCGGAGGGGGTGATGAACCATGAGAGACGATGGACTCTGAAAAACAAACAGAGGGTTCTAGAGGAGAGGGGGGTGGGAGGATGGGTTAGCCTGGTGATGGGTATTAAAGAGGGCACGTTCCGCATGGAGCACTGGGTGTTATGCACAAACAATGAATCATGGAACACTACATCTAAAACTAATGATGTAATGTATGGTGATTAACATAACAATAAAAAATTTAAAAAAATAAAAAGAAAGAAAGCTTATGAGGAAACTATGATATCATTTTTCCATAAAAGAGCAACACTAAAAGACAAAGAATGAACTTGACAACAAAAATTTTATGTTGAAGAACAAAGCCAAGCAATGCAAGTACTTATTCTTTATAATTAAGATTTCTTCCATATGTAGGTTGAGGCAACAAGCTATAAAATGCCTGGCATCAAAACTTTCTCCAGACATTAAAGAGTCATCCATACAAGTAAGATTGAAAAGGAAATTTACATATAAGAATTAAAAGAGTCTCTCAGAAGAACTGTAAAAGGATCTTTACACAGTATCTGGCATAGTGCTTTGTGAACAAAAAAAAGTTATACTGTTGTGATTTAAGCACAGAATTGATCCGAGTTTTTCTTTTTTCCTAAATGAAAACACTACATTAAAACAATTTTTAAAAAAAAGGTAACAATTCAGCGCCTGATTACAAAAAAAGAAGTGGGGGAAGTGTGAGAGCAATTGAGACCAGGTAATAATTTAAGCTGGTTTTATAGTGTTACTTCCAAGCAACATAAGAATGTCTAGCATGTAATACTTGCATCTTTAAGACTATGTCACCAAAAAAGGTAGACAGTCATTTTGAAAGTATCACCAAAAGCTCTACATTCTCAAATCTGACAGAATTATAAACACAAAAGACCACATACTGTATAATTCCATTTGTACAAAATGTCCAGAATAGGAACATCCACAGAGATAGAAAGTAGATTAATAGTTGCCAGGGGCTGGAGAGCAGAGGGAAAGGGGACTGACCACTAATAGGTACAGTGTATGGCCACATTTTTGATGAAAATGTTCTAAAATTAAATAGTGACATGACTACACAATTCAACTTTTAGTGAATTTACTAAAAAACCACCGAACTATACACTTTCCAAGAGTGAATTTTACAGTATGTGAATTATCATTCCAATAAAATTATTATTAAAAAATTAAATTTAAATTAAAAAATGATCTGACAATTCATAATGCCAATTTCTTCTACAGCAGGCATCACTCAGAGCTTTCCACCTGTTCTGATAGTTTCTTTTTTACCTTGGCAAGGCGGCTCATCTGATCTTCTGAAAGAGTACTGCTTGTTCTGCCAGGAGTTTTTGTGGGTTCTGATCCATCTGCTTCTACATTAGGCCAGACTTTCAAGTCATGCATCCCTTGGCGAAACATGCTGGTGAAAAGAGAATGTTCAGGGTAGAAGTAAATTAATGCAGTTCATTATAGGACATTTCGGTTCCCAAACAGAGAATTCCACACAGGAAAATGCATGTCTCTCTTGCCAAGCTTGAAGCCTCCAGTGGGTTGTAAAGCAATTAACCAAGCAACTAAAATCCATGTAACACTTTTTTACATGCCAGTCTTTGCTCCTCCACATAGAACTGTTACAGAAATTTTAAAGGTAGAGTAGAAACAGAGAAAGTTCAGTGATGGACCACACACTTCATTACTTCAGTGGAGATCTTAGAAAAAATAGAGACCAAATTCCTACCCAATGAAAGAATGTCACATTTAAAATGACTAAAACCAAAATTTAAATAATTACACTACTCTCCACTTTAAATGGCAATTCAGCAGAGCTGACTGTAAGTCAAAATGCTGAGATCTGAATCCCAGCTATGCCATCATCTATTACCTACATGACCTTGGGTAAATTACCTGTGTGTCTCAGTTTTCTCATCTATAAACTAAGATTATAAAGAGTACCTGTATCTTGTTAGAAAAATTAAACAGATGGGCAGAAGTAAAAAGTACCTGAAATAGCGCTGGCACTAAATGTTAGGTAAATGTCAAATATTTAGTGTGTGCAGGTGAGGAGGTAAGTCCATTTTGCACACTCTCACATTTAATAATTTTTCAAATAAGGTACATGGTAGATATATTGATATGGTATTTTTAACTGTAAAAGGTTTACATAAAATTTTTAAACCATTACTATCATGTTCTAATGGAAAATTTCTTCACAGATTTTCCAAAAGTAATAAAGAGGATTTTCATTGATTATGTAATGTATATAAGCAATGATGCCATAAACAATTAGAATGGGAATGATAAGTGACTGCTACAAGCTCATGAGCACACTAAGGGTAAGGTATAACTGTACTTGCTATAAGGTCTCTAAGGTTGGCAATTAATAGGTACTATCCAGCAACCATATGGAGGCCCGATAAAAAATGCACTGACTCGGGGCGCCCGGGTGGCTCAGGCGTTAAGCGTCTGCCTTTGGCTCAGGTCATGATCCCAGGGTCCTGGGATGGAGCCCCGTATTGGGCTCCCTGCTTGGCGAGAAGCCTGCTTCTCCCTCTCCCACTCCCCCTGCTTGTGTTCCCTCTCTCGCTGCGTCTCTCTCTGTCAAATAAATAAGTAAAAAAAATTTTGAAAAAAAAAAAAAAGGCACTGACTGGTTGTGAAGAATCAAAATTCTCAATATTTATTTATTATATTAAAGATCAAAAAAAAGTTAGATTACAAAAAAGCCCATATGCAAGCCTTTTATAAAGATGACTTTCTTTCAACTCAGGTATAGATTCAACATCAAGTAGACCCGCTTAGTCTCTAGGAAACTGGGTATGGTGAAGCAATAATGCCACTTTAGATGAATATCCTTAAATATACCTGGAGAAGCAGAAGGCCTGCCTTTCTTCTCTCTACCTCTGTGTCCCCCAGTGAATACTATGACTGGCTGAATGTAACTAAATCAAAAATAAGTACATTTGGCAGGAAGTCAGTTTAATAAATGATTTAGGTGCCCTGGGATGGATCTGGAGAGAAGATTTAAGGATATGGGATGTGGAGGGGTAGGGGTGATGCCAAGTGACTCAAATGATCAAGTGAACATATTACTTTCTTTTGACACTAATGGAACCTCTGCAGAGTTACACAGCCTCCAGGTGGCAAGCCAGAAGATGCTCAGAGCATCGTGTCCACTTGGGAAATTAAGCCAAACAGGCAAGACAAAAGAAACAGCACAGCAGGATCTCCTTCAGACTCCAGCAGGGGCCCCAGCAACAGCCGCTGCTCCCACTCCCAGGGCCAAGCCACTACAGCAGTCACCGCCCTGACTTCTGAATTCGCATCTGGAAAAACATCTGCAAGACAAATCTGCAGCTTGCCCATGGTTCTTTGCCAATTCAACCTACCGATCGATCCATTCTTTAGCTACTTAGAAATCCCACAAGCTAAACTTTCAAAATGAAGACAATTAGTTATTCTAGCTGTATCTTAGGAGATCAGTCTTTCAGTTATTAATTACACTACACTCCAAAAAGCACTGCTTCACACGGACTCAAGTATACCAAAGAGACATTAGCAAATACAAGAGTTGGTAGTCACAAGGTTCCCAATACTATATGACAACTACTACACACTCTGAAGACCACTTTTTAAAAGCTACTAAGTCCAGGGGCGCCTGGGTGGCTCAGTCGTTAGGCATCTGCCTTGGGCTCAGGTCATGATCCCAGGGTCCTGGGATCGAGCCCCGTGTCAGGCTCCCTGCTCAGCGGGAAGCTTGCTTCTCCCTCTCCCACTCCCCCTGCTTGTGTTCCCTCTCTCTATGTCAAATAAATAAGTAAAATCTTTTAAATAAATAAATAAATAAATAAATAAATAAATAAATAGCTACTAAGTCCATACCAGGACTATTTAGGGGAAAAGGTGAAGAACAACTGGTGTGACATCACTGTTCAAGAAACATCTGGGGGCACCTGGGTGGCTCAGATGGTTGAGCGTCTGCCTTCGGCTCAGGTCACAATCCCGGGGTCCTGGGATAGAGTCCTGCATCAGGCTCCTGGCTCAGCGGGGAGCCTTCCTCTCCCTCTCCCTCTGCCTCGGCTCCTGCTCATGCTCTCTCTCTCTCTCTGTATCTCTGTGTCTCAAATGAATAAATAAAAAATCTTTAAAAAAAAAAAAATCTGAAGAAACTACAGTCTAAAGCACTATTTCCCTAAGTCACAAAATCTGTGGTGGCACATGACGTGATTTTTAATGGTCGGTGGAAGAAAATCTGCACAGGCTTCCTTCTGAGGACACCAGAAGACTGATGTTTTCTCTCCCTGAACATCAGCAGCAGCCCGTACAGAAGCAGCTGTGACCCAGCAGTCCAAGTGGACATGTGCTCCCTGCCACAGTGTCAGGAACATCCTGACCAGTCGCACAGAGCACCAGTACCAGAAGCGGCACACAAAGTCCAGTCCTGTGCTAGGGGATGCCTGAGCTTGTAGCCACTGCAACCCACTTCGTGCCCTCAAGAAAAGGCCCCAGGACACACAGAGAAAAAATGAGTTATTTTAATTTCATAAAATTTCTTATGCTTCTTTTTTCTGAGGTGAAGGTCAGTATAAACACCGGCCTAGAAGTAGATGATCCAGCTTTTCTGCATTCCTTCCCCACTGTTCAAAGTATCCAGAAACCTCTACTAAAATCTGATGTCATCATTCGGCTAACTGATGACGAACAACCATGTAAGAGTTGGACTGATTAACAAAGAAAATATTGATGTAAAACCTTACCTTTTACCTTCAATTAAGTGACAGTGAGCTAAATATCTGACTAGGCACAAAAAGAACCATTCTAATTAAAGGCCTTTCTCTGTAGGTATTGTTTATGTATTTTGCAAATCAAATACATTTACTATTATTTATATTCCACTGCAGTTTTTTTCCTTCAGTTACCAAAACCTAAAAACATAGTTATTCTCATTGTATTTATTTTATCGTTACCCATCAATGTCAAATAATACTTGCTTTCCATGTATATTAGGGATATTAAGCTTTTGCTTCAAACTAAATTAAAGGTAAAAAAAGAAGTGAGCTGGTTCAAATAAAAAATCAAGTACATGGGAGACTATGGACTCTGAGAAACAAACTGAGGGTTCTAGAGGGGAGGGGGGTGGGGGGATGGGTTAACCTGGTGATGGGTATCAAAGAGGGCACTGAATGGAGCACTGGGTGTTATATGCAAACAATGAATCATGGAACACTACATCAAAAACTAATGATGTAATGTAGGGTGATTAACATAACATAATAAAATAAAAAAAAATCAAGTACGTAAGAGTATACTTAGTACAGAGATAAGGCAGGAATTCTGAAAGTAGTAAGTCAACAACTCCTATTTGAGAAACCCTGTTCTAAACGAGGGAATGTCACAGAATCAGTACTGCTCTCCAACATGTTTCACATGCATCTGACATCTCAGGTGTTCAGGCCATGGAGGGACACCATAACCTATTGTCCAGTTAAGAGAAAACAGATGACTCTCCAAGATTCAAAGTCTTAATTTACTTAATATCGGAAGTGAATTTAAGTCCCACTTAATTGCTACTACTACCTTCATGGAAATATCTGGGGTTTAATTACTTCATAAATTAGAACAAATACTACTGATTTATCTTTAGGCCCATTTCCAGCATGGTTTGGATAGGAAGTAAAGGAAGTTGTCTTTTACTAGGATTCATACAGAAATACAAATAAAGCGAGCAATGGGATGAAGTCAAGGAAGAAATTCTGAAAACTGCAAACCTATGTCTGACAAGTCCACTACTATGAAAAGGTTAATGCAGTGTTTTGCAAGCTGTGATCCATAGGTCTGCAGAATCACTCAGGATGCTTACTAAAAATGCTGATTCTTGGGCCCCATCACATTCTTACCAAATTTAATGAGAACACAGGAAGATGCTTGTCTAGTGAGCTTACCAGGTGCTCCTTATTCATAGGTTGATTACTACTGACTTCATGTACTTTTCAAAATCTTGCCAAAAGTCAAGTCAAACCGCGTCACAAATGTTAACCTGAGAAAGAGTTTGGCTTTAAGCAGTTCATTTCACTCCACTTCTGTGGAAATTTCGTCTGTCTCACACTTACTGTCTAGTCAGTGTCTCCTGAAACTATATCCTAAGGTCATCTAAAATGCACAGGTGTACTAAAAGAGGTGCTTTTATGAGGGAACCTCCGGCTGATTATTCCAGAAGGCAAACCACTTATAAAGAGACCAAGAGGAAAAACCAAGAGGTCTATCTGTTAACTGTTTTTAAGAACATTTAACCACTAACTATATAGTAAGAGTAATAAACTGTTGCCCATGTTTCTTCTGTGTGGCAAGCAAACCCCACTCTAGTAAAGGAAAAAGGAACAAGCATTCTAGAAAAGGAACAATACTGATTTAATAATATGTCCATTCTACTGTAACATGCTATTTTACCCAAATTATATCTAATGTGTCAGACTATGTCTAAATTTGTTCTTGCATGTATTTCAATAATAAATATCTAATAGTTACATTAAACTAAAATACCTTCATATTACTAAGCAACCAAGGTATTCAAAATGAAATTACATCTAGGTTTTATTCATGAATTGAAACCTTTCTAACACACCCTATTCCTGGATGGAAAAATTCAATATTACAAAGGTGTCAATTCTCTCCTTAATTAACATACATATTTCAATATGATTTCCTAACAAAATAACTATGAGCTTTCTTATTTGAGGAAATAATAAAATTTATCTAACAAAACAGAATATCCAGAGAAATTATAAAAAGAAAGCAAATAAGGAAGATCATCACCATCTAGTATTAAAACATTTTATAATATAATAGTATTCAAAACTAACAGAGTACCTCAGAAATAATGATAGCTAATACTTAATAAACACTCATTAAGTTAACTATGTGTCTTCAGTAATTTATCATCATAAACTATTCTGTAAATACTACTGTTATATCCTTTTACAGATGAGGAAACTGAGGCAGAAGGAGATTAAATAACTTGCCTAAGGGTACACAGATATGAAAGGAGTCAGGATGTGAACCTAGATAACCTAGTTCTACATCCTGCATCCCTAACCACCACCATATGATGTACAACACTGCTTCTCTTAGACTTCAATACATGATGATTGAATATATAAAGGTACCACTTCAAAATATTTGAGAACAATGGCTAATTTAATAGTGTCAAGACAAATAACTAGCCATTTGTTGGGTTTTTTTTTAAGTTGATTCCCAATATATCACTCCTTTCACAAAAGTAATTTTAAAGATTTACTTATTTATTTGAGAGAGACAGTGCAAGCAAGAGCACAAGTGGGAGGGGCAGAGGGAGAGAGAATCTCAAGCAGACTCTGCACTGAGTGTGGAGCCCGACTCAGGGCTCTATCTCAGGACCCCGAGATCATGACCTGAGCCGAAACCAAGAGTCGGATGCTTAACTGACTGCGCCACCCAGGTGCACCTCACAAAAGTGATTTTAGATGAATCAAATACTTAAATGTAAAGGACTGAAATCATAAGAAGAAATATTTTTTAAAAACAGAAAAGGACTGGGGCGCCTGGGTGGCTCAGTCGGTTAAGTGTCTGCCTTCAGCTCAGGTCATGATCCCAGGGTGCTGGGATTGAGCCCCACATCGGGCTCCCTGCTCGGCGGAAGCCTGCTTCTCCCTCTCCCACTCCCCCTGCTTGTGTTCCCTCTCTCGTTGTGTCTCTCTCTGTCAAATAAATAAATAAATCTTTAAAAAAAAAAATAGAAAAGGACTTTCTAAAACATTAAATTCACAGGCCATAAAAATAAAAGCTGATCAATTCAACATGATAATTTAAGATGCATGAATGGCAAGCAAAGAAATACACACTAACTCAAAAAAAGTCAAATAGGAAAAACAGTACTTGTAACATGTAACATGCAAAAGGCTAATTTCATTAATCTACAAAGACCCCCATACATTAATAAGAAAAATGACAACTCAAAAAAAAAAAAAAAAAAAACAGAATTTCATGGCACATGAATTATATTTCAATTTTTGAAAAAAACTGGCAAAGGACATCAAAAAGCAATTCACAGAAACATATACACAAGTAGTAAATGAACATATCAAAATATGATCATCTTCATTTACATTTAATGATGTGAAAATTAACTCAGGAGATAAAATTTTCCAACTTTAAAATGGACAAAAACTAGTAAGTTCGATAATACCTAGATTTTGCACCGAAAAGAATTAGGGCTTCTTTCAGAGATTCCAGTTCCGGGGTGGAAAATTGCCTAATGAGCCTGAAATAGCTTGTCCACCAGAAAGCAAAGAAGCTACCAATGACTACTGGAGTACTGTCAAAAAAACATGGGATCAGCTCGAAGGGACTCTTATGACCAAAAATGGGAGTTTTTGAGGATTATTAAGACTAAAGACAGCAATTAATCGAAACATTCCAGAAATGTTTAAGACTAAAATTTCATGACAAAACTTAAAAACAAAAAGAAAAATAAAATCAATCATCAAATACGCAAGTTACCAGGACACCAACGCATTCTTAAAATTGGTAAAGGGGAAAAAAATTGAACATTCACCTGTCTTTCCTACATGAACTGTATACCAAGGTAACTCAATACTTGAGAAAAGACCATGTTCTTTAGTGGAAAATTCCAATTAATAAACACAGAAAAGAATAATAGAATATCACCAATTCTTGGGGCGCCTGGGCGGCTCAGTCAGTTGGGTGTCTGCCTTGGGCTCAGGTCATATCAGGCTCCCTGCTCAGCGGGGTGTCTGCTCCTCCCTCTCTCTCTGCCACTACCCCTGCCTGTGCTCTTGCTCTCTCTCAAATAAATAAAATTAAAAAATATATATATATCACCAATTCTCTAAAAGTAGTGATTCTTCTGGGAAAGAGAAAAAATACCCTTCAGGATTATGCTTTTGTTTTTTTTACATTTAGCTTCTATTATCTGTAAATTTTTAAAAACTGAGTTGACAACTTTCTATTATAATCATTATTAGCAAATTTGTGCTTTCAAACCCCACTTATTGTCCTGTCACTATTTTGAGAAAGCAAAAAAAATTCTATTAACAATGAAGTTACAGTATACATCAAAGGGCCATCTTGCTTTTTCTAGCAAGATTCTAGTTTCTAATGACTATTTTTAAATAGAAATCACATTACCAATCACTAACAGTAGGTTTCTTAATTAATCTATCTGCATATCCCATAGGAAATATGTGTCAAATTCAGTCTCAAGAATGAAGGAATCATACGTACCACATAGGTTTTCACTTCCTACGACAGACAGAATCAGACTGGGTATAAACTATTCAAGCTCTCCCAAAAAGAAAAGCTCTCCCAACACTCCTATAGAGAAGACAAAAATGCTTACCCATATTTTCCAAAGAGTGAAACTGTTGTTCCTCCCACAGGCACTGCCTTCCCTGGTCCATACACATCCCATACTGTGAGGGCCACCTGGGCATTCCTGGGCAGGTCAGGGTACTTTACCGGAAGTTTCAGCCATTCATTCCAGCTATGGGAACAAAGTCAACAAAAACATAACACTAAGGAAATAAAATGTGTGTGTGTGTGGTGTGTGTGTATGTATATAAACTTCCTTTTAAATTAACCATATAAGATCTGCCCAGAGAAAATGTCCCAAAAGATTAGGTTAATACTACAAAAAATGTGGCACTTACCTTAATTTTGATGTAGGCAACCTCAAGTTTAAATACAGAACACATGAAAAAAATTTTTGAAAAACAAGCTTACAGAAATTAACACTGGTAAATTCTTTAATCAAGAAATTCAGGAGGCGCCTGGGTGGCTCAGTGGGTTAAGTGTCTGCCTTCAGCTCAGGTCATGATCCCAGGGTCCTGAGATGGAGCCCCACGTCGGGCTCCCTGCTCAGCGGGGAGCCTGCTTCTCCTGCTCCCTCTGCCTCTCCCTCCCTGCCCCACTCGTGCTCTCGCTCTCGCTCTCTTTCTTTCTCTCACTCAAATAAATAAATAAAATCTTTAAAAGAAAAAAAGAAAGAAAAGAAATTCAGACGTATCACTAAGACACAAGGAATATAATAATGGCTCATAAAAATCTGGGAAAACACAAACCTATCAGAACCAAACTTGTTTTGAACCAAACTGTGATTATCTATAAGCTTTCTCCAGAACACAGTTTTATATTATAAAGAGAAAAAAACTCAGAATTATTCAAAAAACTGCAATGGATAATATTGTCCTATAATATACAACAGTACCTCAACAAAGCAGAAAACAACAACCAAAACCTTAGAGGTCAAAGTAGACCATCCACTACCTTCATAACATGAAGAAGTTATCAGACTGCTTTGGACAGACGTGACAATTTTTAACGTGAGATTTTTCTGTTCTTCGAGTTATTTCATTAATATTGATAAGGCTTAGCTATCAGTTTTTTTATGCTTCTAAAGCGTATTTGTATATATCACTTCACTAAGGAATCTTTGTTCTTAATAATTTAGTCATGACAGCACAGCTCTTCTTTTAAATTCTCTATTCATCTCTGCAAATTTTCTTCTGCATTCAAACTTCGCACTGAATCTATTTGATAATTTCAACTCCCTTAAACAACAGATGGCTTTTAAAATCCCAAAAGAAAACTATGCAAACAATACACAAAGTAATACCCAGCGGACACATAGAACTGTTTCTCTCTGTTTACTCAAAATTATTCTGTTTACTCAAAATTATTATCCAAGGGTCATATCCCAGTCTAGGTCAAATACATCTGCATTTTAAGAAATTGAACAGAATTTTCAAAAACTTAAAGGACAAATCATTTATATCCATCATATAAATTCAAGGACCTATAGGAAAATTAGACATGACTACCAATTTAAAGGAGAATCAAAGTCATTAAATTCTTTTCTTCTATCAAGTTCTTAAAAAAAATAAATTGTATGCTCAAAAAAGACATTCTCCAGTACAGATAAGCTTGAGGAAATAAGTAAATTTATTTAATTATTATCCACACAGTGGGCCAAATTGAAAAGGTAAATACTAAGCAGTTTCATCTTGTGACAAGGAAAAAAAACAGAGATCAATTAACACAAGCTAAAGTTAGAAAAATCTGTAACAATATCTAAAATGACCTATGAAAATTCTTACCTCTATATTCTGTCCTTTGCCTAGAAGACAATGCTTATGATCAAGCAACCATCTGCCTCAAACCTTCTGCCATCCAAAACCATGGCCCCCACACCTTTTTAAAATCAAAGCAACTATACTTTAACTTGCTTTATACCAGACTTTTGCAGAAGAGTTCTTTCGAAGAAAATGAATCTGCAGCTATAAAATAGTTTCGAAACTACCTTAGATATTCTAGAAATTATGGAAAGTTCTGATAAGACATCAAAAAGCTGTGAATTCTGAACATCATTTTGTTCTCTCCCTCCCCATGCATCATCCCTTCCCCACACCCGCAACTCTCACTGAGCTAAATCCACCTGGCACCTGTGTGGCTCAGTCAGTTAAGTGTCTGCCTTGGGCTCAGGTCATGATCCCAGAGTCCTGGGATGGAGCCCCTAGTTGGGCTCCCTACTCGCAGGGAATCTGCTTCTCTTTTTCCCTCTGCACCCTCTGCCCCCTGTAACTGGGAATTTGCTTTTTCTTTATTGCCAAGGCATGGAACAAAACCACTATACATACAATTTCCCTTACAAGAAAGGTGGAATTCACCATAAATGTTGACTGTCTAGATCTAAATTTGTAGTTTTAAGTCTTTTTTGAAGTCACAAACCACCTCAAAAAATCTAACAAAAGCTTTGAGTTCTGTCCCTGTAAAAATGCACAAGATACAAAATTCTGCAGACAATTTCAGGTTTGTACAGATCTCCTGATTCCAGTTTTAAAAACCTGATACAGGGATGCCTGGGTGGCTCAGGTAGTTAAGCGTCTGCCTTCGGCTCAGGTCAGGATCCCAGGGTCCTGGGATTGAGTCCCGCATCAGGTTCCCCACTCAGCAGGCAGTCTGCTTCTTCTCCCTCTGCCTGACACTCCCCCCGCTTGTGTACACTCACTCTTCCCCCACCCCGACAAATAAATAAAATCTTAAAAACAAAAAAAAACTTCTAAGAAAAACCCCAATACAATTAAGGAATCCTGGTCCATTGTTTTAGATGTTATTATGGTACTACAGTTTTCTTTAAAAAATACACAGAAATACAGTTAAAATGATATCATATTTGGAATCTGCTTCAAAATAACTATGGGGATAGATGAAACACAACTGGCTTTGAGTTAGTAATTACCGAAGCTAGGTGACAGGGCCTTGGAAGTTCATTATATTATTCTCTCTATATTTACAGGTTTGAAATTTTCCAAAATAACAAGTGTGTGTGTGTGTGTGTGTGTATATGTATATATATATTATACATACATACTTGGGTGTGTTTGTATGTGTTTATAGCTATCCACAAAGAGACTACTAAAGAAATTACACCATTAAAATAGTTGGTTTCAATGTAGCCAGATCACTAGGGCTCAGGATTCTGCTCTCTGAAAAATCCTTTCCAGTCTACTAGACCACACCTGGTAAACATAGGGTTGTACGCTCAACAACACAACCTGGTAATCCATCGGTCACACCCTGTCTTCATTAACACTGTGGGCGTAAGTTCTTCCCTTTAGAGGCACACAACCTGTGTATCCTGCATTGAGCCTCCCAGGGTGCTGAATAACAGTCACTGAAGGAACAACAAAACTGTGCCACATAATCTATCAAATAAGAAGGAACAAGACTGGGCGCCTGGGTGGCTCAGTCGTTAAGAGTCTGCCTTCAGCTCAAGTCATGATCCCAGGCTCCTGGGATCGAGTCCCACATCGGGCTCCCTCCTTGGCGGGAGGCCTGCTTCTCCCTCTCCCACTCTCCCTGCTTGTGTTCCCTCTCTCGCTGTCTCTCTCTCTGTCAAATAACTAAATAAAATCTAAAAAAAAAAAAAAGAGACAAGACTTTAAATTCAGGACCCACAAAAGTGTTCTGGAAAAACAGGAACTTCATGTTCATTATATTTACCTTGCATCCCAACAACAGTTTGCTAATGCACCATGCTCAATAAACCATGAACTTTAAGGAAAAAAGTTAGTTTCATATTGAAAATAATAATAAAAATCTGATCAGAACAGATGACAACAGATATTTCTGTTGTCTGAGAGATTTCATCAAATCTGAGCACCAAATATCAAGCTGGACATTTCAGATTATCCAGAAATGTTCACGTGTTCAGGGCACAGAGTGGTAAAAATGTAAAGATGTTACACGTGTATTTTTGGTTTGGGTCATTTTGTGAATCAGTCAAGTTCTTATAAAAATATGTGAATATACTGAATACAAACATAAATTCACTTCTACCTAAATAGTACTTACAATACTACTATATATAATACTTTATCCCATCTGGGTAGGTCGCTGCTTTAAACTACTGGATCAGGGCGCCTGGGTGGCTGTCGTTAAGCATCTGCCTTTGGCTCAGGTCATGATCCCAGGGTCCTGAGATGGAGCCCCGCATTGGGCTCCCTGCTCTGCGGGGAGCCTGCTTCTCCCTCTCCCACTCCCCCTGCTTATGTTCCCTCTCTAAATGTGTCTCTGTCAAATAAATAAATAAAACCTTAAATAAATAAATAAACAAACAAACAAACAAACAAACTACTAGATCAATGCTTATAGGTATTAAATATAATTTTTTAAAAAATTTCCTCTGTAATGCCTACCAAATCATACTTACAACATCTATAAAGAAATGGGAGAATAGTCTGGAACCCACCATATGCAAGACAACAACTTACTTCCATCTTGTACTAAATGCTTTGTAGGATGTTCTCACTGGCAAGGCCAGAGGCTTCCCTTCTGCAAAAACTTGACAAGTAACATAAAGGTCAGAGCATGTCTCTTGGTACAGTCCTGAAAACTTCAACATTGGGTCTTCTAGAACAGCTTTATAACTCTTCTGTTCTCTCTTCCCTTCCAAACTTCCTCTGGAGGCATAAGAACAATAATGTTTAGACATATTTTTTTAAGCATATACACAGAAAATACTAAGAACAGTTTATGGTTGTATCACAGTAACCTTCCGCTACCTCAACATTTTCTTGTATATAAAATTAAAGTCACTTTTACATCTAATAAAGGTCTCTTAAAGTCCCAACATGCCTAAGATCCTTCCAATCTTCACCAACATATTTCTCTATTTTAGGCTTTTACTTAATTTTAAATCCTGTCACCAACTCTTAATCTACCTTCTAGAGATCACCAGCTTTCCAGGCCTTAGTTTCCCTTTATTAATTTCAAGCTGAGCACTTATTCATGTATTCATTCAACATACATTCACTGTACCAGGCACAGAGGACCAAAAATGAAAGATAAGATAAACAATACAGCATTACAAGAAAATGTTGTCTTTGTTTCCACTTACTTTTTTTTAATCTTCCACTTACTTTTAATTGAATGTTTTCTATTACTCTTTCAATTTTGTTACTATGTAGATATATTATCTGATCAGTTCTTTAAATTAAAAAATACAATGTTATAAGTCATAAAAGATATGTACAAGACATTAAAAAAGAGGTAGGAACATCGCTTGGACATCAAGATTATGTCAAATATTGTGCCAGGGATTTTATGTACTCTTTCTTACTTTTCACCCTTTTCTCATTTTATAAATAATGAAGCAGACACTCAGCGATCAAGGTCATTATTCAAGATAACAAAATAAGTAACAGAGCTGGCAAAAGAGGCCAAAGTGGGGCGGCTGGGTGGCTCGGTTAGAAGTCTGCCTTCGGCTCAGGTCATGATCTCAGGGTCCTGGGATCAAGCCCCACGTCAGGCTCCCTGCTCAGTAGGGAGCCTGCTTCTTCCTCTGCCCCTTCCCCTGCTTGTGCTCTCTCTCTCTAAAATAAATAAATAAAATCAAAAAAATAATAATAATAATAAAGAAGCCAAAGCTAATGTCCTTCCTTCCTACTATAGAAAGACATACCAAAATGTCTCAGGAGCATGTAAACTTGCTTGGGAGCCAAGAGCTTAGTATCCCAGATAGATGCCTGAAATGAGCCCAAACAATATATGGGTGATGAGAGCCAAAACAGTAGGGAGTCGTCCCAGACAAAAAGAATACTATATACAGATGCAAAGAAGCGAGAAGGTATGTGTTGGGAAACTACAAGTTGTTTGGTATAGCTAAAGCATAAAGCTCATGGGGTAAAGAAGCTAAAGATGAGAATGAAAAGTAGGTAGAAAATGAAGCTAGTAGCCACCATATTCAGTAGAGTGCCTGACACAAAGTGAACATTCAAAAATCTGTTAAATTATTTGAAGTGAGAGTAATGTAATCAGATTTGTACTTTTGGCAGGAGTATAAAACATAATGGAGAGGAAGGACTGAAAGCAGTTAGAAGACTTTCAGTCCACATTAAAAAGGAAAAAGGTAGACTAAGGCCAGGGTTGTGGGGTAAAAAAGGGGGCATGGATCAAAGATATGAAGGTATATTCAAGAAAATTTGTAAATGATCAAAGAAAGAAGGTAAGAGAGGGGTGTGTGCAGAACTCAAAGTTTCCTGTCTTAACCAACTCGATGAATGATGCCAACAATCACCAAAATAAGTGACACAATACAGGAAGATCAGAATCAGAGGGGTAGGCTAATGATGTACCAGTCTCAGACAAGTTGCTTCAGCACATCCAAAGTGACCATGTCTTGCAGGAAGTTTGATATCTGGTTACGGTGTAAGAAAAGAGACATCAAAGTGCAACTTGTTATTAAAACTGTCACAATAAACTAAAAGCCTGGGGAGAATAAATTGAATTAAAGAATTCATTATTCTCTCATTATATGATTCTTTTCTTTTTTTAAAGATTTTATTTATTCATTTCAGAGAGAGAGACAGAGAGAGCACAAGCAGGGGGAGAGGCAGAGGGAGAGGGAGAGGCAGATTCCCAGCTGAGTTGGGAGCCCGACATGGGGCTCGATCCCAGGACCTGGAGATCATGACCTGAGCTGAAGGCAGATGCTTAACCATCTGAGCCACCCAGGCGCCCCTCTCATTATACGATTCTAAGTTGATACTTCCTGCCCCCAGTGATCAACAATGGCAGTCTCAGAAGCTAAAAGATGGTTAAGTACTGAATTTTGCCAAACTTCTAATTTACGCTTTCACTTTGCCTCAAAATACCCAATGTGTGTGTGTGTGTGTTAATGACAGACCAGTGTTTTTTACTTTTCTTCTTTCCTTCTAAGGTTCAAAAGTTTCAAAAAAAAAAATCATTCATATGTCCAAGAAATACTGAGAGGAATGAAACTGAAAGAGAGCCCTTTACCAAACGACAGTAATACAGTCCTATATAAGCATCTAGTGCCACATGCTGTAGAAATTTTCTGAAATGGGTGTGTAAATTATTTTACAAAAGTATAGTTTGGTTGTTGAAATACTATTTTTACTATCACCACAAAATGGATAGTAAAAGATTTGTCAGAGTCTGAAGTAAGTAACTTCTGAAAATAAAAACAATCCTTTAAAGGTGCATCTGACAACTGAGAAAATGTATTCACTGCATGTATGCAGCCCTCTGCCAGAGGCACATTAGATGAATATTGACTAAACATATTATGAATGATGATATGATTCATAATCTGTGATAGCTTTCACATATGAAAACACTTCTATAAGACTGCCTTAAAATGAACATAATTTCCAACTCAGTCCTACCCATCCCCAATCTCCAGTCCATTAATCTCATCTCAAGATGTCATGCTCTTGGCCTTTACTTCAACTGTGATGCTCCAAGATCTTACTGCAAGGCCTTTCCTCATATCTTCTAGTCCCTTTCCAATTGGCACCCTCATCTTTGACTGACTCCCAACTTCCCTGGGTAAACAAAGCCACACTGTCCCAAAGATTCAACCTAAGCTTCCATCACCTCCCGTGATTCTAATACTGTATCCATGTACTCATCTTATTCTCAACTACCAGATCAGTTCTCCGTAATATCCGTAGCCTCCATTCCACCTGCCAGCCTGTTCTAAAGTAAAGATCTTCCAACTATTAATGGCGGGAGGGCAACTTTACTGAGACTTGACTTCTTAATCTGTAAAATGTAAAAACCTTCAAAAGGTTGCTGCCAGCAGCAAAATGCTTTGAAGAAAGTAAAACACCGTGGAACTTAAGGGCATATTCCTACTGCTATCCTTCTCCCAGAGACCTAGTCCTCAATCCTTTCACAAGGCCCCCCCTCTCTATGCTCCGGTTCTCCTCCGCTTCGCTGGCTACAGCCCTCCCAGCCGCCCCCAGGACCGCCTTCAGGCTAATTAATAACCATCTTCCCCCCCCCCCCCCCCCCCGGCTCAGCGTCCCTAAGCCCCAACAATCCCAGTCACTGTCCCGATTCTCTTACATCTTAAGCTGCACGTTGATGTCCAGGTCACAACTGTAGATGTAGTGAAACTTCTCCGCTTCCCCCATGGCACCCTCTGCAAAAGCGGCACCAACTGCTAGAAGCAAAGCGCTGGAAAGTCACCGGGAGCGAACAGGCTGAGCCTCACAACACAGGCGCTTCCGGTTCCGCCTCTCACGCTTGGTGCCACCAATCCCTGCCCGGAGCGCGACCCGACGCAGCGGAACTCCCCGCCCAACTTTTCCTTCTGCGCATATGCAAAAGGAGCCCAACATATTGCTTAAGGGTAGGATTCCGGAAATACAGCCTATCTGGTTACATTCCAGGCTTCCTGTGTTTTTCCTGTCTTAAGAGAGCTTTTTTTTTTTTTTTTTTTTTTTTTTTTAACTAAAGCTGTCGTTTGAGCCTGAGCTGTTCCTAAAAATCAAAAGAAAATTCGACTCAGTCTTCACTGGTTGCAAGCTAAACAGAGAGCAATCACAAGAATTAGAATTTTGCCAAGTTTTATTTCCAGTGGCCTTTCGGAAAATTGCAGACTTAATCACTAATTTGCTATCTCAAGGAAAGATTTACTCTGTGCTGTAAAGAGTGGAGAAAGGACTAGACAAGGAACCAAGAAACCTGGGTTCCATTTTGGCTCTACCAATATTTATGCTACTTTGGGCAAAGCATTTGGTACTTGTTTACACTGGTAATATTCAGACCCAATGCAGTTATCAAGACAACCCTAGTTAGAACCTAGAAACATCCAGTAAAGATCTAGAACTCAGTTTTCTGAATCATCTGAACTCCTACAATGCTTATTTTTATAATTTAATATTATCTAAACTCATGATCTTTATTTTCAACTAGATTCAAAACTCTTGGAAGGCAAGAATAGTGTGCCATTTACTTCTGTACCTGCCTCCATTAGTGCTTAATACATTGTTGAGTTTAATAATTCCTATCTTTATTATTGGTGAAATTGAATAAAATTCTCCATTTTGTATATGTTTATTTTTCGGTGCCACATTGTGACAAGGACATGGCTAGAGTTTGTATAAATTACAGTAATTAGGGGGGAAATATGTTTCAAGAAAAGGTTAGAAGGAGTGTAGCTGTTTAAGCTGGAAAGGCAAAACATGGCTTATGCACAATGTTTTTTTGTTTTTTTTTAAAGATTTATCTATTTGAGAGAGCGAGAATGAGAGAGAGAAAGAGTACATGAGGGGGGGAGGGTTAGAGGGAGAAGCAGACTCCTCGCCAAGCAGGGAGCCCGATGCGGGACTCAATCCAGGGACTCCAGGATCATGACCTGAGCCGAAGGCAGTTGCTTAACCAACTGAGCCACCCAGGCGCCCTATGCAGAATGTTTTGGCCAAAGTAAGTTCTCAAAAATATTTGTGAAAGCAAGACTCTGGAAAAAACATGATAGTTATCCTCCTATAACTTAAAGTTCCCACAAAAGAGAGAACAGAATTGATATGTTCTTAAATGTAACTACTACCAATGATTGGAACTTAAAGTAAATGTAATATCAGCAAACAATAGAAATTAAACTTTCTAGTCATCAGAGCTGTCCAATAGTAAAACAAATAGTTACAAGTGCCCTGTCTATGGAATAATTCCAGCAATGGGTGTGAGGTTTGATGTGAAACAGGTTTATCAAAATTGAATAAAATAGTGACAGTTTATGAAAGACAAATTCTCTGATCCCAGTGCCGACTTAAATTACTTTTATTATAATGTTATTTAATGTACAGACCTAAGTAAAACTCCATATGTATACATACATAAATGTAATTTAAAATTCTTATAAATTATTTTTGAATTTTACAAATTAAATATAAAAAACTTCAAATTAACAACCTTAGTATAATAGTCTTTTTGCTGAAACTATTGCCTACAACATGCATTGACTCCTCTTACAGGACTGATTCTTTGAAATTCACCATGTCTGTACTGCTTTATACCACATAGTAATACAATTTTCTTGCCTCCTTTTTTATTCAAATTACTATGAAATCTTCATGAGTATAAGTAACATATGGCATTTGGCTTTTACTTGGCCCCCCAAAGCACTTTTTTTTTTTGCCTTAAGTCTATCCCTGTCCATTTCTCCTTAGCTCACGACAGTTAAAAATAATACAAATTGAACCCAACACAGTTACAAACACAACACTGATAAAGGCATAAAAATGAAGTGTCAGTACTTAGTTCTAAGATCTTCATTCATAGAACCCAGGATAGACCTATATTAACTTTTTAAAGATAACCATCAAGAAAAAATACATTAAAAATTGATTATAGCGAAATCTTAGAGGACTGGACTGTAATTGTTAAAGACATTAATGCAACAATAACAACAACAACAACAACAACAACAACAACTAATGCACCAGTTAAGGAAGAGGATTTTGGTAGGTCATGGAAGCATGGTATAAGTCACAGAAGCCAAAACTGGCAGTGCCTTTCCTAGACCCACCTTGAGTCGGGAAGGTGTTGGTTAGTAAATCTGCATATCACAGTCAGTTCACAAGGCTATGTTCAAGGAGGAAATAGAAGCCTTAGGCATCACACTCTGAAAGGAAAAGAGTGATATTTTTTCCCATGTGATCTTCCACAACTCATAAATATAACACTTAATAACTATGGAACACAATTTTTGTTTCAAGAATCCACAGTTCTATAGAGCATTGCCTACTGCCTGTCTGTAGGGAAATATTTTTTATGCATAGGTGTTTTCTTTGTATGGTAGGCTACTTCACAGCTACTTGGGCCTCTATTTAATTCACCTCTGCAGTTGTAGTTTGGATTTTGTGTTTCTTTTGCCATCTTTTTCAATCTCATGTTTAATTATTCAAATAACAGATTTTAATCATACTTGTTCATTCCGTCAAGTTGCCTAAGACTCGGGTGTGTTTTCATCAGTTCCTGTCACCCAATTTCTTCTTTTTGGCTTGTAATAAAAAATTGCACTTATAGCTTAAAAAAACAAGCATTTGTTATTAAGCTTCTATCAAGAGAGAAATAACTATGGGATGCCTGGGTGGCTCTGTTGGTTAAGCATCTGCCTTTGGCTCGGGTCATGATCTTGGGGTCCTGGGATTGAGCCCCATGTTGGGCTCCCTGCCCAGCAGAGAGTCTGCTTCTCCCTTCTTCCCCTCCCCACTGTTCCTGCTCTCTCTTGTTCTCTCACTCTCAAATAGATAAATAAAATCTTTTAAAAATAAAAAAAGAAAACTTTCATTTAAAAAAAAGAAATGATTATGATATCGTGAGATTAAAAGGACATAATTAATCCCTTTTCTTCAGTTTAAAAAAATGCCTTTAACAAGTTTTCCATTTACTACAAGTGTTTTAGAACCTAATTACATGATAGAACAAATAGTGTCAAGAAACTTGAAAACTCCTACCTCATAAGCCAAGACTCTTGGCCTGTTACCAAGTTACAATGTGGAAAATGATGGACTTTGAGAAAGTCTGCTAGTGATCCTGAGCAGGAACCCACAAGGCCTGAAAAGTTCCATTCAAGAAGGTAATTTCTATCTGTTACAAAAGGGGAAAAAAATCAAAAGCATGAGGTATTCTGGGAAATAATAAACATATATCTTGCATGTGTGTGCCTTTGTAGTATTTCTGTTATGTAACAGAAGAAGCTCCTCTTTCTGTATTACAGTTGAGAAAAGAAAACTTGTAGCTGACTGATATCCCTATCAAGAATCTCAGTTATAAATGAGGAATAGAGTCCTGTCTCCTCTAGGAAGTATGATTAGGTCATGCCCACAGAACATTGTTGTAGGGGGAGCTCTGTGTCACTTCACCTTTCTCACTAATATGAGAGTGATCTCTTATACAGACCTTGGAAAGGAGAACTAAAAAACAGTGTGAGAAATATCTGATTGTTATTTATAATCTTTTTTTTTAAAGATTTTATTTATTTATTTGACAGAGGGAGACACAGCGAGAGAGGGAACACAAGCAGGGGGAGTGGGAGAGGGAGAAGCAGGCCCCCTGCCGAGCAGGGAGCCCAATACGGGGCTCGATCCCAGGACCCTGGGATCATGACTTGAGCCAAAGGCAGACACTTAACGACTGAGCCACCCAGGCGCCCCTGTTATTTATAATCTTTTGAGTCAAGATTTTAAAAAATTTTGGGGGCACCTGGGTAGCTCAGTTGGCTGAGCGCCTGACTCTTGGTTTTGGCTCAGGTCATGATCTTGGGGTCATGGAGTCGAGCCCCTGCTCGATGTTGGGCTCTGCACTGGATGAGGAGTCTGCTTGACATTCTTGCTCCCTTTCCCTCTGCCCCTCCCCCCACTCATGCTCACTCTTGGGGTCTCTCTCTCTCTCAAATAAGTAAAATCTAAGCCCCATCAACTCTGGGCTTTTACAAAATCATACTAGATCCTGGAAGAGTCTCCTCCCTCTTCCCCAACTTCTGCCAAAGGAACTTTTGTTAGATCTTTGCACTGCAAGCCTAAGCTGGTTTCCTTAGAGAGAAACCTCTGGCCTCACCTTCCTTCCAAACACTGAGTAAGTCATCTCACTCAAAAATCTATCCCTCTTTGCATTCTTCTTTCACAGCATTTTCAAGAGTTTCTATCATAATAATTTGGTTAATGGTTGTCTCCCCGACTAGGCTATAAGCTCTGCAAGGGAAGAGTTGTGTATATTTTATTCAGCACTACATTCTATGTCAGTTCCTGACACAGGGCAGATGTTGTATAAGCCAAGTAGGGAAGAAACTAGCATTTGAAAAATGACTATATGTCAGGTAACAGGTTAGGCAATTTCATGTGTATTATTTTATTTATTTAGTTCAACAAATTAAATAAGTAGGTGCTATTACCCTATTTTACAGAAAAGTAACAAGGTAGATGAAGTGATTTGTATATAATGAATAACTTAATACATTGCAGAGCTAAGTGGGTCTGACTCCAAAAGGCATGATATGTTTACCAAACTATAAGGAAATATTCCAGAACAATTCCTGAACTTACTTTTTGCAACAGAAACTAAATTATTAACAGAAGTATCTTTAACATCCTCAGTGTTAGTTATTTGGCACCGCCGTTGATCCCTCTGCCTCTCTGTAGATTATCTTCTCAGGTAAACATCTTGATTTATTACAGATTAACTCCATGGAGGGAGGAGATTTTGGTCCGCTTAGCATCTTTGCGGGTCATCCATTTATGTAATAAATATTTACTGAGTGCTTAAAATGTGTCACGAACCACACCAGGCTTTATATTAGACATGGGCCCCTCCAGTCTCACCAGGGAGAAAATGGTATTCCCCATCTGCATGCAATGCCAACACGGGCATCCCTCGGTGTGTGTTCCCTATGTCATCATGCATCCTGTCCTGTAAGATCTGGGGCACAAAGAGCTTTATTTCATTTGTTCTGTGGATATTGTGGGATGACAATGACTTTAGATATTCCTGAGAATTCACTGTTGTTAGGAAACCCATCGCAGTGAGTGCATTCTCAGCTCACATTATGTTTGATCTGCAATTCTGATCTGTGTTCATTCTTTACTTGTGCTTCAGCAAGCTCCACAGGACAGAGATGCTGCTGTTATTTTTGGCACCTCTTATTGCCTTGCCTGTGTGCATTTGTGTTTGTGCATGAATATTTAATCACAGAAAGGTTGCTGACCCAACACTCAGACTTGCTTCTCTGAGACAGAACGAAGAGGAGCAATCAGGGTCTGAGTCCATAGACAATAATTAGTGACACAAGTAATTCCTCGTGAGCTCTTGAGTCATTTTAAGCCACTTTGCCACCTACCCAGATGCTGTAAACGCACAGGGAAGGAGTAACAGAGACTCTAAAAAAAAGGAAAGACCCTCACTGTGTTGTAGGAATTTATCTTTTAATAAGAAACAAAACAAAAAGCTTATATAAACACTAAAAGAAACCCTGGAATGAAAAAGAAAGGGGGAAAGAAGGAGAATTGTTAGCTTGAGAGTCTGCTTGGATTTAAGCCATGCATTAGTCTAAGAGCTCCAAAAGCTAATACTCTTTCCAGAATGAGAGGGATACTTGTCAGGCTGGAGGGGGGATTTAATAAGGGAACAGACTTAAGCTTCAAAGGAGAGAATGTGAGAAATAAAACACTGGGACTTCCATCTTCTCAGAGAAACCAAGTCTAACTAAGGTGCAGGGGCCAAATGTTGTCTCTTTTGCTATCTTAAAAACTGTAGGAGGAGGTCATGGAGAGGACGTGACCGCTGGTTGACCCTGGAGCTGGCTCCCAGCAGTCACAGGCTCCTCACCCCTTCCCCTGTGCCGTATTATACGTTGTGCCCACCATTCCCATAGTGGGAACCGTTTGGAAGAATTCAGCCTTGTTGAGCAATGCCCTCTGGACAGTACAGGTGACCGAGCCCTGTTATTCTAACAAGCGGGTACAGGGATCCTCTCATCTTGAGGCACCCAATTACCAATTAGTAAGTCCTTTGCTTATGAAACTACAACTTCCCCATCTGGAGGGACCGCCACTTTCTTGCATCTCTCCTGGCTCTCTGTTTTGGGGGGAGGGAAGTTTCAGATTTCCCTGGGAACTCCCCAGCTGGGGAACGAACAAAGACAAAACAACACAAAAGTGCTGTTGGATAGTGGGGCTCTTCATGGCAGTTAAGAGGAAACAGAGGATTTCCAGACCTCATAGACTATTTAGAATTGGAGCTAAGTTTTAGGTTTCTTTGTGAAATGGTAATTTTCTATTTGTCTCTTAATGTTTGCTGAAAGACATCAGTTTTAAATAATATCTTTTCTATTATCCTGTATTCAGATTGTACCTTTACCTTCACCAGTAGGGGTATACTGATTCTTGTTATTCACAGTAGTTATGTTCTATAAGGTCACAGGGCAGGGAATTAGTGAATATTGAAATATTGCTCTTAGGGGAAATAAAGGGTTATGTTCCTGCAAGCTTCCGACCATAACATTTTCATCAAACAATGAATATATAACCTTGTTTGATGTATGCTTCTGCTTAAACACACCTTATTTTATATATATATAGTTTTATATATATATATATATATATATATATATATAGTTATATATAGTTATATATATAGTTATATATATATAGTTGATTTGTTAACATTGAACTCATGCCCAAAGCACTATAATTCATGCCAGACTGAAGCTTACCTACACATATATTTTCTCTAGGAGGCATATTACATTCTTCTTGTGTTAGAAACACCAGAGGGCACTTCAGCACTGCACTTGGGGGCCATTTTAAACAGGGACATCACCACTGCAAAACACAAAAACAAACAAACAAACCACAGCCTGGCACTAAAAGACGGCAAAAAAGACCATTTGTTTACAGTATGAGGAGCAAAACAAGAAGACCCAGCATTGCCTTGTTTGATCTCAGCTGGGAATGTGTATATCGGGTGACTCGGACTTTTCACGGCTCTGTGCCTATCTGTAATGGCTGCGAATATTGATGTGGGGGTTACAGGCAAATCTTAGTGGACAAGCAAATGCATAAATATGGAATCCGTGAATAATGAGAATTGGCTATATTTGTTCCCCAAAGAGAAGGAAAAGCCTCTCTAGACCAGTGTGCATATGGTGCGCCAGGGAATCTTACTAAAATGAGGATTCTGATTCAGTGATTGTGGGCTGAGGGGCCTGAGAGTCTTCATTTCTAATGAGGGATGCTAAAACTGTCTTCAGTAGTACTAATTTGCACCATCCATTTCTCTTCATTTAGAGACACAGAAATTGAGTCCTGTAGGGATTGAAGCAAATTGCGGAGGTCAAGATTATTATAGATTTGGAACTGGAGTACAGTGTACCAGAAGACTCCACAGAGGAGATGGAACTCTGGTGATGCTAACAGGCACAGAATTAAATTTATGGTTAGGGCTTCCTCTGGCTGGTCCCTGCTTCTCCTCTTCATTCCTTTCCCAAATCTTTTTGCATTTCTTGAAGGCCAACTCTATCCTATGGAGCTTCTTGATACTTCTTAGGAAGAGCAAAAGTTTTGGGGCGCCTGGGTGGCTCAGTCAGTTAAGCATCTGTCTTCGGCTCAGGTATTGATCCCAAGACCCTGGGATGGAGCCCCAGGCTCCCCACTGAGCGGAGAGTCTGCTTCTCCCTCTCCCTCTGCCCCTTCCACCACTTGTGCTCTCTCTTGCTCTCTCTGGCTCTCAAACAAATAAATAAATAATATCTTTTAAAAAAAAAGAACAAAAGCTTTCTAATAGGATTTCCATAAGCCCAGCTAAGGGTCCATTCCATGCTTACTTTTTATTATATATCAGTTTGTCCCTCCCCAGCTCAAAACCCTTCAGTGGCTCATCACATCTAATGAAATAAAAATCAAATCTACCTGGGCCTGCTTTATCTTCCATATTCTTACTTCAGCCTCCTTTTTGTACGTTTTCTTCCATAGCTTCTCAAGGTGGAGTCTCTCTTAGGCTCTACCCACCTGCAGGCTTCTGCACAACCTATGTTTGCCCACGTATCTTTTGCGTATACTATGTATTCTCCCTAAAGAGATTCCTTCTTTCCTCATTGTCCCACTTACTTCAAGAACTAGCCTCATTACATTTAACCTCCTTGAGGCACAACTTTTCCAAACTCCTAGACATCTTTGAAACCCCCACAGTTATTGGTAAGCATAGGTATGTACACTTGTTATCTTGTGTAAGTATCCTGGAACCAAAATTAATTTATCATTGTATTTTCCACAGTACAATAGCATGAAAATTTATTAATACACTTGTTATTCATTCATTCTTTCAACAGATATCTATTGAGCATCTACCATGAGCCAGGCATAGCAATTGGAGAAAAAGTAGACATAAGGAGGCATAGCCTCTGCTCTCTCTGAGTTACAGTGTCATGGGGAAAGCAAAAACTAAATAACTACAATCATCTTCATTATTCATGCATTCCCTATTTACAAATTTACCTACTGTCACTAAAATTTATCTTTAGTAGTTACAGGGCTTTTGTGGTCATTTACAGACATGTGCAGAGCAGCAAAAAAATTAAGTTGTCCAACATATACATTCCCAATTGAGCTAGAACAAGGCAGTGCTCTGCATTCTTGTTTTAGCTCTTAGGTTGTAAAATACAGTCCCTTCTCAGTTTATTTAGTGCCATGTTGTTTCACACGTTTGTACTTTTTATCAGGGACTTCATCATTTAAAATGGCCCTCAGGCGTAGCACTGAAGTCCTATCTAGTGTTCTTAAATATAAGAGGGTTGGGATGTACTTACATAGAAAATACATGCATTAGGGTAAGCTTCGTTCAGGCATGAGTTACAGTGCTGCTGAATTCCATGTTAATGAATCAATAATACGTATTAAATAAGGTGTCTTCAAACAGAAACACACATAAAACAAAATTATGTATTGATTGATGACAATGTTGTGACCAGAGACGCACAGGAACTTAACCCTGCATTTCTCCTGGGACAGTTCAGGATCTACTAATTCAGTGTTCATGGCTACCTTACAGAACATAGCTACTGAAAATAATCGTAATTAGTTATGATTGACCGTCATTAGTTATGATGAGTATGACAAATGATATAATGTTCCATGGGAGCACATCAGAATGGTTCTTTATATTTTGGGTGTGCAAGTGAGACAAGAAGGGCTTTGCAGAGGAAGAAAGGATGAAGCAGAGATCTGAAGGATGAGTAGGAGTCGGCCAGGTGACTGAGGAGAAGCATAGACAGGAAGGAAGGAAGAAAAGTATTCCAGACAGAGGAAATAGCCTGGGTCTTCTCAGAGGAGGATGAATTGAAAAGAACACAGATCACAGTGGGAAGGGAGTATAATACCAGGGTATTTGCCAGGGTAGCCATAACAAAGTACTGTACACTGAGTGACAAAAATAATAGAAATTTATTATCTCATAGTTCTGGGGGCTAGAAGTCTAAGATCAAGGTGTCAGCAAGGTTGGTCTTTTCGGGGGGCAGTGAGGGAGAATCTGGTCCATGTCTCTCTTCTGGCTTCTAGTGATTTGCTGGCAATCTTTTGTGTTCCTTCATTTATAGAAGCCTCTCTGCCTTCATCTTCACATGGCCTTCTTCCTATCTGCATTTATGTGTCCAAATTGTCCTTTTTTATAGGGACACCACTCATATTAAATACCTACTTTGGTATGAGCTCATCTTAACTAATTCACATCTGCAATGACCCTATTTCCAAATAAGGTCACATTCTTTAACAGAAATTTTGAGGGGACATAATTCCACTCATAACAGAAAGGAAAGGCAATGAAAGAGGGTAAGAGGTAGGAGGAACCAGGGCCTGGAAAAAAAACACTAAAAAGTTCAGACTTCATTGTAAAGGCAATGCAGGAAAAAAACTGCACTTCAAAGAGGAATCAGGCATTTTCCAGTGACATTCCTCCAGGTTATATGATTCTAGTTGAAAGACTAGAATGTCTTTGAGCTATTTTATCACTTTGTAAATTGTAAGCAACCAATAGCAAAATAAGGCCTACTGACAAATCCAAACCGCCTTCAACCACTTTCGGAAAAACCCATTTTGCCTTGATTTGCATATTCATATCAATATTCCTGATCTAAAACGATCAGGAATAGTCTTTGAATTCTCCTTCAAACAGGTTATGACATCTGCCTGGTTCTGTCATTGATTAATGAGTAGAACAAAATGGTTAACATGTGTCCATTTGAACATCTGTATGACAGTCACCATTTTACCTTTTACTGAAAATTAACTTTTACAGAAATATGAAGCCCTCAATGGATGATACATCAATAAATGAACTACTACATGAATAAGTTTGCCTAGTAGGTGAACTTTCAAGGGGCACGACAGTTTCGTTCTAGTTAGTAACAAGATTGAGAATGGCAGTAGTGAACTTTATTTGAGCTCTGTGTTCTTGGAAAATAGGGATGGTTTAAAAAAAACAAAACCCAAAAAGACCTACTCTTTGTGATCAAGGAAAATGGCTTACTACATAGAACCACCCTTCTCCCTATGACTTAGATAAAATTTGCTAATGAACCTTTTTATTTATTACAAGACCAGACACAGACCCTCCAAATTTCCATTCTTTGTCTCATAAGTAATCAACTGAAGTATCTGTTGTCCAAAAATTAGCTACACACACAGAGAAATATTATTTCCTGTTTAAGTGACCAACTGAGAATCCCTCTGATTATAGACACAATCCCTACTGTAAAATCATCCCACCTATATCTTATCTCCTTCTTCCCATGAAAGTCAGAGATGAAACTATCCTGCTAAGAAACTCTGATCTACCCATCTTGGGTGTTCTCTATGTTCTCTATGGTAATAGCCCGAATAAAAGTAATATCCCTCCTTGTTTGGTTTTTGTCTTTGACAAGGACCAATCTCAGATTCCAAGTGCCTCCAAACAGCCCTGAAATTGGAATGAAATCCAGAATTTAATAGACAACTTGTAGGTTCATTAAATTATTATTTCCTCTTGAACCTGAGTTCCAATGTCAAGTCTGCTTGTCTTCCCTTTTCCCATTCCACAGCTGGAGTCTCCTCCTGCAGTTTTTGCATCTATTGTTTGAACACATTGCTGTTGAGACCCTCTATGAGAGGGCTGACTTTTCTCTAAACAATAACCCCTTAATAAAAATTTAAGAAACTTCTTATTAGATTTACTTATAATTAAATTAAAACAATTAAAATTTATATGAAGAAAGAGAAAGAAAAATTCTGAAGGTAAAATTATACAACATGCTATTTTGTCTTTCCTGAATCTTAAAGCATTAAGTTATTTAGTACCATGCAAACATTTGATGATATGCTTTCTAGTGTTCACATTCTCAGCTGACTTGAGGATTATTGAAAGTGTTTTTCAGTGTAACGCACAGAAGCTATGGACTCCCCTTTTCTGTAGAAGGCACCCTGTTAAAACAGAAGTTTTTCTTATACTGATTTTAAAAGTTCTGCCATGGGGCGCCGGGGTGGCTGAGTCGGTTGAGTGTCTGCCTTTGACTCAGGTCATGATCTCAGGGTCCTGGGATTGAGCCCAGCATTGGGCTCCCTGCTCAGTGTCTGCTTCTTCCCCTCTCTCTGCCCCTCCCCCTGCTCCTGCTCTCTCTCTTTCTCAAATAAATAAATAGAATCTTTAAAAAATAAAATAAAAATAAAATAAAAGTTCTGCCGTGACTTAGAATCTGTCAGGGGTTTGTGATTTTTTATTGTTTCAATTTGCCTCACAAATGGTCTCTGCTATAAAGGAAAAAGACCTCACCTTTTAAAATTTCATTTGAACCAGATGATTTGCATATTATATGGATGAGGTGACCAGCATTATGAAATAGCATAAGGTATTTACAGGTCAGTATTACTATACAGAAAATGTGAGCTTTATTTCTACCTGCGTAGAAAACCTAGAATGTGTAAGGTATATGCTACTGCCTGTTGGTACTTTTTTAGTTAGTATGCTTTTTTTTTTTTTTTTGCTATTTTTTCAAGTGTTTGCTTTTTCACCCCACACTGACCAACATGGAATATGACCTTTATTATCTTATACGTACAAAAGGCCCCAGAACAGAGCCAGTCAGATATTGGCACTCAAAAAACAAAGTATTGATGTTAAATTGATTATCTTTTGAGTAATCGTTTCTAGGTGAGTGACGGTGAGCATTTGCAAATCCCTGTTCTATTAATACGCTAAGCTTTTAAATACTGAGACAAATAGTAGACAAAATAACCTTGGGGCATCCCACTGGAAGTAACTTAAATAAAACTTTCTTTAAAAGTGAACCAGTATGTTCAGTTTTGCTAAAGTGCCCAGAGAAGACTAGTGATTAAAACAAAGCAAGACTTTCCATGTCTGTTTTGCTTTATGGAAGAAGGAAGGAGTGGTAAGGCTCCATTGCCTAAGTTCACTAGGTTGTTAAGTGAGTAAATGCAGGTGTAGAGAAAAGGGGGAGCAGGCAAAACATCAACACACATTGCTGATCTCTGCCTTGCTTGGTTTTATCCCCAAGGAGACTGGCAGGGCCTCTGACGTGATTTGAATCTGAGAGTGAATTCATAAACTCTCTTTGGTCTTTTTCCTTCCCTCCCCACACCCCATCAATCAGAGATTATATCTGCACAGAGGCAGTCTCCATCATTTGGAAACTGGGCTATTTCCTGATGTAAATCTGTATTTTAACAAAGAGAGAAAAAGGGAAGGAGAGAAAGATGCCCTGGGCATGGTCATTCTGTGACCCCAGGCAATCGCCCTTCCCAACAGAGCAGTCCCAGGACCCAGCCCAGGCTAAAACAAACACATCTGCCCCATCAACTGCTACCTTGCCTCCTGCCTTTTGAAGAGGAGGCTTTCTCCCACACCTGCCTAATGAGAGCTGCCTGCTGCTCTCAGGCTGGCTTTTATAGCGTGAAGAGCCTCTGCACACACATTGAGCCCTTCTCTCTACTTTGCACTTGAAGAACTTAGCAACCTTCAGGGGAAATAAGGAGTCAGGATTTTTTTCTCCCTCCATTGTGATGAGCATTTGCTTTCCCTATAGGATGCGCTGAAGCACCTTGAAAACTCAGCAGGGCTTTCAGGACAGGGGCACTCAGAGGCTGATGCATGCGGCCTGCAGACTGAGGACTGCAGCAGCGCGAGGAGATCCTTCACAGCGCTGGGCCATGAGCATCCCCACCTGGCATCCCACCCTTGGCTCACCCAGCCCTGCTACGCTAATGAGAGTGGCTGAGGCTACAAAGAGGGAGAGAATAATGACTGAAAGACCCCAAATGGTTGTACTGTCCTCAGCCTCAGTTGCTATTCCTCCCTCTGCCTTCCCCAGCTCTTTTCACCAAAACTACCAAGGCCATCTGCTTGCAGATTCAATCCCTCCCCAATGTTTGAAATGGTCTGGACCAAATAGGAAATATGTACAATGTTCCAGCCCTTAGCCCTGTTCCTTTCCTTAGTCTTCACCCCCAGGTAGCCACCAAAATACACACATACTTTCTCCAGTCCAGTGGGGAGGCTGATCTAGAAGGGTGACCTCTTGCATTAAGGCCTCAGTATATACTTAGGCCAACCCTGGATATTAGAGTTTGGATGGAGAGGAAAGTGGTCGACTGGAGCTCAGGTCCTCAGTATATAAGGACAGAACCCTGAGCCTTAGATGGATTAGCAGGGGAGTAGAGGTAACGGACCTTGACAGCCGGAGCTTGGAAAGAGCTAGGGGTTTAAAGCAGGGCCATGTTATGACTTATCTGGGCCCTAAGCATACTGGTCCCTTCCGTCATAAAAAAAATTCTAAAAAGTATATTTTGCAACTGCTTGAATAAAAAATGAACACAATTCAGGTTGGATTATATTAATTTTCTTCTTCTAATTTTAAAAGAAATTGAAATATTTTCCTAGTCCCCTAAAAGCAAGAGAGGGACCGTGTCTATTGTGCCCAGTATCCCCAATGGATAAGTTAACCTTAGTGTGAAGGAGGGCGAAGGAGAAATGGCTGGAAGCAGCAGTGGGAATGAGGTGAGTATCTAACCTACTTCTTGGCCCTAAGGGGGTGGTGCAGAAGAGGGAAAAGAAACAACAGCCTCCATTTGAAAGGGAGTATGGGGTCCTCAGTAGACAGACACATTTTGCCTAGGCATAGAGGTGAAGGAATTTTTCAGAAATGGAGCTGAAGCTCATTGCAAAAAATTGTTCCAGAAGGTCCAGGGAAAGGATTCAGAGAGAAGAGATGGAATTGAGTCAGATTAGGGGTGGTGTGGCCAAGTAGGAGTGAGAATTCAGGTGATGATGCATGGCCTGGACTGCTGGTAGAGAGGGGCAACAAGGATGCAAGGCTTGATGTGCTCAGAGTGGTCCTGAGACGTTCAGAAGTGGGTGGACTGTCGGTCTGTGAGAGTTCTGCTCAGGGGATTCAGCTGACTGGCATGTTAACTTTAACCTCAGAGGGATAGTTCCCTCTGCTGTGATCATCTACGAAATGACTGACAGGATGCAGACTGCATTCAAAGCACTTTTTATGCTTTATCCCATTTAATACTTACACCAACCCATTTTACAGAAGAGAGAACAGAGAAATAGAGGGGTAGATTCTTACTTAGGACACTCCTCAATAATGACTCTGTGTGCCATGTGTGCGCATGTGTGTGTGTGTGTGTGTGCTTTATACATATACATGTATGTGTACATGCTTATGTGTATATATGTATATCAGAAGTATATATATAATTATAGAAGTATATATGTACAGAAGTATGTGTATATATATGCAAAAGTATACATGTATACACACATACACATATATACTGATGTATATATCACATGTTCCTGCTGTAGTTTTAAATGTAAATTGAAAAGTGAGGCCCCCTAAGTAGTATTTTATGGTCCATTAATGTATAGGGTAATGCTTTTATTCTGTAGGCTGTATGTCTTTTATGTATCTGTGCCTCCCATAATGTGATTGCCCTAGATTCTAGCTTCCTAGAAGGCAGGAACTATTTCTAAGGCAATCTCAGTATACAGAAGTGCAAATAGTGTTTTGATGATAGTGAAAAGATAGATTTTTCGGTTTCTTATATTAAAATATTGACTATCTATAGTCATAGTTAGTTATCACAATGGGGTGAGAGAAAGAGAGCTTCCCATATTTATTTAACAAATGAGTGAGGCATTACTGCTTGTCAGAAGCCTAACTCCTGGGGCTAGACTTGCCCCCCCCCCCCCACCTGGTTACCCTGGACAATTTCCTTAATTCCTTTCAACTTCTGTTTATTACCATGTATAATTACTTAGCGTAATTCCTGAGAATCATACTTGCTCAATAAATAATAATTATTACTGTCAAATGCCTACTACATGCCAGGTACTTTGTAAGGTTTTAGGGATTCAAGGGTACTCTCAGGGAATTAATAATCAAGTGGTGAGAATTTAACATTAAAACACTACCCCTTGCCTAACACACACACACACACACACACACACACACACACACACACACACACACAAGTTGTGCATGCTGTAGCAGAGATAGGCAAATTGGATTTTGAAATTAGAGTGAAAGTAAATAAATACCAAAAGGAACCAGAGAACTTAGGATGAGATGGTAGCATTTGGTTTAATTTGTGTGTTGGGTGGGGGGCAGTCATAGTTATTCTGAGGACATCTGCTTTTTTAACTTGAGCTGCTTAAGATTCCCTACTCAGTCCCACACCGATGGGAAGACTTAGTGGAGTAAAACTGGTGTCTACCATGGGGCACCTGGGTGGCTCAGTCAGTTAAGCAATCTGCCTTCAGCTCAGGTCCTGATCTCAGGGTCCTGGGATCAGCCCAGGATAGGGCTCCCTGCTCAGTGAGGAGACTGCTTCTCCCTCTGCCCCTCCCCCTGACTCGTGCACCGTCTCGCTCATTCTCTTTCAAATAAATAAATAAAATCTTAAAAAAATAAAAAATAAAACTGGTGTCTGCCATTTATATTCTTCTCTGGATGAGCAAAGCAGCATGGAGGAGAAAGCAACACCCCAGAAGCTTGAAGCTCCTGTCCGGTCCTTGCTTCTATCCGTGCTCACCACACCCCTCCCTTCTGTCAGCGCTTATCCTTTGAGTTGAGTGTATTACAGGCTCCTTGGTCATGAGATACCCAGGTGAACACAAAGAAGTTTTCTCTCTGTGGCTCCTTTTTTCTTTTTTCTTTCTTCTTTTTTTGGTCATTTTATTTTTGCTAAATGAGCGGCAAGAATCCCAAACTTACTGTTACTCAGAATCAACAGTCAAGAGCCCTGCACTGCTGATAATGTTTGGAGTTTTCCTCTCTCTGGGATTATAGGCCTTTTCACAATGCTGATGCACAGTTTTTAGCTATGTTAGTTCTGTAATGTTAGTTCTGAATGTTTTCATAATATTCCCCTGGTAGTTAGAAGCAGGGAAAGATTTATTTTAAAGGGAAAAAAAGAGATCATTATTTCAGCCCCAGAGTCACAAGTTAAGAAAGGAAACTTGGAATGTATAAATGCAATACTCCCAGCTCAGACTCCAAACCACCTCGGGTTTTGCCCAGCTCCATTTATTTATCATGTCAATTATAGAAGAGATCTGTTGCTACTAAGAGCCAGATTGTGTCTATTTTCTAAAGGAAGAAAAAGCAATTTAAGGCAATTTAATCTTTAAACTCTTTTATGTGAATATTTTTTCTCCTGTTGAACATTTTAGGAAATGAAGAACTTTACCTATAACCAGTTTCCTTTCATCCTCAAATCATCTGAACTCAATTTGGTTTTCGTCTTTGGTGATATTCCTTGTATCCCTTTCTACTGAAGATTAATTATGTGCTTTACGATGATAAACAGATTTCACTTTTTTAAAAAATCATGATTCTTATAAGCCAAAGGTCTTTAAAAATTCCACTAATTTACATGATACCTACAGTGATTCTCAAACTGTGTGTTCAACAATGTTTTTCCTAAACAACTTTCAAGAAAAATTAATACAATATGTTTTTCTCATGATACCATAAAGACCTAAAAAGTCTATTGTGTTCAGGTATATTTTAAATATATGTTTAAATATATGTTTACTATTTCGTAAAGGGCAATCTTCACACTTCGGTGGGAAAATCAATGTCACGTAAGAACCACCCATCACTAACTCAGTGTAATTAAGAAGACCATTGAAGGGCGCCTGGGTGGCTCAGTCGTTGAGCTTCTGCCTTCGGCTCGGGTCATGATCCCGGGGTTCCGGGATCGAGTCCCACATCGGGCTCCCTGCTCCGCGGGAAGCCTGCTTCTCCCTCTCCCACTCCCCCTGCTTATGTTCCCTCTCTCGCTGTGTCTCTCTCTGTCAAATAAATAAATAAAATCTTTAAAAAAAAATTATACTGTGCAGTACAATTTATAGTAGCAAAAAATAAACAATCTAAATATTCAACAAAAGGGGATTATCCAAATAAATTCAGATTTATCTCTAAGATGGTAAGCTATGTTGCCATAAAAATAACCTTTCCCAATATTTTTAGTCTCATAAGAAAATGGTCAAGGGGCGCCTGGGTGGCTCAGCCATTAAGCGTCTGCCTTCGGCTCAGGTCATGATCCCAGGGTCCTGGGATCAAGCCCCATATCGGGCTCCCTGCTCGGCGGGAAGCCTGCTTCTCCCTTTCCCACTCCCCCTGCTTGTGTTCCTGCTCTCGCTAACTCTCTCTCTGTCAAATAAATAAACAAAATCTTTAAAAAAAAAAAAGAAAAGAAAAGAAAATGGTCAAGACAGTGTTAGATGAAAAAAAGGAGGATTTAAAATTATATGTACCATATTAATTGGTTAATGCATCTAAATAGACACACAAAAAGACTGGAAAGAAATATTCCAAAGTATTAAAAGTTAGTAAGATTAAAGGTATTTTTAGCTTCTTCTTTAAACTTTTCTATACTTTGAGGTTTTCCATAATAAGCATGTACTACTTTTCTAATAAAAATAAAAATGAGCTTTTCAAAGGTTAAAATAAAAAGATTTAAAAATCAGATTTGGAGACAAGCTCAGCATTAGATTAAAAATGAAGTATTTATTCTTTAAAATCTTGAAATATAAACATCATAATTAGAGTGTTTTTATGTTAATACGTCTAATTGTTTTAGTAAGATGTCTTTTTTGTGTGTTAGAGTGAAAATAAAGGGTGATTATGTTAAATCACATGAAAATGGATGACAGCCAGACCTTCTCTTGAAACCATTTGGCAATGACTAAAATTTTAGAATATATGATATTCATTCATTCATTCATTTCTCCAAAGTATTTTTGCCTAGGAAGATTTCTTTCTTTCTTTTTTTTTTTTTTAAGATTTTATTTACTTACTTGACAGAGAGAGACATAGTGAGAGCAGAAACACAAGCAGGGGGAGTAGGAGAGGGAGAAGCAGGCTTCCCGCAGAGCAGGGAGCCCGATGTGGGACTCGATCCCAGGACCCTGGGATCATGACCTGAGCCGAAGGCAGACGCTTAACGACTGAGCCACCCAGGCGCCCTAGGAAGATTTCTGGTTGGGCTGCTCCTGCCCGAGATTCTAGGGAATGTCTCAATTATCTGAACTAAAGTATCATACCCCAAACTTTTGGTTCTAACCAAATTAGAGGTCAACTAAAACCCCTGGACATAAGAGAACAAATAAACATAAGACTCTGAAAGGTGGAAAGAAATGGACTGCTTAGGGACCTCAGGGCTTGAGCAGTTATAGGGCAGTGGGTCCCATAGGTTTCCTTATTGCCTCTCATATATCCCCAGATTGGATCCAGCTGGTAGAAGCTTCCAACCTGGAACTACCGATAGGTACAGACCAAAAAGCTCCAAGAAAGTCTGTTCTCCTAGCCAAAGAATACAGGAAAAGGTGACCCAACAGAAAAACTAGCACACACTCCCAATGTGGTTTCAGCAGCGCTGAATGGGGAACTGCTCTTCCATCCCTTCCTCCCCCAGTGCAGTAAGCTCTCCTGACAGGGCAGTGGCAGCAGGGCCCTATATGGAGCTGAGCCTCCACCCTCAGCAGGCAGCAACAAGACTTAAAGAGATGGTGCAAGGTAGGCGGGTGTGTTGGACTTCTGGGGGTTAGGGCAGCTCAGTGCCAGTATATTTCAGTCCTCTCCAGTCCAACCCATGTCAGTGAGGTTTAGTGGGGAGCCGAACCACCACACCCGGCTGGCTGCAATGAAACTGAATGAGGCAGTGCAAAGCAGGGCTAGTCTACCCTCCAGCTCTAGGCCCCCTTCTCTCCTTCACCTCCCCTCCACATCCCACACACTCTCTCCTCTCAAAAGCAAGACCAGGCAGGGAGCCAGTCTCCCCCCACACCTGCCATCTAACAGGGCAGAGTGAGTTGCTAGGAGGCAGTGCTAGTTAGTACCAGTACCTTCTCTCCTCCCCTCTTCCGGTATCAGCGGAAAGCCCAGCTTGGAGCTGAGTTAATACTCTCACTTTCCTGGGAAGGTGTCAGCCAGGCCAAAGCGGGAGATGAACTTCTGCTCCGTACGTCTGCAAAGAGGCAATAGGAATCAGGCTCCGCTTCTGCAGGGTGGTGTGGGAAGTAGAGCCTGGGGAAGCAGAACTTACACACCCACCTGGCCCTCTCACTACACTTTAACAGGTGTACTGCCTGCTAAAAAAGGTTAAATAGGATTCAGAGTGTCCTCGTATAATATCCATAATATCCAAGATACATTAAAAAATCACTCATTATACCAAAAACCAGGAAAATCATAACCCGAATGAGAAAAGACAACACATGCCAACACCAAGATGAATGATGTATTGAAATTATCTGACAAAGATTTTAAAGCAGCCATCACCGAATGCTTCAACAAAAAATTATAAATTCTCTTGAAACAAATGAAAAAGCAGAAAATCTTGTGAAAAAATAGAAGTATTAAAAAAAAACAACAAGAACACCTGATAGAGATTAGTAGAACTGGAAAAAACTTGCTTGATGGGCTCAGCAGTAGAGCAGAAATGACTTGAATGAGGTGAACTTGAATTAAGATCAATAGAATTTACCTTATCTGAACAATAAAGACAAAATGGACAGAAAAAAAAAAATGAACGGTGTCTCAGGGACCTCAACTAACATTTGTGTCATTAAAATCCCCCAAACAGGGAAGAGAATGGAACTTGAAACTTATTCAAAGAAATAATAGCTGAAATATTCCCAAATGTGAAAGACATAAGCCTGTAGATTAAAGAGCTGTGTGAATATCACGAATACAATAAATTCACAGTATCACAACCCCTCTGATCATAGGTATTAGCTAAGAAGGGCAAAAACATTTGGGCTACAGAGAAAGGGCACATCATATTGCTTAACGATTCCTACTGTTCTTTTTTAAAACAAACAAACAAACAAACAAAAAACAAAACAAAAAACCCCTCCAAACCCACTCCCTAGGGTTGACATACATGGGAAGTTGATCTTTTCATAAAGCCAACCCTTAATTATTTACTGATCTAAGTTTCCTCTTCCCAGTAGTGTATGGAATTCCACTTGGAACTTTATTAATGTCTCATTACTCGTTTGCATCTTACTTTTCAAATTTTTGCTTTTCTTCCTCCCTACATTCCTTTCTTTTGGATGTTCATGTTATAAGGAAACATTTTATGTTTTCTTTGTCCAAAATATTTATTGAACGTCTACTATATTCTGTTCTGTTCTGATTCTAGACACTGTTAAAGGTCCAGGTAACATGAAAGAGAAAAAGGCAAATTATCTTCATCTTAGGGTTTAAGAGTTTGACGTGGGACACTAACATTGCTACGACCATGTGATAAGAGAGGCCAGTAGAAGTGCCAATTGGAGTCATGCTTACACTAATGTAGGTTTGGTTTTTATAGAATAACATATATTTATTTGAAAACATGCATGCTAAACCTATTATCAAGTGATGGCAGCAAAGACTACTTAGATCATGTGTGCCTTTCTATTTGCTGGCAGGTGGTAACATACACTACTGGGAAGAGGAAACTTAGATCAGTAAATAATTAAGGGTTGGCTTTATGAAAAGATCAACTTCCCATAAGGTGGCTTTGTGCAGAGCTGCTAGTATTCAGCATCCCAGAACAGCTCTACCCAAGTTCAGAGTCTGGTGTCTATGCTCAGACTGTGTACCCATCCTCCACAGTGCAAAGCACCACAGGAAGGGAGTAGCCGCAGGGGGCAAGATCCTTTTCTTGGAGCCCAGACTCATGGTGGGATCAGTGCTACTCAGACGATTACATTGCTCCACAGGATGGCAAGAGAGCCGGTAAGACATACATATGCCAACCCTTTGCCTTTGGTGTCCAGCCTGAACAAAACGATGCTTTCTAGTGTTGCTCAAAATGTTATTTGTTAAATATGTCTAAAAATCAATACCTGTATGAGGAAACAAAGATTGCCTCAGTTCTTTGTTCAAGGACTCCAATCCAAGAGAGGTGGAATTATGATTTCAGAGCAGGTATTCTAACAATCAGGCCCTTTCTACCTCATCAAACTATCATTTCTTGTAGGATTGAATCAAAGGAGGATATAAATTCTGAATGAAAAAATATATGAGAAAATATATTATTCATAGCTTGAAAAGTTAAACAGAAAACTCTTCTGACTTAAATGTTTAAAGATAGGGGAAATTCCCATTATTGACCAGATAGATAGAAGGCATCAATGTTTCATTTACTAATGTTATGAGGTCTATGTGCATTTATCTTCAAAATTTGAGGAACTGATTTGATTGGCTCCATTAAAAAACTTTTTTTTCATGCTACATATGCCTCTAACTAAATAAGAAATAGATTGTCCACACAGTATTCAAGTCCTGTAATTTCAAACAAGAAGCAATCATTATTGTTGATATGATAGAATTGAATTTTCCTGCATATTTTCTTTTATTTTAAAGTAATTAATTTTACTAGGATACATGTTTACCTGCATGTTTCTTGATCTATTCTGTCTCCGATTTACGTTGATCTTGATCTAGTCTGCTCAATATTACCAAGATAATTTTTCTAAAATGGCTTTTGTCATATTATTTACTTTTTTGTTTTTGCATAATGTATCCTATGTTAATTCATCTACATTCTGTAGCAAGCAAGTAGGGGGGTCGAGTGCAGCTCACAAGGCCATGACCCTTCTGGAGACTCTTGATTCACAGACTGAGCTCCCAACATCCCTGTACGTATGACGCGATCCTCCTTTCTGGCTACAGCTGATTGGGTCAGTGGGGGACATCTGACTTGTACAGCACCCAAAGGTCATCTTTCCTGGGATGTGATATTGCAATCTCGAAATGACCAGACTGTGTCTGAAATTATAACATGTAAATAGAAGCTGACAAAGCCAGTCTTCAGAGTGAGTGAGAGGAGAATGAAAAAGACATGCCAAAGGAAGTACAGGTGAGATGGTCCGAGAAAGGATTTCTATCAGCTTTCCCAGATCTGGTTCATAACCTTTTCTGAGGCTTGGAAGCATTTGTCCATTTGGGTTCCTTTAAACTCCTCCATATCATTTTAGTAATTTCCTCTATTTGACTTAGGCTAACTCAAATCAGTTTGTTTCTTGCAGTTAAAATAGCTTACATAATGCTTTGGGTTCAAGGACTGTGAGATCTGGTCCTATACTATAAGCTAACCATATTGTCTGATGTTTTCTGATGTTTTCCATACATTTGTTATTCTCCTCTTTTACTCAGTTGGACCTCAGACCTCTCCTTCTGCTCAAATGGCATATCCTAGCCTAGAATGTTTCTTTTTTCTTTCCAAATAACAACGATTCTTAACAAAGCTCAAGCTGAACACCCTTTTCACACAGATTTGCTCCATCAAAGCCTATATTACTCAGGATTGGTAGGTTATGTTGTGGCAATGAATATTAGATTTGAAATATCAATCATTTAAGAAATCTTCATTTCTTGTTCATGCTATATTTCTAATAAAGGTTATCAAGGATTTTTCTTCCACACAATCAGTTAGAGACTAATACCTGCAAAAAATAGCTGTACCATCTGGAACACACAGTAACCTTAATTACTGAAATTAGATTTGTTCCTTCCAAATAATTTCTGGAATATAATATCCCATTTATTTAGAAATAAGACTTCAGATATACTCAACCTTGTAACATATCTGTGGACTAATAAGTAAGTGAACAGGGACCCTGAGATTCCAAAATATCTCTAGTAATATTTTAACATTCAACAATCTGACTATTTTCTACCCATGCAAATGTAGACTATTAAGGTTTTGTTTGTAATTATGTAACACTGAAGTGTTGGGAAGACAAAAGACGGAAAACAGGTGGCAGCCAGTTTGGGAGAAAATTTTTTCTGCAGATATTTTTTTCCTTCCTCTAGGGAAAAAAAAAAAATAGAAGCCAAGACTATGTAAATACTCAGGGTTCAATGATGAAAAATGGTACATAATAAAAAATAATCCTGTTTGGTCAACTTCATGCAGCCAGAGAAATGTGTTAATTTATTTAAGTTGTATCTTTAAGTAAGATTAAGAAGCTAATACTATAATAATTAATTCCTATTCTTCTGCTTATGTCTTAGAAGGAAATAAATCAACATAAGAACTGTGCTCTTGCTTCCTTTGTTCCCCTTCATCTTCTAAAATCCCCCCACATTCTCCTATCTTACCATCTTTAGGGAGAGGACGTTAATGAGAAGGGAAAGGAGATGGGACTAGGGATCCTCGTGACAAAATGGGGCTGCTGGGAGTAACATTATATCTATTTTATGGGGATGAAGCCCTGGTACCCATCCCAACTCCTCTGGCTCTCCTTGGAACTGAAAAGATGGGATCCATCCTTTCTTTAACAGAGTCTACCATAAGCCGTCAGTGCTTAAAGGAAGAATGGCTGGACTCAAGAGCCTTCAAATCTATCAGTCAATCTGGGATGCAACTGAGTTATGGGAGTGCAGGCCAATTGTCCTTCATTTTCATTTTCTCTTTATGAAAAAGTCCCTTTTTTCCCCTCTAAAGGTGACTGATGTCAAAGACTTTGTTCAGTTGAAACATTAGGGAGGGCTTGGGAGAAATGAAATAATCCCCCTGTAAACCTATAAAAAGCCTTCATGGAAGGCATTCTGCGATGACAACAGAAGTGACTGTTGACAGTCTGGGAGGATAGGATACTCAAAACCAATGCAGAGCCAGACGGTGCATAATAGTGTATTACAGGGAATGGACATTCATAATGCTGACCCCGTTTCATGAAGGAAAGGTGGGTATAGTCGCTATTCTCTGCTTCAGAAGTCAGGGAAACAAAGCATTTTTGAGATACTTTTATCAAGTGTGATTAAGGAAAACACAATATGGGACTTGGCTGTGGATAAATTTCAGTTATTTTGTAATATTTTCCTATATGGGACAATTTTTTCCTTAATGATGACAGGTGAATATAGTATCACTGAATTTTGATTTCCACAAAGGGTTTTCCTCAAATCTGATGAGAAAAAGAATACATTTTATATTTAAAATAAAACCTAAGAGAGAAACAGGAGAAAAATCAATATTTGGTAACAGGAGTCTTAGGTTCATTATTGAATAAAACTGAAAGAAATCTCATAAAATTCTGTGAACCAACCTCATGTCTTCAGATTAAAAAATGTCTAAAAGCATCAAGATAGTTTATAACACGTTATCTTCTGGGACCCCTCAACAACAATGCCCACATATTTTCTGAGAGCTTTCTAAACAATTCTAATAATTTTAATAATTATGATAAGATATTCTTTGAAAACTTAACCCCAAAATTTCCCCCTTAAACTTTTTTTATTTTTATTTCTCTCCTTAAACTTTTTAATAACAGCTTTATTGAGATATAAATCACATGCTATGACATTTATCCTTTTAGAATGTATAATTCAGTGGGTTTCAGTATATTCTGAGCTGTGCATCCCTCACCACTAATTGTAATACATTTTTATCACCTCACAAAGAAACCCTGTACCCATCAGCAGTCACTCCCCATTTCCCCTTCCCTTATCCTTTGGCAATCACTAATCTACTTTCTGTTTCTATGAGTTTGCCTATTCTGGGCATTTCACATAAATAGAATCATACAATATGCAACCTTTTAAGTTTGGCTCCTTTCACTCAACTTAATGTTTTCAAGGTTTATCCATGTTGTAGCATCATTACTTTATTCCTTTTTAGGGCCAAATAATATTCCACTGTATGGCTATACCACATTTGTTTATCCATTCATTAGTTGATAGACATGCGGATTATTTCTACCCTTGGGCTATTATGGCTAATACTGCTATGAACGTTTGTGTACAAGTTTTTGTATGAACATATCCTTTCAATTCTTTTGGGTATAAATCTAGGAGTGGAGTTGCTAGATAATATGGGTTATTCTATCTTTAACTCTTTCTTTTAAAAAATAGTTATTCATTTATTTGAGAGAGAGAGCATGCGTCCGTGCGAGTGAGGAGAGGGGCAGAGGGAGAGAATCTTCGAGCAGACTCCCTGCTGAGTGTGGAGCCTGAAGCGGGGCTTGATCCCATGACCCATGAGATCATGATCTGAGCTGAAACCAAGAGTCAGATGCTCAACTGACTGAGCCACCCAGGCGCCCCCTATCTTTAACTCTTTGGGGAACTTCCAAACTGTTTTCCAAAGTGGTTGCACCAATTTACATCCCCACTAGCACTGCATGAGGGTTCCAATTTCTCCACATTCTGCCAACACTTGATATTATCTCTCTTTTTGATCACAGATATCCTAGTGGGTGTGAAGGGGTATCTCATTGTGGTTTTATTTGAATTTCTCTAATGGTGTTGAACATCTTTTCATGTGTTTATTGCTCCTTTGAATATCATTTGTATATTTGTCTGTCTATTCAAATCCTTTGCTTATTTAAAAAATAGGATCTGTCTTTTTATTGTTGATTTGTAAGAATTCTTTATATATTCTTGATATAAATCTCTTACTATATACATAATTTGAAGATATTTTTTTCTCGTTCCATGAGTTGTGTTTTCACCTTCTTGATGGTATCCTTTGAAACACAGGAAAGTTATTAATTTTGATGAAATCCAATTTAACTATATTTCTTTCATCTCTTGCGCTTTTACAGTCATATCTAGGAAAACATTGCCTAATCCAAAGTCACACAGATTCCTATTTTTTTCTAAGAATTTTATAGTTTGTAGTGTCAATGAAATATTTTGATTTAATTTTTGTGTATGGTGTGATGGTCCACGTCATTCTTTTGCATGCAAATTTCTAATTGTCTTAGTACTACTTGTTGAAAAGGCTATTCTTGCCTCATTGAACGGTCTTGGTACCCTTGTTGAAAACTGATGGACTATGAATATAAGGGTTTACTTCTGTCCTCACAATTCTATTCCATTGATTTATATGGTTAGCCTTTTGCCAGGACCACAGTGTTTTGATTACTGTAGTTTTCTAGTATTTTTTCTTATATTTAACACAATTTTCTCTTCCTATGCCAGAGAGAACAACTTGACTGGCCCACCCCATCATTATAGGTTCTTCTTTTCACAGTTATGAAATATTTCAGCTGGAAAGGAACTTGATGATTAGCTGGCCCAGTCACTTCATTTTATAGATGATGACTCTAAGCCCCAAAGGTTTGTCTACGGGATGTGATTATGTGGGCCTTTCTGCATACATAGTACCAAGTTTAAGAAATCTCATCTATTTGTCTATTTGCTTCAGACTTTGTTTTTTCAAAGATTTTATTTATTTATTTGAGAGAGAGAGAGAGAGTGCACATGTGCACGAGTGGGAGGAGCAGACGGAGGGGGATAAGCAGACTCCAAGCTGAGTATGGAGCCCCTTGCAGGGCTCCATCTCACAACTTTGAGATCATGACCTGAGTGGAAATCAAGTGTTGGACACTTAACCAACTGTACCAACCAGGCACCCTTTGCTTCAGACTCTTTAAAAAAAGAAATCAAACATCACAGACTCTCTGCTTCTGCCTGATTCTATTCTTCCCACTCTCATCCCTGGAAAAACCTCCACCCTGAATCTAGTGTGTATCATTTCATGATTTTATACTTTTCTAGGACCAATACAAGGTAGTATAATATTTTTAATCATTCAACAACATTCTTTTCTTATTTTAGCATTGTTTTGTTAGGTTTATCCAGGTTGATAGATGCAACTTTGACTCAGTCATCTTAAAGGGTCTATTATATTCCATTTAACAAATATCTTTCATATACCCATTGTTCTGTTGAGAGACGTTTATATTTTCTCCCTTTTTTCCCCCATTGTAAGCAATATTTGTGCATTCGGCTTCATGTTCAGATACGAGTGTCTCCAGTGGAGAAATGCCACTGGAGAGCAGCAGAGGACCTGCAGCTTTTTAACTAGATATTGCAAATTGCTTTCCCAAGTGCTTCTCATAGCTCCTGTTTCTCACATCCTCACTTGTATTTGATATTGTCACACTTTTTAATTTTTGCCAGTCTGATGTGTGTGTAATAGTATCATATTATTTAATTTGCATTTCCCTGATCACTAGTAAAACTGAACTTTTTTTCATATGTTTATTGGCCATTTGTTTCTTCCCCTTCCATTACATGCTTAAAAAATACATTTCAGAAGACTGTTTTTTTCCCCCTCCAGTATGAAATTGCTGCTTTGTATTTAGCCTGGAGTTACATATGACTCCCCAAAGCCTAGTCTACTGCTCCTGCTACTTCTGTCTTACTTCTGCTGTTGCCGCCACCAACACCTCACCACTGCTCTTCGCTGAGTGGCTACACTGAGCCTGGAGTATTTATTATTCTAATTCTCACACGACACTTGCAGACACATATTGTAATTTCCATTTTGAAGATAAGAAAACTGAGGTTTAGAGAGGCTAAGTGGTGTCTATAAAGTTATATAGCTAAGAAGGGATGGAGTTTTATTCACATTCGAATTCATTTTCTTGAAAAGTCCCTTTTCTCCCCCAAAGATGTTTCTTCCAATCTAGTTCTTTCTTTTTATTTTCTCTAAATATGTCTCCTTGTCCCATTGATTTTTGTCCTATTTAAAGGCAATTTGCCCAATTTATCAGGAATGCTTCACGTTTTCTTTCTGTCTTCCAACACTTACTTGGTGATACGTTGAAATTTCTTAACTACAGGGTTGATTTTTGAAAAGGATTAGTCATTGTTTTGTTTTCCACAAATAGATTGAATAGAATGGATGCTAAAGATGTGTCATTTGGGCCACCGTTTGAAATTACCAGGTGAAGAGTGAGTCATTTCTAACTAATTCCATGAAACATGTATCTTTTATCTGTGTGATCTATGCTTTATCATAGAAGGAAACGAAACTCGTCTAAAATGTTATGTTCTTCCTGAGAACATGTTGATGCTTGCATATTTTATGCACAAAATAATTGCTACTTGATTGATGACTTGTTCTGATATTTCAGGTGCAGATGGCAATCTGGCCTAATCTGTCTTTATTCATTCATTCCATTCAACAAACACGTATCTAGTTCCAATTATGTGGCAGGTACTGTGCTTGGCTGTGGGGATAATAATCTTCTAGCTAATACTATTGAGTGTCTCCTTTGGGCGAGGGACTGGCATAGGTGCTTTATATGCTGCTCATCTCATTTAATTTTCCCCAGACCCTTACAGGGTTATTGACCCAGCTTCACAAATGAGAAAACTGAGGCTTAAGAAATTAAACGACATGCCCAATGCCACCAAATTTGTACGTGGTGAACCCTCAATCAATCACACGTATTACTTAGTTGACTTATACATTAGGCAATTGCCAGTCAGGCCAAATCTTTGTGTTTGCTGACCTATGTCAGGGTCTTGAGGGAATGGAATGAGAAAATTAAGTACTGACAGGTGAGGGAGATGCAAATACTAAGGTATGACTTGAAGCACCTGAGTGTGGGCTCCTGGGAAGGTACCAAACATCATGAGGATGCTGGGACTTGGCAATCAGAGAAGTAAAAGGTAAGCGTATTTAAAATTTTGCTTGTGACAAGAGCTGTTCTTACCTTTAGTTTTTGGAGGTGGGTGAAGTAGAGAACAAAGGCCTGTCTCCTGAAATGAAAATGAGTAACAGATATCTCTCTCTTTAGTTATTTGTTTATTTTTGCTATTAATTAACCAGAGACTTCATTTACAATAACTGATTTTTCACAAAGAACAGCATAGTGGTGCATAAACAATTATTTTCAGACTCACTTGTTGGAAGCCATCCTCTGACCTACATTGCTTTGCAATGTGTTCTGAATGTGGTACAAATGGATTTAATCATTATTAGCATCACTATTTTTATTAAAGGTGAAATATGACAAAGAAGATTCATGCTTGTCAACAAGGCTACTTAGCACTTCATGGTTTTCTTTTTCAAATGTGCTTTTGCAAATATTAAACAGGCAAATGATTTTACTGTGATGTGAATAGAAGCCACACAGCTGTAACTCCACGGACTCTGTGAATATGTTCCCTGCAATGTCAATTAATTTTGCTTCCTGAAGCATATTCTTTCATGTATAGTTTCATCCATGCTGTGTGTTCTGCCTGGAATGATTAGAGGCCTGCTAAAGTGGATAAAAATAACAAATTAAAAACAGAAAAAAACAACAAAACATAATAGCTTTTCAGGAGTGAGGCCAGAACTCAGAGTCTGTTTTCTTTCCATTTTCTATGTTTTAATTTATAGTGTAAATTAATCGCCTTTCTCCCACCCCTTGATAAGAATGGTCTTTTGCACTCTATTAACCCCAGGTTCTAGAGAGAGGCAATTTCCTAACAGGTGAATTAACACTAGATAACATTACCTCAAATGCCAAGTCATTTAATGTGTAATTGAAAAAAAAAATTTTTAGGAGGAAGTAAAGCAGTGTCTTAACTTAACAAAAAAAAAACCAAAAAACATTATAAAGAGTCTTTACAAACTAACTACAGACTCCCTACCTCCCGCGAGTGATTTGCCTGTTAACAAAGCACAAGAACAACTCCCACTACCAGTACACGAAGAAATACCCCCAATTTCCAATTACTTTTGCGGCTGACAGTTCACTGGACTGTTAAGACGCATTCGGCACCATTGTGTGGATGTGGTGAAGCCAGGCAGCCGTGTGCGCCTCTCTTTTTGATTATGCAGTAATTAGACTGTTCCACTAATGGAAGGAGGGAAAAAAGTTTCGAGAGAAAATGACATCTAGTGAAGCTTGCTTTGAAAAAATCACCGGCACAAAAGAATAAAGAGTAACCTTTTTGTCATGAACACTGTGAAAGGTTTTATGCGTTAACCAAGCTGCATTAAAAATGAAAAGTTGGAATCGCAAATTAGCTCAGGCATAATTGTATGTTTGCTTGCAAATAATAAAGCAAATAGGTGATTCAGACAAGCTCATTAGTCAATAATAAGGCCTTTCAGAGATGTACACAAGAGACTTTCTGGACGCAGACAAGCATCTCTAAGAATTCCGGATTCTGTGTCTCTGCTCAGTGAATTCATTGAAGATCCCTTGACAGTGTTCGGAGAGTGGGAGCTTGCCCTTTTGTCCTTGAACTAGCTTCACCTGAGAGCTCAGCTCTTCCTGTGGGTTATTAATGTATTAGTGACTCTATAAAAGTTCCCTTGATTTATTTTTCTAGTGGAGAATTTAATTCCTTCTCCTCTTAAAATTAAAAACTCAATTCAGTCCCTGCTCTTTCAGTCTGGCCCCAACACCCACAGCCTTCTTTTCCCCTTTTCTCCTTTTCTTCCCACTTTTTTTTTCCTCACTCAACTTTGTATTTTTAGTATTTTGTGTGAATGTGACATTTTCCTTTTTACCTATAGAATTTCCCCATTCTCTCTCCCCAGTGTGAATTGAAAACGGCAATTCTTTATTCAGTGCACTGCAAATGACTGGCAATCTTTTGCAGGTACGAATATAACCAAATGTCTCCCTTTTTGGTCTTATAAATTCTTAGAAGCTTGGATGCCCTTTGCAGTTTCTTCTCTCTCTCTCTCTCTTTTTGCTAACAGACATAGTAAAAAGAGTTTGGAGATGGAAAATGTTGAAATTATCAGTTAAATGCATTGCTCTGATGGAAGAGAATTTTTATTTATATGGGTTTTCATGTATTACTGATTTATACCTGATTGAATGTCTGTTTAACGGTTCTCTGGTTCTGTTTCCCATTTATATGGCAATTAACAAATATTATATTTTTAGCAGATTGCCATGGTGACCATATTTTTTAGACAAAAATTCAGGATTCAGAATTTGACAAAAGATTTTTGTGCCAATTCTGCCATCGAGAAACACGTTGTTAGATTTTTAGATTGTGAGATTGTGGCAGACTTGAATGCTGTGATCTTTCCTTGTTTATGGGATGACAGGGCATTTAAAATGAGGATCTGTGAAGGTTTTCAGCATGGGACTTGGTATGGACAAAATAGAAGGGCTTTATGTACAATTTTTAACATACTCATTATATTACCATTTTTTCCTTTCTCAGGAGAGCATATTTGAAAGAAAATGTGTGAAAGTGACATTGTTCATGGTAGAACCTCAAAGATACTCTGTTTGGTTAAAAATCACATTTTAAAGTATTTTCCCTATTAATATCTCATTACTTACATCATACACTAAGATTGATTTTTGAAGTACTCCACCGCTGCTATGAACAAATGAGTGTGTTATGACACCTTGGTTGAGAACTAGTGATTTAAATTATGGTTCCCTGTGTCAAGGAACATAATGTAGTTTGAAATTATTTGTGATTCTCTACCTATTATTGCCAATGGAGAATGGGGGAAAAAATAAAAGGAAGAAATGACAATTTAAAAGGGCCCATTTCAAGGATGAGATTTTTCATTTTGGCAGTCTTGACTACCTCTCCCATCAACATTATTACTGTCATTAACCTCATTACTGTGATCACCACCATCATCAGACCCGGCAAATCTGGGAATAACAAAAAAGGACACCATGTGTCTCTGCTCTTGAGGGCTTTGTTGTTGCCCAGCATTAAAAAAAAATACCCCCAAATTAAAAAAAAAAAAAAAAAAAAACACCAAAAAAACTCTTTCAACTAGTACTTGGAAAATGTATTTTTAAATTAGTTAAATTACCCTTGAAATAAATGTTCTCAGACTTCCCTAGTATGTATTTTATACTGCATACTTCATTCGTTATTAAGACATATAACTTATAAACTTGTCAGAAAAGCAGAGTTTCAACAACAACAAAAAATAGAGCTGCTTCTCTTTATGAAATATTGGTGTGAGTAAAATTTTTATAAGTAGAAGAACATTTTAATTGAAACATGCTTTTACATGAACTGGACTGCTCATTTTTAAATTAACCTTGCTGCAAGTTATCTACTAAATAGGACACATTTTTTTGGCAATAGAAATAATTGCTTCCCCATCCTTTTAATATATGTTTTAGAATTTTTTATCCATATTTCCTTATATTAGATTTTCTTAAAGTTTGATATCCACTTGATGTGAAATCTTTTTGCTTCATTGTATAAACAGAGTATATGTAAGAAAATATATAGGTGGGTAGGGTTATGATATTAATTCTCAAAACTGTTGAGGGATCTGTAACACTTGTGACCCAGAATGTAGGTATATATTTATGAATTTATTTAAGACCCCAGATGAGGAAGGTTGACTTTTTTAAATCTTCTTTAGTTTACACCATACCATCCTCATTACTTCATGCAAGGCCTTTTCCATCACTATACTCTACTCCTATAATTATGCCCTTCTTCCACAGCCACTTTATTCTGTTTAATATATACCTTTTTGTTTATATAGATTTTTATAAGATGCATGTTTATTTGTCTGTGAGTATGTTAAATGTCTACAAATGGTGTTGGCATAACATTGTGTTTTTTTTTTTTACTTTTCCACTAAGCACTATCTATTAAAGACCCATTCATTTTGCTGTGAACGTGGGTTGGATTTAAAAGTTAGGAAGGAGCTGGCCAGCAAGCAGCCTTCACTCTGCTGTAGAGTAAGAGAAATGTGGGGACTGGAATATGGAAGTAGGTGTGGCTTAGAAACCCAGATTGATAAGTAAAACATACAAAAGGATCATTATAGAATATCATTAAGTACCCAAATATGAAGTACATGGTAATATCTGGTAAAATTTCAGAGTGGGAAATCAGTAAGGGATGGAGAAGTAAAAGAAATCTAGAAACGGAAGGACCCAAGATTTGAAAATGCAGCAGGAAAAGAGATCCAGGTGTTGCAAGTGGGGCGAGGGGAGAGGAGTGACAAAAGAGCAATGCAAGTTAAGGCATGAACTTGGAGGCTGCGGGATATAGGAGAGTGAGAAATAATTAAAATGATGCACTACAGATTTATAGTAAGATTGGAAAATTGGTTTTTCTATGGACTTGCTGTGCCTTTGTTGTGCATATCTGCTTCTTTCTACTGGTTGCCTTCTGTCTCTGCTGTTATAGACAGCTTCCCTTATATGGTTGGGGAAGATGGTGGCAATAGCCCCAGCCCACATCCTCCATAAAAGTGGTGATCCAAGAAGAGGATGTTTTCTTACCAAGAGTCTGTTTATATCTAAATTCATGGATAGACTACTACTCCTAGTTCTCGGATGTCTATTCCTTGGATCCTTTGCTGAAAGGCATGAGAATGGAATACCACAATTGATCAGGCCTCTACCACATGCCCAGGTCTGAGATAAGAAGCAAGCAGGTCCCTATGATGGACAGTCCCACAGGAGACATGCAGATGGAGAAAGGGCACAGTTCCTCCAAGGGAAGAAGGAATCAGGCAGACAAGAGCAGCAGATATAAAGTTTCCCATGTGATCCTCACAACAGTTCCAAGAGGCAGGTAGGACAGGAATTCCCATTATCATTAATAGATGAAGACACAATGGCTGACCCAAAGTCAAATAATTTGTAAGTGGTTGAGCAAGAACTTGATCAAAATCCACTGAAGATTCTAGAGCAGGGAAGTGAAATGATCAAAGAAATATTTAAGAAAGGTGAACAATATAGAGAAAAGCCCTAACAGTTACATTTTATTTTTGAACAAAATTTCTTTCCATTCTTTAAGTTTGCTTTTTTCCTATACCCTACGACCTATGAATCCTATAATAGTTCTTTGAAGATAAAATTCAGAAAATCAATGCCAAAACCTTTTCATTATTTAGAAAAAATATATCTAGGTCTTGAGCATGCACACATACACACACTCACGCACTCTATTTCACACAGACTTAGTCCTGCTATGTTTATTGAGAGTCTGTTGTGTACCGGGCACCTCTCACATGACTTACCCATATTATCTCACTTAACCCTCACACAATGACCTTATGATACAGGCTGTACTGTAATTCATGTTTTATAGAGTCACAGAGAGGTTAAATAATTTGCCCAAGTTCATGTAGATAGGTGGTAAAGCCAAAATTCATACATAGTCTGGTTGCCAAAATAGATGTTCTTACCCACTAACCCATAGAGCTAAATAATGTATGCATATGCAGAAAATACTGTGTATATATTTTACTCTATAGGTATATTTTACATAATTTATGATTGTTAATGCCAAGTAATCTGTGTAATTAATGTAAACCACATGTTTATTTCTTTGGAACTCAAAAAATTCCTTGATTTAGTTTTCCACTGTTCATTAGAATAAGTGGACACATAAGTCTGGACCATTGTAAGTTTAATTGCCAATAGATGACCAATTCTGATTCTTCCTATATACATAAAGCCCAAATTAGGTGTGGATTTGAAATTTTCAGATGTAAAATAGTCTGATATTCACAAGTACATTGCCCTATATACCATTCTGTGACTTTATCTGTTGCACAAACACCTCTGCCAAGACCAAAATCTTACTAAATGCATTTTTCATGTTTCATCCTGAATATACTATTCTTGAGTTATAATATAAAAGACCAGCACTTAGCAGCTGGAAAATAACATTTTGATGGTAGCTGAGACTTGGGGAAAAAAAACTCTACTACAAATCCTGTCAATATTCAGCTGACAGAGGCTACTCCTGCGTGTTTCAGTAGAAGATTTTCAATCTGTCTGCAACTAGCTGCCAAAACTTTTGGATGAATAGGGAGGAATACAGTCAATCACCCAGATGTTCCATCTGCAGGAGGCCATGCACCCAGCTATTTAGAAACAATCAGGTGCCTGGAACATGAAGACAACACATCTGGAGGGTGTGTGTGTGTGTGTGTGTGTGCGCGTGCACGTGCAGTTGTATGAACTTTTTGAGGATATATATTGATGTCATGTAGAAACAATTATTAACTCCTCTTGCAGCCAACTTTGAGATAGAGCGTGTAAGATATAGTTTAGGTGAATGTTTAAGGATATTCCATATTATATGTTGGTCTTATTGAGAAGATGTGGATAATTCTATCTCAACATATGTCTGAATGCTGATTATCTAATACCTAACCTTATTTTGATATTGCATATAGAATACTTCATCTAAGTAATGGTTAATTAAATGATATAACCACCTCTAGTTTTTCTTGGCTTCCCCCATCTCCATCTAACTTCTAACACTTTATCAAGGTCATCTAGTTCTAAATAAATCAAATGACTAATAAATATAAGAAAACATGCCCAACCTCTTCATTAACTCAGGAAACGTGAATTTAAATAGGAAGATATAAATTGTAGGGATTTTAAACAGGGGGAGGATATGTTCAGAATGCTTTTTAAAGGTTTTGCTCAAGATATAAATCATACAGATCTGAGATTTTGAAAAACACAAACAAAATGTAGTAATTTTGCACATGGAAATATCACAATATTCTGGAATAGTGAAATACTGAAAACTGGTGTTGTAGCTCCAATCTTAGATGCATTGGGGTATCAGAGTCCCAGTCTTTTTTTTTTTTTTTTAAGATTTTATTTCTTTATTTGACAGAGAGAGACACAGCGAGAGAGGGAACACAAGCAGGGGGAGTGGGAGAGGGAGAAGCAGGCTCCCTGCGGAGCAGGGAGCCCGATGTGGGGCTCGATCCCAGGACCTGGAATCATGACCTGAGCCGAAGGCAGACGCTTAATGACTGAGCCACACAGGCGCCCCTCAGAGTGCCAGTCTTAGATGGATACAGATAATTAATGGGCAGGTGGTGAAGACAGGAATGTAGGATCAGGGAACAAGGAAGGTGTACTATTACCAAAGTTGGGCATGAAGGGAGGAGGTTGGAGGGGTATTGACTGGGCTTAGGGTCTAGGCTGAAACATACTCCATACTGCAGAGGCCAGTGATATGGCTTGTGGTGAGGCGTCAACTGGGAGCTGAGGGTCCCAGAGGTAGGGCCATATTCTTCAGTGGATGTACTGTAGACCCTTGGACAAGTCTCTATACAAAATGACTGAGGTCCAAATATCAGCAATCTCTCCCCCTCACTCAGAATGAATTTGTAATGGCCTTAGAATTTTGTTTTACAGTTGGACACAGAATTCCACTTAGAAAAATAATGCCATTTTTAGAAAAGAGCCTTAATAAGATTCAGAGAGAAAGTTGAGATCCTTACTGGGTCTTCAGGAACCCAACACACAAATGAAATAACTATACAGCTCAGAATTAGAAAGAAATAGAAATTGTGATGGGAGAGAGAAGAAATAGAAGAGGCAGAAGAAGGAGAGAAGAACCAGTGAGAACACACAGGGCTGAGGCATCATAGGTGAAGTAGCCAGTTGAAAAAAATCCCTGATGTGGGTTAAAAGAAATTGAGAGAGCAAGGCTAACATTCATTTTTAAGTTTGCAATTCTATAACATGAGCTTCCCTTCCCCCCAAACCATTGACAACATTTGATGGAATTTTTAGTGGGAACTGAGGAAGGGGCTTAGCTTCATACCTGGGTTGATGTGGTGTAGAATGCAGTCTGTACCTGACAAGGTGAGAAGTAAGACCTCCAAGCAGGAGGTCATCATTAAGACACATCCCATCCACTCCCATAATCCCAAGAATTTGGAGAAAATCTGGTAATGGCTTTGGATTTTCACAGGACATTGAATGGAGTTTGAGCCAATCAAATAAGTTCTGATAAAGATTCTAAGGAACAGGGAGCCATAAGCTGACATCTAGGCTACTTTGTAGGTCTGGAGCCCTATTCTCTTCTTGTTAAAATAATACATGATTTTTCTCCTTTAAGAAATAGATTTAATGCAACAGCTGAGCACTGTGATAAATTGTCTGAAACTAGTGTGGACCATCTGGCTGTCATGAATAGTCTTAAATAAATCGAACCCAAAGTAAGAAATCTAAGGAGACAGTAGATTCCATCTTAAGAGAATGTGCAAGGTTTGAAAAACACACTCTGGTTTTCAGAGGCTTGTTCATGGCAATGTGGAACATTGGCTAGTCATAGATGACAATGACACCATGACTAGTTCTAGATAGTTGAAGCAGAAATAGAATTATCAAAGGACTCACAGATCTCAGAATACCAGAGAGACTCTCCAGATGACTAATTACTCTGTCCCTATAAATTTGTACTCAGAGACTCAGTGTTTATTTGGCATTAATGAAAACTTAGTGATGTTAGAACCACTGTCTCCTGATGATTTCTTTTTCTTATAGGCCCAAATTTAAAAGCATCCACTAATTTATTTATTCATCTATTCTCAAGCATTTACGGAGTATTCCCTTTGTGTCAAACACTGTAACACAGTACTGAGAATATACAGATCCATAAAACGTGGTCCCTATTCTTAGGAGCACAGATTCTAACAAAAGGATAGCAGGTAAACAATTTTAATGGAATTACAAGTCATGAAGCCTAGACAAGGTTTCAATGGGAGCACAGTAGAGAGAGTTACTGACTGGCTGGGGAAGATGGAAATGACTTCAAAGAGATTACACAATAAAGCACAATATGACCAGAATCAGGGACTTTAGGAATCAATTTGGATGAAGACACAAACCTTAAAATCATATCTACCATCAATATGTTGCAATTATATTAGTTAATGTAGGCTAAGCTGTTGTAATAGACCGCACATTCAGTGGCTTAAGGAATATTTTATTTCTTGCTCATGTAATTCCAAGACAGGTATTCTAATATCAGAAGGCAACTCCTCTGCACAGAGATTCAGGGAACCAGGCTTCTTCTGCTTATGGCTTTGTCATACCCAAAGATCTTTTGTCAACAGTATAGTTAAGTATGGTCAATAGTTAATGTGAGTCCTGATGTTCAAGTTCAAGAGTAGGAGGGAAAGAGAATGCAGTAGTCATGCTGCTGCCTTAAAGTCCCCTAAAGTAGTATAAACTGTTGACTCACGTTGAGTTGGCTGGAAATCTGTCTCAGAGATGCATCTAACTACACAGGGGCCTGGGAAATGTAATCCAGTTGTGTTCTCAGGAAGAAGAGTCTAGGTTTTGGTGACCTGCAAGTATTCTCTGCCAGAGATGTAAAATAAAAGGTGATAAAAATTTAAATAGCTTGGATCATTCTAAAGTGGTAATAAGATTTTTCTTTCAGTATAGTATGTAAATTCCTTCATTTGGCCTAAAAAAATTAATTGCACAAGAACAGAATAGGAAAGCCAAAGTAACAATATTCATATAGGAAAAAGTTGGAGATGTTTCTTGAAGACTAATTCAATATAAGCCTGCAGTTTGATGTGGTTCCTGAAAAACAAGCAAACAAAATTGCAAACAAAAAAGAGAATACAATTGTAGGCTGCATCAAAACAAAACAAGTGTACAGGAAAGAAATGAATTCAGAATCTTTTAATAGCATTCTGGTGCTATTTTTAAGAGGCACAGATAGAGTGAACAGAAAGAGTCTAGGATGATAAGGTGACATGGATCTAAAAACTGTTATTTGAGGATGAGTAGTGAAAATGTCAGGTTCTGTCCTAGAGAAGAAATAGCATGATGAGGGAAGGGCGTGTGTGTGTGTGTGTGTGTGTGTGTGTGTGTGTGTAAGTAGGGAAGGGAATGGCTTAAAGTGGTCTTTTAAACTCAACAAATTTAATGATTTTGAAGATTTGATGCTTGGAGGTTAGCCATATGAAAGAGAAAGTCGATTCTTTCTCTTTTGCATCGTGAAACCAAGGAAGAAACATTATGACTTAATATGATAAACATCTGAGTAATAACTGAAGCTACCTAAAAATGGTAGAATGGGCTGCTTCGAGAACTGTTGAGATTCATGTCACTGGAAGGACTTGACCAGAAGCCTGCTGTAAAGAAAATTTTCTCGTAGAGTGGACTACATGATGTCTAAAATATTTCCTAGTTCTATGATTCCCTAAATTTGGCATTATTACTATGGCTCTTCTGGATAATTCAAGCCAAAATAAAATTCCTGTTGAGACACATGAGTGAAGGCTACCACTGTTAACTTGGCCAAGAAGTACAGACAATGTGGCCAACATTAACGACACCCTCTTTCCCATTTGAAAAACACTTTTGAAATCATGTAACTAGCAGCTTTCTTCATGAGACACCATTTTGCTTGAAATCAAACACTGACAGACAAATTATGGTTATTCAGACTTGAGAATTTGGCAGACATTTTTTGAAAATGAACAATGTGAATCTGTCACTTCAAGAAAACAATGAAAAATATTGATTGCCAATGAAAACATTTGAGCTTTTAAGCAAAAATTGGCAGTATAGACCTCTTGTATTTGCCACACGACCATGATAGATTTCCAATACTCAAGGAATTTTCTGATGAAGTCAGTGGTGATATTACTAATAAATGTGGGGGTTTTATATAATGAAATTGTTTTCATGTAATTTTATTGTATAATGAAATATGTCAGCATTTGGATGATCCATATAACTCAGTGAGCCAGTATTTTCCAAATGATGAATACATAATGTTAAAAAATCATGCATGGATAAAAGATCTACTCAAAGTATACATTAGATCAATAGATTTTTATGTAACAGAGTATGAATATCATTGATACAGTTTCAGATTTCATGTAACTCACTTTAAAGAATTACCACTTGCTGAGTTTTGGTGTAGTATTAAAGAAGAGTAACCACAATGATCTGAAATTATTAATAAAATACTCCTCCCCTTTTCAACTACGTATCTATTTGAGGCCAGATTTTCTTCATGTACTATAACCAAGATCACAGATTGCAGTATTGAATGCAGAAGCAGATATAAGAATCTAGCTGTCTTCTATTAGGGCAGACATTAAAAAGATTTGTAAAAAATGAAAAACAATGCCACCTATCTCCCTGAATTATTTTGCTTTGGAAAATATAGTTATGTTTCATGCAAATATATTACTGAAGTAAACATGTAATGGGTTTATTATTGTTAAGTGAATTAATAAATGTTTTAAAAATATTTTTAAAACAATAAATATTAAAATTGTTTTCATTTGTAGTATCTCATCTAATACTTTCAACAACCACGGACCTACATATTATCATCATATTTTACTTTCAGTGAAAGGAAGAAAATAGATGGCCAGAGAGCTTATGGGACATGCTCAATGTCATATAGTAAATTATAATTCCAATTCAGATTCTGTAGCTCTAGGTAGACTTCATGATTTCTTTTAAGAAAAGCCCTAATCAATCCAGAGAAGGAAAAGAGGACAGTGGCTGAAGAGGCACCTGGGACAGCTGCTCTCAGAAGAAAATTTGAGGAAATCATTACACTGAACTTGCAACACTCAAGAGGTATAATTAGAAAACAACTTGATTTATTTCTCCACCACCCATTCAAACATGTGCTGTAGGACTAGTATTTGCCTTACCTTTTGAGTGAAAACTAAGGCATGGTCCAAGACTCTTGGTAAATCTGAGGTTATAAAAGTGGTTCCAACCCAGGAATTAGTAAGTCTAGTGTAACAATAAAAAAGTAGAACTTCTCTTGAAATTATAGCTTCTCTGCCTCCCTAACTCAAGATTAGGTCTTGTTAAGAAAGAAGGAGCTATGGATCTTTCTCCTTCACATAGTACTCCTGCTCTTTATCTTTCTTAACATGAATTATCTTGGTGGGTTGAGGGTTGGGGAAGAGACAAAGGAGAGTCAGTGGCGGCAGGAAACTTCTTACTTGACTGGAGGTATCTCTGTGATCTGGGCTTCCTATACCAAAGACTGATTCTTTGTTTCATCAGGGGTGTATCTGTGACTCTTTAGAACCCTGCCTCCTCCCCTCTCTCAACCTGAGCATCTTTGATCATCAGGTCCCTCAAAAATGGGTAATTGTACTTCTTTTCCAACTGGTCACTTGACTTCCAGGCATCCCATGGTACACATTCTGCTTCCTTTTGCTTGAGTCCTTCTCATGGCCCTCTAGATGGTGATCCAAGACAACCTTGTATCATCTCTTTAAAACTCTTTGTTCACATCTACTCCACAGGAAGCCTTGCACTTGTGACCCATCATTGGTGGGAGTTCAGGGATTTCACAAACTACAGTGCTTTATCCAGCTGTCCTTATTTTATATTTATCTGGATTGAGTCAGACAGTAGTTCACAGCATCCTCCAGATTTTAGGAGACACATTTCAAGCTCTTTAAGAAGTCTCACTGAATTACCTCTTTGTAGACTTAGGTTAGGGCAGGCACTTATTACCCTTTATCTTGATGTGTGTGTAGGAGGGAGTGTTATATTCAAAGCACAGTACCCTATGTATCTGATTCCTAATTTTTGATGAGAGCGAGGATTTAGGAAGTGCAAACCCAGTTTCAGACAGTCCCTTTTAAGTTCTACAGAGGGGCTCTCATGTCACTGTGAAATATAGATCTATGGAGGCCTTGAGTAGGCTGATTGCTAAAATGGCCATTTTTCTTAACTTCTCTGGTATTTATATCCTGTGCAAAGTGACTTTGTAATTCATCCTATTAGGAGGCGGAGTCTATTTCCCTTTTTTTTTTTTTTTTTAAGATTTATTTATTTGAGAGAGAGAGAGACAGAGCATGTGAGGCTGGGGAGCAGCAGAGAGAGATGGAGAGAATCTCAAGCAGGCTCCCAGCTGAGCATGGCAGGGGACCTGAGGTGGGGCTCAACCCCATGATTGAGATCATGACCTGAGTTGAAATCAAGAGTCAAATGCTCAACTGACTGAGCCACCCAGGTGCCCCAAGAGGTAGAGTCCATTTCTTTGTAATTTGAACTGATCTTGTGATTTTCCTTGGCCAACTGATTGTAGTGGAACTGATAGAGCGCTAGTTCCAAGCCTGGAACTCAAGAAGTCGTGAGTGGTTCTGCTCTCTCTGGGTACCTTTTTCCACCATGTGAGCAAACCCAAGCTAGCCTACTGTATGGGAGAGCACCTGGAGAACAGTCTAGTTGTCACAGCTATGATTGTCTTAACTAATTGAACAGGACACTATTTTCCTATAGTCTTCTCACAACATTTCTGACATCAGATGTATGGGATTTTTTTTTCTCCAATCAATCAATTCTCCAAATCTCTGGATACCAACTGGATGTCCTACAATTTAATTATGACATTAAGAACCTAGAATTAGTGCAGACCCCACAGGTTAGAGTTTGGTCCCACAAGACTGCTCTCCACTTCAGACATCAATTGCAAGTCCCATGTTGTCCTCTATACTTCTGACTAACTGGCTATAAATTGGTGGTTCCCACAATCCTCTTCTCAGGTTTGATAATTTACTTTAAGGGCTCATAGAATACAGGGAAACACTTACTTACATTTACTGGTTTATTATAAAGGACACAGATGAACAGCCTCATGAAGAGATACATAGGGCAAGGTCTCAGAGGGTCCTGAGCACAGAAGCTTCTGCCCCTATGGAGTTGAGGTGTGCCACTCTCCCAGCACATGGATGTGTTCACCACCCCAGAAGCTCTCCAAACCTGGTAGTTCAGGGATTTTTATGGAGGCTTCATCATGTAGGCATGACTGATTATTACTTCAATCTCCAGGCTGAAAGTTCCAAGCATCTAATCATGGCTTGGTCTTTCCGATGACTAGTCCTCATCCTGAAGCTATCAAGAGCCCACCAAGAGTTGTTTCCTGAAACTAAAAGACTCTCCTATCACCCAGGAAATTCCAATGGGTTTAGGAATTTTGTATCAAGAACAAAGACCAAAGACCAAATATCAGAACAAGTGATGCTCCTAAGATTCTCATCACTCACTTAATTTCAAGGGTTTTAGGAGCTCTGTGTCAGGAACCAGGAACAATAACCAAATATATATTTCTTATTATGTCACACCAACATACATGTAAAAGAGCTGGACAAAGAATAGTAGAGCTGCCCACATGGCCAACCACTGAGCACAGATGCATGAATAAGCCTAGTGGAGGCTGCAACACCCAACTAACTCATTGGGTTGTGAACAATAATTAATGTTCTAGTTTAAAGCCACTAAAGTTTGGGGTTATTTGTTATGCAGCAATAACTAATTGATACAGATTTCAATGAGAAACAAGACTAAAAAATAGTTCCATTTTGATATCCTATTACAGTGATATATAACTTGAAGGATGAATAGGATTGAATAAGCAGGGAGAGGAGGGGAAGAATATCCACAGACTAGGGAGAAGGGACAATAGTAAGAAAATGAAGAAAGGCTAAAATAAATATTTATTCAGGAGTCAATGGATAGGCTAAAGTGGAGATCAAACTCTATTCCAGGGCACAGAGGAGAAAGAGGCTAGAAAAGTGGTCTGAGTCAGACTTTAGAGATTTTGATTTGGGTCTGTTGTTAACCTATATGCAATGGGGAGCCACTGAAGGTGATGACTGTCATTGGCTCCATCCCCATGGAGCTTTTTCTCTTTCATTCTAGCCACCATTCATTCCTAACGTGTTTGCTAAAGTTGAATACAGTGTCAATATAGAAGCACCTCGATTTTATTCCACAGAGTAGTGACTGGTGATAAAGGAGACATTCTCAATGTGTTTCCTTGTGAATAAATCCCAGCCTACATTTTATGGCTCGAAGCACATTTTGACAGAAAATGAGCCAAGATGCTTCTATCACAACCAAAGAGAAACAGATGGAAGAAATAATTCCTTTAAGAAAGAAGGCAAATACAGAAAACTCATCCTGTTTAAGTAAAAAAGATTAAAAAAAAAAAACAACACTTTTGGTTATTCATGAAAGGCTGTCTTTCTTTTCTAAAGAGCCATGTTAATTTACTGATGGCCACTAGATGGCACTTGTGTACAGCATTTGAAATTGATTCCAGTCAAAACAAGAGTACCTGTGGGGCTGTCAGAATAGAATCTGAGGTTTTGCTCTCAGGCAGCCTGCTTCCTCCCCCTCCCCCCAACAACCCTGAGTCAAGAGGGGTGTAGGAGAGCCTAAATCTCTTCTGTGCTTTTTTTTTTTTTTTTTTTTTTTTTAAAGATTTTATTTATTTATTTGACAGAGAGAGAGACAGCGAGAGAGGGAACACAAGCAGGGGGAGTGGGAAAGGGAGAAGCAGGCTTCCTGCTGAGCCAGGAGCCCGATGTGGGACTCGATTCCGGGACTCCAGGATCATGACCTGAGCCGAAGGCAGTCGCTTAACCAACTGAGCCACCCAGGCGCCTCTTCTGTGCTTTTTTGACTTATAAAGAAAAATGAACATGGCAGAAGTGTTCCTGATTAGATTGGGAGAAAAAGGATGATGCATTCTTGCTGGAAGAATCAGGAGAGATGATGCTCTGTCATTCTTTAGATATAGACCTGAAATACTAACTTTAAATTTATGGCTGCTGGTAGGAGCCGGTTCTCTGTTTATCCAGTCAGTGCATTTGGGTGAAGCATGAATAGTGTGTCTTCCAATTGGTTACTTTATCACATTGACAATTTCAGAAGATATAATAACTCTTACCCTTTTGGGTGAAAAACATGGATCTCACAAGTCTTCTTATCAGATCACCATGGTTTGATTCATCTTTATGAGAGCTGGCTGCCTAGTTGTTCACTGCTGCCTCCAACTCATCTGGACATTTTCAGATGATGCAAAGGGTGATGGCAATTGTGAACGTCATCCACAACTGTATCGAGACCAGTGTAGGACACATCTTTAAGGAAAAAAAGGCGAGCATTCACACAGGCAAGCAAAACCCCAATAATGCAAGACATCCCAGTGAAGGGCCAGAGGAATTGACAGTCTAACCTAACCTGCGCCCCTCATTTCTCTGGACCTGGAGCTATTATCAACATTTAGAACCACCTAGCAAACAGGATCCTTTTCTGGAAGGTAAGATGCTGGCGATCTGCGAGTTAGAGCTCTGCAGGCCCCATTAACTTGTCACCACTATGCTGATGCTGATCTCTTCTGGGTCTCGTCTAGTCTGGCCTTTCAATAGCCTCAGCTTCCTACTCTTGAGCCTACACTGCTGTCAGTGCATGTTTTGAAGCATCCCCATGTTTGATATAAAAGAGACATCTGTCCTAAGGAAGATTAGGGTGGGGTCAGGGTGTCCCAATAAGGCAAGAAGAAAACAGCAGATTGGGTCATATGAGTAAAGAGAAATCAGAAACAGAAATGCATGTGCTAGGGAAGTACAACACCAGAGATAGGAGCCCTCTTTAATGTCTGCAGTCCTGTGCTTTTGACCTCCAGGATGGTATCTCTTGGTCCTCATTTTGGTTACTTGTAGCTTTTATGCTCTTTTATTCTCTTGGGAAGAGGATTGATAAGCCAATTCCAACTGAGGATTGCCATTGTAACAGGAGACAAGAATTTGACAAAGCAATGGAATCAGATTCTAATGGTAGAAATGCAAGTTTTGGCAAGCGATGTCAGAGATACCTCCTTGTTTGTGAAGCCACCATTAAGGCTTACTACTTCGGGTGTTTTTTACAAACTATCCTTGGCCACATACATGAATGCATGACTGGGAGCTTAGTTAGCTTCCTGGTTTTGACAGCACCAAACATGCTCAATTTGATTAGGAAATAAATAGGGGCTGAATTATTGGTGAAGTGCCAGAATTGTCATTTGGGGAGGGACACATATAGGAACGTGAAAAAGCAAATACAAAGAAAATTATGCATGAGAAGTTCAAGGATCATGTGGAGGTAGAGACAGCAAAGGCCCTTGGAGGCTGGCTGAGTTGAGGGAATGGGAAAGGTGCCAAAACTCCACGAAGGAAAGAGATAGAGCTCATGGAGGGTTAAGGCAAAAAGTCACAGGTCCAAAAGGCATTCAGGTTCCAGAGCTGACAAAGTTCCGAGTGAGACAGCCCCAGTGATGGCCGGCATGATGAACTGGCCCAAGAACACAGGCTTGTTTGCTTGCTGCTCTGTTACTCATTCTTGTTTTCATGGTGCCCTGAACCTGTAGGCATTAATCACTGTCAGAAGAAAGTTTGAGGATTTGGGTGATGCCTGCTACTATTGTCAGGGGCAACAAAGAGATGACCAGAAAGACCCTAAGGAGAGTGAAGGGGGTTTTTATCACCCAAAGAAGTGGTCATGTGCAGGGCTAATGGCTTCTTGTGCTGCACTTTTTTTTTTTTTTTTAATCTGCTCAGCATACTTTTTCCCTTTCTTCTAGTATAAATATGTCCCTTCCTTTGCACAACTCACCATGTGGTACTTTTGAATCTGCCAAACACAGTATCTCAATCTTCTGGTTAAGCATGTTATCAGGCCTCATTAATCATAATATCTGATATATACCTGGCTTGTGATCCAAAACCGGCCGAGCAGACTTCTTCCTTGGGATTTTGTATATACAAAAAATGCTGTCTCTGTCTCTTGAATAGGAAAGCTGAGATGATGCAACTGGAACTTTTGGTGGCCTTATTTCCTCCTTTCCTCAATACATGGAGCAAGACTGTCTGAAGTCACAGAGAATGAGGCTGATGTGCAGAGAAAAGCAGAAGTGTGAGCTGAGCAAAGGGAGAGATGATAAAATAGCTGTATCTAAGATCCTCCCAGTTAATGGCCCAATGCAGTCCCTTTTTAGCTTAAACTATTTGAGATGGGTGTCTGTCCTGGTTACCATGAGAATCTTTTTTTTTTTTTTTTTTTTTAAAGATTTTATTTATTGATTTGACAGAGAGAGACAAAGCAAGAGAAGGAACACAAGCGGGGGAGTGGGAGAGGGAGAAGCAGGCTTCCTGCTGAGCAGGGAGACCTATGCGGGGCTTGATCCCAGGACCCCGGGATCATGACCTGAGCCAAAGGCAGCCACTTAATGACTGAGCCACCCAGGCACCCCTACCATGAGAATCTTGACTAATATATTCCCCCAACCAGTCCAACTAAGTCTTCTAGTATAGCATATATGTTGCTACTAGGAATTTCATTAATTAAATTATTTTATATCTCTAGCTCAGTTTGCCATCTGATTCTAAGAGAGACAACAAGCAATATCTTTAGAAGAAAGTATAACTGTAGAAGAAAATATAACTGTAATTCAAATTTTGGTCATCTTGACTCATGATCATTTTATGACCTAAAGCCCAAGTATTTAGCTATCCCCGCAAGAGGTATTATTTAGGACAGAACAAATAATATTTGTAACAATTTACCACATTTTCACAGGTGAACTTAGAATGAATGTATTTTTCATCAACTCTTGGGCTTAAAAAAAATACTGTGATGACTGGCAGTGTGCTGAGCTGACCAACATTTTTCTTTTATGTTTTCTCCTAACAAGGGCCAAAAGTAGAATGCAAGAAAGATTTGTTGAGGTTCTGAGGCAGTTTAAGCCTAATAGCAATAAGATTAGAGGAAGGAAATGCACACATCAGCAGGAACTAGAATGCAACCTATTGCTTTGATCCCATAGGCTATTCCCTTTACCCCACCCCTCCACAGTAGAAACGCAGGGACCTCAGTCCAATTCCCTTATTTTGTAGAAGGGAAGAACTAAGAGATTAATGGAGTCATCTAGCCAATGTCACAAAGCATGTTCATGAAGAACCAGTACTCTCCATTCTCTTGATATACTAAACTGCATGTAAATACTTGCTTTAAAATAAATTATTTTGTTATCATTTATGGTGATTATTTCCCCCAATTAATGAGCCCCACAGAGTAGATAAAGAAAGGAGTTAGGTGACCTCTTATGTAAACATAAAAACAAAAAATGGTGCATTCATAGCCTGTCTTTTTTCCAAAGTACCGTCACACCATCTTTTTTTCCCCTGTACCTTGGACATGCCTTAGTTTTCGGAATCTGTGCCACTATTTTTGCTGTTTGCATGTCTTGGAATAGCTTTCCTATCTCTTGGTCTGGTTCAACCCACAGGTGGTGAGCACCTTCTTTATGCCAGACATTCTCAACACTGGTGCTGTCTGACAGAAACAGAGTGCAAGCCACATATGAGATTTTAAATTTTCTAGGAGCCACCTTAAAAAGATGGAACAGTAGAAATTAGTTTAATAATATACCCTATTTAACCCAATGTATCCAAAATATCATTTCAATATGTAACTGGTATAAAAAATTGTTAATGGGATATTTTAAATTATTTTCTTTGTATTAAGTCATCTAAATCTGGTACACATTTTACACTTATGGTACATCTCAGTTTTGGCTAGCCACATCTTAAGTGCTTCATTGCCACTGGCCATCATATTGGACAGTGTAGATGAAGAGTTTTGGAATAGACTCATAGTACAGCTAAATCTTACCAGTTTCTCAAGATCAAAATCAAGCTTCATTTTCCCACTGTAATTTTTCCTTTCTTTTGCAGGGCAAAAGAATTTCCTACTCTTTTTTTTTTTTTTTAAAGATTTTATTTATTTATTTGACAGAGAGAGACAGCAAGAGAGGGAACACAAGCAGGGGGAGTGGGAGAGAGAGAAGCAGGCTTCCCCCTGAGCAGGGAGCCTGATGCGGGGCTCGATCCCAGGACCCTGGGATCATGACCTGAGCCAAAGGCAGACGCTTAACGACTGAGCCACCCAGGCACCCCAAGAATTTCCTACTCTTAACTATATTTCTATAATTGTGAAACTTCCCTTTTGCTATGAGTACCAACAAAGAGCCAGGCATCATGCTAGATCTTAGGAAGGTCTCTCATTATTCCTTGAGTCCATGGAACATTTTGCCTGTATCTGTTGGGGCACTAATATACTGTTATACTTTATCCTATGTATTTTCTTCACTAACGCACTTTACTAGAGTGGAGGCAATCTGCCTGTAGGAGCTATCTCTTACTTATACCTCTGTATTCAATCCTGTCTCACCTGTGGTAGACCATTAATAAAAGGGTGTTGAATTGTAGGGGCGCCTAGCTGGCTCAGTTGGAAGAGCATGGGATTCTTGATCTCGGGGTTGTGAGTTCAAGCCCCACACTGGGTGTAGAGATTACTAAAAAAACGGCAGGTGTTGAATTGTATAGATAGGTTGGAATCAAATCCTGTGTATTATATCTTCCCATTCTTGAGGGAAGAGTCCATATCTTATTTTTCTCTGTGTGCACTCAGAAACTCATAAGAAAAATATTTACCTAAAGATATACTTGCAAAGTATTTACTGATTGGTTTTGTTTTAAAAGTTTATTTATTTATTTGAGAGAGAGAAGGGGAGAGGGGCAAAGGGAGAGGGAAAGAGTGTCCCAAGCAGACTGCACGCTGAGTGTGAGCCCGACACGTAGCTCGATCACATGACCTAGAGATCAGGACCTGAGCTGAAACAAAGAGTCGGATGCTCAACTGACTGTGCCACCCAGGTGCCCCTATTGATTGGTTTTGATTTCCACCTAAGGTAAAGGCAGGTGTTTTCCTATCCTGAAGCATGGTATAGGTGAAAGGAGATGAAGGCCCAATTTTCACTAGATGTTTGCCAAATAGGATTATTACCAACCACTCCATGTATCTGTGTAAGATGATTAATTTCCCAGAAAACATTTTTAAAGCCAGAATTTATTTCTATTTAAAATGTTCAAGAGGCTGCAAAAAGGCCCAAAGGCCCAAAGATGTCTGGATATAATAGATTATACTGAGGTGGTGTCTGTTGGTTCCTCTGTTGCCAAGTTTTAAAAAATTTTCTGTCTTATAAAATTAGATTTGTATGGAATACAGATTTAGTGAAAAGAAAATGGGCTTCAAAATGAGAAAAACCTAGATTCTAATGTTGGCTTTGCTGTCTTCAACTTATGTAGTTTGGTTCAGTTAATTTTTTTAAACCTTCATTTTCACATCTGTAAAATGGGATTCATGATATTTATGTCAGTTATTCTAATGATGACATGAACAAATGATAAGCTGGAGGTCCAAGCTCTGATGGTATATTATTTCTCTTTCTTGTGACTTCCCATGTGGCCTCAGGCAATAGTGCAGCTACGAGATAAATGACCATTAAGCTGGAGGTGCATCTTTTGGAACGAGTCTCAGGGCTCTGTCCAGAACTTTGTCCAGTGACTTATTGAAGACCTGGGTGAGGATAGTGAGAGAATGCTGATAAAATTTTTAAGTGGCACAAAGCTAGGCTGAATATCTAATATGTCAGAGGTCAGAATCAAGGCTCAAAGAGGTCTTAAATGCTGGTGTAATGGCCTAAATCCAGTAAGACGAAATTTACAGGGAATAATGTGAGGTCTTGCACTTCAATCTGAAAACTCAGTTGGGGGAGATGTAGCTTAACAATAGATCTGTGAAAAAAATCTCAGGGGGGTCCTAGCTGAGTATAAACTTGATATGAATGCATAGTAACAGGATTGTTCAAAAAAAAGAAGTCAGTCTTAGGTTGCATTTCTGGATGTTTAGCATCCAGGATGGGAGTAGTGATCACTCTAGTTTTCTGTTCTTGCAGGACAATCCCCGGAGTTTTACACTCTATTTTGGGTGCCACAATTGAAGAAGAAAGGAGATAAATGAGGGTATGCCCCTCATAACGCAAGTGTTTGGAACGATTTGTTCATTCACATACTCATCCAGTACATCGTTACTGAGTGCCTACTGTGTTCTAGGCACTTCCCTTGGCTTTTGGGATACGAGAGGAATTACAAGAGGAATTAAAGACAAGTAATTCCCGAGGGACCTCTGGAAATTTAGTCTCTGTAAAAGGGAAACCTTAGCAAATATGTGCCACTTATTTTCTAATATTTGATGGGCATAGCATCCTTCTGGATGATCACAGAGCTAGTACTAATGTATGTATGCTAAAAGAGAGTAGTGTCTGGGCCATAACTTTCCACCAATTAAAAGCATCTGTGGATGGCATTGGTTGCTTTGCAACTGAGGTATACACCTTTAAGTTGATTGATCTCTTATAGGCCATAAGAGGGAGTCAAATATTGTAAAATCCTGAGACAATGAGCCCTATGCTAACAGGGATTCTAATATAATGTACTTGACAGTTGGCCTCTTTGTCCATTCTCTTCTTCTAGAGAAGCTGGCTAAATTTTTTATCCTCTTAGGGGTGAAGGGAATGGAGAAGCTCATTGGGATGTGAACAGGGAAGGGAGTTTAAGTAGGGAAATAGCAGGCAACGCAATCTAGGGAAGCAGGCCTGTGTTCTCCTAACCCAGTCTCTTCTAACCAGGCCTACAGAACAGGCGTCATTTCATTAAATGATTCCTGTAATTGCTACAGGAATCTTAGAAGTCCCAGCCAGCCCCAAAGCCCTGAATGATCCTCATCAATATTAATTTGGAATAGATAACTACCATCAGGTGGCACCAAACCATAACTGGGATCTGGATAGATCCAGATTATACCACCAAATGAAATGCCACACTTGTCATTTTATTAACTTCATAATAATCAACCTAGACATTTTATGTGATTAAAATTTTTGAGTCCACTTTTCAAACGATGGAGGGATTTTACAGTATCAAATGCACTGCTGGACCACATCACCAATAAACTTCCATCCAGCCCTCTGTTTATCTAACTGTCCTAATTTTGTAGTGACCCACTCATCATTCGGGGCCCAGTTCGAATGTTATGTTGTAATGTCTAGTGTGATTCCTCCAGTCAGAAATGACTTTTCTTTATTTGTATTTCTTTTGAATTCTTTCATGTTTACACTCAAACAGTTATTAAATTGCATTACAATTCTCCAGCCCCAATACATTCTTCAGTAAATATTTGCCAAGCATCTGCTCTTGCCTAAGCACAAGGAGAAGAAATTGCTCCTGATTTAAAGGGCTTTCAGGACTTTTGGGCAGATCAGATCAGAACAGCATGGACCCCGGGGCGCCTGGGTGGCTCAGTCATTAAGCGTCTGCCTTCGGCTCAGGTCATGATCCCAGGGTCCTGGGATCGAGCCCCGCATCGGGCTCCCTGCTCGGTGGGAAGCCTGCTTCTCCTCTCCCACTCCCCCTGCTTGTGTTCCTGCTCTCGCTATGTCTCTGTCAAATAAATAAAATATTTAAAAAAAAAAAAAAAAGAACAGCATGGACCCTCAGACGGCATTGCTGTGCCAGACTCCATGATATGGCACTGAGATTGTGCATTGCTCAGAGATGGGAGAGGTTTGTGGGGACAAAGGAGATGGGAGGGCCCCCAAGGGAGCCAGGCAGGATTCATCACTGCTCAGATTACTGTGCTTGGGGATGCCTGGCTCTTTCACAGCATTATCTACTACGTGACCTGATTTCTCCTAGGTTAACAGTGGACTAAAGTGGTGTTAGATGAGAATACATGTATTTCAACATTTCAGGCTATGTGGTCAGGTTTTCAGGGCAATGCCACAAAATTATCATATGTTATATCTTAGCAACTATAGTTCCATTCCAAAACAAAACTCACCAGCAGTCTACAAATATTATTATCTTGATAGTTAGAGAAAAGTGCCAGAAATCATTGTCAACATAGATGCCTTTAAACACAGATATTTGAGGGAAGCCTGGGTGGCTCAGTCGGTTAAGGGTCTGCCTTTGGCTCAGGTCATGATCCCAGGGTTCTGGGATTGAGTCCCGCATCGGGCTCCCTGCTCAATGGGGAACCTGCTTCTCCCTCTGCCTGCCGCTCCCCCTGCTTGTGCCCTTTCTCTCTCTCTCTCTCCGACAAATAAATAAATAAAATCTTAAAAAAAAAAATAAACACAATATTTGAAACAGGATCATTTCCCCCACACATTTTGCCCTTTAAAAAAATATTCAAGGCTTTGGCTTTATCTTTTTATATTAATATATTAACTGTGTACCTCTAAGCCATTTTCTCTCTCTGAGTCTCAGAGTTATCATATATAAAAATATTACCCTACCTTTCAGGGCTATCTAGAGCATCAAATGTGATGCTTAATGTAAAATTACAGAATAAATGCTCTTCCATGGGTATTTTCTATACCAGGTAATTGCTGCCTCAGTTCCCCATTTTCTTAGTGCTTATTTCCTTGCTTTTGGCCTGCCATTGACTTTGCTTGATGAAGTTTAATTGCTGTTTTTCACGATCAATCGCTGTTGGCAAATCTCTCCAAATACCTCATTTTTTTTCCATCAATAAATAAGGGATTAAAATTATTTCATTGAGTGCAGAGCAGTGTATTGGTCTTTGGGAGGGTTTTATATGATCTAAGGAAGACTCAGTCCTTGCCCTCCAGAAGTCAATAGTCTTAAGGATGTATTAACCAAGACACAAAACTTTCTATAAATACATACATTAAGCTCTGTGTTCCATCCACCTAAAATTTATTCTAGCAAGCATAAAAGAAGAGGTTGTGGGAGCCTCCGGCTCTTCTTGGAGTTAAGGAGTTAGGAACATTTTCCAAATACTCTGATTCTTTTCAAGAACACCTTTAGATCTATTATCTATGAATTCATATCAACCACTTTTGAGCTCTTTTTAAATTTCTAGCTGGTGTTACAACTTGTGAGATACCAATGACAATTGTGAAAATGTATTATTTATTATGTTTTCCTATTCTATGTGCTTCACAGACATTGTCTTGTTTTATTCTTATAGCAAACTTGAGAGGGATGATACTCTGATAACCCCCATTTTACAGACGATCACATTGAGACTTTTTGGAAGGTTATTTGCCTTAGAACACAGAGTAAAAGTAAAAGAGCTGGAATTCTAATTCAGGTATTCTGATTGCAGAATTTGTCTGTATGATGGGTTTGCTAAACAGCCTTAATAACCACTTCATTCATCTTAAAATTGCTTCTTTCAATTTTTAAATGTCTCTCCACTCTGCCTTACCCAATTCTGATACTCTGCAATGTCATAAACCCTCTCTCTTCCACCCTTCCAAACCTTTCATGAGAAAGGAGTTGCAGTGTAATGGAAGCACATTGGGTTAAGGATTAGAAAGCCCTCTAATTTTGGCTCCACTAACATTTATCTGGATAAATATGAGAAACGCACAGCTCCTCTGACTTCACTTCCTCCTCTGAGAAATAGAGATGAATAATGTCTTTAGTATAGGTTGTGAAAAGCAATAACTTAACACACATGAAACTATATGGTAAGCTGTAATAGATAAAACTAATATAACATGTAATTAAAACCACAACTGATTTCAACTCTATCTTGTCAGTTCTTTTTTTTTTTTTTTAATTTTATTTATTTATTTTGAGAGAGAGAGAATGAGAGGGGGGAGCGTCAGAGGGAGAAGTTCCTGAGTAGGGAGCCCCTGGGAGTCCGATGCAGGGCTCGATCCTGGGACTCTAGGATCATGACCTGAGCCAAAGGCAGACACTTAAATTGACTGAGCCACCCAGGCGCTCTCTATGTCCGTTCTTACACTTCCTTTGGATCTTTGTAATTTGATATTATAGAGGAACTCTCCATTTTCTTAAATATCTTCAATGTTTTTTCTGGATCTTTCAGAACAACATGAAGCACTTCAGAAGTACATGTACTTAGGGAAAGATATTGTCTTATTTTTTCATTTCCTGTCTTATAAATGTGCTTCTTTTTCATTCCTCCAGAAGATTCTGAGATAGGCTGAATAAGTGCTAAAACACAGAAGGGTCATTTTGCATAGCAGTGAAAGATGGGAGTCATTTGGGTTGCCTTATAAATGGCTGTTGAGTGTTTCATAGGCGTGCTGGAAGCAAGAATCAGTTGGCTCTTTGTGAGATGCAGGTCAGTGATGACCAAATAAAACCATCTCTTCCTTTCATATGTACAATTATTGTGCTATCCAGAGAGAATTCCAAAGGGTATTACGGTTTAACAATATGGACTCCTGTTGCTGCCTACACCTTCATTGTATGAGGAATAAATGGATCTTCCAGGAACAGTGGCACTCATAGTCTAGCCCTAGTGCTGAAATTCTTAAGCAAGCAGTGTGTAAATGGCTATTCCTATACAGGGAGATGGGGGTTCACTGATTTTGTCTGGGCCAGGATGTTGATTCAGTTAGGTGACTAAGAATGGTTTTTAACATTGTATCATTTTAGACTTGTGTATATTGCTGTCTCCCTAAGAATCTTAGTCCTGCAGCCATTGTTTGCTAGCTATGCATAGGACCTGTGAAATAACCAGTGAAGAGAGAGGGAAGGTTGTGGGAGTGAGAGGTAGGAGGGTTTTACAGTCTTTTTTTTTTGACAGGGGTTCTAAATCAGAGATTTTATGATGGCATTTTCCATGGGTTTATGACATCCAGGAACCAGGAAACTTTGACTTAACATTCTTGAGTTCTCTGTTTGGTAGGAAAGAGACCCAGATCATGGGATACTATGTTACTGTGTTACTGTTCTTACTTCATGCACCTCCACCACCATGGGTACATACTTTTTACTACCTACAGCATCATCTTGGATAGTACTGGAAACATTGTCTATGAGAATGAATTGCTGTGAGTGAAAATGATAAAGTAGGAGGTTATTTGTATTAGTCAGATCAATGTATCATAAAGCATAAGTTGCCCTATTTACTGTAAGCTGCTGAAGATTATGACAGAGGAGGGCATTAGCAAAAATGTTAAGAGTAAGTTGAGGGCTGATGTGATAACCCAGAGAAAAATCATCCATAACATGAAGGAACCATTTACCAAGGCAGAGGGCCACCTTTCGAATATAGGTAGGGAGGGTGACTGATGAGGCGAAAACACCTCCACTCTCTGCTGCTTTCAGATGGGGGATACAACCTGACCCAAGGTTCCATGTTTCAGGTAATTACTTATTGTAATATACCCAATTGAAAAGACAGGAATATGAAAAAACTTCTCAAAGATGGAGAAGCTTCCATGTCAAAATTCTGAGAGCATCTGCCAAAGGGCACAGTGGCCTTTCCTGTCACCTATGGCAGTGAGAGAGTGCCTTATTATATCAGCAGAACAGAGCCAAGAGCTGGTGGAGGAACTATATATATCAACATACCATTCTTCTCTTTGCAGTCTTGTCTTGTCTTTTTCTTTTCTCTTTTTCTTTCTTTTCTTTTCTTGTTTTTCTGTCTTTCCTCTCTCTCTCTTTCTTTCTTTCATGTTAACTTCTTTTTTTCTGGGTGGAAAACAAACCTTTATAAAGTTAGGGAATATTATTTAAAGCTTTGAAATTCAAACCCAAGATAAGGGGTCTGTTCCAAGTCCTGTGCTATGGAAATACACAGGAGATAGCTTGGAAAGTTGGGATGGGGACAGGAGATTCTCTCAGAATAGATGATACTTGAGTAGGGTCCAGAAAGATGAGCTCTGTGTTTAATGACATCATATTAGCAGCTTAAAATTAACCATGGTGGGTGTATTTTCACCATGGAAATCAGTAGACACTACAAATCAGGGCTTGATTTATTGTTTTTATTTTTATTTATTTATTTTTTTGATTGTCTGGACTCCAAAAGTGGTGGAGGAGATGCAAATAATGCAGATTAAACCTAAAAGTGTGTTGTCTCCATAGTTGTTACATTGTGAATATGATAAAATTTGAGGAAATGTTCTTCTGGTATTCAAAATTATTATTGAGCAAAAAAGTCTCTCATGTCATTGACCAATGAGTGAAGTTCCAACATCTTCATTGTTTTAGTTTCATCTTACTCATTGACATTTAATTAATTTTTTCCCTAGAGAACCAGATGGTTAACCTTTATCAGAACTTCACTGCTCGCAGGCTATCATTCACCAAGAAAGACACTATCAGAGGACACAGACGTTGGGGGGATGAGGAATGTTGACAAAGTAGTTTTATACATTCAGGCATAGAAAGTAGGCAGTAAGAAATGAACACAGGACATGATAAGTTTAATAAGGGAGATAGAAAATGCTGGGGAGGTCATTGTAAAAAACAATCATTGTTAACTGAAGCAAGTAGGGAAAATTTTATGGACATTTTCATTGAGGCACACAAAAAAGGATGGCCTTTTGATGGAGATGATGGAAAGGCCACTTCAGATTGAAAGAGCAGTGATAGCAAAGACATTTGGTTAGGTGAATGTGGGATGATTTTAGGACACAGTTAAAGGTCAAATTGGCCTGGAAATTAAGGTAGATATAATAGGTAAATTTGGGAGATCTTATTAGAAAAGTAGACTAGGGTAATAATAGAGAGGACATTGATCACCAATATGAGGAGCCTCCTGAAGAAATATGAGATGAGATGAGGTAAATCACAAGTAAGGTATTTTTCTGTAAAATGGAGCATGGACAGTTTCAGGGGATCTTGAATAGATTTCTAAATTTATAATTTTAGAGCTGGAAGAAACATTATTCATTCAGTCCTGTTCCCTAATTTTTTATATGAAAAATAAAAATATACACAGATTTTTAAAGTCAAATTCAAATTCAGAACCTCAGCCCCCTGGTTTAGACTACCCCCAGCTGAGGCTTGCAGGTTTCTAAACTCTGTTTGCCTTTGTGTTGATTATTTGTTTACATGGAATGCCTATAATCTTACTGGCTTCCAGCACAGTGCCTGGCACATAGTAGCAGCTCCATAAATATATTAGCTGAATAAATGCATGAAAATCACGGAAATGAGTGAAGACATATTGTATATATTTCGGAGAGCCAGGGAAACCACCACAAAAACAAAACAAAACAAAAACAAAAACAAACTTTTGGCAAAATGATAAGAGTAAACCATAAGGTTATTCTTCTAGCCTGATCACTAGTTAAAAGTGAAAGAAGCACAGAAAAAAAAATTAAGGAAGGAAGAAATGATCTTGCCAGCAATAAAAATGGTCGTTTGGATACCAGGAAGGAGCCATCAAAATAAATAATACATCTATACATATGTACATACATGCATACATACATGGCTTGATACAAATTTACTGGTGGCTAGGTGAGATTGCTCCGTTGGATAAGCCTGTGAGAAGTCAAGGAATGTTCAAGAAAGCCTTGAGGGGTGGAGTTTATTCAGGACTGTCATGGTGGCATGTCCTGACTCCTCATAGTAGAGGCTGTCAAATAAACCCAGTATACTTTAGACTCGGCAGCCTGACTCAAATGCCAACCAGAAGCCACTTCATGAATTTAGTTCAGGGTGAGCATAGACATGGTGATTTAGTGTCAAATACTCTATAAAAGGCTTTCCAAATTGAGATTAGAATTTGCCTGTAGATTACTAGAAAGGATTTGGTAGAATAATTTGGTTTGTAATTAGACGGTAATAGAAGCAGAGATGGGACCTCCCAGAGGATAAATATATGTATATATTATGTTAATATATAAATATATATACATTTTGTCAATGGGATTTTTCCAGGTTGCTGACCCAGGCATACGAATAGAGGGACAGAACTCCTCTTGAGAGATTTTTCCATGAGCCATAATTCTTGATATTCAGGAGGTATTTCAATATATTTTGGTTAAATTTCATTAAATAAACTATTTCTTTACCTATAACAAGCTGGCATTCCATGTTATGCTATTTCATTGCCCCTTTCTTAACACATTTTCAAGTATCTGCTTACTGTATGTTAGATGTTGTGTTTAGGTTCTGGGGAACTGAAGATGAATACTACTTTCTTTATGATATTGGCTGAAACTAATTTTTTTTTAAATTTGCTGAGTCGAGTAGTGGAAGGCAAGGTTTTAGAATCAAGTACAGGGTTTTAGAACCAAGTATGGTATGGCCTTGGGAAAGTCATTTCATTTACCTGTCACTACTCTGCCTCCCTCCTCCCTTGCCTCTAAAATCTGGACTATTTACTGGTGGTAAAGATGCTCCATCTCCATGCCTTTGCTTATACTGTTTTTCTTCCTTCCACAGGCACAAGTGATGTCCTCCAAAACTAGGCTCCATGCCACTTGATTTCCTTATTTTCCTATAGGGAAGCAATTTCTTTCTTCTCCCTGAATTTCCACAACAAAGTACTTGAAAGTCTTTTAGGGCACTTATGTGTTTGTTTATGAAACTGGATTAGTTTGTTACCTGTAAGCTGATCTTCCAGATAGCCATCAGCTGAGGGGTCTGATGTGGAGGGGTGGGGCTTGAGATATTTATGAATTAATATTCCTCAAGATAATATTATATTAACCTGTTCATTTTTTATCCCTGTTCTATTTCTTCACATTTCTAGGCACTTACCTGGTTTTACATTTCAAGATAGGACAGACAGACAAATAATAGGACAGACAAATAATAATGAAAGCAGTCAACAGTTTCTGAGCACTTAGCGTGTATAGTCAGGCACTGTCTGAATGCTCTTCTTTTATCTCATTTAATCCTCAAGACAACTTTGTGAGGTAGGTGCTATTATTGTCTTCATTTTACACTTGACATTACTGATTCAAGTAATAAGGATCCAAGTCTCCTTCTGCTTCTGCCACTTTTGACACATTGATTTTGAGAATAAAACAAACTTCTTACCATCCCCTCCTCCCCAATTTCTTATCCTTATAATTACATAGCACATGTGACCTGTCTCCCTAGTTGGTTCTCTGGTCAATAGTTCTTGCTTCAAGTGCTTTGTGAAATGTCTTGATCTTTTGTCTTTGTATGCATTTTATAATCCTAAATCCAGTGAGTAGTATCATTGTTGCTTTCCTCTGGTTAGTGAGTCAATCAATCATTAAGTATTTATTGGATTAGTACATACCTTTTGACCTTGGTCCCTGCTGGAGATATCTTAGGTTTTGTTTTGTTTTTGTCTGTATGAGGGAAGAAGTTACTTTTTTTTTTTTTAAAGATTTTATTTATTTATTTGAGAGAGAGAGAATGAGAGTCAGAGGGCGAAGCAGACTCCCTGCCGAGCAGGGAGCCCGATGTGGGACTCGATCCAGGGACTCCAGGATCATGACCTGAGCCGAAGGCAGTCGCTTAACCAACTGAGCCACCCAGGTGCCCGGGAAGAAGTTACTTTTAATTTCCAAGTAGTCATAGGGAGTTGTGTTAGCCAGCATTCTATAGAGAAATAGAACCAGTGGGATGTGTGTGTGTGTGTGTGTGTGTGTGTACATGCGTATGTATGAAGAGATTTAATATAAGGAATTGGCTCATGCAGTTATGGAGGTTGGCAAGTCCCAAGATTTGCAAGGTGGGCCAGCAAGTTGGAGACCCAGGAGAGACAGTGTTCCAGTTCGAGTCTGAAGGCCATCTGCTGTAGAACCAGGAAGAGCCAATGTTGCAGATGAAGTTCAAAGGCAGTCTGCTGGAGAATTCTTTCTTACTCAAGGGAGGCTGGTCTTTTTGTTCTATTCAGGCATTCAACTGATGGATGAAGCCCGTTCATATCACGGATGGCAATCTGCTTTACTTGAAGTTCACTTATTTAAAAGTAAATCTCATCCAAAAACACCCTCATAGAAATAGAATAATGTTTGACCAAATGTCTGGGCATCCTGTGGCTCGGCCAAGTTGACACATTAAATTAACCATTATGAGAGTGTTCTAAATAGTTTGAACTAAAGTTTGTAGAATGTTGGGGGCTCCTACCAGAAAGAAACGAAGGAGACTGGTCCAGTTTTGGAGGACACGTTGACTATGGTAGCTGCATTGGCCCTATCTTTCTGGGGGGGATCCAGAAATAGAAAATATCAGGTATAAAAGGCAGAGTTAACTCAAGTTCAATTCAAGCTGATGTTAGTACACAAACAAGATCATTTAATACTAGATGAAAAATGACATTACTTCTTTGTGTATTTATTACCTGCCTCCCCTACTGTGCATATTAAATTTTGTTTGTGTGAATATTACAGTATCATCAGTGACTGGTACACAGTAGTGCTCAGTAATTTTTATTGTTGTTGAAAGATGGAGGTATGATGGAAAGTAAGGGCTTCTTAGTGGCAGCAGATTGCAGTTTCTGGTTCAGGGCTGTAGTTCAAAGAGACTGTCCAAGTTAGGACAAGGGATACTAGACACAGGGGCTAGTCCTGGGAGAAAGGGCTAGGCAGAGTGGAGTAGAGACCCTCAGGACCCCAGTTGGCCACTTGGGAGTCTATAGCAAGGCTTCATTCTTGGCATAGGTACAGGCAAGAAACCAGGCTAGAACCGGGCTAGAAGCCCAATGAGATGGATAAAGAATTGGTTGTATACAGTAAGTGCTAACTAAAAGAAACTATAATGTGATGCACTAAGCATTGCTAGTTCCTTAGCAACAGAACCCCAGACCAAGGGCAGCAATCTATGTCCTGACTTTTTTTTTTTTATGTCCTGACTTATTAATTGGACATGTTTGCCTATTGGGCACTATACCACTTCTCAAACTTTGGAATCAGATTGGACACCTCCACCCTTATTTCCTCTTCCACATTTATTTCCATGTAGTATTGCCTTTTTTATCACAGCAATCACTGAAAACAGCATCACAAAAATGTGATGTCATTGAAATAAATGTGTGATTTAATGTTGAAATTGCAGTGTCTAATGTGGAGTATTGCTGCTTCCCTCAAAAATTAACATAATGTTGTGTGCCTGGGTGGCTCAGTTGGTTAAGCGTCTGCCTTTGGCTCAGGTCATGATCCTGGGGTTCTAGGATGGGATGGAGCCCCGTTCTCCCTTTCTCTCTGCCCCTTGTGCAAGTTGGGATGCCCCCAACTTGTGCTCTCTTGCTCTCTCTTGCTCACTCTCTCTCTCAGAAAAATAAATAAAATCTTCTTAAAAAATTATAAAATGTACCAGAACATTCTTTTGTGTTTTTAATGGAGCACATTTTGAGAATTGTGACAAAAAGGGTTTCAAGCAGGGCATTCACAGGATGAGCCTATGTTCTGAAGAAACCACTGGCCTGTTGACTTGTCAGAATCAAAAGCGCAATTGGGGGAGATGAGTTTAGAAGCTCCTGGAGTAGAGAAGGTAAAATGATGGAGGCTTAGTCTAGCATAGAGTTACTAGAATGAAGAGGTATGTGTGAATATTATTTAAAAGCCATCAAAAGCCAACAAGGTTTGGAACTAAAGTAAGGGCAGGGAATATAAAGGATTTGGATCCAGGATTATTTATTTGGGATATAAAGTTTTTAAAATATGCTCTGTTTTAATGACCTCTGCCTGACCAGGTATAGAGATACATTCTCTAGCTGTCTCATGTTTCAGACAAGTAATTTGCTAATCTTTTGTGTATAAAAATTGCCTGTAATTTTTGGTTTCCCCAGACCCCTGCAATGGGATAAGTCAGGATTCATGGGTTATGTCGAGAGGCCTCTGGGTAGTGTCCAGCCCCATGGTGGCTACATGTGTGATACCCTGTGCTAGAGGAATTGGCTGTATTTTCCACTTGCCTTTCTTCCTAGCATCATTAGGAACTCAATTAAGGTGGTAGAACAGGCCAGAGTCTCAAGCCTGCAGGGCCTTTCATCCTGACTACCTGGACTCAATTTTCTGAACCTCAAATCGGTATTGGTTTTCTCCTCTACTTCCTTGCTGAGCTGGAGCTCTTGCCAAAATATCTCAGCTTCAGCAACAGGGCTGTAGATCATTCTCAGTGTGACAGTTCTTTCAGCCAGCAGTGGTCAATGAGGGCTCTAATTCCAGCTCTTTTGACCCCTGAAAGTTGGTTTTGATCTTCAGGGTTATTGCTTCCTCTCAAGGCATGTGGGAAGGAAGGAGTCCTCATTGGGAACCTCTCCTCGTGTCCTGGGGTAGCTAAGAGAGATGTCACTTTAAGAATTCTGACCATGACTGGGGCCCAGGCAGGGCCACGCTCTATAACATCTTCCCTTGGGCCATGTGGCTGCCTTCCTGGGCATTCATGCCTGTGGTGGGGGACCTTTATAGCCTTCCTTTTTGTGCAAATGTCTTAGTCCTGTGGTCCAGTGACCTAATTATAAGATCCCAAGTGTTCTTCATGGCTTTCTTGGAGGGTCTGAGGGTCTATCTCAGTGTTTCACAATCCCCAGTAGGAGGATAGGGATTACACTGCTCTACCATGACCCCTCCTGAGAGTTTAAGGAAAGTACAAATTTATTTCGTCTCTCCCAGAGGACAGATTTTCCAAACCCTGTGCCAAATACACTCCCTGGTGCTTCTATTTCTTTCTTTATTCATGCTTAGGGACTTATTTTCTTGGGATATTTGGGGCTAGAAGTTGGAACGTCACAAACACAGCTATCTTCTAAATGTAATGAAACATTTAGGGATGGATAGTAACCATCCCCAAACACCAAACCACCCTTAATGAGAAAAGCTCCTGAATCTATCCTAAATCCATAGTGCTCACATGAGCTGGACCTGTACCCCAATTTATGGGGTTATGTTTGTATGAGAAAGTTATACAACAGATACTTACACATGCATAGGACAACTTCCCTGCAAATGTGTGTCTATGTGCAACCTTTTAACTGTGATACCTTTTCTTTCTTCATTCAACATCAGAGTAGGGATGGCAATCTCACTGTGTGGTGTGGCTTTGCAAAAGTCTGCTTGTGGTCAAACACAGCTCTTTTGAGAGATCCTTGGCTCTGAAGCATAAGGAATCTGAAATGGTATTTGCAAGATGGAAGCAACCAACAGATCAGCATTTGTGAGGTGCAGGGAAGATGACTTCAAGCTGCAAAGCTGGGCCTTGACAGACGGATTTAGCACCATTAGCAGTGGCTTGTTGAAAAACAAAAATGACTTCAAAACTCTTCCCTCTGAACCAGAATGTTCCATTCATCTCTTCGTTAAAACATCTGTTATTTGCTGACTTGTTTTCTGTCGCCCCACCCCCACCCCCCAGCCTCTCACTCTTTTGTGTCGGAGCTAATGTTCCCAGCGTCTACACTGCGTAGGCCCTGATTATTTGTGAGACAGAGTGAGTTAATGCAGATTTGCAAGCTGTTCCCATTTGTTAAATGTCAGAAAAACACATGCAAGTCACTGGCTTTAGCACTTAGCTGCCAGCTGGCTCTTCTGGAGGCAGGGGACAAATGACAGTCTATCACACAGCATGCTTTCAAAGAAAGAGGGGACCTATTCCAGAACCGCAGCATCGGAGCGGCTTTTAACAACATAAGCAAAATAAGAAGCCAACATCAGTTTTTTCCTCCCTTATTTCTCCCCCTGTTGTTGAATGAATGGCAGCACAACATTTGGGAGCTTTTTAAAGCCTTGGGAATATCGATTCCACTGCCCACCATCTGAGAGAGTGATGGGATAATGGGAGCTTGCCAGAAGTGCCGCACGCTCTCTGGTGAGTGACGGCAGAGATACCCTTCATGCCTTGAGGGAGAGGGTGCGCCCCTCCTCCCTCTGTCCTTCAGGTGGTGGTAGCTCCCACCTTCCCACTGCCAACCTCTCTGCAGGTGTCTGGATTAAAGTTGGATTTCTGTCCCCATCTTCTTTTTTTTTTTTTTTTTTTAAGATTTTATTTATTTATTTGACAGAGAGAGAAGGAGAGAGGGAACACAAGTAGAGGGAGTGGGAGAGGGAGAAGCAGGCCTTCCGCCGACCATGGAGCCCGAGGCGGGGCTCGATCCCAGGACCCTGGGATCATGACCTGAGCCAAAGGCAGCCGCTTAACCGACTGAGCCACCCAGGTGCCCTGTCCCCATCTTCTTATTGGCATCATGCTGCAGTCCTTGTCTGGTCCTAGACTCTTTCACTCAGAGCCCCCCAACCCCACTCCCTAAGAAGGTAAAAGTTATAGGATGGGAGTAATGCAGGAATTTTTCTGTAATTCGTTCACTCATCTATCCATCAGGTATTCACTGAGTAGTTAGTATATGTCAGGTATTGTAGGGGATGAAAAGAAGTAGGAGACATGAAGTGTTCTTGTATGCAAGGATCTAATAGGGTTGTTGGTGATTTAAAGAAAAAATCACTCCAGAAACTACAAATGGGTGCAAGTGATTACAGAGGAGGATGAAATCATAATTCTCTGTTATCAAAGGAAGAATTCGTGAAATGAGCAGGTAATGGACTGGGCTGGGAAAGAGATGAAAGATTCTAACAGCCTGAAAGAAACAAAGGGTGCCTTAGCTGGGGATGATGCTGGAAGGAGGAATGAGCATGAGAAAGTGGGAATAAGTGTTGGCTGTGAACATATCAGTCTGTTTAGGGTAGAAAGTTAGTTGGGGGGGGGTGTGGTGGGAGAAAATGAAAAACCAAATTGAAACCAGGCTAAGGAATATGGGCTTTCAATGGAAGGTTTTGAATCTGAGAGTGTCATTTTGAGGTGGGGTTTCAGATGATTTTTACCCACTTTACCCATATGAGATCAAAGTCAGTGCTCTGATATACCTCATTGATTTATGCACCAAAACCAAACCAGGTTTTCTCCATGGTGAGCCCAAAGACGGCATGTTATAGAGGACAGTTCCATGGTTTGGTTAGAATGCTTTTTGGGGGGGACATCAATGTCCTTGATAGAAATCTGATTTCACCCTAAAGCCACCATCACCCTTCTTCTAGCTGGGCTGCGTATCTTCTGATAGCTTGTCAGCATTCTGTTCATTCTTCAGTGCTGTTTCCAGATCATTACTCTTAAACTATCATGGAAAACAATCCCTCCCTTTTTAGGTTCATGCAAATAGGTGGCTACCCTTTACTACCTCTTTTCATTTAGGACTTTGATTCCTGCCTTAACTTATTTGCTCTTCTCTCTAAAGCCATAGGTGACTTTAACATCTATGTAGACAGTCTAGGCAAAAGGTGGCAAAAATTTGTCATAGGTTTCTACTTTTATTCCTTCAGGGCAGCTATTACTTATTGTCTATGGTACCCTTTTCTATTAAGCCTAGGTGAACCCCTAGAATCCTTATCAACATAGCAGTTCATGAGACAAAACATTTTTGACCTTCTTGCTTCAGCCTTAATACTTAAAACAATATTTATCCTTCTACCTCAGGCTCATAATTCCAAGATCAGACCTTGGGTTTTTATTTCTTTTAAGCAACTGAAATCTTAAGCTGGCTCAATGGTCTGTGACCCTTCTTCCATCCTTCCTAATGCGATGGATTTCCAATTCCCTCCTTTTCTTATTTCCAGGCTGCTACCTGGCATGATTTCACCTCCTTCCCTGGCCAGCCTACCCCTATGGTGAAGGTTGGCATCTCTACAAAGGTAAGACCTAGTCCTGGCATTCCCAAAGCTCTAGTGTCCTGAAGGGTCACTTCATCATGTCCCCAAAGTCCCCAGCTTCAAATCTGCCCCTATCATATCAGGTGACCATGCCTTTTACTTTCTGATAAATGTCTACGTTTACCCAGGCTCCCCGCCTTTCCTGAGGAACAGGTGAATCCCACCAGAGCTGCTCATGATGTATCCCACAATTCTCCCCTCAGACCTTGTTATTTTCTGCCTCTCTTTTCATTTCCAACCTTTCTCTCTTTATTGGTTTTTTTCCTTTATCCTATAAATATGCTCAAGCCTCTTCTATCTTAAAAAAAATCCTCAAAACAGTCTCTGTATTCCACACTCCCCTCTAGAAACCATTTCCCTCTCTCCTCTGGATGAGAGTCAAGCTTCTTGACCTCACATTCAGGCTTCACCCTACTGCCTTCTGATTTCCATCCCTGTACTTCTCTTCAGTATTTCTGGCAGAGAGTGTAAAGGGACGTCTGAGACTCAGTCCATAAGACTTTTCTGGCCCCTCTTACGTGACCTCTCAGGAATGTTTAACCTTATTGAATATGCCTGAGGACAAATGACCAGATTTCATCAATTTCCTTATAATGTTGATTATGGGCTTGGGCTGGTAGTAGGAGTGACTTGCAAAAGCCGCCTCAGTATGAAGCCTGGCTTACTTGATATAACTTTTTGAAAAGCCTACTCTTCGGGCTGGGCTTGAGATGTGATCTTGTTTACTTCCTTGATGTTTGTGTACATCACACAGAAGGTGCTCAGTAAATATAGGCTCCATAAATGAATGAGGTCAGCAGAGAATATACATAATGGATAAACTCGTCAGACTTGTTCTGCTTTCATGATCTTAACTCTAGTGGTTTCCAGAAGCTACAAATACTGAATGTGAGCTGGTGGGTATGGAGTCTGGCACGACTAGAAAAGAAGAGCATGGGACCCAGAATGGCGGTGTACCTGACACTGAAACTGAGTCTTGGAGGACAAGTAGAAGTAAGCCAGGCAAAAGGAGTTATGAGGGCATTCCACAGAAGAAAAATATGTGTAGAAGGCATGGTTTATGTGACATCATTGTTTCCTGATTCCCTTCTTACTTCATCCTTCTCAATCTCTGCAGGTTCTTCTACATGCTCTTCAAATGTTGTAATAATGAAAATAGTAACATTGATGGAACCCTTATTCTATAATTTGCATGCATTATATCATTTAATCATCAAACCACTAATCTTTTGAACAAATATTGACCATCCAGCACATATCTGACATTGCCTTTGGTTCTACAATACAAAAATGGAAAGACATAGACTAGACCATTCAGCAAGCTCATGGTCTAGAACTCAGGCACATATACATATATGCCATATGATGCAGCTAATTTGATGCCTAGAACATAGTAGGTACTCAATCAATGTTTGTTAACTAAATTATTAATACAATTCAATTACTTAGAAATTGTCAAACTGGCTTCCATTTTTCATCCCAATCCTTGCCCCCACTGCAGACTCATTTCTCTCTGGACATTAGACATGTATAAGCATGAACTCTAAATGAATAAATGAAAATGAAACTTGAGGAAAGAGGTTTTGCCTAACCTCTTTTTTCTTAGTCAGACATAGCTGAACCTTTACGTGATCCAGCCAGCATTCTGATGGTGGTGCAAATCATTCTACCTTTTTACCAATTTTACCTCTTTACCAATTGCTGCCCAACATACAGAGAATATACCACCTCCTGGAGTAAGCTCATTCTAATGAAAGACACGGGTTATTTAATCACCCTTATAGAACTAAAAGGAGTGTATAGTTTGACCAGAAGTTATTGGGAAAGACAAGATCAGTACAAGACAGTATAAATGGTCTTGGTAATCTCAGATTGCAGACATTCTATCTCTATCTCTACTTCTCTACCTCTACCTACACCTACATCCACATCTACATCTATTTATATATATCTAAATCCATATCCACATATATCTAACTATATATTCCTATTAATGTGGCTTACAAAATTTGTCTTCATAAATTACTCCAAATGCCTCACCTCGACTCCCAAAGAATCAGGATGGCTTGATAATTCTTTTGACATATGACGTATGTTTTCTATTCTCTATATAAGTACAAAAGAATTTTTCAGATGCAGCTGAAGAAAACATTAGAAGGTTTTCTCTTCTGTATCATGCATGCAACAGCACACTAGGCCAAGACAAAGTTAGGGTATAGAATATAAGAAATGGACAAACAAAAGCTCAGGATGGTGTGAGGGAGAAGAAAGAGTATATAATTGAATTATTTTCCAGAGATAAGAGACCAGGAGAGGAGAAAAATTACAATCTATACATACAGTCGATACTATTGGTCTTTCTAAAAGGATTATGTCATCATGACAAATGCTGGGTAGATGGCCATGTACGCTCAAGTCTGGAGATGAATCAGAGTACATGGGCAGTGCTGGTTGCCACTGGGCTGCTTTCTCTGTGCTTGTAACCAGTGTACTCTCCAGGGGAAGAGAATCTGGAGCAGCATTGTGAGGGAAGCTAATTTGTGATGGTATTTAATAATGATGACAAGGATATTTGGCCAGCATTTTATTCTTTTCAAAGCTTATTTTAAAACATAGTCTTTTTTAAGAGTATAAATTATATTCCATATTTATTAAGAATATTCCTATTTTTGTACTTTACCTCCTACTTCTTATCCTATAAATAGCTTCCATTTCACCCCAAATTATTCTTTTCTGACCCTTGAAACTGGCTTATACTTTTCAGCCTTTTTATATACCATCTTATGTGCAATGCCTCTTTTCTCCTTTCTATCTTCCCAAATTCTTATAAGCATGGCTCAAGCTCCATCTTCTCTGGAAAGTCTTATCTTGACCTTATACCCTGAGCTCCCATAACTCTCGTTATCTGTATATCTCACTTGGCAGGTGTCTCTACATATTAGTTAGCTCTCTTTCAGTTATAAGTGATAGAAACCCAACTGAAACTATCTTAACTAAAAGAAGGAGATCTTTTTTGAGAGGTCACAGAACAGATAAATTAAAAATGTGGATGTAGCTTTAGGAGCAGCTGAATTTAGAGGTTCAATGACACTGCCGGGACCCCTGCAGTTTCTACTTCTCTCATCCTGGCTTCTTTCTCAGACAGGCTCTCTCCATGTTGGGTAAATTGCCACTGGCAGCCCCTTGCCCTCATTCTCCAAGTTTAGGAAGTTTAGGACTTCCTGGTGATAAAGGGGGATTTTCTTGGGGAGATCTCTAGCATAAAATTCCTGGAAAGGACCCTCATTTGCAAACTTAGATCACAGATCATTTCTACATTAATTGCCGTGGCTGCTGGTATGAGTTATTGTGGGGTCAGTTCTATATGAACCACAGTAAGAATATTCCTTATCGGAACAGAAAAATAAAGGAAGGGAGGCAAAACCAAAGGATATCCCCAGCATCTAGTAGGATAATGTTTTCATTTATTTAATGGTTTTTCCTCTACCCAAGAATGTAAAACTTTAAGGCTTGAGACTGTGCCTCAAAGTCCTTTGTTTCCCTAACTATTCTTTACCCATACATGGTGTTCAAAAATATAGTAAAATGATTTTGAAGTAATCATGTAATATGTCTGCAGCTGGTTATTTTAATTGGTTATAGCGTGGTTTTAAAGAGACCAAACTGTGGAGTATTACCCACACAAAGGCTAGTTTCCTGTACATTTTTTCTGGGCCACAGAATATACTCCTAAGACCTCAGAAAGCTGTCTTACAAATACAGCCATTGGATTGGGGTGGGGGTGGGGTGCAGATGAAAGCCTGGAAATGGATCACTGCAAATCTAATCCCTTTGTTGGAAAAGCAATTCCGTGTGCACATTCTGATGGTGTATTATCTTCACAAGAGAAAAACATGATTAATAGTAGAACATAATATATGACGCTAGGGTGGCTGGAAAAAAAAAGCCAATTTTCTGTTCAGCACTTGGACCCCCTTGGAAGTAAGTTGTATTGTAAATTCAAAAGAGTCTTGTATAAATCTGGTAAAATTTCTATTGGAATAGATGACCTATTTAGTCTATTACATCTCTAGTTTCTACAATTCTGAGATTCCTTGGGGCGTGTGCAGAATGGAGCAATCGAAGAACAGCAAATTTCACAGTATGGCCCACCATCTGTATAGGAACAGCAAGAAAACTGATGGGATTTCTCTCCCTGGCAGATATTTATTTCTCAAGTGCCTTTAAAACAGGAGGTCTGCAAAATTCTTCATGAGCGGTTAAAACATGAAGATTGATTTACAAATGTATATTTACTAGGAAGAAATATTTCACAATGTGCCTGAAATTTCCATGAAAAAATCTAACCAAATATTTCTAGCTTCTCCCCAGACTCCTTAGCTCCCAAAATTTTAATAAATCAAAGAACATTTGTAAGTGCTAAATGTTAAATGGTTATTCACAGTTAATTTTTAGTCAACTAACAACAGTTATATGTTAATTGAATGTCATTAACAAACCATAACTTGATGCATTAGCTCTTTTGTTATGCAAAGAAATTTTTCCCTATAGCTTTTATATATTGTGTGACTTCCTTCTAAATAGAACATCAATATCTACAGACTGTGAATTTAACAAGTGTGTTTCTTGACAGTTAGGTGTGTGTTTAAGTGTATGTGTGTCCCTGTACCCATTTAAAACAAATCAGAATGTGCTAAAGGACTGAAAATGAAAGAGAAATCCAAATTTAGTCCCATGAAAGGAATTAGATAAGTAGCAGCCAAAGTCGAAATCAATTTGACATTTTGGAATTTTAATCTTAACTCATTGTTTTTACTTTTAATATCTGAGTAAGTTGCTTAATATTTCTTTGGCTGCTTTTTTTTTTTTTTTTTTTTGCTTCTATTTTTAAGAACTACTTTTGAAAACATAGATAGATTGATTTCAATAGGGGATATTTCCTCATCATAGATTGAAACAGAAAATTAACACATTCTTATAACCAAAAGGACTAATACAGTATCCTCACTATCTTCATATATTTCTGAGAATATAGTGTAGCTTTGTGATCAAAAGAAGGTATAGCCAAGGTCACAGAATGGCAAATTATCGTGGCTCCAGTGCATTTGAGGTCTTTGAAGCATATGTAAAGGAGAATAAAATGCACTGTGCATTTTATTTATGTTGTAATTGGGAAATACATTGGTTGTATTGACATATAAAGGAGTCCTAACCCATCAGAAGTATAGAAAAATATTCCTTGGTTGTTCATTCTGAAAGCATTTGCAATATTGTGTCCATCTAAACACTTCTTGAAGGGTCAGGGTGACCTCCCATCCCTACCTCACACTGTGCACTAACTTTCACATGGCTTGAGAGGTGTCCACAGTGAGCCAGAGGCCAGATGCTTCTCACAAATGTACTAGCTCTTGATTTCCAATTTTAGGTAAATATTTATTTTCCTGGACTATAAGGTCTTTTCAGGACAGACTAATTTAATTTTGTGTCCTGCCCTAGTGCTAGGTGGCTTCCACCAAGCATACTGGGCACACTTCCATAATAATGATGATAACAAATATTGGTATAGCTCTGTCTAGGACTTTTGTAAAACTTATCTAATTTGGTTCTCATAACCCTTTCAATGCAGTAGTAAAAGTTCCCCCATTTTATAGTTGAGGAAACAGCTAAGGGAGGTTATATGATTTGCCCAAGTCACTCACATGTTAAATAATGAAGTCAGTCCCTGGAGTTGGGTCTAATTCTCTCTATTACGTTAGAGAACTAGGCTGGGGATTCGAGGGCCCTTCAAGGTTTTCTCTTATTTTTGACGCCTAAAAAGTGGAAAAAGGACAAAATCTCCAAGGCCATGTAAGACCCACCTCCTAAGTTCTCACTTGTTTTCTTCATCCCAGTTAACAAGCCTGCTCACAGTCCTGCAAACATACATTGTGCATCTGCTTCTGTGGCCACCTTTAATGCACCATCCCTCATCTGCAACTACTGAGGTCTACCTTTCCCTCAAGTTTAGGTTCAGATTTGGTGACACATTCACAATGAAGACTTTCTGCAGTAGAAGTCATGTCCCCCTCCCCACTCCAAACACATACTCAGGGCTTTGCTTCTGCTTAGACCTCCTTCCTGGACCTTATCTCCCATCCTATTAGGGCTATTTGTGTACCAAGGCCATGTTCTCTATTAAGCTAAGAGTGCAGCAAGACTTCCCTCACACCTAACTTGCTGCCTTGGGTTTATCAGGGTTCAATGAATGTTGGTTGGCCACACTTCTAAACCATAGCCATTGTGTTTCTTCTGTTAAAGTTTCTGTCAATCTTGTCTCTATTTATTTGCTGTCTCTTTAAGGAAAGAAACACATTGGGTGCCTGGGTGACTCAGTCAGTTAAGCATCAGACTCTTGATTTTGCCTCAGTTCATGTCTTAGGGCCATGAGATCGAGCCCTGCATTGGGCTCCACGCTTAGTAGGGAGTCTGCCTGAGATTCTCTTTCTCCCTCCCCCCGAAATAAATAAATATATCTTAAAAAAAAAAAAGGAAAGAAACACATACATTAAGTTCCCTTCTGCATTTCATAGTAGAATTTAACACAGAATAGGTATACAATTAATACTTGCTGAATGAGTTATTAAGCTTATGTTAGCCTATGCTTTTCTTGGGGATAATCCAAAGTCAACCGTAGTTCAAATTAGGAAATAAAGCAGCTCATTTTTTGTTTCCTTTTTTATTTTTTTCCCTTCAGTAATTCAGCTACTTGCTCTCCTCAAGTTGTAATCTGGCTTTATTAGGACTCACCCTTATGTTACCTTTATGTTTGCCTTCCCTAGGCAGCACCCATGGCTTCAGACTCTACTGTTCCAAGCATGGGCTGTATGTCCCATTTCTTCAGGGTCCTGCTATGCCCACACATTAATGACTGCTATCTGATTCATGTGTAAGCCTTTCCTAGAAGTAGCATTAGTTTCCTGAAGACAAAATGCTTTACATTTTAATGGTTTGGGAACAATTTTCTAATGGTAAGAACTTTAGACACCATGATAGGCAAATGATAGAGAGGTTTCAATGCACAAAAGCACTTTAGTTCTCATAAATTGCACATCACAGGCATTTGCCAAAGTATGAATGTGGCACAGCCATCATTCCTGCCTTTTAAAGAAAAATAGGAGGATGTAGAAGGAGAGATTCCCTGTAGCCAAGTTTACCATGGGAAATGGGGTTTTTATATCCAGTTGAAATCCTTTAGGGAGACAGACTGCTTCTTTTTCTAAGTTGGCTGGAACATGGGAGAGTCTTTCCCAGGAGAAAGTAGGAGGGAGTAGGTGGAGAAAAACCTGGGAGACTGGGGTCTGGCTGTGTGACTCTGGATCATTATTTTGCCCAAGTTCTCTCAGTTGTAAAGTACACTGTCTGTTTAAGGCTTCTAACAGTCCCTGCCATTAACATTTTACCTAATCCATGCAAAAAATCTTGCCTTCGATTTGTCCCAGGAGGGGGTTGGATTGCTGATCTTTAAGACCTCCTCCAGCAATAAACATATTTATTTGAAGACAATTATTAATTGCCCGTTCACTTTCTCTGGCTTTAACATTTGCGGATTAATTCTAGGGATTAAAAAAATTCTTTGTTTCTTTGTTTAAAATATTTATGAAAATATTTCTAATTGGGTACTTTTCAAGCTATTAATTACTAAACTAAGGATGAAATATTTAGGCCTCTCAAACTTGACAATGTCTCTTTAAATTGCTTTTTCCTCCTGCACAGCTAGATCCACATCTGTAAATGTCTGAGTCGTGCTGCCAGCCAATCTTGCCTACAGCTACTTGATTCTGGGAGAGCCTTCCATAAAACTGATTATAGCATTTCCCTGCCACACAGTGAAAAAACAATGTAGTGTGATACGATAAACCAAGGATTGAATATGGAGAATATGAAAGTGTCTGTCATCAGATCAGAAGGGGCAACAAGAATGGCTTTCTTTCTCTGGGGTGAGGTGGGGAGGAGAATTGCATAGATATTCACTGAGATAAACTCCCTGGTCTTTCCTGAAAAATCACTTCATTATCAGAGCTTTGCCCCCTCTCAGCTGTTAGTGAATATTGTCAGCTTCCTAGAAGTATGTGTGTGTGTGTGTGTGGTATGACAGGGAAGACAAAAAATGAAAGAGGATTAGTATTTGCTAAATATTAATTTACTGATTATTTCTATATATGTTAATTGAGAGCCTAGAGTCTTGATAAGTGTCTGGCATCTAGTAGGTGCTCGATTAAATTATTGAATGAATAAAAACATAGGTTTTTAATTCAGTGAAACAAAATTTTTAAAAAATGAATATTTTATTTTGGGGTGAAATGACAATTCATTGACTGGGATCGAGGTTCTGTGAATGGAAGGAGCAGGGGCCTGGTCATTTTTCTCAGGGAGATTATAATCCCATTAAATAAAGGGGTTTGTATAAGATCTAATAACGGTTTGAGAAAGTAATTAAAATGACAATAAAAAAGCTGTTTTAAGACAATGAATTGTATATGTTGACTGGGTGGGTATGGCAGTAAAGTGGGGATTCAGAGTAGAGAGCTGTTCCTGGAAGGGCGGGGGTGGGTGGATACAGGATGAGACGCAAAGGGGGATATATTTAAATAAAACATTTATTTAGTAGTTACCATAGGCCAAGCACTCTGTTAGGTGCTGGGCATACAACAATGAGATTTAGGTCATGGAAAAACTCAGAGTTTAAATTAGTGGTTCTGAAACTTTCAGGGACTTGAAATTCATTGGGGATACCTAGGACAATGCAGGTTTCCACAACCCATCCAAAGAGAAGTCTATATAGTAAGTTCGGAGTGGGGCTTTGGAAGCTGCATTTTGATGATCCCTTAAGATGATTGGGTACAAATTGTTTGGGGCCTATGTTTTGGGCAACACTGATATAGGGCAGTACTCAAGGCATGGTCTCCAGACCAGCAGCAACATCTGAGGATTTATTAGAAATGCAAATTCTCAGGGTTCACCTTAGACCTATTGAATCAGAATCTATGAGATGGGCCCAGCAATTTGTGATCTGATGTTTATTGAAGTATGGGAAATAGGTCTAAGTGCTGTAGTAGGACTAGAGATAAATTCTGCCTCCTTCCTACGTCCTCTGGGCACATCAATGAATAATGTTTATTCCTTGAATACATGTTTGTATTATTCAGTTCAATCCAAAAGCACAGCGTGGTGTCAAAAATCCAAGTCTGCATGAGATTAAAATATAGAAAACTGGCCTAGATTAAAAAAAAATAAGCTTAACTGGAAAGAACTTCATAATACCAAGTACATGTTTATCTGTTGGTAAATGACGGATCAGATGTTGATTAAAGCACAGGAGAGCACAGCCAGCAAGGACAGTCATTTTTTTCTTCAACTGCCTTCCACGTTTGTACTTTTCCCTATGTTGGTTTATTTTTCCTCTCACCCCTACTGTCAGAGGGAAGCGCGATAGGGGGCGAGTATGCGACTTGAGAGAGAATTCCTGAAGTACACGGCCTATACTAGCTCTGTCTCCCTTTGCAACTAATCTAATTTTTCTCCACCCCAGTTTTCTCTTTAATGTATAAATAATGTGCGCCTTATCTACCTCGCAGGGTGGCTGTAAAGATGATAATAGGAATAGCTAACATTTACTGAGGGCTTACTCTGTGCCAGACACTGTGCTAAGTGCTTTACATGAATTATCTCTTTTAATCTTCCCAAGAACCCTATTATCATTGCTGTACAAATGAGGAAATTGAGGCTTGGCAAGATTAAGCAAATTGCCTGAGGTCGCACAGCTGGAAAGTGGTAGAGCCAGGATTTAAATTTAGACTGTGACTCAGAGCTCAAGCATATAAGAGCCATACTGGACTATAAAGTTCCAAATGAGATAACATATATAAACTAAAGTGTAGTTCACATGGAGGAAAAGGAAAGTGTCCATGTACTTTACTCTGTTTATTCACAATATCATCCAAAATATTGTGCACATAATAGGATCTCAATAAAAACCAGCTGATAGATGACAATTCTGTGTTCTTTAACTTTTTTTTTTTCTAACCAGAAGGTCTTATCTGATTATGTTCTCAATGTTACGTAAGAGGCTATAACTGGGAATGAAACCGAGAAGCTTAAAACAGTAACATAGGCATGGAGGATGTTCTCTGAAGTTTCTGCCCAGCTATTGTGTTTTACCATCTTCAACACATGTCTGGGGCAGATTGGGACATATGTGGTATAGTTCTATCTCCTTAACATAATTAGAGCTCTGTGGGTTAATCTTTAACATCTAGGCTTTTATATCTATTGAATAATCGTCAGTAAATCTGTTAAGCAACACTGATTGTTTCCTTATACCCAGAACTATGCTAAGCCCCATGGGATATGAAAGAAGTTTTTGTCTCGGAACTATGGAACTATCCTAGGACTTTATAATCTATTGGGCAGATGGGGTAGAGGATAAGGCATGCAAAATGGAACTATAATGAATAATGTAGTCTATAATGGTATCTTACAATGACAGAATAAACAGGGAAACACAGTTACCAGAGGGACTGAAAATAATTCTAAAAAAGAGTCTATTTAGTAGGAGCTTAATGAATGTTTGTTGAATGAATAAATAGATGGACAGCTGAGAATTAGACTTGAGCTCTAGTTATGGTCCTTATTGTTATTGGTATGATTTAGAAGAAGTTACTTCCTCCTTTGAAGCCTCAGTTTTCTCATTTGCAAAATGGTAAAATGATGCCAATCCTAGCACCTTACAAGGTATATGATGATAAATAATACACAACAGTACTTTGTAACTGGAGAATGAGATACAATTTTAAATTGTTGTTTGCAATTTTAAATGTTTACATAAACATTCAAAAATATTTTAGATCACTGTTTTAAAATGTGCTACATAGGGGTGCCTGGGTGGCTCAGTCGGTTAAGCATCTGCCTTCGGCTCAAATCATGATCTTAGGGTCCTGGGATCAAGTCCCATATTGGGCTCCCTGCTCCGTGGGGAGCCTGCTTCTCCCTGTGCTTCTGCCTCTCTCTGTCTCTCATGAATAAATAAATAAAATCTTTAAAAAATGTGCTACATATGCAATAATGATAAACAAAACATATGAAAATAAAAGGAGGTAGAGCTCTGTGATAGATTCAAGCCAGTGGGTTTCCTGACTGAGGGTGGATTTAAAGAAGTAGCAATGGTTCCTTGCATAGAGCCTGACTTCTGCTGCCTCGCTGCCTGACTAAGGGAACCAAGCTCACACCTGTGTCTATATCAGAACTTAGGAAGCATTTCAATATAATTTCAGGAGTCCAGTATCTTTTGTCCAAGAACTGTTCTTAAAAAGTCATCTTGCCATGCAAAGCAGACAGAAACAATAACCATCTGATGTCAACTCCTTGTTTTAACTTTAGGAATTAAAAAAATACATGGAAAGCTACATTGATTTCTTTTTTTTCTCTATAAATAATTATACAAGTGGTTTATGAATTTTAATTCTTCTTTTCAAAGAGAAAAATTAGAATGGTAAGATAAAGCTTCTTTGCCAACCATTTTCAATTCTGGTCCTTTGTCCTCCTCACCACATGGAACCACTATTGAGAATCTGATGTGTGTATCCTCAGTTCATTTTAAAAAGAACTTGTTTGTATGTCTTTAACATCCACATAAATAGCAAACTATATATTGTTCTATAATTTTTTTCACTCATTGATTTGTTTTTGATTTCTAGTCAGTGGAAATAAAAATAGTTAGCTAATTTTCTTTAGCTAGATAATGACCTACTAAAAGTACATCTTAAAACCATGTCTGATTTCTGTTCCCCCACCCCCCCACCCCCCACCCCCCCCCAACAGGCTCACTGCATTTAAGAAAAGAACATTTTTAGCAGAGCTCCAGGACATATTGCATCCTATTTCCAATAGGACAGGCAGAGCCTGACCAAAAAGGTGAAGAACTACTAAAGATGATTCGTAATCAATATCATGAAACAGAATTCAAACAATGGCCTACTTCTGAAAGCCCCTGTTCCGCTGACCTGAAAATAATCTCTCTGCCACTCCAAGCCTGTGCTCTGTTCTCCACCCATTCGTCCCCTCCCCAGAGACTTTGTGTGCTGAATCCAAATGAGTAGAGTTTGAGCTCTAACTGCCCTCTCAAGAGTATTATTATTTTTCCCCTTTAAACTTAAGGGTGCTAATTAATGTTGGAAAAGTTATATGCCAAGTTTGCTTTGCCTGTGGTTCCCTTAGATTAAAGGCTGCTGGCAACTCCAGCTCTGTCAGAAGGGCCAGTGCTGTATTCTTATCCCCTGAAGGAGGCTTCAGCTCTGCTGACTCAAGAAGACTTCAGCTTTTGATTTGGAGTTATTGGATATTGACCCATCACTCACAGCAGAGTTATGGGCCTGCTGCCCTGGATCCAGGGAACTGGGCTCTGGCTTTGCCTACAGCATCCTCCACCCCTCCCTTTTCAGTTTCTGTTGAACCTAAGCCTGCAAATGTCAATTTCATTTTGTAAAGGCCAGGCAGTTGTCAGTTCTTCCAGGGGATTCAGGGAGAAGGAGCTCAGGATGATGCCCTCAGCAACATTTTACAGTATTTTACAGTGGCTTCCAACTGCTGTCTCTCTCTCCTTCTTTCCCTGCCATAGCCTCACCCAACCCACCACCACATTCCCTCACTTGGAGACCATCAGTGAACAAGTTTTTCATTTGACCTGACTGCAGATATAACCAGTTTCAAACTACTCTAATGTCTGGCAGATCTAGTGTCATACAATTTCAACACAAAGCAAGTTTTAATACAAAGAATGCTAAATTGTTTAGAGACAACTTCCTCCTTGTAAGAGACTGCTCTTGATTAAAAAAAAAAAAAAAATCCTAGTTGACCAAACAATGAGATTCATCAAGGATGGTAATTCTGATCATCTCAAATGAAATAAAATCCTTTTAAGTTAAATTTTATCTTCACAACTAATTCACAGACATTTCTCTTTAATTCTGATCCTGCTAAGATCCCAGTTCAAGATGAGATTCCTCCATGTCTATGCCTATTAAACAACTGGATGTGAAGACACGCCAGCATGAATTTTGTGAAAGCTAAGCAGTCTCTTAGCAGAAAACTCATGTCAAGGGATGAAGAAACTGGCATTAAAATCTGACCCTTTGGCAAAGCCTTGTGTTTGGAATGATGTTGAAGGTCACGAATAAAAGACAGAAAGAGTGGTTCCATCTAAATCTCTGTAACACAGATGGTATGAAACTCCACTAACAGACTTTGACACGAGAATGAAATGGAAGTCTAGAAGCCTTCTTACTCCTTCTAGTCCCCTTCTCTCTATCACCCCCAAGTTTTTTGGCTCTCTAAATAATCCCTGTACCACTAAAGGTACCTGGTAGGAAGTGCAGGCAATAGAAGGGCAGCTGTAGAGACAATGGCCTCTGATCAACAGCCCAGCCTTGTGGAAGGTACTTCTTAGACTCGTCCACAATGTACAACAAAGGTGGGCACTATAGCAGGAGCAGTGGAACCCAGCCAAAGCTGCCTCAGTGCCTACTGGATGTGGTGAAACCTTGCAGAAGGGCTACACCTTCTGGTGCGGATAGGGAGGCACAGCGGAAGTAGCAGCGTTGCCCAGTGCAGGCAGATACCAGAGTGAACCATGTATCAAACACCATGGGCAATTGTCTTCTATGGCATGCAAAGCCATGGGAAGGGGCCATGCCACTGGTATGGGCTGGTGGTGGTGTTTAGGCTACGGAGGGCTCGGTGGAATATATCACCTAACAGGGCTGGAATAGGAGTAGAGGCCATTGCTGAAGACCACCCTCCTATGTGAAGTGGACACTTTTGGAGTATCCAGCTCACAGTGTCCTGCTATTCCCCAAATTTTGGTCAACAATGAACCCCCCCTTTTTTGTTGTTGTTTAAATCAGTGGTGAGCACATGACCTGGGTCAGACTAATTAGTCCTCATTATCTGTGAATTTGCAGTTGGGCTCTAGGAGTGATTTACTCTTTTCTGCTAGCTCAATCTATACATTTCACTCTCCAAGGCTGTCAGTTCTCACATGGACTGAGGAAACGGCCTACTGCAGAGAAACCAAGCAATGAGAAAGAGATATGGGTGGAGAGGAGCTCAGCATGATTCAAGCCTTGGGTTCTGTGGCACTTCTGTGTTCTCCTAGCAGATTCCTCTAATTTTTATTTCACAAGGTAGATTGAGATGGTTTTTGTTTTTTTGCAAGCAGAAGAGTCTTAAATTTTGGAAGATCTGAGGTCAAGTAGGGAGTAGTGAGGAGTCCTGAGGATGGAGAAGAAAGCTCCCTGTACATCAGTGAGACAGTGAGAAAGGGCTCAGGAACCAAGAACAAAATAGAATCTCCCAGAACCTTAGCTAGGAGACTGGGAACTTATGCCCAGGGAAGACTAGCAGCAAGGATTGAGTGTGTAACTGGAAGTGCTTGGTTATTGCCTTTCTCAAGTCCAGATGGCCCTGGGAACTGGGGGGAGGAGAGGCAGAGTGTATGGGAAGGAGGGGTGGAGAGGGTCAGGAGGCCAGCAGTGGGAGTGAGGAGAAAGGCCAAGACAGACTGGCACACCATGAACAGCTAAAATGAATGTTTGTTATGTGCCTCACAGGTTTACATGCAAGGCTTTCACCTAATTATGATACAATAAAATGTCCCAGTCCTTATTCATTTTATGTAGAGACCAAGCCACCAGGAATCTTTTGTCCCAGCTCTGAGAGCAAACCTATTCTCAAGACACAAGATTATGTCAGCTTTTCCACCATCAGAGCATTGTGGCCTGTATCTATATGTGATTAAAGGGCATCATTCTATTTTTAGATGGGTCTAGTTAATTGTAGATAATATTTTAAAACATAGAATTTCTAGAACTTAAAGATAATAAGAGTAAGCATGAGCATAATAATAACACCTTATTTCTTGGCCACACTTCTTTTTACATTGTAGAAATTTCTGTTTTAATGAATGTTTCATTTAATCCTTATAATAATCCTGTAGGGAAGGCAGGATAGAGGTTTTTCTCTTCCTCATTTTGAAGATGAACTCACAGAGAATTTGAATGACTTGCCAGAAGTTACTTAGCAAGTTAGTGTTAGAGGCAGACTAGATTGCAGCCCCCTGAGAGAAGGGAGACACGATCCAACTTCTGTCCTTGCGGACCACACATCTACATGAGACTTGACTTGGTCCCTGCAACAGTGCTGCAAGGCAAGATTTACTATTCCTTTTTACAGGTGAGGAAACTGACTGTCAGTGAGATAAAGCAATTTATGATTACCCAACTACTTAGAGTGCAAAAATGAGTTAAACCTGTATTGATCTTTCTAGCTTGAAAGCTGCCCTCTTTCCCCTGTCCTCTTGGTATTCAGCTGTCCCCAAAGCTGAGGGAGGAAACACGCATGTATTAACAGCTCTAACGCTGTAGAGGATTCCCTTGAAGGGTCTGGGATGCTGGTGAAGCAGAACTGGAATTCAGTGGAGCAGAACTGTCTATAAAAAATACCAATAGGTTTAAGTTTGTAGGGGAAGCTAGCAGGAGCAGGGATGTAAAGCATGGTTTGTGAACAAATTTAGGAGCTAAGGGGATGTGGGGGCACCCCTGAGATGGTGACCTCAGACCATGCCTGGATGGGGACAGAAGGGTTGTTAGCACTAAGCACTTACCCAGTTGTATAATTCGGAGCCTGGAAAAGTTCCCTACTGATCTAGGATCGGCTTAAGCCCCGAAGCATGAAATGCGAATACCTTTTGCTCAGCATCCATTAAATAAATGTTATTCTTCTTCCTGGCAGAAAACACAAATTTCTCTGTTCAGAGCCACAGTGTAGCAGAAGGAACAGAATTTACAATATCCCTCTTTACGATAATGGCTCTCACCTTCCAAGGAAATGAGCTTGGAGGAAAGGAGCACCATTGAGTGCCCAGTGACAAGTTGGCTGGGCTCGCTGCTGCTGCTAATTATCTGGCAGGGAGGAAAGGCTGTGTCCCTGGAATACGGAGAAGGGTCTGTGAACTTTGGAGAATGGGCAAGGTACTTTGGTGTCTGTGTCATGCAAACTGGAGAACGGCCCCCACCGGGTCGTGTCTGACCTTTACCTCTGTTTCACTACTGAGCAGACATTTTTGCCAATTATGATCCCAAACACACTGAAAAGTACCCTTGGCCACTGACAGTTTGCAAGGGAGAAGCAATGCCTCTAGAATAATACCATGCCCAGGACAAAGAGGAAGGGTAAACAAAGCATTACTTTGTGTTGCAAATAGATGGCTTTGTTAAATACTGGAGAAATCCCCTCGGTGTCCACCTTATACTCTGATAAAAATGCATTTGCAATACGCTCAGTGTCAAGAAATCACATCTTACTGGGCCAGGGAGGTTAAGAGCATCTCCCCATCTACAGAATAAAACTCATTAAAAGAGTCTTTCCAGCAGGAGAAAGCCCAGTTTGCTGCCTCCTCTACACCCTCCCCTTTTTTCTTTTCAACTAATGTATTGCAGAAATAGAGACACGATCAAAATAGCATAATCCACATTTGTATTAAAAATAATAAGCTTGATAACAATGGGAAAAAATAATGGTAAACACCATCAGAAAACACAGCAGAGGCAGAAGTTAACTTAACAGAACATACTTGACCGGCAGGTAACACATTAAAATGCTATTTCGGCAGACAGAATTGATAGCAGACTTGCTGAAAGAAAATCCTCTCGGAAAAGTCGACAAATACAATCCTAATCCCCCTTTTTCCTGCCACATGCTGCAGATGAGTGAAACCCAGGGGGGAAATTCTTATTATAGCAAATAGGTGTGAGTCCAGAGGAAAAATTAAGTCAAGTTGACAATTTACAAATTTCCTTTCAAGCATGAAGGGGAACTGAAAAACAGGTTATTTATTTATTTATTTTTAAACCCCAAGCCCGGTGTTTGGTACCTGTTAATATGGCTGACTGAGAATAGGGGTATAGGAAAAGGGTCATTACCAACCCAGGAGTCATCTCCCAGAAACAAAGCCAGAGTGAGATAACCTTTGTTAGACAAGTGATACTAGACAATCTAATATTGGGAAGAGACATTTTTCCTACTGCCTGGTGGGTATTGACAAACTGGCTGCTTGGGTTCAGTTAAGGCACTGCTGATGGAAATCAGAGGGGCAAAGCACAGAGTCTCTGGACAGTTAATACAGGACTGTCAGAATCATGCAACAGCCTCAAGAACATTTGTCTTCAGATGGGGATGTTTCTAAGGATCTGGGTAGAGTCCTGATATTCACATGGGCTTCTGCTGATCTTGCAGAGCAGGTATCTTTGCTTATCCAAAGGAAAGGCACCTTCAACTCAGTGAATTCTCTGAGTCAATGAAGTGTCACAGATGTGATGGAGTCCAAGCCCCCAAATAGGCCAACTAGAATATGGAGATAGGAAAGAAGTAGAAGAGAAAAGTATATACTTCTAGCTTGTTTCTGAGAAATAAGGGTGAACATGGTCCCAAAGTGAAATGAATTTGAATCACATAGGCTGTGATGTGGGTCAGTGAAGAAGTCTGGAGGCTGAAGTTCTAGTCCCATTCTTTGATATTTCTAGACTCCTTCTCTCAAATGTTAACTTTCTTTGTGATGTAGACAATTCCTTTTAACTAGAGAGAACATATATTCCTGTATGCCCTGATTTATGTCTAATGTGACTATCAATAATCCCCCTTTTACTCTCATTTTGGATGAAAATTATATGATCTCTCTACTTATAAGCTCTTTGGGGCTCAGTTACCATATTTGAAGATCAAGATATTATTCTAGAAAATTCTACCCTCACACATACACAGGCATTTCTTGTGTTCCACTATGTTAAGTATGCTCTTAGTTAGTATAGTTGACAAGGGTCAACAAATAAACTGCACTGGAATAGGATATTGCCCCTATGAAGGATATTTACCTTTTAATAGGGGACTTCCGAAAGTAAAGTTTTTATAACTCAAAATACTGTATCTTTAATGGTGAAATTATAGGCAACTTTAGCTCACATCAGCTGTTTTGTCTTTTTTTTTTTAAGATTTATTTATTTGAGAGAGAGACAGAGATAACAAGAAAGAGCATGAGTGTGGAGGAGAGAGAGAAGTAGGCTCCTTGCTGAGCAGAGAGCCCTATGCAGGGCTCTATCCCAGGACCCTGAGATAATGACCTGAGCTGAAGGCAGATGCTTAACCAACTGAGCCACCTAGGTGCCCCTGTTTTGTCTTCTTTGAGAATCACAAAACACTGAGCTGGTGACCTTCAGTGGGTAGTCCAGGAGGTCCAAAAACCAGTTCTGGGCATGCTGCATTCAGATAACATGGTGAATTAAAACAAAAACATGTTCTTGGGCCCTAATGCTCAAGATTGTAATGAGGCCCCCAATTTAGATTTTTTAAAAGCTCCCTAGGTATTTCAGATACACAGCTGGCTTGAGGGACATAGTTCTATCTTCATTCTACAGACTGAGGGATTGAGACCCAGAAGGCAGAGCAAAAACAATGGCTATTGGTTTAGTTTCCTTTGTTTATCAAGTTAATCAGTGAATAATATTTCATTTAATCCTTACAGGGTTTGACATATTAGCCCCATTTTATAAGGACAAAATAAAAGAATGTGCTCAAAGTCACACACCTAGTTAGTGGCAGAATCAGAATTAGTGTTCATGTCTCCCAATTCTGGATCTATTTCTGTTACCCCATAACAACCCAGGTTGTTTGGGAAAAGCTTGCCTTTCCTTAAAGTGCTCAGCTCATTTTCTTTCCTTGTTTTCCAGAGATATACACATTTAGGAGGTTGTTGTTTTCTTCCTGGTCTTTTTTTTTTTCTTCCTTTTTTTTGGATGAACATTTAATTCTGCTCCCCTCTCCCTATGTGTGTACTGCACTGCCCGGTGGAGATGGCAGGAGATGTTTTCATGTGCAGTCGAGGGCGTAGATGCACTGGCTGCCAGCCTCAGGCAGGGACACAGACTTGTCTCCCACCAGGAGAGCGATGATGCGTTTCCCCAAAACGTTCCAAGAATGGCCTGGAATGTGACTAGACAAGGTCCATGCGGCCCCATGAATGGCTTCACACTGCACTGGCTAGAAAACAAACACAACAGTAATTCTTGGATTGGCATGAAAACACTTCCAAAGGGGGCTCAAAGACAGCCTTTTGTCCCTTTCATAAAAGAGAAGAGATGAGGTGTGACAAATGGCCTGTTGGATGGCTTTCTGTGCCAGGCAGAGGTCATCCTGGAAGGGCACCACAGACAAAATCAGTTTAATAGAGAAGAAACGGACACAAAGATAAAAGACAAAGAACATCTCAGAAGAGACAAGGTGGTGTGTGCAGAAGACAATTTAAATTAAAATAGGGAAAGGAGATAGCATGACTCATATTTTTTTAAAAACCCACTGTCTTTTGCATTGAGACATGGTGCATATAGTGCTAAAAAGGTGGGAGTTTGTAGTCAGGAGATGTAGGTATTCCAACCTTAGACTAGATAGCCAAGATAATCTGAAGTTCTGGGCTTTAGTTTTGCATCCACATAAAAAGGTTAATATTATCTACTTTGCCTGGTTGCTGTGAGGGTGAAATGAGATTAGAGGTAAGAAATCAGGAGGATGTGGATTGCTGATGAGAACAGTGCTGGGACATGGATGACTTGGGCTGGGATCCTTGTTTTGCAGGGACTATGTAATACGGGCCAAATCATTTTGTCTGAATGGCTCTCAAATTTTTCAAAGCTTTTTCAGTGTGTCTTTGGAACCAGAGATTAGCATAATAATTCTTAAGCAAAATCCAACATACAAAACATACGCGGAGCTGGCCCATTTGAAGCACTTGTGGGTTGGGAGGAGATGTCTAGTCTTCTCCACAACCCAATCTCCTTCTTCTGTGTCTTCCCATGACAATGCCTGAAACAGCTCTTCCATTCCCCTGCTCTAGGAATTGGCTGCTGCTGGCCTCTGATGCCTTTCTGGATCTTTCCAGCATGAATTGGGAAGTAATTCAAAACTTCTCGCTAAGTCTTCTGAAACTTCAATGGAGTGGCCAAATTTCCTCATCATTAACGATTGTAAAAACAAATGGAAAAAGTAGATCCAGTAAAGGAATATCTGGATGACAGAGTTAAATGCCTCTGATCGACCTAGCGCTGCTTCTCAGAGAATGGGATTTAAAAAGCATCTCCAGATTCACAGACACAAGATTGTTGTTATTGTCCAAAATGCTTATTTATTTTTAGTAGAAAGAGAACTAAGAGTCAGTGTAAATATCAAGCTAAGGAATCACTTTGAATGTCAGCTGACCTAAGTGGCTATGTAAATGACGAATCCCAATCGAAAGTCAATAGTGCCATGTAAAAAATAAATGCAATTTTCAGTCTTTCATTTTCATAGCATGGTCTATCACATGTTGCCCTTCTGTTATTTTACACGATATGTGCATGTGCGTGCATGTGTTTGCATGCACACACATGCACGTACACACACGTTGCCACAGCAAGCCCTCTAGCAGGATCAGGAGCACCAAGCCAGAGTTTCATGAAATTCGAATGAACCTATCAGAAGTTCTCAACAACATCATGCTACTTCAAAAGCATTTTCTTTGTGTCTGCTTTAGGATCTATCTATGTCTTTATGAAGATTAGATAAACTTTCAAAGCTTTGGAGACAGAGAAGGAGAATTATATATATTGGAGCCATTACAAGAACAAGGACCCCTACTCTTTGCATCATATTAAGTTAATGTGTCTTTTTCTTTTAGAGAATAATTTACTTTATTGAAAGTCTAGTAATTTAAATGTTAACTTAATCCTATGTCGTGAGTCCTGGTTCTACCATTCTTTTACTATTATTGGATAATCACTTTGAACCAGTGGCTCAGTTGTCCTCATCTATAAAGTGGGGATAAATAATGCCTCGTGAGGATCAAATGAGACTATATATAATAGAGTTTTTTTTTTTTTTAATTGAAGTGTAGTTGGCATACAATATTAGTTTTAGGTGTACAACATAGTGATTCAATGTTTATATACATTAGGAAGTGATCACCATGATAAATCTAGCTGCCACGTGCCACCATACAAATTTGTTACAATATTATTGACTATATTCCCCATGCTGTACATTGCATCCCTGTGTTTTATTTATTTTATAACTGGAAGTTTGTACCTTTTAATCTCTTTCCCTACTTTTACCCATTCCCTCATCCCCCACCCTTCTTGCAACCATCGTATTGTTTTCTATTATCTAGGAGTCTATTTGTTTTGTATTTTTTGTTCATTTGTTTTGCTTTTCAGATTCTACATATAAATGAAATTATATGGTATTTGTCTTTTTTGGTTATGTTAGGTTTTGGAAAGTACAAACATGTTAGTCAAATATGATCTTTAGGTTAAAAAATATAAAATATAATTGTTATTACTTGGGTAATATTTTTAAAAAATAAAGATATAAAGGGAGACCTCTTCCTCCTTCTGGTAATAACCCGAGCAGCATAAACTCATAAGTAGTAATAAATGGAGTCATTGATTTTCAGCATGTGTGGGATTTCATTTAAGATTAGAGTGTTTACCTGAAGTGGCTTGGAATGTAAGCACAATGTTCTGTTGTTTGGTAGAGTTGTCTGAGACCTCTCTTGTTAATTCCTGGTTGGATACAGGATACTTTGAGTTAGTTAACTGGAGTTATATTCCACAGCAATTGCCCTGTGATATCTGGTGGAAAGTCTTGGGCCTCTCTAGTTGTGAGCTCTCACAAGCCTCTTAGCATCAGCTTCAAACAAAAGAAAGGTGTATATTTGGGGCCCCCAGTTCCAATCCTACCCTCAGTGTGCCTGCCTTCTCGATGTTCCTATTTCTCTTCACTGGGAGGAAAGCAATCTGATAAATTCATTTACTGTGCAGGGTTTGCAGCTAAATGTGAATCTAAAAGGAGGATGTATGGGGCTGACAGTGAGGCCATATCCACTCAAACCACCTGGCTGAGAAAAGGAGACACAGCAATGACTCAAAGGGAATTGGGGTGGTACTAAGAAGCAGAATGGCTGTGCCGGGCAGTCTCATAAAACCAAACACTATCTTTGATTTGTTTGGTTATGGGAACTCCCAATTTTTCTTTTTTCCTTCTGGTGCCATTGTGAGCTGGGTTTTCTGTCACTGTTCCTGAGAAGCAGCATTAAAGTCAGAGCATTTCAGAGTCAGGAGACAGGGGCTCTGGTTCTCACAGGTCACTGATAAGCCGAATGACCTTGGGCAGTGTCATTTTACCTCTCTAGCTCTGGCTTTCCCTTTTTGTTAAATGAGTTTGGAAATAGAGATGTTTCAAGGTGCCTTCCAGCTCTAAATACTGTAATTACTTTATTTTTTATCTATTGAGTTGTATAGATGGTGTGCCGCTTAATTGTGATATGTAGGTTATTACCCAAAATAATGGGGAGAGGAAAAGCGCCGCAATGGAAGTTGACCACTGTTTGAGTGTCCTTCCTCTGGTTTCTTTTCACCCCCAACATGGGAGGGCAGGAGTGATATATTCTGTGTGCTGCACAGATGAGTATCTAGTATCTGATTCTTGATTGCTTTAAGTGATGTTCAGATCAGGAGCACTAAGGGGAGCAGAGGATATCACTGGAAAAGCAATGTTATTGCTCTGGGATCTATCTTCACTCTTTTAATTGCGTGAAATGTGAAAATAACTCCACTCTGGAAGTGTAAATTGAGAGAGTTGACTACTTTCCTTCTTAAATGGCTTAGGCGGCAGCCTCAACCAGAGGATGGAAGGGTTGACCTCTGGGAGTCCTGTCTTAGTCCCTCCATTCTCCAAAATGCTGGCCCTGAAGGAAAAGTGTCATACATCCTCTCTCATGTCCTGTCTCACACTGAGTTATGTTGTCCCTCTGCCCCCAGTGGAGCATTTTAATGATAACGGCTGTCTTCAGGGACAGATTGTGACTTGTCTTTTAAAGGAAGATGAAATCTATTAAGACAGTGAAGACAGAAAGGAAAAGCGATGTCCCTGAGAGGAGAGCTCTAAAGGAGAGCATGGTTAGTTCCTTTCTTGCCCCCTCCCTCCATCTCTTTCTCTCTTTGTTAGAGTGTACCCTTCAACTGCTCTGTTTTGTGTCTGGATTATTGTGGTTGTTGGTGTATAAAATTGCTGCTGGTGTGTATAATTTATAAGCTCTAAAAAATGATAAATAGTCTCAAGTAAGAAGAGTGATTTGTGTTGAAGTCCTCAGGGTACTTTTGTAAAGGAATTTAATTTCTTGGGGGAAATTGTCTATAACTTCGTGTGGAATGTTAGTTAACTGGTTCATAGCTGGGATTTATTTTCTGTCATCCTTTTTCTTTTTTTTCCTTCTCATTATTGGTTTGGATAGGTTTACCTGGGCAAATGAGATTATATAGCAAAGTCTTGATGAACTGGGAAGCTTGGGGAAATAAAGAGGCTAGTTCATTTATTTTCTTAGTTTTTTTTTTTTCGAACTTATTGTTAAGATCCTTCTGAGATTCTGCGCTGTGGTCCAGTGCTTCTCAACCAGGGGCAATTTTGCCATCCAGAGGATATTTGGCACTATCTGGAGACATTTTTGGGTTTCACAACTAGGGAGTTAATAGTGGCATTTGTAGGTAGAGGCCATGGATGATGGTATACATCCTCTTATGCACAGAAAAGCCCCCCACTCCAACAAAGAATTATTAGGCCCACAATGCTAATAGTGTCAAGGCTGAGAAATTCTAATGTTGTCAGTAGACTCTAGGGAACATAATTCAGTATTCTTTTTACCAAGGAATTTCTACAGAATCCCGCTATTCCTTTTCTCAACTGGAATTCTCATCACCAAGGATGGAGATAGGTAATAAGAAGATGCTAGATCTGAGCTAAATGTAATGAGTCCCACAGTATATAGAGTCTAGGTGTTTTTCCTTTTTTTTCTTTTGTTTATTTTTATTTATTTTTTAAGTAGGCTCCATGCCCAGCATGGAGCCCAACATGGGGCTTGAACTCATGACCATGACATCAAGAACGGAACTGAGATTCAAGAGTTGGATGCTTAACTGACTGAGCCACCTAGGCACCCCTCTTTTTCTTTTTTTAAAGACATATATGACCACATATAGTATACAATTATTGTTTTGCATTTCCTTAATATTTAAGTTCAATTGCTTGATGGCAATAAAAAAATTATGGCTAATTGATGGTAACTAGTAAAATGGATGTCAGTTACTTCTTACCATGATAGACTTCTTGCAAATACTTCTCAACAAAGAATGGTCAAGCATTGAGACTTATGGCCTTACCCTTGCACTGTATGTGTACCAATATGGTGATTCAGACCAAAGGTTGAGCAAGGGGTGTTTAGTAGTGGGGGCAGGACCTCAGGTGGAAAGATCACAAGGTCAAATACCTTTTGTACTTTGCCCAGCATTAAGCCTGGTGGTTATTGTTGAGATAAAATGGATTGACTTAAAAAGCAGTATGTGCCATGTGTATGTAGTATTCAACCATGCAAATATCAATAATCTTAAACTACTTAGGCTGGTATTCAAGATTCTCTACCATCTGATCTCCATTTACTTCTTACTAACTTCCTACTTAAGTCTCCTGCTCGAGTCATATTTTTGTATAAATGCCTCATAAACCCAACTTGCATATCCATAGATGGTCATATACCCACACTGTTGCTTACACCAATTCCTTCTCCTACTGGTCATTAACATTTCAGCTATCCTTCAAGAGTGAGATAAAATTCTATCTCCTTTGTGAACCAACCAGCCAGAAATACTATTCCCTCCTTCTTCCCCTCCTTCCTTCTATGACAAAATGATAATATTTATTAAGTGTTGGTGGTTGGCACAAGTTTTGTTTTGTTTTGCATTTTTCTGTATTGAAAAAAAAAAAGCATACAGTGAGTTAGGGAACTCCCAGTTCCAAACTCACACTGACAAAACTTGTTGTCTAACCCAGAACAAGTCACTTAACCTCTATGACACTCAAGTTTTTAATTTATAAAATAGATAGATTAATATTTATTCTACTTCTCTTGCAAGGTAGTTTTGGATCAAATGAGGTAAAGAACACAAAAAGCCCTTTGAAAAATATAAAGAACTACATGAATGTAAGACATATTATTGTCATCAATATACAAAACCACAAAGAATCCCACAAAGTGCTAATGCTGTATATATTCTGCAAAGCACTTAGCTGTAGTCTTCACTTAATAAATGAGAGCTCACACAAGCAAATTGTTCCACAGTTAAGACAGACTGGCAGGAATAGCAGTTAGAGACAGGAGGCTGGCTAAGAGGTTACTACCTGTATTGATAGAGAAGCTATTAAAAGCAGAATATGATTTTTAACATCTCCAGGACCATGATAGAAATGAATAAAATTTTTTGCGTTTTATCATTTGTGACCCAGAAAAGAGAACCCTGAAGGCATGAAAAGTCTTAAAATAAATTATTTGTGTGCAAAAGGAGGCAACGTATTCCACTGACTTAACAATTTCAGTTTCTCCATTAAGGGTACAAATAGGAGATGAGGTCACTTAAGCAAAATGCTCCCTGATTTGTTAAAGCCTTTCCTGACTAGAAATTAATAAGCCTGAATTCATTTTTGTGGCTCACAACTGGCTCAGTGTCTAAACTTTCCTTCTTGATTGGTGGAGGAAGGTAGAACTTACCTGGATGGCTCTGGGAGTGTGGTCTGCGAAGTGGCCAGAGCCGGCCTTTGGTTGCTCATCATGGAGCCAAGGGACCAGTTTCAGAGCTGGTGGAAGTTCCAAGTGGCAGGAGAGGGGGAAACAAGCATAGGTGATGGCTCATGGCTCGTGGGTGGTAGTGAGCTACCTAAAATCTGGCAATTCAACTGGTAGACGTTCCCTGAGGCAAAAAGTAGGGAGTACTTTTATAAATCACCTGTATCTCACCCTTTCTCAATGGTTGGGAAAGAGCTTTTTTTTTTTTTTTTTTTAAAGATTTTATTTATTTATTTGAGACAGAGAGAATGAGAGAGAGAGAGAGCACATGAGATGGGGGAGGGTCAGAGGGAGAAGCAGGCTCCCTGCTGAGCAGGGAGCCCGATGCGGGACTCGATCCAGGGACTCCAGGATCATGACCTGAGCCGAAGGCAGTCGCTTAACCAACTGAGCCACCCAGGCGCCCGGGAAAGAGCTTTTAAGGATTTTAGTTGTAAGGACATTAAATGAACAATAGAATAATCTATTGCCCTAGAACCAAATGTTATATTTTGGCTTAGTAAGTATAGTATGAAAGAGATAGGATAGTGAGTGTGAAGAGTTTAGACCCTAAACTAGACTGCTTGTGTTCAATTCCTGTCTCTGCCAGGATTAACTAGTTGATGTGACCTTGAACAAGTTATTCAGCCTCTCTAGGCCTCAGTTTTCTCATCTGCAAAACAGAAATAACAATTCTGGGGTGCCTGGGTGGTTCAGTCAGTTAAGCGTCTGACTCTTGGTTTCAGCTCAGGTCATGATCTTGGGGTCCTGGGATGAAGCCCCTCATGGGGCTTCCTGCTCAGTGGGGAGTATAATTCTCCCTCTCCCTGTGCCCTCCCCCTGCTCACATGCACGCGCACTCTCTCTCTCCCTCTCTCTTCTCTAAAATAAATAAATCTTTTTAAAAAAGAAGTAGTAATTCCTACTTCACAGGGTAAAGACTAAAGGAAATAATAAATGCAGTCACTGCGTGTTGCACAATGAATGGCAAAAAGAGAGTCCTCAGGAATTGTTAACCATTATTACTGGACGGTTAATAGATTATAATAATAGAATAACAGAAGCAGGCAAAGTCTCTTCTTGTATTTCCTGCCTCCCCAGCTATGTCTAGCCCTTTAAAGAAATGCTTATAATTGAAGTGTTGTAAGGGTTTCTTTTCTAGTTTTATTGAGCTAAAACTGACATATAACATTGTTTAAGGTGTACAATGTAATGATTTGATACATGTATATATTGTGAAATGTTTACCAAAATAAGGTTAACAAACCCTTTATCTTGCATAATTACCACTTTGTCGTTACAGTGAGAACATTAAAACTCTACTCTCATAGCAACTTTCAACTATACAATTTAGTATTTTTAATTATAGTCACGGTGTTGTAAGGGATATGGAGAACTAGTGCCTTGATACTCAAAGTATGCTCCACAGACCAGTAGCTTTGGCATCTCCTGGGAGCCTCATTAGAAATGCAGAATTTTAGCCTCACCCAGACCTACTGAAATCAGAATCTGCATTTTAACAAGGGCCCTGGTGATTCTTGTCTTGATTGAAACTTGTAAAGTACCACCTAGAGCAATGACACCAATGGGGCTTTTGGGAAGAAAGAGACAGAGAGAGGGGAAGAGAGGAAGGGAGGGAGGGAGAAAGGAAGAGAAGAAGAGGAAGGAAGGAAGAGGAGAGGGAGGGGGGAGGAAGGAAAGGGGGAAAGGGAAAAGGAAAGGGAAAGAAAAGGAAAGGAAAGAGAAGTCATATGCTGATGAGCACTTTGAGACTGCTGATTGGTCCCAACACATTGAAACAAAACACCAGAGTAAAAGGCTAAGATAAGGATGAGATGTAAACAAGCAGAGTCATGACTGCAGTGTAGTTATGATAAGATTCGGTTAAGGTTGATATGATACATTGAGGCCTAAAGAGGATATGGGTTAGCTAGAAAATTTTTTTTGAAGTCTACTTTCTTTAAATATTAAAAAAATGTATAAGTAGAACAAAAAGTAAATTAAACATTTTCATATTTGGTTACACCACTGTCTAGTTTTTTGTATTAATTTTACTATTCAAACAATGGACAGTAGCTGACATTTTGGGGATTGGGAAAAAGATAAAACAAAAAATACCCCCAAACATTTCTTCTACCATATTTATTCTACACTCTGTATAGCTGTGCTCATAGAGACAGCTTCTTTTATTTCTCTACTGCTCAGGAATTCAGTTGTATATAAAATTGAACCTGCCCAAAAGCTGAGAGAGACTAGAAATGATGGGTCCTTACCCTGGGGCATCATCATACAAGTCAAACAATGGTGCAGCTACCAGCTTACAGTTTTTAGGGTCTGCAAACAAGACTTCTTCCTGAAGTTGAACCAAAAACAACTTACGTTCCTTAGGTTGTGTAATACGTGCATAAATGCATGGATATTTAGGAGGTTCAAAATTTGGCCTCTGCCAGTTACCAATGCAATCATCAATGACCTTGACAGCCCGGTATCACTGTCATTAAGCATTTTAGTCCTTTCGCTTCTTCTCCTGGGTTAAGTTCACCACTTAACTTGGTAACCTAAAGTTGTTCCCAGCTGTAGCAGTATGGATGGGCCAGCCAGTACTCATGCACCATCAGAACCCCTTTTATGACCCTCCTCTTTCCAATTTTATCAAATTCCTCACTCATGCAATGAAATCTAGCTGCAACAGAGCTGTCCTTATAGAGGGATTTTTTTATAACAAAAGTATAATCAGTAAGACGGTCCAGGTTGATGGCGCACTCCAGGGTAAGGGGCTTGGTCATCTGGATATACTTGTTGCCCAACTGGTTGACACCCCCACCTCCTCTGCCCCTTCCTCTCCGCTTGGGGCCGGCCAGTCTGCAATTACTGTAGCACCATGAACATGCTGGTAATTTCAGGCATTGGTGGTGAGCTGAAAGGGGGAGGCCCAGAAACTTTCCCTGTGCTGGCAGTGGTATTCTGTGTTCTGCTCAGCAGTAGCCACCATTAATATGAGAACATCAGTAATGTTTGATTATCATAGATGCTCATCAAATATCTATCGATTTATTGATGGACCTTTGTCTGACCCAGTAACCGAGGTCAGAATGTTGAATTAAATAGCTACTAAGTAGGCATGAGCAATACATTTTTTCTGATAATCTGAAAGTATTTTTTTTCCTGATAATCCTTCATTTTTTTCAGAGAAACAATGAAATCTCCATACTGTGGTATATGCTGTTTACACCCTTTGGCACTTAATGACATTCGTTTGTATTTTTTTTTTAATTATTTTATGTGGTTGTGTATATCTCGTGTCCCCAGGTGGATGGCAAACTTTGAGAAGGTGGGAAAGTTATATTTTTGGTAGTTCCTCTAACATCTAACATAATATTATAAATATATATTAAATTCAAATATTTGTAGAAATGAATGAATATACATCTAAAAGAAAATAATTTTATGTTGCAGTGGCTTATGATAAGAATTCCTCTTGATAGGAATAAGGATTTCAGTTTATTGAATATTTACTGTTAGGTATTCTGCAATGTGCTTTACTTATGAGATCTTATAATTCTCTTAATGACATTATGAAGTAGCTGCCTTCATCCCTTACTTTACAGAGTGGAGCTCAGAAGAGTCTAGTGACTTTCTCAGGGTCACACTGTTAGGCATGTCAAAAGTGAGATTCAAAGACATCGGACAAGTATGCTATTTCTCTTCTCACATAAGAAGCAGGTGGGATTCTAAGTTCACATCCTCTATTTCCTATGTGGGGAATTCATAGGAAAGACATCACTAGCATTAGACCTTAGCTGAAAAGATCAAAGAAAACTAGAACTCTCCTGGGAGATCCTTTGAAGAAATTTTATTTTCCTCAGTTTTTTTAATTTGGGTTACATATGACCAGTCCCCATGGGCTTTGGGTGTCTTTACAAAACCTTTGAAGCCAAGACACAGCTTCCAGATGGTATTGCATTAACATTATAACAAAGTGGCCATATTTCATATTAGCTAGTGAGATCAGGTTGAGGCTCATGCTTTGAACTCTCCTTTTTCTAAAATCCTTTCCTGATTCTCTCCCTTCTTTGATCTCTTTCTCTCTAGCATGTTTTGGTATTTATTACGTATTTGACATAGACATACACTAGTCTATGGCTACTCACAATGAGAACACAGATGCCAGCTTTGGTATCCTTTCTTCCTAAATCTAGGTTGGCCTTTATTCCTGTTCCATGCCCTGCATAAAATACATTGCCCTCCACCAAGATTTTGAAGAGTTCAAGGGTAGGTTATATTATCAAGGTCAGTGTCTAGCTCTAGCTTCTTGCCTTCTCTGAATTCCAGATTTTCCATCTTGTATTTTCTCCCTGTTTATTTCCACTGTGGCCTCTATCCAAGCATGGATCTTAGTCCATTTTTCTCATTTCCACAAAAATAACAGTTTTTTTGTTTGTCTTTTGCATTTTTCAGACTTTACTGACAGTTTAGGGAGAAAAAGGGAGTCTATATCCTAGCAAAGCAAAATCTTAGAATCAAATATTAGGCTGTTTTTCATCACAAGTCCTTCTCACCCTTCTGTAAGTTGCTGGGACATTCTCTCTCTTCTTCCTTCTTTCTTCTCTCTACCCCTATCCCAACAAAATCTGGTATTTCCCTTCCCCCCCCATTTTCTTATGTAAAAAAAATCGGCTCCTGTCTGTCCATATTTCCAAATTCAGGTCTTGGCCCTTCTTTGTAAAGCCAAGCACTCTCTATAGAGCTTCTTAATTATCAGATTCTTTTGGAGAAAGTAGGAACTTCTATTTTCAGTTATTTATTTATTTATTTTTAGTTACTTATTAATACAAATACAAATTTTCACTCCCTATTTACAGGCAAATTTCCTTAAGTGTAAGGACAGAATTTTCCTTCTTTGCTACTCCTAGAGAAAATTTAGAAGTTAGTTTGTTTACTCGTGTTTGGCTGAATAGACAAGAGAAATAGGTATAGACATGAAGTGGGGAAGGAAACAGAAAGAGAAACAATATGGTCTCATCCCTTCACCTGTTACTTGGCTGAGCCTGGAGGCCCTATCCAATAGTGTCCTTCGCGTTTGGGTGAGGGTTGACAGACAATAGCTTAATTCCTTTTCTGCTCAAAATGCTTCTTGCGGTCTACCTTTCCTGTTGGATTCCTATCTTTTCAGGTTAGTTTCTGTCATCTTTCCTGCTAAATGCTTTGCCTTTTAGATATGAATTTCTCTTCTTCTATGGGAAAGGGGAAATCTGAAGATCCAGAGTGGGAGGCCAGAGAATCATCTGAATCAAAGTGGACCACAAGTTAAGTTTTGAAGTCAGGATATGTAGCTGAGAATTTCAAAATGACATAAACAAGGAAATGGAAAGGGATAATCTGGGTGGAAGGGAGAGGTCGACATTATGGGCTCCAAGCAATTTTTAGAACAACTATTGTTTTTCATAGGTTTGTTTTGCTTTGTTTTTGGTTATGAGCAGAACAAAAGATATTTATGTTCTAGCTGAAAAGGTACAGGGTAGGATAGATATTGGTTACCCTTTCTTTTGAAGAATATAGATGAACAATGTTTATTAAAAACAAACTATGTCTTAGAAGTTATGTGAGATTTTTGCTCTTTTTAACTTTTTAACACAAAAAAATTATGCATACTTAACAAGTTTAAACAGATCATATAGATTATATGTGCACGCACATGCACACACACATTCACAACAGAAATATGAAGTATATGTGCTGCCAAAGCGAGCACAACAGAAATACGAAGTAAGAAGTTCTTTATCTAAGTACCCTTCTAGCCCAATCGGTTTCCCCTATGTAGAGCCTCCACTGTGAACAACAATGTCACTATTGCTAAGACTCAGAATATTCCATTTGTTTGATGCCTTCGAAGGGACACATTTTTCTTTTCTGATCACTAGAGGGACTTGTCTTTTGTTCTTTCATAAAATAATCTCAAAGTTTCCTTTACTCATGACCTGTGTTTTCAGACAACAAATGTACTCAGATTCACATCTTTGGGCAGTCCTCAATATATGAAAAGTGCGCATGGTTTTCTGTGCTATTTTGTTTGTTGTGATACTGCAGGTTCTATATGGGTGGGACCAGGCTATTTCATGCTGTACTGTTCACAAAGGGAAATACTGGGGTCATGGGAAGTTGTTTTACAGGTCAGCCAAGCCATAGCATATAAGCACTACTCTACTGATGCCTTATTATGAGCTACTGACATAGAATAAAAGAAGTGATTCTCTTAATGAAGATGAAATGCATGGTTCATTGAAGGAAGCAGAAATGTCACTTGCTACTTTCAAAATTGGACCATTTGGTTGAACGTTTGTGTTGCTTTATTTGCTGCTTATCAAAAGATTTAGATGGGTCTTGCAAAATCCTTACTGAATTTGGGAGTGTAACCATAGAAAAAGAAAGTTAAAACAAACAAACAAAAAAACAAAATAAAACTTAAGAGACAAATTTATATCTAGAAGTCTTTGTGATTTCAAGAATGGTCAAGCAGGCAACATAGTTGGTGGGAGAACCAAGTAAACCTGGACTAAGAGACAAAGAAGAGTTGATGGCGCAGAACCCCAAGCCGTAAAGCTGTTACTCAATCTCTACAACCTTCATGTACTACTCCCTGCTTTCCTCCAAGTGGTTTGTTAATGCCTAACTGGGAAGCTTTGGATTTCGGTATTTCTTGTACACAATCAAGAAACTATGGATAAAATAATTGCGCTTTACCTCCATCCTTCCTAGAGACAAAAGAAATGGGCTTATATCATATGAGTGAATTAGGTTTACTAGGTACTAAGCTTCTTGAGATAAAGACTTGGGCTTTATTTATTCATTTTTTAAAATGCCCCTCACACTTAGCACAGTGATGGGCACCAGATAGACAGTAATATATATTTTGGGTTTGTTTTCATTTGCCATTGTTAAACATAAAGAAGATTGACTGACCATTTGATTAACATGGACTGAGAGCTACTGAAAAGTAGGCAGATTCACATTAATCTGAGATTGTTTAGGTGGGTGCTATATGAAGTCTGTGGAAAGAGCCAAGTGACCATTCAAACTCTCGTCTCATCTAAAGAGTCTACTAGCCAACCTAAATATTATGATAAACTGTGGAATAGGAGGAAACAATCATAAAATGACCCTTTTCCAATTGCTTCAGAGACAAGCAAAGTAACACTTTGTCACAGACCCATTTATTTTAATTGTTCTCTCCTTGGTAATATCAAAAAGTCAACATGGGTACAGGAAATAGAAAAACAACAACAACAACAACAACAACAACAACAATTTGTTCCTCATTAAATGTTAGAAAAGTCCAAGATAAACTTATTTAAAATTGATCTGATAAGCCCTGAGAACCATGATGCACTGATGTGTTTTCCTTAGCTAATGGTCTTCAGCTAATATTTATCCATTGCTTTGAGCAACCATTAATCTCTTGTGTTGAGAAACTCCACAAAGGCAATTTCTAGGGCATTTAACCTTTCCATGTTTGCTGTCTCTTGAGTTTGGGTGACTCGGTTGTGGTGTATACTCAATTTCATTTAGTTTTCTTGAGTCCCGATTGCCAAGATAATAGCACCAACTCCATTTAAAATTAGTCTTTCTTCTTCCACAACACAGCGATATGTTTCTGAGGTATAATGAAGTTAAATTCATTTTGCCTTCCCATACTTACATTCTTACCCATTACTACCTTCTCTTCCCTGCAATGCATTCCCTGCTATTTTTCTCCTCTGTAATTTGACATCAGGAATGGCCACACAGGAAACAGCTGAGCAGCGTAAATGCCTTTCTAATGATCTCAAAGCTTCACCACAAGCTTAACAATATTAATGTCCTCGGTTCAATCTTTAGTGGTTTTATTTTTTTATTTATTTTTCTAGTTTGCTGTTGTTGAAAAATTCCCATAAGCTTAAATATGCAGCCAACTTAAGTTCACTTTTTAACCTAAGAATGTCAGTTCCACCCTTTCCCTCCTCCCTCTCCTCTTTTCTCTCTCCAGTTACCCTAGTCTGGGGCTGACAAGTAAAGCTCTTGAAAAAATGACCATGGTTCTGAACAAAGCCTGTTGTTGCAGGTAATTGTTGAAATATCAAGGGTATTGCATCCTCCATTACTTAAGCTCTCATTTGTGGTTTTCATGGTTTTGAGGAATGTTTATGGCTGACAGTCCTTTCTTTACAGCTCTATCCTTCAAGCTCCGGCTGATACTGCTGAGAATGACCGCTTGAGTGACTGATAAAATGTCAAGATGCCATTATTTCCAAGAGAGTGTTTGGGAGCAATAAGATCTGTTTCAATTTATCTCATCCACCTGAATTTAAGTCTTCACGTTTAACTTCGTTGGCTGTTACAACCAAATTGTCTCTGGGTTTTTGAGAGAACAGCCATCATGGAATGCAGAGAGGGTTATAATAATGGTCACGCCATGACATTTGTGTTGTATTTCACTGTGCACATTGGTGCAATATTTTGGACTTAATTAATACTCTCCAGGAACCTCAGTTTATGGATGGCAATAACCATATTTTAGATCATGTGAAATACTGCAACAAAAATTCAATTCATAAGGCAGATGGCAAAGCCTAGTTTGAAGAACAACAAAACAGGAAGATTTACAGTGAGTTTCAGAACTCTTCAACTGGAATCCAGCCGCTGCCAAAGCTCTGTTATTTCACTGGAGGGTAACAATCTGTGAGGGTCATTAGTGTCCTCATAAAAACTGAGATTAAAAAGTAGTCAAATGAAATGAATAAATAGTTGAGGCTTTTTCTGTGCAATAGAAGTGGAGTTGTTTAAAAAGTAAGCTTTCCAAATGTTTAAAAAAATCATTCCGTAGTCATTTGTTTTCAACCTGGAATTTACTAAAGTAATAATTTTTAATGGAATGAAAAGGATCTTGTTACATTCTCAAGTATGCAGTATATAAGAAAACATTTCATAAGCAGGCATCTTTTCTCTCTCTTTCAGAGCTAAGAACTCAATGTGGAAACAGTTATGATGGAGAAGAAAGGCTAATGAACAGAATGCCAATAACTCCACTGCCTAGTTGCCTTGGTGTTTCTGATTTTGGCACTGCCACAAGCACCATAAAAAATAAAGTATGGTTCGCATAGGTTTTAATCAGATGAAGCACAAAGTTCATAAATAGTTTAGATGCCTTTAAGTTTTCTGAGACTAGCGAGGGAAGGCTACTGAGGTGGAGATTTGACTCAGCAAGGACCATGCCTCTGCCTAAGGGCTAAAGAATTTGGTACAGTGAAATAAATTTTTAAAAATTATTATAGTAAGTGAAAGCCAGGCAACATCACAGGGTTTTAATTATTTCAGAATGGACTTCTATGATTGCTTTTGTGTGTGTGTGTGCATGTATGGAATTTGCAGCAGTTATTCACATTAATATTTTTTCTATTCTAAAAATCATAATTCTGTTTAGAATGTTCAGATGTTATTCCTATAAATCTGCTATTTGAGTGTCTGTACCCTAGGCCAGAGCTCCCCCTTGATGTGGACCTTGGCAACACTGAAATACTGTGAATGCTAAGACACTGATCCCACAGCCTTCTTGGGAGCCAAGCAGGCCTGAGGTGGCCCCAGATGGTTGCCTTTAGCTCTGATCGGCTTTTCCAGATAATCCCATCGTTTCATAAAAATGTATCCACTTTCTATGTTGTTATTACATATACATAGTTGCGAAGTGCTGCTCTAGACCTCAGTTTCCGATGAAATGAGGGGGGGATTGGACAAATTGATTCCCATGGTCCATTCCATCCCTATAATTCTGTGAGCATATATCAGCCTGTAGTTAAAATACCCAGAACTCCCTGTTCCTTTAGCCATAGTTCCCTCAGCCACAGAGGCTCATAAAAATTGAATTAAAAAACATGGAAAAATGTAGTAGAGTATATTTCATGTACTGGAAATCTACTACCTGATTTTTATTGGACTCTGTGCACAAGAGGCAATCCTTGTTTTTGTGGTAGCAAAGGAGCCCAAGGAACTATAACATGATCTATTATTTAAAAATACTGTTATATTAAAAGACCTGTGACATATTTCTGTGATCCATCCAGTCCTCTGCCTCTTCTATCTGATTTGTTGTTTTTGGCCATCCCCAGTGGTTAGCTAGATGAGCTCCCCAATTCTATGCAGAGAGGACCTGGAAGGAGAAAAATAAGTATTTGCCCATTTCATTCATCATCATGGGTGAGTGTGTGAGGAAAAAGAGGAAGACAATGGAACTGCTGACTCCTACATGGTCAATAGCAGTCTCTTTCTAAGAATCAAATTTAATTATTTGTTGAAAAGATGCAATAATTTTCTTCTAGATTCAGGGCAGTGAAGAAAATCTTTTTTGTTTTTATTTTACTTTTAGTTGCATTTCAGAATTCCATGTCAGGTTTGCAATCATCTTCTGACATCTTCAAGATCCTGCTTATTCCCTTGGAGAGACATCGCTCTTTATAGATCTCATAGACAAAGACAAAATAAAATGGTATCATTTTCACTCTACAAAACTTTAGCACACAATTACTTCTGAAGCCTTCCTTGACTTATTAGAATAAAGTTGGTAATTCATTCCTTCACATATAGCTCCAGCATTTTTCAATTACTCTGTGTTCCTTAGTATATCTTTTTCTAAGGTAAATGACATAATACTTATGAAAGAGCTTTGCAAAACATATGACATGTTAGAGACATAAGACTTCATTATTATTATCATTTAGTTAATTAGAATATAAATATAATAAAATACTATATTAATTTGTTCAATATTTTTTCCTCATTTTGCCATCATGCCTATTTCCTTTCTTTGTTATTTTGTAATTATTTTTTTAAACTTTTTTTCTTAAAGATTTTATTTATTTGAGAGGGAGAGCTAGCGTGTGCGCACACGCACAGACATGCACACACAAGCAGGGGAAGGGGCAGAGGGACAAGCAAATTCCCTGCCGTGCACGGAGTCTGCCTGCCTCTGGGCTTGATCCCAGGACCCTGAGATCATGACCTGAGCGGAAATCAAGAGTTGGCTGCTTAACCTGAGCCACCCAGGCGCCCCATTGTTTTTTAATTATTTCATGTGTCTTTGTTTAAAAATATAGAACAGGCAAGGGCAAGCTCAAGACTCTTATAAACTGCCTGGTCAAGTATTTCTGACTGTGTTCTCATTGTATGCACAAGAGAAGGAAGTGTTTTCACTGCCCTTCTAACCCACAATGATACATTTAATTGAGAAAACAAGATCAACATATATGAAACCATCTTAGGAAAACATGAGAAATAATTGATAAAGTTCTAAAGTACCCTGAACATTTGGTACCATGGAAACTTGAGAAGACACGATGACTTAGAGATAGCTGTAAACTTGGGGGATGGATCAGGGGAGACCCCTCTGAAGTTGGTGCTGAGCTAGGCTTTAGTAGAGGAATAAGATACATATTTACAGATATGGGAAGCATGCATGTGGCAATTCTTTTCTTAAAAATACCATGACACATTGTTGCTACCCAAATGTCCACTCTTTACATAAGAAACATGTCTTCCTGGGATGCCTGGGTGGCTCAGTCGGTTAAGCGTCTGCCTCTGGTTCAGGTCATGATCCCAGGGTCCTGGGATCCAGAGTTCCACATCAGGCTCCCTGCTTAGCAGGGAGCCTGCTTCTCCCTCTGCCTGCTCTGCCTGCCACTCCTCCTGCTTATGCATTCTCTCACTTTCTGACAAATAAATAAAATTAAATTAAAATTAAAAAAAAAAAAAGTCTTCCCAAATTGCTACACATTCATAAATTTTTTGGAAAGAATATTAATAACAGTAGTAGGGTATATATGAATCTACTGCCAGCAGAACATGAATTAAGCATCAGTTAAAGTCAACAAATACTTTCAAGCACTCACTATATATAAGGGTCAGCACTACATGTTATGAGAAATATAAAGTTACAAATATAACAATAGAATGCTTGATCATTTTATTAAAGAGCTAATAATCTAAAAGGTTGGAAATATTATTTCAATAATAATGGAGAAAGTGAGGAATCAGTTAACCTGAATTTTATCTCAAAATTTTCCCTGATTTGTTGTTAGAACATGGGGAAAAGCTCTTATCTTTCTGAGGTTTTAGTTTTCCCTCTTACAAGTGCAGGAGTTGGGTTAGATTAATTTCCCTTCCCATCATCATGGCCACTGCTCTTGGGCAGTTTCTTGCCATCTTTGGGATGGACTATTACCATGGATGCCTAATTGAACTCCCTGTTCTCCAGACTTGCTCTCCTCTTCTCTACGTCCCATATACATGCCATGAAAATACATTATAGCTCTAATATGACCATGGCATTCTCCTTAACCACTCTTAAGGCTTTCTTTAGGGTCTCTGTGGGGCAAAATCCCAGTACTTTAGCATGGTACAGGAAGCTCCCTATAATCTCTGCCCTTCTTCAGTCTTCTAGTCCTCTAAAATTTCTGGTTTACATCTGGGTAATACTGAAATACTTAGAGTTTCCCAGAAGAGCCATTTTGCCTTTTACTTCTGGGAAATTTGTTTGTGCACGTGATCCCCTTTACAGGGAACATCCTTCCTTTTCTTTCCATGCTCGGCTCACTTATTTCCTAACTCCTTCCCTTCCTGCCATCCCTTCTCAGTGTTTCCGTGAAGATCGATAATCACTGAGCCTCATCTTGCCTATATCTGTCACCCCCTTCGGTCAGTAATTTCTTTCAGGTTGGGCACTGTATTGTATTCACTTTTTCTTGGTACATAGGAAGCACTCAATAAATATTCTGGAATGAATGAATCCATGAATGAAGAATGTGTATTCTATATGCTTTGATAGTAGAAAACTAACAGAATACAGGTATGGAAAAATAATTATTATGAGACTAGAATGAAGAGAGTGGTTTGTGTTGGGTAGAGGGATTGAATCGGTTAACTTCTGATGAGTGAGTGAGATTTTAAAAGAATAAATAGGGAGGAATAGAATTCTAAGCAGTTGAGACAGAAAGGAAAGCAAGCTTATTTAAGGAATTTGACTTATTCTGAATCATTCCCAAACTCAGTGGTTTAAGAAATAATTTATTGTTTTCTATCATGGTTCTGTGGGTTAACCAGGCTCTCCTAAGGAGTTTTCTCTGGGGTACCTAAAGCAGTTGTCTTTAGAGAATAGCTGGGGCCAGATCATCTGAAGGCTCAACTGAACTGGAGGTTCAAATGGGTGGCATTTCACTCACATGTGTGGAGCCTCAATACCTTTCAAGTGCCTATCTATCAGAGTAGCATAGACTTCTTACACAGGCTTTAAAAGGCAAGAGTTGGAAGATGACAGTTCAGTTAAGGATTATGCCAGGAGGGGTCACAACATCACTTTGTCCTATTTGATCAATCCAAATTGCCATAGGGTCCAACCAGATTCAAGGGGGTGGAGAAATAGACTCCATCTCTCACTGGGGAGGGGCAAGATCACGATGCAGAAGAAAACTTGAGATAGGAGATATTGCTGCAGCCCTCTTGGAAAACACACTCTACCAGAGGCCTTTTTTTCTGAGAATAGTAAGGGGTATGCATAGGTCACAGAAAGGGAAATATGGGCTCTTGCACAGGAAGAAAAGTTAGCCTGACCCCAGAGAGCTTTGCATGCACAGTCTCATTAAAGTTTTAATAAAAGGTGTGCCCGTTCTATCAGTAGGCAGTTCATGGGGTTTTTCATTCTGCTGGAGTAGTTTCTCTCTTTCAACCCTCTTGAAACTTTTTGTTTTAATATGGGTTTGTTCTACATTGAAATATTTTGCTGAAATTTTGTACCTTATGATAGGATATCAAGATGTCTCTTTATTTTTTATTTTTAACACGAGACAAATGGAAGCTGAGCAAACTTATCAAATAGGAATATCTTCTGTATATTTGATAGGTTTCAGTGAAGTTTAGTACACATGTAGGGGTTGTAGAAATAACAGATTGCATTGGGGGATGGCTACAGTTCACTGAACTGCTAGGGTAGCCGTCTCTGAATACCTTCCAAAAAATTGCTTGCAGTAATTGATGCCCTGGGAGAAGCTAATGTATTGGCAGAGGGAATAGGAATTTAAGAAAACTATGTAGTGATTTGGTTGATGACATAGCCAGACTATATAAATTTAGACACAACTGCCATTTTAGTGAAAACAGGTTTTGTTTTTTTTTTCCCCCCTGCCAAAGTTTCTAAATAATTATAACTCTACTTCAGGGTACTTAGATAGGTATAGCTTCTGGGTCCAAGAAATCTTAGGAAGATTTTCAAAAAGCCAGAGCACTGTAAGTAACAGCCCATCTGTCCCCTAATTTTAGAGTACTTTTTAAAAAAGAAACATCTCTTTCAGTTTTATGACCACCTCTAAACTGTAATGCCAATGATTCAGCAGGCTACCCTGGTAGATGATAAACAAATGTTACCTGCTAATTTCCTGTTCTATTGCCTAATGTATCCACACAAGTAATGGTAGTACCACAGAAAATGGTATCCCTATGTTGAACTTTAGTGCTGTGTCAATGAGCACACTGAGAGACTTTCTAGGAAACAGTCCTATGAAAATCATTAATGCTTTCATAATGTGAATTTTTTAAAGATGTTCACTGCATGAGAGTGTTTTTCTGTGAGGACTCTGCTCTTAGAAGAACCAATTTCTCCTGTGTACCTGGCTTGGATTTTATCTTCCAAACATTAAGTGATGTGACTGTTAGCTTCCCTTTTTTGTTGTAGTTCTCTTGGAAGCTTGGAGACAAATTTGTGTTCCATTTCCAGTAAATGCACTGTATTATACTATGTATGCTTTTGAATTCTACTTTAAATCCTTCTAGGGACAACCAGGTACAAAACAAATAATCAATCACATAGTGAATTTATCTCAAGTTGATTGATCCAGGATTCATTTGCCATAACACTTGTTTAACCCTACCTGTGGACGTCAACCTCACAGAGTTCTTGGAAGTCAGGAAGTTGCAATCCCCCTCTTTGATTCATGCAAGTTCATTCATCTTTAAAGTGAGGCAAAATAGAAATGTGTGGTTAGCCTTCACCCTAAATAATGTGTGGTGATGGTGATGGGTTAGGAAACAGCCCAATTGTTTGAAAAATTGTGTGGGAATGTAATTAGAGTTTCTGGCTTCTACACATGGGTACTTTACTTCCAAATTGACTTCAGTTGGTAAATATTATAGAAAGCTGAATTCTAGCAGGGGCTCTGAATTACTTTTCTGTTTACTGACAGAATGTCTACACTAACCCCACATTTTTTATGGATTGTTTCACATATCTCCCCTGCTGAGTCTCTCAGGGAAATCTGTGAGATGTGAGGCCAAGAATGGTGTCCTCTGCTAAATATGTGCCAAATGAAGGTGGAGAGTTTTGATGGCACATATATTTGCTCCATTGACTGATATAAGTGAGGAAAAGGTCTAGATTAAAGAGAACAGACCCTCTGAATAAAATACCCAAACTTGGATACCAAAACATAGTACTCATTCCAGAGTGTTCATGTCTTTATTTGTAAAATGTATAAAGTATTCCCGTTGTTTAGCCTATGGTTTTATGCACATTGTAAAAACAACAAATAACAATTTATGATGGAAATAAAGCATGTTTGTGGTTCACTACCACCCAAACAGCGATGACACTGACTCTCAATCTCTTTGACTTTGGATTCGGAACACAGTTAAAAATACTACCCAGCTGTCTGTCAGAAATAAATTTCTGGATTAAATCAACAGGGCTTCAACTCAATCCGGATAAAATTGTGGCAATGTTGACAGCATAAGGGCATGACTCTGAGGAACTCATCTGAAATGATTCCTTATCAGAGACTCATGCAGGAACATCTCGGAGAACCAAGTAAATGCAAGTGAGCCTGGGTTAGTTTTCTGGATAAGCAAGTGAATACACTCCGCTCTCCACCTTAAACCTGTGTTCCATAATAGGGAACATGCACAGTTTCTCTGTGGAAATCCCTTGTGTGTGGGACATGAGTAGAACTTTGAATCAGTTAATTACTCAAACAATGACTAAGCTGTAAGTGCCTATCAGGACATAATAGACATCTCAGTGGCAGATACAAACATGTATAAGACATTATTCTTCCCTTTGACCTGTTTAACATCTACTTGGGAAGATGAGCTATGGGCATAAGATAGAAGCAAATTAAAACAGTATTGGGAGGAAGTCTCATGGAAGTTTATAAACAGGAGAGGAAAAACCTGGTAAGGCAATGAGCTATGCCTCACAGAAGAGAAAGTGGATTTTTTTCTACACCCCTGCCATCTCGCCCTTGCTTCACTGATGCTGAGGGATTACTTACCTCTGAACTTCTTGTGAAATAAGCACTAAATAGTACCCTTAAAATTTGAGTCACTTTTAGTTGGGTAGTGTGATATTTGCAGATGAAACTGTCCTGCCATGAAAATCAGCTATTCTAGATTTAATTTCATGAGCGTTCTGATGTACTCTGGCTTGTGTAGAATCATATAAAACATTCCTTTGGGATGTTGCCATTTTTCAAATACTTTGTTCTTTGACCCAGTTAGAGCATATATTTACTAATTCATAAAATACACTTTTATTGAATTATCTTCTGTGAGATAGGCCCCATGCTGGGCACTGGAAATTTAAAGATTAATGAGATGTCCTTCCCTTCACAGAGCTCACAAGCTACTAGGTGGGGGGTGGGGTGAGAGGAGACACAGAAAAAACTAATTTTAGTGAATTGTGCTAAGTTCTGATATAAATATAAGATGCTCTGAGGAATGAAAGAGAAAGAAGTGGAATGTAAGGGAAATAGTGGGAATGGCTTCCTAAGAGAAAGTTTCTCCAGGGTATCTTAGGAAGTCTTTTTAATGATGGGAATTGTAGACACCATGGCAGGATGGAGCCATGATTTGACAGCATCTTTTTCTCTGTTCTACAAATAATGCTTTGTGCAGGGCATATGGAAACATTTTCCCTCAACAAAGAGAGAAAGAACTCTCAGAGATGAGGAGAGCCCTGAATACAAAGTTATGAGCTACAAGGATTTGGTCCCATCTCTGCCATTCACTTACTCTGTAATGGTGGTGGTTACTTCTGTTCTTAGGTTCTTCTTCCCTCACTTCTAAAGGGAAGACCATTAAGCCAGCACTCAGGTGCAGGTGTGAGGCTGGCCTGAAGAAAAGGAGGGGATGCCAAAAAGGGTGTTCCTAGTGACAGAAAGAGGTTCAACTGGGTGTGAGTATGAGCAGGAAAATTGCAAGGAGAAGAAATAAGCCAACTAAAATAATAATAGAAAAGGCCAACAGAGTTTGTCACATGCCAGGTATTTATCTAAACTCTTTACTTATATTAACAAATTTTGTCTTCACAATAATCTTTTGTGGTAGATGCTATTCATATCTCAGATGAGAAACTGAGACCCAGGGATATTAAGTATCTTACTCCAAGTCACACAGTAAGTATTGTAACTTAAGCATATGGGCTGCATTGTAACCTTTTTTTTTTTTTTAAAGATTTTATTTATTCATTTGAGACACAGAGATAGAGAGAGAGAGAGAGCATGAGCAGGGGGAGAGGCAGAGGGAGAGGAAGAAGCAGGCTTCCCGCTGAGCAGGGAGCCCGATGTGGGGCTCGATCCCAGGACCCTGGGATCATGACCTGAGCTGAAGGCAGATGCTTAACGACTGAGGCACCCCATAACCTAAGTATTTGTAAACTTTTCTGCACCATGAGCCCTGGTTGACTAATACCATGAAGGAAGTAAGACTGTGAATGAGCTAGAATATAAAACCCCATTGCAAAATTAAGGATACCAGAGTGAGGCAGACACTGTTGTGATGTTCTTGAGCATCTAGCTTCATTTGTAATCTGTAAGCAATCTGAAGATCAAGATAAAGTAACTACATAGAACTGTAACACGCTTAGGCTGATGAAAATAATTTGGCTACAGGAAGAAAGTTATGACTGCATTTTGTATCTCATTCTACTCTATCTTCTAAGGGTTAAGGGTGGAATGAAGGAAATAGTCCAGGTGAAGGAAGAGGGTAACCCGAATTAAGGCATCAGCAGTGGGGATAGAAGTGGATGGGTTTGAGTTACAGAGGAAGGAAAAGCAACAGGATTTAGTGATTAGTGAGGTGGGAGGAGGGTAAAAGGAGAAAAAGAAGAAAGAATTGGGGATCACTACCAGGTTTCTGCTTCAGGTAAGTGGATAGATGGTCTTATGTTTCACAGAGATAAGCACAAAAGAGGTATATTTTTGGGGAAGTGGAATAATGAGTTCATTTTCTGACATGTTGAATTTGAGGTACCTCTAGGATGTTCAAATGGAAGTGTTCACCATGATTCCGGAGCTCAGGAGAGCTGAGCTGAGCTGGAGATTGTGAAAATCATAAGCACACAGGAACTTCTGGAGTCATGGAAATAGATTAATTTTCTCAGGTAGACAAAGTAAAATGAGAAGGGAAATGAAAACAGAACCCAAATATTTAAGCAAAAGAATTTAAGTCCTTGAAGAAATGGCTAGAGAGGTAGAAGAAAACCAAAGAATGAGGTTTCCAAGAGCCAAGGAAAGTGAGCACAAGTGTTTCAGTGGAGGAGTGGGAACAATGTCTGTCGCTGCAGAGAGGGCAAATACTTACTATCGACTGAGTAAAATGTCCACTGGATTTAGCTGCAGAGACCACTGCTGACCTTTGGGCTAACAGATTAACTGGAGCAGTGGGGTAAGAAGAGGCTGGAAGTTGAGAGGAAGTGAAGACAATGGTTGTGGATAACACTTCAAGGTACTGAGTGGTGAAATAAGACAGGGAGGTAACTAGATGAAACAGACTTGGGCATATTTAATGCTGATTAGAAGAGCCAGTAGCAAGGGAACTTTTAAGGATAGAGAACACAGGGGAGTATTCTGAATAATGAGAAAACAGTTGTGAAATAAATAACATTGACAAGTAAAAAACAAGTTATTTTTATATATGCCTCTGTATCCAGACATCAACACCCAGGGAGACTTCTGTCCTGGACTGCTTCCCTGGGTGCCCCAGAAGGACTTGTAGTAATGGTACATCAGCATGCTTTAGGGAACACAGTTTCTCTCTCTGAAGAATATCAGAAAACCAGCCCCCCAATATATTTATGGTCTTCTCTGTGGAAGTGAAGGGGGTTGGGAGAAACCTTCCAGCACATTCTACAAAGATGAGTGCAGGTAAGAAAGAAATCAATATGAGCAGGGGTGCCTGGGTGGCTCAGTCGGTTAAGCGTCTGACTTCCGCTCAGGATGTGATCTAGGGATCCTGGGATCCAGCCCCATGTTGGGCTCCCTGCTCAGTGGGGAGTCTGCTTCTCCCTCTCCTTCTGCCCCTCCCCACAACTTGTGCTTTCTCTGTCTCTCTCTGACTCTCTCAAATGAATAAATAAGAATCTTAAAAAAATAAATCGATATAAGCAAAGCTGGTTTATTAGAAATGCTGACTAAAACAATAAACAAAGAAAGGGGATGTGTAAAACTATCAAGTTTAATGAGTCTGGTCAGGCAAACCTTGGGTCTGTGAGGTAAAGCATAAATTGTGTTTCTTTGGCAACACAAAGATAGTCCAGTGGGCTGTGATGTAAAGATGGCTTGGGGGGAAAACAAACAAAAGAAAAACAACAACAACAAAAAGTCCCACAGGCCCTGGGATGGAACACCAACTCCTGAGCAGCTGTAATATCTCTATTTTTAAGAGAAGAGTGCTAATCTACTCCTTTTTCCTCATTTATTCATTCAAGCTAACATTTAATTTGGCCCCTGTCTGCATTGTGTTGGGTTCTAAGGACTCAAAAATTAATATAGCCCCATTCTTATTTTCATGGTGTCACAGTTTCTGGGGAAAGTCAGAACTAAAGATAGTCCCTTTGCAATGTGGTAACTGCTGTCTGTAAAAAAGATTTGCAGAAGGAACCATGGATGCCTAATCATTCCTGGGCTAAGGAAAAAATTCGATGGGAGGCAAAAGATCTTCCCCTTATTTTGAAACCATAGAAATAAATGAGTCTATTTCAGTCATGCTTTTTCATAAAGGCGCTTTTCCCATACTTAAAAACACCTATATATTTTTTACCTCCATGAGGAACTCCATTTATACTTGCTAAGCATGTTGGCATGAATGTGTTTATCAAAGGATCACCGAAATCCATAGCAGTCATTCTAACCTGAGACCTGAGCAGTCATTCTAACCTCTGTACTGTTAATTGAAAAGAGTCTGTCATTATTCAAACTGTTATCAACCATATAAATCAGCCCTTACCAACCTACTCTAAAATGGTTATTTCACTTATTGTGTAGTATTTTCTACTTATACACATATGTATTTGTATGGTTACTGAAGTAAAAATACAATAAAATATTTTTCTACTATTATTTAACATTGAATTAGATTTTTTCCATATTATTATGGTTTGCGTAATTTTCACTAGAATGGCTGCCTGATAGTCTATTGTCTTGATCTACCTTAAGTTACTAAAAAATTCCACCACTTTATAGGTAGAGAAACTGAGGCCTGTTAAGGTGCTTCATGCTTTGGGTCTCTGTGAGTACTTTTTTCACACCATGTTGTCACTTTCATATAGAAGATGAGAGTTTTAGCTGATTCAAAATTATTGGCAAAAAATCCTGTGAGGTTGGTTTTCTTAATGCTGGTGTATCACTTGGTATTTGTAAAAGATCAAATCATAATGAAAATCAGGTATCTGCTGAAAATTGAGGAGACTGGTCAACAGACAAGGGAATATGGGTCACTTTTTCCTCTGATCCAACAGTAGCTTCTTCTGCCATGTTGGACAGATTCCATAGAGATCCTGTATTCTCATATATGCATGTTAATGGACAACAGGAGCTTGCCTCATGCCTCAAGTACTTAAAGCAGTAGCAGGTTTCTAAAGAGCTGGGATAAATAGGGGTAAGACTGAAAGAGGTGGAAACTAGTAGAATAGGTCGCCCATGAGAAGCTGTTTTAGGAGGTCATGTCATGGAGGAAGAGAACACTACTATGGGGGAAAGGAGGGTGTTGGAAAGGTATGGAGTTACTTATAGGAGGCCCCAATCTGACCCCCAGCTACTAAAATGTTGGTACTGGAAGGGACATTAGAGACCATTTTCAATTCATCAAATGTCTAATTTGATGACAGGGGGTGAATTAAAACTCAGATATCATAATATCAAGTCCAGTGCATTGTCCATGTCCATCAAAGGATGAATAATACCAGTGACAAACTTTTCCTCCTTTAATTACTAAGGACTTTTGAAATACGTGTTTTGAAGTGTCGACTAGTTAAATAGTCTAGTAGTATCCTCATTCAGTAACACCTCTCTAAATCTTACTTCTGAAAATGCTGAGCTAATTGGGTCAGGTTTGAAGGAACATGCAGATAAAAGTTGGAAGCAGGAGGAAAAGGAGTGGGAAAAGTTCCCCTTCTACCAACCCAAAGGATGTGTGCAAGTAAAACAACAGAATAATAGAACTGCACTTTAGAATTACTATCAGAAAGCATGTTATTTAACATTTTTATTTTATAGATTGAAAAACTGAATCTTAGACTTGTTCGGGTTTCAAGAACTTATCAACAGCAACATAAATCCATGCTTTCTTTTGACTCCAATCTAGTGCTTTTTGTCAACTAATGAAATAATTATTGTTACTACTGTTGCCATGAAGTAGGATGAATATCACTGTGCCCAAAAGTAGGAAACATTACTATCTTTATGACTTTACCAATTTGGATTGCATTGGGAGAAATACAAAATAGACTCCAGAGCTTGATCCTGCATTCAGCTGGTAAGTCTGAGAGAAGTTCACAGAAGGCTGATTTGGAAGAAGTGGACCTTGAGGAGGTGGGACCTGAGCTAACCCCTAAAGGACAGGATTTGAACTGGCAGGTGGTAGTTGAGGGCGAGTGCATTTCAGGCACTACATATCAGCATTGCCACAGGAAGAACCGGTGACTACAGAGAACATTCATTGCATTCTTTTTTTTTTTTTTTTTTTTAAGATTTTCTTTATTTATTTGAGAGAGAGAGTGAGAGAGAGAGCACAAGATGGGGGAGCGGGAGAGGGAGAAGCAGACTCCCTGCTGAGCAGGGAGCCCGATGTGGGACTCGATCCCGGGACTCCAGGATCATGACCTGAGCCGAAGGCAGTTGCTTAACCAACTGAGCCACCCAGGCGCCCCATTCATTGCATTCTTTACAATAGTTTTAATATTCTCATTTTAATCCATGTGAATAACTTTGGGCAAGTTACTTAGCCACTCTTGTCCTCTTTTTCTTTAGCAGCAAGGAGGGAATAACAAAGCAGGGCTGCATTACAGGGAAACCAGGAGGCATCGTGAATATGAAGCATTATAAAGGGTTTTATTCACATAAAGGGGAAGGAGAATATGCTCCACAAAATTCTACAGCCAGAATTTCAAAGCATCATTGTTGCCTAATGATGGTTTTAGCTTTGCCCTCAGTGAATATATAGTTGGAGTTTTGCAACTGAAAAATATCTTTGTTATGTTTTGCCCGGATCAAAGCACACATAAAGCCTGATCGAATGGAAAAAAAGGCACAAGATACAGGCGAGCGCCTCAGCATGACAAAGAGCGGCCCTCAGGTTTTTGCTAATGCCCTACCCGGTTAAAACGTTCTGAAACCTTTGTAAGCAAAGACTGAAAATCCAACAAAATTACCATATATGTATGTATCTTATCCAAAATACGTGCTCATGCATTACTGGAGATCAGAGTTACCACAGATAGAAAGACCTGAACTGTTCTTTCCAACAGGGTGTGAGGCCATGCCCCCAAAGAAATATTTGTTAGAAGAAAAGTGAAACTAGAAAAACTCAGAAGATTGTACAAGAGGGTGAAGATAAGGAAACTGGTTTAAATAAAAATGAGTCAGTGTAACAAAATCCAGATTTTTTAGTTTTAGGTACACAGTGGACTCCTTCAGATAAGGAAGTTTTATAAACAGAAGTATCTTATGAGTAATTTATCAATTGTTTGCCTATAAATGAGATTTTTAAATGAGAACCAGAGAAATTTTTCTTAGAATGAGTGAGATTGGTGTTTCTGTTAACACTGGGTCCAGGGACAGCTTGTTCTCCAAAGCTGTAGTTTCTAATGGCACCCATGCACATTAAAATTATTTTTTATCATGATTTGAGACAGAATTGAAAGCAGAAGCTGTTACCACTCGTTCTGTAAATTCCAACCAAACCTGGCAGAATCATATTGTGATGCACATTTCTAGCATTATTGGCATCTTATCTTCTTTACAGAACTAATTAATGTCTGGTTCTTATCTTTGTCTTCCCAACTCTTCTCTTTACCTTTTTCAACAATTCTATTAAGATCTTCTAGTGTCATCACATTTCTTTTTTTCCTGCTTAAAGGACAATGCTTTGGGGTCCTGAGGTCCCTTTGCTACATATGAGCTATGTATAATAGGACAGATGGAAAAGTAGGAAATTCAGTTTAGAAAAGATACATGGTTCTTGAACTAAAAACAAAAAATGAAACAAAACCCACCTAATTTGATTGTCTATCTTTTTTCCCACTGCAATGACTATTTATATAGTAAAATTCAACTGTATTGTAAGCTGAGGAAATTTTTCTTATGCTTTCATTTTATTTCTATCCCACACCTCAATATTTAGGATAAAGTCTTATCCTTAGAAAATGCTCAATAAATATAAATTGATTGAATGATTATTTACTTACCAATTGACTGGTTTGTCAATATGCCATTGATATTGTTTGACTTCTCAGAATATTCAGGGGTTTTCAGTGGAGACACGGGAGGGATGCCTTTATGGACCATGCCATATTTGTCTTCATCTCCTTTACACTGGTTAACCTCATGCTCTGCTCAGTGCTTCCTGTAGGTAGATGCTCCATTTCTGTTTATTGAATAAAAAATAGTTTCTGTTGTTGAGCAATAGCTCCTCAATTAAGTTCTGTTATGAGCATTTGTACCACCAGATTAGATTTAAAAACAACACCAAATTGTTGCTATATGACCTGGCCTTTCAGTATTGAGAATCTAATATAATAATAGAAGGTTATTTCCTTCAGGGTGTATTATCTCTCTACCAGATGCTCATTGTTGCATGCATGACAAGCTCCTTAGAGCGAAAAGGTTCTCCATGTGGATGGAGGAAAAAAATGAAAACCACTTACCTGGTCAACATTATTTCATAGGGTGCTGAGGAATAAATCAGGCTTGGCATGACCTTCATTGAAATTTCAGATTTATTTACAGAGGTTTGTGCTGATCGCTTTATCTACTAGAGGCTCGGTTTCCCCTTGGTGACTCATAAGTAATGTGGTCCATGCAAACCCGTGTAAATAGAGCTAATATTTCAAGGGAGGTCATGCTATATACTCTTCCCCTGAGAACAGATGATGGCTGACTGCTGGGCTGATGTGAAATTTATCTTTATGAAGGAGAAGAGGGAGTATGTGGCCTAGAGGGCAGTATCCAGGGTTTGTGAATCCTAAGAGGGGCTGAGATACACTGGGTCCAAGTGTTTGTGTTGTGTGCTTCTACTGATGGGCAAAGATTAACAAAGGAAAACAAAATAACTCACTCAAGTCAAGTCTTCATTGATTTTTCTCACTTTATTTGTATACATTTTTCCCTTTGACCCACTAAATCCAATGGTCTCCAAAGAAGAGTTTGGACCCACCAGTAAATAGATCTGTGAGCTGGTTGCCTCTATCAATTCCATTTTTTTACTTCATTCTGCTTTCAATGTCTCACTGCGTCTCTCTTTCTCTGCCTTCTAATGTATTTTGCTGGGATTTGTTGCACATAGTAGCTCCTTTTCCCCACTTCTACTTAGGTCTCTACAATCAGCAGCCTCCTAATTTACTACTCAGACACTTTGCCATCCATATGGAGAGATACTCACCCATCTATTTGCATCTACAAGGTGAATGTAAGTCTTTTGGAAAATGAAGGCAAGCTTCTCTTTGTAAAAGGTTTATGTAAAATATAAAATCCCATGCTCTAGGATTTCTTGCTTTATATGATTGTATTAAACTTTACAAATGTTATTGATTAAGATGTCTAGGAGGAAGTCAGGTAATTGTATTAGAATTAATGAAGAAATACATATTAAGGGCACTCTATGACCTGAGTATGTTGCTGCTTGCCATGTGAGATAAGTTTCTCGTGTAGCTTGCCATGTGTTTGGGGAAACAAGACTAACACTCAGGAAAAAAAAAAGTACTGAAAAACACAGGACTGTATAGAATTTCCTGTGTGGTATGGACTTAAGTGACATTCTAAATACATATGTGGTCATACCACTCTCTTTAAAATAATCCCAAGGGATAAAGTCCAGACCCCCTTACAGTTGTTGGATTCATAAGAGCTTTGCAACCTGGCTCCAGCTCACCCAACCATGTCTCCATGCTAAGAGACTCTGTGTTCCAGTTTCACTAAACACATCTAAACCACTATTATATTTATTCAGGGATGAAGAAGCTAAAGATAAATAACTTATATAAGATCATAAGGCATATTAGTTATAGTTACTTGACATGTAAGGTCCTTTCCAAATGTATTATCTTATTACCTTTATCTTCCTTCAGCTTGGAATGTCTTCCACCCCACTCTCTGACTGGCAAATATTAGTGTCTCAAATCATCCCACAGCTGAATGAATTATTTCTTCTCCTGAGCTCATATAGCACTTGCTTCTACTTCACTGCCTTTTAAGTCATCTCTTTAACATTCTCCCCCACTAGACCATGAGCTTTTTGAGGGCAAATACTGTGTTTTATTCACTGTGGATTCCCCAGTGCCTAGCACCAGAATGTTTTATGGGTGTTTTAAGGGTGAGTAAATTCTCAGAAAGTGGCAGCATGATCTCCTAAATGAGTAGGGAATGCAGCCACCTCATGAGATCTGAGAGCTACCAAATAGAACTTTCACATTAAAATATCCCCACCTCATCCTGCCTCTGTAGCAAGAGAATCCATGCATAACCCTTGGGGCTAAGGTTGCTGTAGTTCTGATCCAGTGACCTAGGGCAAATTATCCTTACTTTTATCATAGTATTTTGTATTGCCATTATCTGCATCATTTTCAACAACAGCAGCGACAAGGCACATGTCTATGGGGCCCTGTGCCAGGTATTGTGGGTACAGACAGTCATAAAACCCGTCTTTGCCCTGGAGAATCTAATATAATAGTAGAAAACAGAAACAAATGTTATAAATAGCACAGACCTTTCCGTGTAACACAGCTATCTCAGAACACTTTATTTATTTATTTATTTGACAGAGAGAGAGAACACAAGCAGGGGGAGTGGGAGAGGGAGAACCAGGCTTCCCGAGGAGCAGGAAGCCCGATGCAGGGCTCGATGCCAGGACCCTGGGATCATGACCTGAGCCGAAGGCAGACGCTTAACCGACTGAGCCACCCAGGTGCCCCATCTTGGAACACTTTAAAAATGAGGAGTGCTTTGGCTAAAAGGTGCTACATCTGCTTTCTGCAGGTTTATAATGTACAGTAACAGGATAGAAGCTTTCTGAAGTGTTGTGATAAAAATATGTTTAATCTTTTTTAATATCTCTGTAATATCTCTTTTGATTGAGATATAATTACATACAGCAACATATACAGTTTTCTGGTACAGAATTTAAATTTTGACCAATGGATACACCCTTGTAACCAAAACCCTAAAGAAGACCTAGAATATTTCTATCACTCTAGAAAGCTTTTTCATGATCCTTGCCAGTCAATCCTCTCCCCCCTAACCTGCCCCACCCCTAGGCAACCACTATCCTGATATCTACCCCTATGCATAGAGTGGATTTGCTTGTTCTTCACACTTACTAGGCAATCCTTTTTTTAAATGTAATATTTATTAATAGTACACATTTAGGGGTGCCTGGGTGGCTCAGTCATTAAGCATCTGCCTTCGACTCAGGTCATGATCCCAGGTCCTGGGATCGAGCCCCGCATCGGGCTCCCTGCTCCACGGGAAGCCTGCTTCTCCCTCTCCCACTCCCCCTGCTTGTGTTCCTTCTCTCGCTGTGTCTCTGTCAAATAAATAAAATCTTAAAAAAAAATATTACACACTTATCACATTGTGAAATATACTTTGAAAATGCTAGGTCATCATTTTTTAGCTTTTAATGAATTTTCATATTCATTACCTGATTTAAAATTATAATATAAGGATACTGTAGGCGCCAAATGAGTGATTCATTCAGTGGTTGCTATAGGAGTTGAGATGAAAATCACTTAGGGTTTGTTTGAATTGGGACAGCTTCCCAGTGATTAAGAGCCAAACTTTAGCTGGACCTTCCCTACGGTAGGATGTAGAGAAGTGGAGAGAAGAGGGGAGGAAGTTCCTGGACATAGGAACAGGGTGGGCATAGACTTAACAAGGGCCATGTATGTTTTGTATTAGAAGAGCAACAAGGAGAATTAAGCTCTGGGAATAATGCTGCAATTCACACACCCTAGATCCTGTTCCCCAGCCCTGAGGGTGCTTTGTTACCTGCAGTGGAAGGCACTGTCGCGGGACCTGGGTAAGGTTGGCTCCCTGCACGGTCTTATCAGAGGGGTTTTCTTAGCAGTGCTGACGTTACCGTAACCTCTTCTTAGGGACTGAGCTCACCTTGGATTTGAGTTCTGTTTTTCTTCTCATGCTCAGGGACAATATACAGCTATTGCTGGAAGAATCTGTGAGAGAATGGGACAGCGGACTTACACAGGAGCCGGACCCCGGCGGGTTAGAGGGCTCCTCGCCGGCTCCCTGACCTCAGAAGTTGCAATCTGCCTGTCCGCCCTCGGTGAGAGCCATCTTCCAACGCGCAGGCGTGAGCGGGCACTTGGTGCTGAGACCCTCTGGGCGCATGCGCCTTGGTGCCCACTTCCGGCCTTCTGGGCGCCCTCCAGGCTCCGCGAGGAGTAAATGCTTTCTTCCGCGGGTCCTCCACCAGCGAGCCTACCGGGTGAGTTCCCTGCTCCTGAAACCACCTTCTTCAGGCCTGCGGGGCCGGCCCTCTCTCCAGTCCGTCCTGGCCCTCCGTGAACTAGGCCAATTTGGAGCTGCACCCTGGAACTCCTGAGGTGGTGAACCATCAGCTATCAACAAAATTTTCCTCATGTTCATTGCGCTTTTAGTAAATTTTATATAAGGACAGAAGCTGCTCCCAGCTTGTGCTTAAATTTTATCATAGGGGAAATGTTTGTAAAGGTTTCTTGTGTCTTAGAAATCTTAGGAGTCCAGATTTGCCCAGGGCGGTTTCTTTTCAGACCACTGTCTTCACTAGTCATAGGGCTGTCCTCCCAGGGGTGTGCGAATCTCCCAGCTCTGGGCTGCCCCTTGCTCAGACCTCCTTTGTTCTTCAGAGGAGGGAGATGTCAGGCAGGGTAAAGAACTGTGGACTGAGAAACTGCGCATCTCCACGGGTAGCTTTCTTGGCCCATACCGCCTGCTTCTCAGGGAATTCCTCTCCAAACAGGTAGGTGGGACTTTTGGTAAGTAATTTATCCAGTGGGATCACATCATTTATGCTGAATCACTGACTCTGACAGTTTTTGGACAGGGCCTCATATTTGTTTTCCGTTATTAAAACTGGTAGTAAGAAAAACAGAAGAAAACATACAGACACTACAATGTGGTCAACATTGCATGAAAGAGGTGCTGTGTTAAATAGCAGGAAAGAGGAAAATGGATACAATGTAGAGTTAGTTTTTGACAGAATAAAAACTAGTTGCATTTGGCAGTTTTCTGCCATCCACACACACTCCATCCACCTGAGCCTTTGTGCCCTTTTATTACCTCCCGAAGTTGTCTGCATCCACACTGCCCCATCCTGTGGTGAGAGCAGCAGAGAGAAGACTGTGAGGAGATAGGATGGGTGGTCCTTTTAGATGAGGTTCATGTCCCATCCTTTATTCATCTATTTATCATAGACATGACAAATACACATAAAATCATAAAATGTTAGAAACTTTCCATATTATGTATCCTTTTTTAAAAAAAAATATTTATCTGAGAGAGCGAGCGAGCGTGTGTGAGTGGGGGGAACATGTGTGGAGGGAAGAGCAGAGAGACAGAGAAGCAGACTCCCCACTGAGCAGGGAACCTGATGCGGGGCTCGATCCCAGGACCCCAGGATCATGACCTGAGCCTTCTGGCAGATGCTTAACTCACTGAGCCACCCACACATCCCCTATATTATGTGTCCTACCCTCGTTTCACAGACAAGGAAACAGGTATTTAAAAAAAGGAAGTGCCTTTTTAAGTTCATAGTGAGTTAACTGTAGGACCAGAGCTAGTACTCAGCTTCCTGGCTCCTTTATAGCCCATTACCCTGTACCCTGGTGACTCATGAAATAGAGAGGCAGTGGCCTGCGTGCATGGTCTTCTCCCAGGGGAACATACTGTTCCCTCCCTGTGGAACTCCATCCCCCCAACCTCTACCTAGCAGACTCTCTTCCTCATTTCCTGTGCTTAAGGTAAAATGTGACTTTTTTTGTAGAAAGCAACCCCTTAGTTCCAGGCTGCCTTCCACACTCTTTAGAAGGGCTCTGACTTGCTTTGCCACATGCTATACTTCTAATTACCTGTTAACTGTCTTTCCTCCCTGCTCTACTGTGAGCTGCATGTGGGTACAGTGCCTGACACATAGGTTATGTTCAATGGATATTTGTTGGTTGAATGAATGAATATGGATTGAGCCCTTAGGTAGGCCTGTATGTTTCAGACACTTTGACAAAGACACACTGCATATAGCATATAAGCATATTATTGTTAGTTTTTTTTTTTTTTTTTTAATTTGGTTTTTGTTGTTGCTCAGGCAACTTTGGCTAACTAAATCAAGAATGAAATTTAATGGAAGGATATAGCTAACTCACAGAGAAGGCCAAGAACCAGTCTTGGAAGAAGACAGGAACGGAGCTAGCTCTGGAGGAGCAGAAACAGTAATGACTGAAACAGTCTCCTAGCAGGGAGAGCTGGGTCAGGGGCTGTGGCTATAATCAGTGAATTCCTACTGTTTAAAATCTCTTCTGTCACCATAAACAAGTTTCATGTGTCAGGGAAGGAGCACCCAGTTAGCATAAGGTTGAGTCTGCTCCTTGGCCCATTGGGGAAAGAATAGATTTCTCAAAAGAAGATCCTGTTAGGAAAGAGGAATGAATGCTGAGTGACTAAGATGGAAAAGCAAAATAAGACACGTGTCCACTCCACATATACATAGAAGAACTGCCTCAAGTTTTTCTGTGTTTTCACAGACTGGGTGAGGTGTTCCCCAGCATGTTGGGCATCTCTCACACGGGGGTGCAATTCTGCCAAAATCTCTGCCTTCCCCATGAGTGTGTGAGTTCCTGAGGCCTGACATATAGTTGGTATATCATAAATGTATGCTGAATGAATGAAAGGATAAATTTTATATAGGTGGGATGGTGATCATCAGAGACAGCTCTCAGAGAGGATGCCAGAGACAGTGGTATAAGGCAGATATGGGCAATAATAAACATTCAACTTCAGGTGTATATTCAGTTCTCAATTATTTCCCATAACAACCTTGTGAAATAGGAAGGACAGTTATATTCTTTTTGTTACTGATAAAGAAATTAGACTTAGAGTAAATGATTTATTCAGGGTCACAAAACTAATTATTTGCAAAGCTGGGATCAGAATATGGGTCACCTATCTCCTGCCCCAATGCTTGATATAATGGTTGAGTAATTTTTTTTTCATGTTTTTATTCAAATGTTTGGTGATGGATGATAAGTCAGAGATGAATATGGGGTTTTTTAAGGGAACAAAAGAAGCCTGAGGACGTTTGAAAATAATGAGCAGTCTTGGAAATGAAGCTAATGAGAAGTACCATGTTTACATGTACATAAGGTATGAGAGCAGAGAGGGTACTCTGTGTGTTTGTGTGTAAAGAGGAAGATACAGGTAGAAATTCTCTTGAAAATAGGACTCTGTGAAAGGGAGTAAAGAAATAAAAATGTTGTGGAGTCTTTTTTTTTTTTTTAAATGTTGTGGAGTCTTTAAAAGTTCCATGTCATTGCTTCTATTTCTGAACATTAAGGGTTTTTTTGTTGTTGCTGTTGTCATTGCTGTTGAATTATTACATCTCAAGGAATTATTATTGAAATGGATGCCTTTGGTTTTAGTTTATACAACCCCACCAGCAACAGAAAATGAGCAGCAATTATTAAAAAGAGAAACTTGTAGGGGCGCCTGGGTGGCTCAGTCGTTAAGCATCTGCCTTCGGCTTAGGTCATGATCCCGGGGTCCTGGGATTGAGCCCCGCTTCGGGCTCCCTGCTGGGCGGGAAGCCTGCTTCTCCCTTGTGTTCCCTCTCTCGCTGTGTCTCTCTCTATCGAAAAAATAAATAAAAATCTTTAAAAAAAAAAAAAAAAGAAACTTCTATTCTTGGAGAAATTTGTTTTTCAAGATTTTATTTATTTGAGAGAGAGTACAAGAGCTGGGGGAGGAGCAAAGGGAAAGGGACAAGCAGACTCCATACTGAGTGCAGAGCCTGATGTGGGGCTCGATCTCACCACCCTGAGATCATGACCTGAGCCGAAATCTAGAGTTGGACACTCAGCCAGCTGTGCCACCCAGGCACCCCTCGGAGAAACACATTATGAAGAGTGGACTCATAAAACACACATTCAAGATATTTTAGATTGAGTAGTCCTGTGGTACACAAATATTGCAATGGAATGGAAAGCCCCTTATAGAATACTTGTGAATACCCTGAATATGGGCACAAGACTTTTGCGGGGGGACCAGGAAAGTTTCTAAAATGCCTACAGCAGAGTTCGAGATCTTACGAGTCTCCTGGATTGGGGCAAAGTGGATTTTTGCCCTAGCAGCTCACGTGGGTGGGTTACCTCACCTCCTTTTGTTGTTAGCTGCTGTTGTGAAGGTTTAATGCTATGTAGAACCCTCACATCTCCCGGCTTTGGCAGGAAAAACAGAAAGCATTTCAGTTCAAAAGTTTATTTTCTGGCCAACTCATTCTCAACTCCTTGTTCTAGGTTAGACCTGTCATCTTCAAACATTATTTAAAAATCTAGATTCATACGCTACCTGTGAGGATTAATCTAAGATGAAGAAGGAACAGTTGACACTTTAGCTTTTTCCTGATCTCTGTCAGTAACTCCAACATGCAATATCCATTTTAGTGAATTGACTTCTGTATATAAGAGAGAAAGGGGGAGTACTAGAAGAAAGCAAGAACAATGAGTATAGTTAGCCCTAATTCTCCAAGATCATAGGACAATAGTATGGAGGTTTTTCAAAAAATTAAAAATAGAGCTACCAAAAAAAAAAAAAAAGAGCTACCATATGTTCCCGTAGTCCCACTTCTCGGTATATATACGAAGGAAATGAAGGTAGTATCTTGAAGAGACACCTACACTCCCATGTTCATTGTAGCATTATTCACAATGGCCATGAAATACAAACAACCTAAGTGTCTATTGAGAGATGGATAAAGAAAATGTGATACACACACACACACACACACACACACACACACACACACACACACTTATTCAGTCTTAAAAAAGAAGGAAATCCTGCTATTTATGAAAACATTGATGAATGTGGAGGACATTAAGCTCAGTGAATTAAGCCAGCACAGAAAGACAGCTATTGCATAGTCTTGCTTATATGTGGAATCTAAAAAAGTCAGACATAAAAACAGGGACTAGAATGGGCTGGGAGATGGGGGAGTTGGGGAGATGTAAGTCAAAGGGTATAAAGGTTAGTTATATAAGATGAGTAAGTTCTGGAGATCTAATGTACAGCATGATGACTGTAGTTAATAATACTGCATTATATACTTGAAATTTGCTAAGAGAGTTGATATGAAATATTCTTACCAGGCACACACAAAAATCATAACTGTCAGGTGATGGATATGCTAGTTAGCTTGATCATGATGCTCACTTCACAATGTATACATGTATCAAAACACCACATTGTACACCTGTATAAGTATATATAACTTTTATTGGCCAAGTATACTTCAGTAAAGCTAGAAAGAAAAAAAGATTGGGGCAAACCAATTCTCAGTTAAGATATTCCTGGAAACAAAAAGGTCAAGGAAAAGGCAAGAAAGAAAACCAGAGGCATATGGGGACCTCAGCATGAGGTGGACATGACCCGTAGGCAATAGCCCTGGTTGGAGAAAGGACCCCAAAGAAATCTTCTGCTGGAACAGGAAAAGAAAATCATCATGTTCCATTGGATCCTTGAGAAACTCACCTGAAGACTGTACTGTTTAAGGAAGGGTGGTGTGGGAAAGAGGAAGAGGAGGAGAGAAAATGTTAGAATTCACTGCTGGCAGCATTTTGATAATGAGAGTGATGATTCTATTCAGAGGTTCAACTTCAAATTAAACCAAAAAATGGGTGTTCTGTCATTTGGCGGTAGGGAAGTTTGGTAATTAGTATAAAGAAGGAAAAATCAACACTTAAAAGTGGTGTTTTACTTTCTCCCCTCGGTTCTTTTAGCCCTAGTTTTTCTGAGGCAGAAGAGGAAAGTCCCATTTCCCCTAAAATTCTTGCAGACTGTAAATGTAAAGAGGAAAGGATTCCTGAGATGGATGTTTTGGCTTTCTATAGAGAGCAAAAATTAGCATTCAGCCTCCTTGTTACAAGTCCCATTTTGATCTTTTTTTAATTGCCAGGGAAAATGTAATGAAGAGCAATTCTAATTTAGCCACAAAAATCCTACAAATGATAAAAAAGGCTGAGCTGACAGGTGCACTGAAAATGGTCATGTAGTTCCTCTCACTTTGAGGCTAACTACAGCTAATAATGGTCTAGAGTCATCCTTTGAACTGCTCATGGTGTCTTTCATCTGGAGAGTTCAAAGCCCTTTACAAACAATAAATAATTAGATCTCAACAAAAGTCCTTAAAGTAGGAACATGAGATTACACTGTACCCATTTTACAGTTGAATAATGGATCACCCCAGGCCCAGAGCTGGCCATGGAAACCCAGTCGTTTGAGTCCTTTGCCCTTGACTTCTCTCTCACATTGAGGCCTTCTCAACCCCCCAGGAAAAGCCACCTCCACATTCTCATTTTTACCCTGTGCCAAGCCCACTGATGTGAGCACCTTTCCTCCATCTCTCGTTTTTAATCGTCTCTCTCTTGCTTCTTGAATAATCATTGTCTCTGCTGCTTTGTGAAAATTATTATGTCTCTGGTGTTCCCTGTACTTGTGAATTAGAATAGGGCTTCTACTCCTTTTTAGAAAACAGTTAATGAATAAGTGTTTCTTGGTTATCTCCGATGTCTGCAGCACTGGCCCGAGCACTGCAGGTGCTACCAAAGGAGCATAAAGCACAGATCTGACCTTGTGGCAGCTTCAGCTGTGAAGGGACAGGCCTGAGATTCAGGGTATAGCAAGGAGCCAGGCCCTGAATCGAAGGCTTTATTGTGGATTACTGAATCCTAGGGATCCAGGAATTGAGAAGGAAGGTCTGGGGAGTCAGATAGGCTTCTTGGAGGAGCTTAGGTTTGGTGGCAATTTTGGAGACTGGGTGAGTAGATTTAGGAGAGGCTTTCCAGGTCTAGGGCCAGAAAGTGCCCTGGGAGGCTGGGGAAATGAGTTGTTAGGGGATGATAACAGAAAAATTAAGTTTTTCTGTAGCATGCAGCATAGGCCCTTGAACATGTTAGCTACTCAAGGAAATGGGGTGTGTGACTGATACATGTAGTAGCGGCTACAGAGCTCAGCACAGCCCTGTTCACAGTGGTTGGAAACTTAATCTAGTAACCTGCAAAGAGGAGAATTGCTTCCTATCAGGCAAACTAAAGGTAACCTTCTCTTAATGAAATTGTTTATTCTCATTTTATTTTAACTTCAGTCTAATGGTTGGGATCTTGAAGCTTGTTTCATGTATGTCGAAACAGAGGGAGGGCTCTGCTCTATAGCAGTATCTCTAAGTATAAAGCAGTCTAGGCCAGGGTTCATATATAAATGAGTATCTAAGCAAGAGAATGTTTCTTTTCAGGGGGCTTTGTTCAGTGCTGGTTTCTGGGAGGAGATAAAATACAGGCTGAGCTTGGGTATGGATTGATAGAGAGCAGGGTCCTGGGAAGAATATAATGGCAATAGGGGGTGGTTATCTGTAGAAATATGCAGCACTTTGTGGTTTTCAGAAACTTTTTCTGTCTACAGTATTTTGTTTGATCCTTTTGACATCTTTGAGAAGTAGGCATGGCAAGTTTTATTATCCCATTTTATAGATGAGGAACATGAGAATGGAGAGTTTAGGTTTTCCTTAAAGATGACATAGCAGTCTAGCAGCAGTTTAGGTCTAGAATCTGACTTTTGTCTCTTAATCCAGGGTTCTTCCTGCTAGTGAGCTGTGGCAGGCTTGGAGCAGGGTGGGGCAGTGCAAACATCCTGCACTAGTCAGGTGTCAGATGATGTTTCTCTTCCTGTCTCTGGAAATGGAGACATAGCCAAAGAATCCAGGAGGCAAAGCTGGTCCAGGCTCGGTTGGCTGGGACCTCTGCCTGAGCTAGTATTTTAACAATATTTCCCTGTTAGACAGCGAACTTAGTGCAGGGCCACGCACACAGTAGGTGTTCCGTAAATATTTGTTGATGCTGTGGACTCTACAACTGGCTCGCAGCAGGCCCACCGTACCTAATCGCCTCAGAAAGGACTGGAAGAGATTGAAAATAAAAATCTCATCAATAATAGAATCTGTTGTTTTCCCTTCTCTGCCCAGGGAGACTTTGGTTCCTCAGTTGCATTTCCAGTATTTTAAGATGGGAATAATTTTCACAGTGGCAGGTTCAGCTGGTGAGATGCTGTTTTAATACAAAGGAAAATGCTAGAATAGAATTTAAGAATATTAAGAAGGGATTTGGTTTCTGACAGAAATATTAGCTGTAAAGGCCGGTATGAAGATTTTAGAGAAATTTAATTAAAATTTAATCTTCTTTCTAATTAAAGTTTCCTTTAATTAAACTTAAAATTAAATTTGCTTTAATTGGAGGAATTTAAAGGGTATTACCTTTTGAGTGTCAATCATTTTGAAAGAAAAAATTATGCTGCTTTGTCTAGTTTAAAATGAGGATTGGTATCAAATTTCCAGAAAAGTAATAAAAATATTGTATTTAAATATAAATCAGCCTTCCTTGGTATTTGGTTCCCCTTTTGCCTGGTTCAAAAACATTTGGCTTGTGTTGCAGTTTCCTTCTATGTGGGAGATCTCTGGAGAAGGTCAGGTTTAGACCATCAAGGACCCCAATATGACAGTTCTACATTTCTCTCTTATTCAGGCTCCCCAGGGAGCTACCTCCCTCTGGCTGCATTGCATTCCTCATGCCTTTTTTGGAGAACCTGCTCAATTGATAAGTCTGGGGAAGTGATTGCCCCCTGTCTTTTGATGGGGCTCCAAACCCCTTTCATGCTCATTCCTTTCTCAAAGCTATTTCTATGTGATATATTAGAATCTTTTCAAGCCCCAAATATCATCCCTTCAAAAACTGAGGCTGAAAGTGAGGGATGGCTCCCACTTATGACTTCACCATTTCCAACAATAGCATCCTCATCATTTGATAAGGCCTTCATGGTAGCCAATGGCCATAGCTTCAGTAGGCTCTTACCTCATTTCTGGATGGGTGAGAGCAATAGCTTCTAATAGATTCTGTCTGCTCCCCATTCTCTCTCCCATCTATACTACATGCTATTGTCAAATCATTAGTCTAAAAATATCTCTCCTTGTCTCCTGAATAAACTCCAAACTTCTAACCCTGGCGTTGAAGGACTTGACCAGTTTGGCTTCAGTTTACCTTTTCCACATTCATCTCCCTCAACTTTGCTAACACACTTTTTTTTTAGAGGGAGAGGGAGAGAGAATCCCAAACAGACTCCATGCCCAGCATGGAGCCCAACTGGACTCGGAGCTCCATTTCACAACCCTGAGATCATGACCTGAGTCGAAATCAAGAGTTGGACGCTTAACCGACTGAGCCACCCGGGCACCCCTTTTACTTTTTATTATTATTTTTTTTTTTGAGAGAATGAGAAAGAGAGAGAGGACTTTGCTAACATACTTAGCCTGCTCCAGCCATGCTAGTTACTTCTTGCTCCTTAAACATACCTCAAGCATTTTGGCTTCTGTGCTTTTTTCCATACCGTATATTCTTCCAGCCTGAAATCTTTTTCTCTTTCTTTAAGATCCTGATGAAATTCTAAATCATTCACAAAGCAACCCCTTATCAATCTGGCCTGGCATGATGGCTCATTGTTCTGTAGCCCTGTAATGTTTATTCTGCATACTAATGTTTATATCCTTTATTCATATGTATCCTATATTTGACAATTTCTGAAGCTTGAAATGTGTTACCTTCCCATTTGATCACTTGAGCCAGCTGTGACATATGTCACAGAAGTAGTATTATTTATATTTCATATTTGACCAATATGAGGCTCCAAAGGGTTTTGGCATCCTTAAGATCTTATAGCTAGTGAGTGACAGAGTGAAGATTAGAACTCAGGTTTTCTCCATCCATACAGTTTCCAGCAAAACTGGGTTTTGACTGTTCTGTTCAAATAGTTTAAATGCTTCAGAAGAGAGGACAAAAGCCTTTTAAGAACTCAGATTTGAAAACTGTTAGGATTTGCTGAGCTAGTTATACAGATAATCTTTTGCTATTTTATTCAAATAAGTATGGCACAAAGATCTTCAAAAGAGGATAAATGACTAACTTGTCATCACTAATGGAGAGATACGCTTTTAAGGACATTTCTCTCTCAGTTTCCTTCCCTCCTTCCCTCCCTCCCTCCTCTTCAGTCCTTCCCCTTTCCTCCCTCTCTCCCCTTCCTTTCTTCCTTCCTTCTTTCAGAAAAGAACAAAGGTAATTGCAGGAAACAACACAGAATGCTGCAGTAGGTAAGGTAAGTGGTTAAAGCAGTAGGTAAAATGAACCAGGCTTTTAGGACAGTTCTTATGTAGTTGCTGGGGTTTCTGCTCTGAGTGTTGAGCACCTCAGAAACTGCTCTCCTGCTTTTGTCTGGACCAAGGAATGGTCTCAGTCCAGGGCAGCCATGGAAAGGCTAAACATATAGGAAGTTAGCCACTGTACTTTGTGGAATAAGGCATCAATCCAACCAGATAGTTTCTCTTGGGGGAATGAATGCTATGAGCACACAGGGCTGGTGGCTTGTCTGAGGTCATGGAAAGTCCTGGAGTAGATGAACTGTCTTCCTTGGAAGTTGGAAGCCCTAGGACCCAGAATGGCTATACTGCTCCTGAGGCAATTGCCTTGCTGTCCTGCTTCCCTTTGTGACCTTACAATGAATGATCATTACAGAAGACATCTGAAGATGTCTTAAATCTAAACACTTAGGATCCTGATTATGTTACTTTATGTCTCAAAATCCTTAAGAGTTTTGGATCCAGTACCTTTCAAATTATGATTGATCAGCCTGTTTTGAAAACTGCCTGTCACTTACATACCCTTCTAAACATTCTTCTATTACTTGTCTAGACAGGAGTCAGTACGCTTTTTCTGTAAAAGGCAAGTTAGTAAACAATTTAGGCTTTACAGGCTTCACAGTCTATATTGTAACAACTCAGTTCTGAAAGTGTCTACAGATAATACAAAATGAATGAGCATGACTGTGTTCCAATAAAACTTTATTAATGAGTACTGAAATTTTATTCAAAGTTTATACATTTCATATCATTTTCACTTATCCTGAAATATTCTTCTAGAAGTATTTTTCAGTCACTTACAAATGTAAAAACCATTCTTCAGTCACTGGCTGTACAAAAACATGTGGTGGATCAGATTTGGCCCCCTGAGGCCTAACTTTACCATCCCACCATCTCCAAAGATATTGTGCTCTTATCTCCCTGGGTCCCCTGGGGATACCTCTTATTTTCTCACTTCGGCATCTTTTTTGTTGTTGGTTTCTCAAACTGAAAAATCCTACCCTCAGCCTGGATTTGTTGAAATTCTGCCTATGTTCCAAATCTAGCTCAAATATAGAATTCAGATTATATTCTGGACTTCCTATTCTCAATAGGAAGTGGTTAAGACTTTGAAATCACACTACCCGGGTCTGAGTCCTGGTCTCACTGCTTACTAACTCCATCATCTTGGGTAGCCTAATCTTATTAAACCTCATCTGAAAAATGGAGATAATAACAGCACTCAATTCACAGTTCAGAGGGCTATTGTAAGGATAAAATATTATAAGCAAGTAAAGAGCTTAGCACAGTACCAGACCAGGATGAAGTAATCTGTTCACGTTAGCAGTTGTCAGCTCTTTGTCCTGGGTCCTGCGCTTAATGGTATACTGTCCTTCTGCAGTTTATAGAAGAAACAATTTTGTCATGAGAACAAGCTCTATGTAGTATTCTCTGTTTTAGCAAATGTCTTCATTTTTACACGTACATTCTAATTTCTTCCCCTTGGTTTAGAAATAACTTAAAAGAACAAATGTATTTTTTCCTCCCTTGTCTGTACTCACCTCCACAAAGGAAATGTTGTAATTTTCTCCTTTCTATTTTTTTTTTAACTTTAGGTTTGTTTTATATGGTGATAGAATTTATGTAGTTTCTCCCTTTAACAAAAATTTATGCTCTCAGAGTCTTATCCTACCACCACATCTTGGTTTGGGTACTAGAACCATCAATTTATATCAACCCAGTTCCAGGAATAATGTTGGTTTATTAATTCTTTCTGTAGAGTATAGAAGCAGGACCAGGAAACTCTGCAGAAAGAATTTATTTCCTTTCACTTGCCTTTTGATAAAGTGTAAAGAACATTAGGTAATTAGGAGTAGGAGCATAAGATTTTTTAAAAATTTAAACTCATTTTAAACCATGTCAGATACAAGTTGGAAACCAGTTTAAACTTTTTGAATTCAAGTGTAGTTTTTCATAATCAAGGATATTTGCCTTCTATGGTTACTTCATCTATCATTTCATTCATTTAGGGCATTTAATGAACACTTAGAGATCACCTTAGCTAGGTTGTCTAGGGGAAAGAAGATAAATGAGGGATAGTCATAATTAACTCAAGTAGCTTCCAGGCCACGGGAGTGCAGAGCCATACAAACAATGAACTATAACATCAGGCCGAGTAAAATGCCTGGGTTAGGCACACAGCCACTCTGTGGTAGGAAGGAGTAGCTAATAGTGATGGTCCAAGATGAAAAGGCTCAAGGGAAGTAGGGTATGTCTGAGGACTGGTGAAAGGGCTCCCAGGCTAATGGAACAGCATAAATGTGAAGGTGTGTGGCAAGTTCAAGAAACAACAATGGTTTGTATGAAAAGAGCAAATAACATGCACGGGGATATAAGGAGAGATGGGTTTGAGAAATTTACACCCACCATTGAAAAGCTCATTGCATCCTTCTTAGACGAAGGCAAGGACACCCAACTGAAGATGGTAATTATCTTTTTAATTCAGAAAATGTTCAGAAAACATTATAGAATCAGATATGGAAATACGAAAATTCCTGACTTTTCAATGGTGAACGATGGGAATTGTGATCACCAAAAGCAATTTCTAAGAATGAAGCACACACCTTTTGAAAAACATTGTCAAGTTCTCTGTCTCTGCTTTAAGCCAAAGAATCATAAAAGCTTAGAATAGGGGGTTGCCTGGCTGGCTCAAGTCAGTAGAATGTGACTCTTGATCTTGAGGTCGTGAGTTCAAGCCCCATGTTGGGTGTAAAGGCTACTTAAAAAAAAAAAAAAAAAGCTTGGAATAGAAAGGAACCATTAATGGCCTCTGATCCAATATAGCTAGACATTTTTTTATGTGAGGATTCCTTAAGAATACCATAAAATTTCTTAGATTCTCCACATAATACTTGTGCTCTATGATGAAAAAATCCATAATTACAAAAAGCAACCATGAATGTAGTTGAATCTTATTCACCTTTGCAAATATGTAATTTTGAAGAATAATGATCATAAAAGTGTATATATAAACTATATTATTTATTCAGGCTATAGCAAAAGCTAGGGCCCAGTAGATTTGTGATCTCCTTGCATAACTTGAAGAAGTGTCCTCCCATATCCCAGGCCTCTAGGCCTGTCACCTCTGCTGAGTCTCCTAAGTGACTCGTTGCCTGGTTAGCTAGTGGTACAGTCAGGGTAAGACTCCAGAAAGATTCAGTTAAATTCAGCTTTCACTGATCAAACACTTCTCATGTTCTTAGTATTGTGCCAAGGCTCTAATGCACATGGAAGAGAGCCAGCGGATGGGATGCTTGCCCTCAAGGAGTGTGTGCCTTGAGTGTTGCTGCTCAGTGGGTATCCTTTCTATAGTTTTCTCTATGAGGATTCAGTACTAATTAATGATGTAGATCAATAAGTGGCAAAAAACATTGGAAAATAGGCCTTTTGTCGAACCGTGGATTTATTAGCTTGTGACCAGAACCTTCATACACAACACTTCAGTTTGCACATTCTCTATTCTGCCTCCTGTGCAAATGCCCTGCCCCAGACTTCAGGGATAGCTTTGCTCTGGCTCACCACCAGTTTCAGTAAGGGGTGCTTGGGCAGTAGTGTTACTTCTTTTCCTCACCAAAGATCACTTTTAATGTTGGTATGTTGGAATTTAAACGGAGTACAGGAGCAGTGTTGAATTGTCTTGATGAGGTTGGGTGAAGCTTTTAAGGACTCAGGGACAGATATTAAATGAAACTCAGTGGAAAATCACTTCGAAGCAATTATTGAATCAACAACTTATGCTGTGGTGGAAATGGCATGGGACTAGATGCTTGATGACCTAGACTTTCTTCTTGAATTTTGAGTTCTTTTATCTGAATGGTGGTATTCCAAAGTGGTGAAGAGCATGGTGCTGATGACTGAGACCAGTGGGATGCAAATCCCACTTCTGCTCCTTACTAGCTCTATGGCCTTGTTCTTTGATTGTCTCTGTGTGTTGGTTTCCTCATCTGTAAATGTCTGTTATTCATGCTTGCATCATAAGCTAGCTAATGTATGTTAAGCACTTAGCCCAATGCCTATTGCATGATATCCAAAAAGTTAACTATTACTATGTGGTACAAAATAATAAAGTCTTTTGGATTCTCTGACTTTTGGAGCCAGAACAGTGGCATTAGGTGGGTTTTAATTCTAGCTCTGTGACTAGCTAACTGGGAAACTTTAGGTAAGTTTTTTAACCTTATTTCTCTAAACCTCAGCCTCTTCTGTAAAATGGGGGAAATAGTATTACATTGCTCTGAAGATTAGACCCAATTTCTTAGCACATTCTCTGACACATAAACAATGATTTGTAGTCATTTCCATTTATAATAACATTTAATGATAGTGAATTTTGGACATATTCATGATTGGCTACTATATAGAAGGTCCAATGCTAATAGTTTTGAGGAATAAAATATCCTCTGTCCTCAAAGAACTGACTTGCTAGCAAGGGAGGTAAGAAATGCAAATCATCAGGGGCCTCAGTCAGTTAAGGGTCTGCCTTCAGCTCAGGTTGTGATTCTGGGGTCCTGGGATGAAGCCCAGGGGCGGGCTCCCTGCTCAGTGGGGAGGCTGCTTCTCCCTTTGCCCCTCCCCCTGCCCATGCTCTCTTTCTCTCTCTCTCTCTTAAATAAATGAAATCTTAAAAGAAAGAAATACAAATCATTAACAATAAAAATGGTGTATATGTCATGTAAAAGATGGTACAAAACATAATATGATTAACTTCAGTTGTCTTATGAGTTCAAATAAAGCAAAGACAGAGCAGAGACCTGTGATTATGTAATAAATGAAGACTCTATCATAGAAATATATTTTTGGAAGATGGCAGCAAGCCAGATTTTACCCCTCATGAGTTTCAAGGGGTTCTTCATCTTGTACATTCTTTACAAGCACTGTATTGTAAGTGGAAAATGCAATGTCTTAAATAAAACTGTATTTAAAATAGGCACCAAAAAATGTACAAAAAATGAATAGCAGTTTTCCCCCTGCTCAAAATCTGAGAATGACAGATGTCCAAATTGGGAAATCTGCTGTTACCACATGCTGACCAAATTGGGCCCTGACCAAATTGAGCCCTTTGAATAGAATGTTACTTCCAGTTTATTTCAGGAACTTTGTGAGTTTGTCTTCAATGACCCTGCTGCTACTTCACTTGCCATTCCCCACAGAAGCCATCCTGCCGTCTCATCGACTCTTGGTTAGGAGCTCTTCCCTTGCAGTAGAGCATATATTTACTCTTTCAATCTCATTTCGTTGTTCTGATTAATACCCTCTTGGGTGACGTAGCACTATTTTTCACCTCTTTTGGGACTTGTGATCTTTCAATATTTGCCCACAGTTCCCTCCCCAACACTACCACCCCACCTAGATAACTTAGCTCTGATACTAGTATAAATGTTCCCAATTTAAATGCTCAATCACTAGGTTATTTTTAAAGACTCTGTGCTGTGAGAAGTGAGGAGGGAACAAGAAAAGGCTGTTGATTTAGAGGAGTGGATTGCAAGTCTGTAGAGGTGAATGACTGTGTGTGTCTTGGTGAACTACCTGCCATGTTCCTCGGCTGGCGAGGAGAGAGGAGAAGTGGCAGTAGTCAACAAGAGACCAATTAAAGTCTGACCTCTTCATCGGCACGGGTCCTGGCTGTGGGTATCTGGGCCAGGGGGTGGCCTCTAACTACCTCTCAACTTATGCAACTGGTTTAGAAGCTTCTATTCTGAGATTAGATGAAGGTGGGGGTAGAGGGGCATGCTGGAAAGATACTGTGGCTTGAGAATGGTTTTCAATAACATGGCCCCCTCTGGAAGCAGACAGTGAAGATGAGTAAAATCTTCAGAGAAAAAAGCAAGCAGAAGGTACTAGGAGGATAAAGTGCAAAGGAGCAAAGTAGGCATTGCCAATTTGTTTTAGAGAACAAGAGGGAAGAATTTTCAAGGACAAAGGGTGAAGAGCAAAAGGGGAAACAAATACACATCCTGAAAACACACCACACACACACATACACACACACGCACACACCCCACATTCAGGGGGGTTCTCTGATGTTCCGTGAAGCAGGATTGACCGGTTCTTGTCTGCAGGCTCTCTTGTCATCCGGAATCTATCAAACAGGCAGTTGCAAGAAGGCGCTTTTCTGGGATGACAGTGTTAATGATTAAGGACTTTCTTGTTGAGTTTAGCTTTCCTGACAAACTGGTGTTATCATAATTAAATTCACAAACCTCCCTCCTACCCTTCAAATTACCATTGCATGAGGTTATTTTTTTTGTTTGCTTCAGTTGCTCTTGGCACCTCTCCCCTTGAACTCCTTCCTCTGAGAAAAATTTCTACAGGATTCAGGATTTTTTTTCCCTGAGAAACTACCTTGTTTTCTTAATCTGGCTGAACAGAAGTTGGGTTGTTGAATATTTCCAACTCTATTGTGCTAGAGATTTCTCAGGCTGGCCAGGGCACCTTGTGTCAAAGGTGAACACCATGCAAGGCCACGACCAAATTTCTGAAATCATATGCCTTGACTCGTGAGAGCTTCAACCTTAATCATTAATTAGTTCTGCATTTTGACCCTATTGAGTAGGCATGTTATAGCATAAATTAGTAAGAATGATTGATGTTTTAATTTTAAAACAAGGACCTTACCGTCTAGATTTGTTTCTAAAGTCTTCAGATTTATTTCTGAGTACCTTCCAACATGTTCCTTTTGATAGAATGAGGATGGTTTCTGTGAAGTACAAACATTTTGGGCTTCTGGCCTTTGCTCATTGTAGTTCTCTGCTTTCACTAAGTTTATCCCAATTCCACCCTCTCTGAAGTACCAAATCAAGGTCTGCCTCTTCTTTTTTTTCCCCAAGATTTATTTATTTGTTTGAGACAGAGAGAGAGAGAGGGCATGAGTGAGTGTAAGTGGGGGGAGGGGCAGAAGGAGAGAATCTTCAAGCAGACTCCCTGCAGAGCGGGGAGCCGGTCTTGGGGGATCTAATTCACGACCCATGAGATCATGACCTGAGCTGAAACCAAGAGTCTGACACTTAACTGAGCCACCCAGGCACCCCAAGGTCTACCTCTTCTAAGAAGCTTTCTGTGACTTTGCCTATTTTTGACAGGTCATTCTAGATGACTTCCTGTATCTATATCTATCTATCTATCATCTGTCTCTTTACCAATTAAATAGACTTTTTTTTTTTTTTACAGCAATTTTAGGTTCACAGCAAAATCGAATGGAAGGTACAGAGAATTCCCATTGCCTTTACACATGCACCCCATTTTTCATTTATTCAGAACATTCTTATATATTTTATAGCTTTTTTGTATATATGTAACTTTCATTGTCCCATTAGGGAGGGTAGGAGTTTTGTCTTCTCTTGGAGTGTCCTGGGTGTTTCTAGTGCTCAAAAATGGCATGTTGGTTGATAATGCCATTATTTTTCCTTAGTCGTAGAAAAGGTAGAAATTTATGGTACATTTCTTTATATGGTTATATCTTGCTTTTCAGTGTTCATATTGTTTTTATAATACACTAGAAATATAAACACAATGCTAAATGTTCATAATGTACCATATTTCTAGCCAGATTTAGTCTTGGGGAGACACCAACCTGGTCTTTCCTAATCATTTGAAATAAAGAGCTGTTTGTCACAAAAGCACCTATTTGACAAGAAACTGTGTAGTTGGTTCTCTTCAGATCCATCCGTCCTTTCCCATCTTCTGGAAAAGGAACATCAACTGATGTTCCACTCATGTTAGAGGGACGCCTTTGTATACCAATGATTATGCCAAATGAAATGAAAAGTTTCAGAAAGTCTTCTTGATCTCTGCTTCCTCACCTGAACAGATCTCTTTAATCTATTTATGCCCAGAGTGGAGGAAAACTCACTCATCTAAGAACCTATGACTAAGGGTATTGAAAGGAAACTTCAATAATATGATGCCCTCACAAGGGTAGGATCAGAAATGAACTAATTTTTGAATCTTATGCTCCTGATGGGGTAAAAAAAGAAATTCTCTATCCAGACAGCTCTGTTTTTTTTTTTTTCAGAGCAGGAGTTCGTGAAGTAAGTCCTTAAAATCACATCTGTTCACCTTATGTGACGGGAAGGAGAGGCGACTTCTGAAGCAGGGTGATTGAAATGGAAATACATTCAAATAAATGGACTCTGGAGCTCCACTTTGTTCTAAATAACCTCTACTGTAAGTGATCAGCTTATTTGAAAGTATGATGGGTGGGCTATCGGGGCAAGGCTGTATCTGATTTTTTTTTTTTTTTTTAATCATTAGTCTATCTTTCCTTTTTATTCAACCTTTTGGAATAAGGTCTTACACTCAGGGCAGAATAGGGGGTGGGGGAGCTGAGCCTTCAAAGGACACTCTGCACATGTTTCTAATGGGTTTTCAAGTGCATTCTTCTCCCCTTGGACTATGTCTCTTTCAGAACAGCTAGATTTGAAATTTGCTGTATTATCACTAGGTGGTCAGAAACCAAGGAATGCCATAAGTACTGATTTGTATATAAGAGGAGAAGAAATTAGAATTTTTTTTTTTTAATCAAGAAAGCCATGTGCTCAACACCCTGCATCACTAACAATTGCACCTTGCATAGCACAACTGGGTACCATGGTTGAATGTATCTGAGCTGCATGGGAACAAAGGATCAGTTACAATGATACGTACATATTTGCATATGATCAGCTAAGATTTTTCCTTTATAACCTCTGACTATACCTTAAATTAGCCTCAAATTTTATTTAGCTTGATCTGTATGTTGTCTCTGTCACCTGAATTGCCTCTTCTATATTTCTGCTCAGTTGAGTGTCCTTTTTTCCATTTTTTCAAGCAGAAAGGTTGAAGAAAACTTTCCTCTTTATTAAAAACATGGTATATTTTAGGTATTATATTTGGGGCTTTACATTCTGCATCTTATCCTTTCAGCAACCCTAAAAAAATACAGTATTATCCTCATTTTATAGTCAGGAAATTTGAGGCTTAGAAAGGATTGAATGAATTGTCCAAATTTATATAGCTTATAAGTGGTAGTATCAGGATTCCAATTCTCTATCAAGGCTCAGTCTTTTTTTCTAAATCCGATCTATGGTTTTGTTGTTGTGTTTGTTGTTGTTTTGGATCTATGTTTTATTTATTCACAGATTCAGCTAGATTTTCAGTTCCTTGACAAAGCTGTTTGTCTACCCTTCCTCCTTTTGTGCTTGCTTCCCTTCCTCCTCCCTCTTCCCTTTAAATTAATTATATGCTAGTGGCACAAAATTCAAATAGTCTAGAAATACAGAGAGCAAGTTTCAAGTCTCTTTATCTCCTTGTCCCATTCTTTTTCCCATCTCTTGAGGCAACATTTGCAACATACTGTGTGTCTCTCAAGACAATTGTCTTTATACTTAGGCATATAAAAAAACATATGCATACATACATATTTATAGTGACACGCATATATATTTCTACATTCACACATACATTTATAGCTTGGATTGATATTTTTCTATAAATGGAATTATACTGCATATATTGTCATGAGCCCTGATATCTTTCATGTAAGGTATCTGTTCCAGCTATTTGGCTCCATAATAAATTACCCCAGAACTTAGTGGCATAAAACAACCATTTATTATGTTCATGGATTCTGTGGGTCAGAAATTTAGAAAGAACATGGTGTGGAAGGTGTGTCTCTACTTCCCAATGTCTGGGGCCTAGAGGACTTGAAAGTTGAAAGCTGGAATCATCTGAAGGTTTATTCAGTCATGTGTCTGAAGGTTGATATGGCTATTGGTTGGGGGCCTTAGTTCCTCTCCACGTGGGCTTCTCCATCTGATCTCTCTTTGTGGTGTACTGTAGGCTCCCCCACACAATGGTGTTGGCTTCCTCCAGAATAAGTGTACCCAAAGTAGTGAGAACCAGGAGGATGCTATATCTTCTTTTATGACCTTGACTGGGAGGTCACACAGCATCACTTCCACTCACCACTGTAGTCATAATTCCACCCAAATTCAAAGAGAGGGAACATAGCCACATTTCTAGATAGGAAGAAAGTCAGAGTTACATTGTGAGAAAAACATGTGGGATGGGAGATGTTCTTATCTTCATGTAGGAAAAAAAACAACAAAACAAACCATCTGCTACAATAGGTTAGACGTATTTCTGTATCAGTCTGGAGTCCTATATAGTGTTTTTATTTTTTAAAAGATTTTATTTATTTATTTGACAGATAGAGACATAGCGAGAGAGGGAACACAAGCAGGGGGAGTGGGAGAGGGAGAAGCAGGCTTCCCGCTGAGCAGGGAGCCCGATGTGGGGCTCGACCCCAGGACCATGACCCGAGCCGAAGGCAGACGCTTAATGACTGAGCCACCCAGGCGCCCCCTGTATATTGTTCTTAAATGGCTGCATAGTATTGTGTTATACATGTACTAAAATTTATTTGACCTTCTGCCTATTAGTGGACATCCAGATGGCCTTTTTTTTTTTTTTTAAGATTTTATTTATTTATTTGACAGAAAGAGAGAGAGAGAAAGAGACTACAAGCAGGGGGAGCAGCAGAGGAGGGGGAGAAGCAGGCTTACGCCATGCAGGGACCCTGACCCAGGGCTCGATCCCAGCACCCTGGGATCATGACCGGAGCCAAAGGCAGCCCCTTAATGACTGAGCCACCCAGGTGCCCTGGCCTCCTTTTTTTCTTAACATAAAAAATGCTGCAGTGGGTATCTTTGTCAATGTAATTTTGAGTATCTGTGTATTTCTGTAGATTTGTTTCCTAGAGATAGAAATTTGGGGCCAAAAGGTGTACGTATCAGATAGTGTGAAATTGCCCTCCTTAAAAGCTATTCTAAACTTTACCCCACAGGGTATAGGTGGCCTGTTCCCCTACAGCCTTATGAGGACAAATATTTTTGATTTTTGCATATATACAGTACAAAACAGATTCTAGTCGTTTTTAATTTTTAATTTGCATTTTCCTGCTTACTAGAGAGATTAAATATTTTCCTCTTACTTTGTGCTTATTTTGTGAGTTGTCTATTAATATATCTTATAGATGGAAATAATTTTTATATATTATAGATATTAATCCTTTCTTTGTTATATGTGTTGTACTTGGCTTAAAGTCTGTTACTGGTCTTCCCCTAATGTCTTAAGGGAGTTTATAAGTTATATGATGTAGTCATATGCAGTCATATAAGTTGTGAAGTTCTCCTCTGTGCCTTCTGAGTTTACTCTTACAAAGGAAAATCTTTTCTACCGCAGTATTCTTCTGTGTGTTCTTCCAATGTTATTTATGGCTTTGTTTTTATATTTTTATATTTGGCCCATAATCCACTTGCATCACATATAAGTGGGGAAAGTAAGTAATCAGAAAAGATTTCAAGTTTGTATCTACTGGTACATGTTTTCTCTCAAGTCTTAAATGCTTAAAAGCTTCACACCTAAGTTCATGGCCATTTAATACCTATTTTTCTTTTCTTCTCAGAAATTAAATTTAGTAGTTAGAATGGGAAATGCTTTTGGTGATGTTTTTAAAGGTTAGGGATGTTGGCATTTTTATTTTGAACATGCAGATTGTTGTTTTTAATTTTTTTAAGTTTTTATTTAAGTTCCAGTTAGTTAATATACAGTGCAATATTAGTTTCAGGTATTCAGTGTTGTGATTCAACACTTCCATACATCACCTGGTGCTCCTCACAAGTGTACTCTTTAATCCCCATCACCTATTTCACCCATCCCCCCATCCATCTCTCCTCTGGTGACCAGCAGTTTGTAGAACATGCAGATCTTTATAAGAAGCTGGCTGGAAGAGGACATGGTATTTGAGTAAGAAAGACACTCACTAGCACAACAGTAATACCTCTGCCTATCAACCATATGCTTTAGGTCTGAATTATCTTTTACCAGTTTGCGCTAGAAATAGAATGTCCTAATTTCTATTCTGGAGTCCCATTTCACTGTTCTGAGTTATCCTTTCAGTTTTTTTGTTGACATCAATAGGCCCTTGAGAGAATCACAAAAAATCTCTAATAAGGGCTAAAATCTCTTTACAACTAGGACCTTTAACATTCTTTTCAATCGGGGAAACAAGAACTCTGTTTTGTTAAATGTGAATGTCATTTTAACAAGCATCTTCTGAGCAATGTTGTTGCCCTTGCATCATGGGAAGGGTGGTTTCACCTTCATAAGCCATACTCATTCCCTAACGAGGCTCAGACTGCTTCTCCTGAGGGAAGGTAGAAGTCTAAGTGGTAATCATAGCTATGGATCTCTTAGTACATGCCTGATGTTTCACATATACCTCCACCACCTTTCTAAAGTTGCCATTAATATCCTCATTTTCAGTTCCAACGACTAAGGCTCTGAAGGTTAAGTAATGTGACCTAAGTTGTGTAGTGAGAAAATATCAGAGGTAAAACTCCAAGTCAGGTCTGACTCCAAAGCTCACTGTATTACGTATTGCCTCTCCTAGTCATAGACTTGGAAATTGTTATACCTATAAAAATGAAAACGATATGGAATATCTACTGAACACACATTTTAAACTTTTTACATACAATAACTCAGTCAATTTTTATAAAATAACCATGTGAGGTTGTTATTATCTTCATTTGCAGATGTGGAGCCGGAAATTAAGCAGCTAGCCTAAATTTTCTTAGCTAATAAGTAGTAGAGTGGCATTCTAAGATAATATGGTTCAAACACATAAACATATCTAATAGAGTGGGTTAATTCATGAATTATAGCTCTGTAAACTATTATTACAGGGATGTTGATCTTGAGGCTATGCTGTTACACTGTGTAACTGTTATAGTGCCCCTCCAAATGCCCCACGGTGCTGCTCTTGGAGGCAGAGTTCTGGCCTGGATGGATCCAGTATGTCAACATGTGCATTATTCAGTTCTGAAGTTAATCATAAACCTGAACAGAGGAGTCTGGTTAACTCACCCACAAATCTGCTTCATCTTGAGCAGCAGGATTCTCACCCCTTCTGAAGCATCTAATTAATCTGCCCAGTCTTCTCACTGTGGCCAGATAAACACAGCCTTGGCAGAGCAGAGAACCACCTCCGGCCTCTTGGAATGTGGGGAAAGAGACAGGGCACCCTGGAAAGGACTTGTTTTGGAGGTCAGCAGAATTATTGGCAAGCAATTTCTCTAACAGAGGGAGGGAATTTGGAATTCAAAAGTTTCTCCATTCTAAGAGAGCACACATTACAAGGAGGTAACGTCCAGTCAGGGCTGATGGTTTGGATACCCCATTTATACCTCAGCATGGGAAGGGCCCTGAGGCAACACTGCTGCTGTCGACTCAACTTGTGAAAGAAGTTGTGGAGGAGCAGCTACAGGATGTTGCTTCTGGGGAAATATCTCCAACTGCAGACATCTGGTTCAAGAATGAGTGCCCATAGAAGAAGAGCAGTGAGTTGAGGCAGTGACAGGAGCCATTGTTCTGTGGCCTCAGCCACAGAAATCTCCACCTGGGGAGGAGGAGAGGTTCTGAAAAATCAGAAGTTAAAAAAAAAAAAAAATGAACAGTCTGCACAAGTTTGTATAGGAATTAAGTGGTAAAACTAGACAAGGGACCCAGCAGGTGCTCAATAAGTACTTGATGAACTACCAATTTTAATAAAAGCTTCCTGTAGGATCAACTCTGTTCTCCATCATTCTTCCATTGTTTAAAAAATGTGAACCCTGCTAATTATAACATAACAAGTATTGGTATTTAAAATCATGGCCCTGTGAAATAACAAGGCTGTGAAGTATTATCTGATTTGTTAAAGATTAAATTATATCCAGCAAAATCTCTGGGTCAAAATGTATTATTTTTCTGAAGATTTGTAATCCCTATAGAGCATAAAATAATTCAGTTAATCAAAGTCTGATGAACTAAAACAGTCCATTCCAAGCAAATTGTGCAAAGAGTGAAGTTGGTTAAATTCTAAAGCTACATTTGGGATCCTCTGTTAGATGACATATGAACAAGATGGAACAAATCTGGACACCTTGTACCATATTCTTTCTTACAAAGAGACCTTCTTCAGGTATAACCATTGATGTTAGAAAAAATAATACATATGGCTTAATTGGTTTTTATACAAATTTGGTTCTAACAATGGTCCAAAATAAAATTGGCTAAAAGTATATAGGAATCAGTTTCTCCTGTGCATGAAGAGCCAAGCTGGTCTGGAGGTTTTAAATGCCCATAAAACTATAAGGTGTCTAGAAAGGTTGAGAAAAGTCCTTATGCTAGAGCAATATTATTGGGAAAGATTCTTTGCCCCTCTCACCTACAGCATATCTCCTTCATCCACGTATTTCAAGCCAGCTGTCTATATTTTCATTATTTCCACAGGAATAGACTTTACCCTTTTCTTGAGGGCACAACCCAGAAGTTGCCAACAGCAGTTGCATTAATATTCCATTGATGAGAACTTTTTGGTTGGGAAAGGTAGTCCTAGCTAGATGGCCAGTTGCCCTGCTGAAAATTCAACTGTCATGTAAGAAGGAGAGAAAAGATAATGAGAGATGATTGGCAGTCTTCCCCATGATACTCTATTAAATAAGAGTTACGAGTATTACTTCTTTCTTCATGTCACTGACAGCTTCTGAGTATAGGCCATATAGCTGTCTGTTAGCATAATAGAGATATCTGTGCAACTAGCCCTTGTTCTGGTTCCATGGCATTGAATTCAAAATGTACTTGGAAGACTATACTATCCTAGAGGCTGAGAGAAATACATGAAAAACTATGCTTGAGGGTCTGTATTGTCCTGCATTGAACCCTATAGTCATGGTGTGTAGGCATGACCCATGATTGCTGAGTGTATCTGACTCAGGTGATGTGGTCTCTTTGTATCCATCTGCTACTACTGAGAGTCTGGTGGGACTCTCTTACTGACTCAGGTGTCACTACTCATGGTTGTGTACCCTGTTAGTTGAGGGTCTGAAACCTTATACTTCGTGTCTGTTGCTGAGCTTTCTGCCCTGGGTCCTGAACACGGTTACTTCTTCCTGTGTCCTTTGGTTAAGTGTATTACTCAGGATTCTCCAGAGAAACAGAATCAATGGGATATCTATATAGATATATAGAAAGAGATTAGGTGTATAGATAGATGTATATAGAGAGATGAGGACAAGTCCTGCCATCTGCAAGCTGGAGGCTCGAGAAAGTGGGTGATCTAGTTTAAGTCCAAACCTAACGGCCTTAGAACCAGGGGAGCCAATGGTGTATGTCCTCGTCTGAGTCTAGAGGCCCCAGGAGCCGTGAGTACAGATGTCCTAAGGCAGGAAAAGATGGATAGCCCAGCTCAAGCAGAGAACAAATTTGCCCTTTCTCTGCCTTTTTGTTTTAGCTAGGTTCAAACGATTGGATGGTGCCCACTTGCACTTGTGAGGGTTTCTTCTTTACTAAGCCTACCCACTTAAGTGCTAATTTCTCCTGGAAACACTCTCACAAACACACCCAGAAATACTGTTTTACCAGCTATCTGGGCATCCCTTAGCTCAGTCAAATTGACATATAAAATTAACCATCACATTAAGTAAATCTGGTCTGACCCAAGTGGTGTCTGTCAGATGTCAATCTCATTTGTCAAGATTTTTTATGTTCATTTGCACAGGTTTTTGTTCTTAGAAAAGAGTTGGTGGGAGGGAGCTCACAGTGTGACTTTTAAAGGACAACTCTGAGTTCAGATGGTCCTAGGGTTCTCTCTTTTAGTTTCTCTGTGGAGCAGACTTCTGTATAAACTCCAAGGACAGGAGGAAGTCTGCCTGGCTCAGTCTGTATCCTCAGCATTTAACACAGGATCTACCATAAAGTAGAAGCACAGGAAATATTTGTTTATTGAATTTGTGGTACTCAAATATAAGAACATTAGAGAGGTCACCTGGAGCAGTATTAATGCCCTTTTAATACAACTTTTTGTTTCTGAACAAGAATTTGACTTCAAAGACCCTAACATTCCCTTTACATGGATGTTGTATTTATTTTTATTTGTCTAAACTTTGCCAGAAGCCTATTTATAGGGGTAAGAATTTTTAGTATTTATTGTTTGGAAAACAATGCTGATTAACCAGTGCTGTTTTTACCCCAGCATTTTGACAGTGGTGATATTTGAACTCTGTGTAAATAAATCAGAATTATACCAACTGATGTATTCTAATCAATGAATTTTCACTGAGAAAGATTTTTGAGGGTGAACTCAAAACCAATTTAATGCCTTGGTCAGTTTTCTATAGAGTACAGTTAAGCCATTTACTTTTTCCTTATTTTTCTAATTCTATTAAAATTATTTTCTTCAGGAACAATTCTCCATGCATAAAATTTATAATAATGATTTACTTCATCAGTCATCTATGAAAAATCTTGCAATAATGCTTCTGCCAGTCTGAATTTTCTTTTATGGCAATTATTTCTACCATATCCAATTTTCCTGGATAAGATTCTCCAGATCAAAATTTGGGAAAGAAAATTAGATTCTTCTGTCAATTTTTAGTCAATAACACACTTTTCTATAATGCAGTTATGGCCATTGTCAGTTTTATTTTGCAGTGATTGTTTCTACTAAGTCATATTTTTCTTGGTCAATTTTAGCAGTTTGGAACTTATTTTTTTTTTAAAGATTTTATTTATTTATTTGACAGAGAGACAGTGAGAGAGGGAACATAAGCAGGGGGAGTGGGAGAGGGAGAACCAGGCCTCCGATGGAGCAGGGAGCCAGATGCGGGGCTCGATCCAGGACGCTGGGATCATGACCTGAGCCGAAGGCAGACGCTTAATGACTGAGCCACCCAGGCACCCCATTGGAACTTATTAACATGGTGGGATTTTTCAGTTGATTTTCTTTTAATTTTGTTGTGTGCAATGTTAGCCTTTTTCAATTTTAACTTTGTTGAGGTTTTTTTTTAGTATTTATTTTTGGAACAAAAATCCATGATAGATGAAAGGCATTATATGGTGGAGTCAAATGATGGGGTTAAAATGGTAGCATTCTACCTCACCTAGAAGCACCTCCAGTTCTGATGGAGAGATAGAGATAGTCTTTCTTACACAAGGCTCATGGTAATTATTACTTTGTGAATTTATGTTTAGCTATCCCTGAAGATAGAATTGGGAACATTCAGACCGAGGAGGTAATTTTATTTCAAAATAAGAAAAAAATGTCTATCAACTAAAATGGTGCAAGTTGAAATGGAGTTGGTAAGCTTCCCCCTAGTACTCAAAAACTGTGTAATGATCTGTCAGCGATGCCATTGGGTTTTCTGTATTTTCTTAAAAAGTCCATATCAAATAATATTTTATCAATTTATATTGCATATAGCTTAAGGGCAGATTTGAGTTTCTCTGTCCATTTAGCCTCCATCTTTTTAAATTGTAGACAACTAATTGGTTTAATCTAGTTTAATTTTAGGTCTTTCATGATAGGTGCTTGTTTTCTCATCTTGCCCCAACCCAAACTCTTAGATCTTGTCCCTGGATCTCTGAGAATGTCGCACCTTCTACTTCTCTGTCTACTTCTACCCCACCTTTCCCTGACCCTTCTGTCCTTGGCCTTCAGAATTCTGCTCACCTCTTGGTAGCTCTGAGCAGCCTGCCCACTCTGGCCTTCTGAAGGCAGGCTAGATACTCCTCCAGTGTTATTCAGATGTTTAGCAACAAGTAGCATTGGATCATCTGGATGACTGATTGATTTTCAAAAGTTTTATTATGAATGTATTGTTGAAATCCAAACAGACAGGTATGACACACTTTGCCAGAATTACACAAAGAATTTTGTGTGGATTAAGTGAGGCCTGGTATGCAGTCCTTCTCTAAGGGCTCCCGTGCTAATTGAGGAATCAAAATAAATCTTTGTAAACGTTTAGAAAAATTACAGGACACTGATTATCCAAGTACTCCATGGGTGTTATAGATAAAACTTGCTACAGAAGTTGACGAAATAAGGATTCATGTGGGCAAGTGTTATAAAAGAAAGTTTAATGGAAGAGGTAAAATTACTAATTTTTTATAGGCAGCTTTGATATTTGTGCTGTATTTACCACAAAGAGAATTATTGTTCAGGAAGTCCTGCCAATGTTGTGATTTAAAATTTATCTGAGTTATAGCCGAGTAAGCTGTTAAGTTTTCAGCTTTCCCTTGGAGTGTGTGACAATCACACACACACAAATCCTCTTTTTATAAAAGAGATATTAGAAAATCTAGATTATAAAGAAGGAAATTGAGAAACTGTGGCTAGAACTCTGGTCTAGAGCAATGGTGGTTGAATCCTAAATTTCCTGGGAGAGCTCAAAGAACAGTAGTGAAGAGAAATCCCAGGCAGCATGGGATTCATTCATTCATTCCTGTCACAAATATTCACTGAGTATCTGTGGTGTGTCAGGTGCTATCCTTTTTTTTTTTTTTTTTTTTTTTTTTTTAAAGATTTTATTTATTTATTTGAGAGAGAGAGAACGAGAGACAGAGAGCATGAGAGGGAGGAGGGTCAGAGGGAGAAGCAGACTCCCCGCCGAGCAGGGAGCCTGATGTGGGACTCGATCCCGGGACTCCAGGACCATGACCTGAGCCGAAGGCAGTCGCTTAACCAACTGAGCCACCCAGGCGCCCTGTCAGGTGCTATCCTAATTATTGGGGAGGAAGAAATGGACTAGACAGAATGCAGTTGGGACTTTTCATGATTCTAAGTGGAAGAAGCATCCACATTTCCCCCTGCTCCTATTGCCTATTTATAATGCTCATTCTGCCTCCAGCTCTACCTTGCATGTAAAATGTTATTTTGTCGTGAAAGAGCAAGTGAAGCGGCCTAGGGGAAGGGTAATGGGCCTAATAACCTCTGAATGTCCCATCTAGCTTGAGCAATCCATGATGCTCTCCAGCTCTTCATGAGCCATAAATCTGGAGGGCTGATCATCTTTCCCTGGTCTTCTCTGTGTTACACTGGAGCTGCGGCTGTTCCCCTGCAAGGCTTGCAATTGGCAATCATTTAATAATGCCCCTTTGCTCTGAACCTAGGATTGCTCACTTTAAAAAAATGGATCTGAAAACCCATATGGGGGATTATTCTCACTTTGTATGTATATATTTTCCCTTGAAGGTGGTAACATATGGAGGAATAATTACAGCAAGATTTTCCTCTGTCATTATCGTATTTAACATTTTTCCCCCACATGGAATATTCATTTTTAAAATCCTTGGCCAAAACTCAATGTTGTCCTTTTAAATGACTAAACCTTTGTTGAGTTCTCATGTGCTGTGTAATATAGGCTTAGCTAATCAGCCTCACCCAGCTCATATATCATAGCAAAGTGTTTCTCAGAGCAGCTCAATCTGGTGGCAATGATGATGAAACTATTGAATTTAACAGGCCCATTTCAGATGCGCCCTTTCAAACTGTGGCTGTGATGTCTGGGACACTAATCATCTTCCCCTTCCACTCTTTCCCCTTCCTCCAGTATACCTCTTTCTCTTCTTCGTCCTCCTCTTCCTTCTTCCTACTTTCTCCTTTTTCTCTTCTTCCTCCCTCTGTGCCACAACACAAAGCAGGCAGGTATTACATCCTTGCTGATAACTGTCTTTAACTCATAAGGTGTCGTAAATTATGTGAATTCCCTGCTTCTTCTAACAGTCTGAATTCGGGTAAGCTTTCCCTAAGAGCTATGGTATTAGTTCCTTCCCACAGGAAGGTTGGGACCAAAGGGGAAGAGTTTCCCACCCTCCCTCCTGATTTAATCCTCGTTCACTTCTTCCATTTGCAGAATTTTTCCTTACTGCTACAAATGGACTGGCCTTCTCAAATTCTGCAGCCCTGAATGTGCTGCTTGCTTAGGTGGTTCTTGCCATGTTCTCTACTGTTATTAATCAGCTTCCTCATGGATAAAGTTTATTCTACCTAGGGAATGAAGAGGAAGATAGCTCATGGTTTTGAACTTCTGTTGTAAGCCAGGCAGTGTCAGAAATGGTCATGTACGTAAGTTACCTCCTTTAATGTGAACAACAACCCAATAAAGTGGGTTTCATAATCCCCTTTCTAAGTTGAGAAAACTAAAGTTCAGTAGGATTTGAAACATTCGGATATTGCTATTTGGACTTGAACTAGGGTTTATTGACTTCAAATGAAATGCTTGTGTTTCTAAACAAGTTTGTTTCTAGCCATGTTACCTGAGGACATAGACTTTTTCTTTTCAATTACTTATATCTAGCATAGCACATTTATTTAGGAAGTATCCAAACATTAATGTAACTACTTCTGCATTCTCCAATATCCCAATAGTCTCAAAATAGGTGCCCTCCCCAAGTAAATATTGATTAATTAACCCATTGATTGATTTTTTTGCATAACCTTTAAATATTCCCAGATATCATAAATTTTTAAGATACATGTACTGACTATCCATAAAATCAACATTGCCTACCTATTATTTATCACAAAAATATTGTTTGTCATCATGCCTCTTTCTGGGTTTCAGATAATCTCCTTAAATAGGTACCTTATATTTACTTTCTCCATTTCTATGTTTTTAACTTTGATCTTGTGTTTTATAAATCTCATTTCAGTCCTTATCACTATTAGGGATTGGGGGGGTTGTTTGTGCCTCAATATACCTCTGGAATTACTGTAGGACATAGATATACACAACTAACCATAGTAAAAATGCAGGACAAAATATTATTCTGCTGATACCTGTGCTACTATTTCCAAATTTCCAGTGCAGTGCTCTAAGGAAAGCTGCACATGACTTGGACCAGAGTCCAAGTTGCTACTTCCATCCTCTCCTCTCAATCTCAGATAGTCAAGCATTGCCAAAGTGGTTTTGGATACAGAATGTTTCCCAATCTGTTCCTTCCTTGCCCTGGTTGTAGCAGATGCAGCGAAGGAAGTTAGAGAAGAGTAGAATGGCTGTTTCTAGGAAGCAGGCCCTAAATACTCCTGGTTAGCATATTAGCCATGTAGAGAGTCAGAAAGGCAGACAAGGTGCAGGATGGCTGAGTAGGTCCAAAGAAACAGACCCTGCACTGGAGGTTTAGCATGTGGGGCAGGAAGTAGGAGCTCTGTCCCCATACTTTGGCATTGATGTGTAACACACAGTGACCTTGATCACTAGTAAGAAAAAAATGGCTTTATGTTTCAGACTCTTAGCAATCAGACTGAGAGCTGCTCTTCCTTGTTAGAAATTAGTGAGGATGAAAAAAAAAAAAAAAGAGATTAGTGAAGATGATAGTAAGAGTCCTGAGTGAAAGTTTCCTTTACAGTAAGCACTAATTCCCAGTGTTCTCTCTGTGCTTGCTGGAGATTCTTCAAGAGTTGGGCATTTTAGAGGACAGCTGCCTTTTCTCTGTTAACTTCTAGAGCAAACTGCATTTGTTTTTATCTGTTTGCTTTTTGAGTAGGGGAATGGAGAGAGCAGCAGTTATGCACTGATCCTTAGGTGTGACAGCACCATGAGCTCTAACTGTGGGGATTTTCCTGTTAACAATGGCCAGGTCATCCTAGTCTGCTGTCCTTTAGCAAAGCCCACAAGTCTAATCCTTGTTTATATGTGTCATTACAATACTGTATTATAGGTGGATATTATTCTTCAACAGTGGGTTAAACAGTGACTAGAGAAATCAGCCAGATGGAAGTCAAGGAGAGATGGCTATGTAGATTTGGAGCTGTGACTTCAAGAATTTGAGGCAGGTCTGAGATCCAGGACAGCCACTCCTTGATTTCTCTTGTATCCAGGCCTTGGCATATGCCATTTGCCTTATGTTCTCTGTCCCTCCTGCTGGCTGTCTTGAACTCAATAGCCCACATTCCCCTCTTGAGTCTTCCCTGAGCATCTCTTTTTCTGCTGCTTCCTAACTTCTCCAGGCTGGACTAGGGAACTCCTGCTGTGTCCATCTGAGGTCCTGTTCTCATCTCCAGCTTGTAACTGCTTATTTAATTGCATTCCCTCAACCCCAACCTCCCTTGGCTGTGAGCCCGCTAGGGCAGCTCCTGGAATGGGGATTAAGGTTTGCGGAGTACCTTCAACTTGCCAGACATTGTGCCAGACGTGTCCTATCCATTATCTTAATAAATCTCTACACCCTGCCCTGTGAGGTGGATTTTATTATCTTTATTTTATGGATGGGTAGATGGTGGCTTAGAGATATTAAGTAGCTTGCCCAAGGCCATTTATTAAGTGGTAGAGCTGGGATTTGAAACCAGTTTTCTCTGACACTTCAGCCCTTGCTTTTCTCCTGGTGTTGCCTTCAGATCCTGTGGTAGAGTTCACGGGCTCTACTGATTCCTACATTCACTGCTGGCTCAATTAATGTTGCTGTCTTTATTTTGCTTTTCTGACCTCCTATCAGGGGCACCTCCAGCCACGGCTGAACCTGTCGACTTCTCCCTCTCCCATTTCAGCTTCTAGGTTTCCCCTGCTGACTAGAAGATTTGCAACTTGAGTGACAGAGAGTGACTGATATCATCCCCACTCATTTCACTGTCAAGGGTTGGGCCTGTCAGCAGTTGGTGAATAATATGCTGGTGATGGGCACTGATCATAAATCGTTCCCCATTAGCTGTCATGGTCAAACTCACCTCCCCAAGTTATGGAGTTCCAGATGGGCCACGTCCTGCACTTAGGCTTTAAAAAAACCCTTCACTACTTGGTCATTTGGTTTTTCACTCTGATTCCCTACTGATTTGCATTTCTGTATTCTAAGAGGAAAACGTGGATCATTCATGATGGAGCACATATTCCTTTCTATGCTTATCATGAATTGACAGTCATCAGATTAGAAAAGCAATTAACAGCTCTCTTCTCTCTAGATATCAAGTCGGAAAAGAGACCCTATTTCTGCTTGTTTATTTTTCTTGCTATTCTCTGTTTCCTCCTCATCACCATGTTCTTGGTGGCACCATGGCAAGATGTTCTTTTGCCAAATCTGTTGTAACAATAATTTATGCTCATTGAGTGTTTCAGAGGTACCAGGCTTTGGTCGAAGAGCCTTATGCAGACCAACTCATGTAATCCTCGTACCAGCCCTGCGTGGTAGGAGCTATTCAAGGCAGCTGAGTAGAACCTCTCTGGACATGTACTGCAGCCCTCTGGGGTACCGTGAACATATATGCAGTGTGAGCACTATCCCTGGATCTGTGTAGTGGCCACTCTTCTGGCACTATTATTATCTCCATTTTAAAGATAGGGAGATGGAGAAGCAGAAAAGTTCAGTAATGTGCTGCCTCACACTGCTATGGGTAGTGCATGCTGGGGTTCAGACTCAGGTAGCCTGGCCCAGAGTCCACCTGCTTTCCTCATTGTACTGCTTCTTTTACTCTCTGGGTCACCACTAGGAAATAAAAGATTTTGTTTGGTGACATATTCTGGGTAACTGAGAATAATAAAATGCTTTTTTGCTTTAATAAACATCCTTGAAAATCTTTCTAAAATGACCCGTTTGACTCTCTGCTCTAATGAGTTAAGTCCTCAGTAAACTGTATTTTTATCTGTGTAAGTGAGGGTCCTGCAGGTGCATAGGTTCATTCTGAAACTCCACTTAAAGGTCAGAGGAATTTCCATGTACATGGAGAAAGTATAGGAGATTAGAAGAGTTTCTCCATAAAACTGGACCTAATTTAGACATTTGACTTTAAAAATTAATTCCTTATTTCCATATACAAACTTTACTGGGCCCACTAAAATAATAGATTTCCTTATTTTGACTGTTAGGCTAGTTTGTAGCTGACCACGGAGTTGATTTGATAGAACTTTTACTCCAAATTACCTTTCAATATGAATTAAATTAAGTGTATATACTCCAATGATGGGATAGAAACATTTTTTAAAAAACCATTCCTTGATTATAGTACTCCAGGGTACCTTAGATGTCCTATATTTTAACCTAAATTAGAAATCACTTTACCACTTATGTGCATTTAAAAAAATTATTTAAATTCAATTTAGTTAACACATAGTGTATTATCAGTTTCAGGGGTAGAATTTAGTGATTCATCAGTTGCGTATAACACCTAGTGCTCATTACATCCAGTGCCCTCCTTAATGCCCATCACCCAGTTACCCCACCCCCCTTCCCCTCCAGCTACCCTCTTCATTTCCTATAGTTAAGAGTCTCTTATGGTTTGCTTCCCTCTCTGTTTTTATTTTATTTTTCCTTCCCTTCCCCTATCTTCATCTGTTTTGTTTCTTAATTTCCATATGAAATCATATGGTATTTGTCTTTCTCTAATTTATTTTGCTTAGCCTAATACCCTCTAGTTCCATCCACATCGTTGCAAATGGCAAGATTTCATTCTTTTTGATGGCTGAGTAATACTCCATTGTGTGTGTGTATGTGTGTGTGTGTGTGTGTGTGTGTGTACATCACATCTTCTTTATCCATTCATCTGTTGTTGGAAATCTGGGCTCTTCCCATAGTTTAGCTATTGTAGACATTGCTGCTATAAACATTGGGGTGTATGTGCCCCTTCAAATCACTATTTTTGTATCCTTTGGATAAATACCTAGAAGTACAATTGCTGGGTCGTAGGGTAGTTCTATTTTTAACTTTTTGAGGAACCTTCACACTTTTCTAGAGGGACTGCACCACTTTGCATTCCTACCGACAGTGTAAGAGGGTTCCCCTTTCTTTGCATCCTTGCCAACATCTGTTGTTTCCTGACTGGTTAATTTTAGCCATTCTCACTGGTATGAGGTGGTATCTCATTGTGGTTTTGATTTGTATTTCCTTGATGCCAAATGATGTTGAGCATTTTTTCATGTGTCACGGGGATCTCACCACCTCTGACGATTGTACTGGTCCATTAAAAGGGCATTTGCATAGAATAATTTGTGGATCACCCAATTCCTACCACTCTTGGGGAAAGAGGGGTTTCTGGCCTAGGCCATGTGCTGAGAGGACCCTAAAATAACAAACACATGCAAAATTGATCAGTTGCTTTAAAAGTGCTTGTGTGCCTCCATCTCTTGGGGTCTGATGCAGCATGGCTTATGACTCTAAACATCTGCTCTCATAACTAACACTATTCAGGCCTCAGGGAAAGTCTTCTCCTCATCTCTTTCTCTAAGTCCTCAAAATACCAAGCACCTGTGTCTGAGTGTCATGGAGGCTTGTAGATTGAACACTGTGGAAGCCAGGGGCAAACATTGCTTTGGAGTATGGGAAGGATTTGAGCGGAGAAAGCATATAGTTAAGATAAAAGACAAATTAATTAGCTTGTCAAGTCTTCTCTCAGAGGGCATGGAGACAATCAATTTCTGCAGTAGAGCTGGGGTCCATTTCTTATTGCTCTTCATGTTCCACATCATGATTCTGGAGGTATGCACAAAGTGCCATGGTGGCTAGGGAAATTTTGCCATATTAAACAATTTATATTATTTTCAAATTAGTATGTATAAAGTTTTAGTTATGCATAACATACATGAAGAGTAAATACTGATTCTTTACCTTGACAATTAGATGGACATTGAAAGCTAGTATAGTGAATGTTTTTAATTTTTAAAAAAATGTTTAATATATCTTACTATATTTTCAAATTATTAAATCATTCAGCTTATGAAGATAATAGTTCCAAAAATTTTATTCACTAATTATTACTGATATTGTATCTTTTAATTTTTAATACTTTAGGAGAAAAATTTTAAAAATATACATGAAAATATTTTTATGTGATATTTACATTTGGTCAAAATATATTAAAATATATATACTTTGAATATATTTACATTTAAAATATATAGATCATTATGTTCAATAAAATCCAAATTATGTGAAAATATTGGTAAGAGCATGATTAGTAATTTTATTAAAATGAAGTCAAGAAAATACATTTGGTGGAATAAATATATAACTTATGAATTATTAACATACTTTTGAATATCACAGGTCCATCCATAGAACATTCAGACCTATAATTATAATTATTAATAATAATTAAATTCAGCCATCTTTTATATTTTGCCAAATTTTAGTCATAAAAAAGTATATATGTTTTTGACATTGTGGTTTGAAGATACATTTTCCAAGGGAGGAGGGAGTTAAATACAGAGCTTTAACTGTTTGTTGCTTGATTTATAACTTTTAAATATTTTTTAGGCATAAGGTATGTGGGCCTTCAGTTGCATTCTTGCCCTGAGTCCTGCAAATGTGATAGCCTTAGGACCACAGATTAATCTCTGTAGGGCTCAGTCTGGAGACCATGATCTCTGGTGGCTGTGGTGAGAGTTGATATGCACATCATAGCACTTTGTAAATCCCAAGGCACCATTCCCATATGTAAATTATTATTGTCTAGCATCACTGACTAAAAACACTTTTTTAATGAATGAAAATCTATTTCCGCATAACGTGGAATAACAGAATCTTCAAGTGGAAAGAAACCTTACAGATAATACAGACCACTGCTCTTTTCTTCCGCACTTTCTGAGACAGCCCATTTTATTCTTTGATAGCTCAGTTTTTAGAGAGTTGAAATGTACCCCTCCTTCCATCTTTGTAATCTGCCCTTATCAGAGGCATCATTACTGCTACACCTTTTTCTTGCATGTTACCTCTCGCCTGCCTTGAAAATTGAGATAATTTTCAAAGACATAATAAATTGCAATTTAAAGACACTTCCACCTCTCGTGAGTCTTATTCCCTTTAAAAAGCACTCACCAGAGCACCATATCTCTATTTTCCTTGACATCACATTTTCTCCCCAAATATACATATCCAAGTGCTCCTCTCTTTAATGTCATGAATTCCAGGTTGACACGATTACTTTCTCTCCTGCCTTATTTCTAAACTATTAGTTTATTTTTCTTTATTGGTCAGAATTAAACCCAGAATAACAACTTCCCTCTTTGCTACTTCCTCCTTCAGAGCAACCACATTCATCAGTAAGACCAGCTGAAGGTGTATCAGATACTGTACCTTTAACATAATTATATCATTTCTTTTGTTGATGAGGATTGTGCATATATAAGCAGCCTATGTGGGGGAGTTACTGAAATGCTGCATTAATTTTCATTTCGTACAACTGTGAAATCATCCGTATTCCAGTCTAGTAGATGTCCTGAGCAAAGAGAATTGAATGTAGTAAGAGTAATGGTGGGAGCCCTATGATGAGTTAGAGAGATTTCTAAATATTTGTTTTAGTAAAATTCCTGCCCAAACCTTGAAACACTGTTTTTTTTTCCCCCTACAGAACATTGTAGCCAAACATCTACATGAAATAAAGAAAAGTACAATTGTATTATATAGCTGACAGTGTGTGTATATAATATTAACTGCGTGGGGTAGCACTGCAGCAGTTTAGAGTGGAGTTATGGAGGCTCATATCCTCCTCCTGCTGCCTCCCTTCCACATTATCAAGTGATAGATCATTTGAAGTCAAAAGTAAACCCTGTTGAGTTTCTATATCCAACTTAGGGTTGTACCAGAATTAATTATATCTTCTGCTACTTTGCAAAGGATTGTCATCAATAAATTCTAATAAACAGGAGTAGAAAGGTTTTATTCATGCCATTCCAAAGAAATTAGAACATAGTAGTGTTATTTAGCAATGCATATGTTATATTACTGGGTTGTTTTTATGAAAATGGATATGACATGGAGAGGTATATCAAATGAGTAGGAGAGAGATTTGAGCTGGGCTACTGTTTTGATTATGCGTATTTATTCGTAATGCAGAAGTCGCTCTATGGAACCTCTTCTCCTAAGATGAATTACCTATTTTTGGAAACCATATTCTATTATTTTTTAATATTTAGATGTGTCCATACCACCCTGGTACAATATTTATGAATGCCTTATTTAAATTGTACTTAAAAAAAATAAATTGTACCTTAATTGGTTTAGTCTCCAGAATTTTAAGACATGATGCTAATATCTGGTATCCAAGTGAGCAGGGGAGATAATGATGTGATACTGTTGGTTGGCTGCTCGGGAATGGGCCCACTGTACATGGTCTGAAAACAGTAATTGCACTGTGACTCTGATTTGTTGTTTTGGGCATAATGTTGTTTTACCAGTAGATCACCTCATTTTCTATTATGATTACTCTGTCAAGACCATATCCCAGTGCACATATTTTATTTTATATACTCACTAGCAGTATGCCAAAAAAAGATCGATGTTAACCAACTGACTAAAGAATTAAAACAATTAGATCACCTCCATGCATTCATGTGCATGTATACACACACACCCCATCCCTCACTCTTTTCCCCCACTTTTTCTGTGTGTGTGTTTCTTGCTTGAAGTATTCATCACATCGTTGTCAAAGTGATTTAGGGAGTACTTTGAATTATCAATATCATGAGCCAGTATAATGACTCTTTCTTCAGTGGAATAGTCACACCCAAGAATTTCATATGTTTTGAAAAGAAAGATAAAGAGTAGTAAGTTTTTATGGACGGAGAAGTTAATGTCTTCTAAGTTAATATCCTATATGGGGCAGATTAGAAGGATCAAGAAAAGAAAGGGACACCTATAGTAACTTCGCAATTCATTTCAACTTGGCACAATAATTACATCCATCCTTAGAATTGGTACAGGTCCTACACACTTTTTATAAAACCATATAACTTTATACTCTAATCTCATCCCCGCTTTACATTATTCCTCATCTCATCAAGCTCAGAACATGACATGTCAATTTCAAGTTTTTCTAGTTACATCACACTTGATTCCAATATGCTGATTCTTCCAAGCCTACTCAGTCTAGTCCTCTAATCTAGTCCCTTCCTATTTTTCTATGTCTGTAATGCCCAAGGACTATTGCATAGCTTATAGATCCAGTGATAGTTCTCCCATGTGTCTCTTTTATGATTGATTATACCTAGCAACAAGGACAACCAAATATTGTATAACATTTTATTTTTGTGTCAAAAGTACACGTTTTAAAAATTTCTACCTTCTCTAAGGTGAGAGAAGGGAAGAACCTAGTTGAAAGACATACTCCACAATTTCAACCCTCTGATGGTAGCTGTAAACAGTCAAAACAATGCATGGGGACCAAGGGCCTCTCCTGCCATCTCCAGATTCTCTCAAGACTGTGGTTCATCTTCCTGTGGGCAGGGGGCAGGCACCATTTCTCCTTATGTGTCCCCATGCTTGCGGTTGTCAGGCCCGTAGTTACCACTTTGTCAAGATGCCCTGAAGAGAAGATGCAGCATCTGCCTTTTCATGAAGTTTTTGAGGGTGTATCTTTGATTTTTACAAGCTACCAGCAGATGTGCCCAGGTGGTTCACTTCTTTGACAATTGAATCATTCTAATTAAAGATTCAGGTTCACCTTGTATCATTATAAAGACATGAGAGAAAATCTGAAATTGCTGCAATTAAGTCTTCAATTGATTTAGTCAGTGGGATGGTAGCCACCATCCAAAGGGGTCTTATTATATGGTTCATAAAAGCGAAGAGCATGGAAAAAATCCAAGGCCAGAGACATTTTCTTCCAGCTGTATTTTTGTTACTTCAGGTCCCAAATTCTATCTTTTCCCTAATGCCTACACTGACCATTTCAACTTGCCTACTGTAGGCTTTAAAAGCATGTACTGCCACTCAGTGATTTTGCCCTTCTTACATACTGCACATATTCCTAGTTACCTAAATAATTTCTGATGTATCTTTGCCTTTTCCTCTCACTTAGGATGTAAGTAACTTGAATGCAGGAAATTATTATGATTCTTTTTATTCTATAAAGTCACCCAAACTGTGATTTAGCAAACACTGAACCACAGTTTCCAGGGGAAATTGATCAGAAATGTTAAGTGACTTGCTTGAGACCACCATTAATAGGTGCCAGAGTTGTGATTCAAACCCTTTCCACTGGCCTCAGAGCTGGAGCTTCTTGCACGACACTTGTTGCTTCCTACTCTCTCCATCCTCTGGTCATTTCTGTATGAGAGCTGGAACAAGATGGCAGAACTTTGTTTTATTTGACCTCAGCTGGGAAATGCAGCTTGGAGTCTTGAATTTTTCACCGCTCTGGGCATGTCCATGCATGTCTGCAAGTTACCAGAAAGCCAGTGAGTATTGATCTTGGGATTACACATCAATTTTAGCAGTAGGTGAATTTGCAAATGCGGAATCCATGAATAATGAAGATTGATTGTATTTGTCATATTTCTTTGGATGCCCCAAACACTGAATATAGCCCTTTGCTGGTCGTGATTGCTCAATAAAGGTTTGTTCAGTGATGGGCTGGGTGAGTGAGGGAGTCAACAGCCCCAGAATCAAAGAGCTAGGTTTATTTCTCATTCTTTTGTAGTATACCTCCCAGTGTGTTGAAAGACATATAGTGAAAGAGTTCAGAGTGTGGACTTTGGAGACATAAGGTTTGGATTTGAGTTCTAACTCCACCATTACATCTACCCCCGTGACACTGGGCCTCAGTTTCCTCATTTATAAATGGGAGATAATAATAGTATTGATCTTAGGGAGTTGTTATAAGAATTAAATGAGTTAATATTCAAAAAGAACTTAGAAAGTGCCTGATACAAAGTGCTATATAAGTGTTTGGTAAAATAAAAAACATAAACAAAAACAAACCCCAATACCATGTTCTGAATACCTAACATTGCAATAAACTATTTTTACTGTATTTCTAAACATCAATATAAGTTTCCATTTTCCTATCCTTACTGCAGGTAACATCATCCAACTGCTTTCTTCGTAAGAAGACTAGGAAAGTATAATGAAAACTGTATGGAGAAGTATAAACTTAAAGAAATGCAAAATAGTACTATAAAAGTCTGGCCTCTTCAGAACCAGGATATGGTCTCTTGGGTCTGTCCTGGCGCTACTCTGAAACTCGTGCTTTGTGGTGCACCCAGTACATGGACAGGTAGCAATTTTGTTGTAACTTTCTCACCCTCATGTCTTTGAATGAGCTGACAGAGCTCACTGCTGCACTACCAGAAATAACCGCTTAGGGTGGAACTGTATACATTTCTTCCCTTTTCCACCAATCAACAGGTTGTAACTTAAGATAGAAATGAGGCCCATGAGTTCATGCGGAAATGGGGGGGGGCGGGGAGTAAGAAATGATAGGTTGTCAGCTACCCTGAAAAGGTGCAAGGCATCAGAACTGAAAATAAAGACTTTATTGCCTTGCAAAGAAGGCTTGGTAACATTCAGATATTACCTACATCTGCTTTAATGATTCCATTTAAGCTGTCATTTTCTGCATTTACCTTGCAGCATTCAAAAGCAGCTATACTTACATGTTCACAGCCAATGCATTGCCAGCATTACAAAAGTGGGGTCGTGGGGGGGGTGGGTAGAAAATGGTATATGATGTATTTCAAAGAACAGTTTCCTTGTAGAAAATTAGCAGTTATTTTGAAGCTACTCTTAAAAAGGAATAAAGTTTCTTTGGAGATAAAAAATGCTGACACTGAACAGAGGAGAAGGAGGTAGGGGGACTAAATTCACTCTTCTGTCCTTTCTCTCTGTATCCTTTTGCTGTTTGCTGGACACCTGGTCAAGTAGTTTAGTGGGGACTGCAAGGAAGCAGAGGATGAGGTCACCCTGGTTTTATTCCAGCATGACCAGTCCTGATCGATACAGGGATGAAATAAGACTGGTTTTTCTGGAGATTCACTTGGCTGCTTCTGGAATAGGGGTAAGGGTGGCTATGAAGAAGGTCCCAAGTTTTTCTCAATGCTCCTTGGAAGTCCCACAGTGATTTACAGTCAAGAAATGCAAATCACCTTGAATATGGCAATTTTGTTACAGCTGGTCAAATATTCTGAATCAAATGCTGCAATTTCTTTTCTATGTAGGCTTCATTTTTCAAGTTCCAGCTTAAATCTCACCACCAGTACTTCTGATGCCTCTAACTCCCAGAGTCTCTTCTTCCTTTTGGTTTCTGTGGTTTTGGTTAACCTGACTCCAGGTCTGTACTTTGAGTGCTGAACTAGGGCATTTGTTTGCTTGCTTGTTTCTGTATCTCTGTTTATTTTCTTAGCTCTGCAACTAAATTTTAATTTTGTGAATTCAGAGTTACACTTTTTGGGGTCACTCATGACTCCTGCATGGCACATTGCAAAGAGGAGGTACTTGAAACAATAATAGTCTGTTTGCTAATTTTTACTTAAGGTGAGCTCCAAATCCACAATTTATATGACTATGTCTGTTTACTTTTTGGACCCCTTCTTTTGTCTGTTTTGCCTGTTAGGGGATTCTACCCACATTAAGCTTCCAAATGGTTTCAAATTCATTATGTTAATGCTTTAAATAAACTTGAGCTGACAATTTAGATCAAGCAAACTAGGGTTCATAGAACACTTAGGACTAAGCTGACCTGGCCCATCTACCCATGATTCTCAACTATAAGCCTCTTCAGGACTAGCTAATGGTGAAGGCAACTGTGTGGTCTTCCTTAGTACTGAGAACACAGAGTACTCATGATTGTACAAAGTGGAACTTCATAAATCTCTTTTTAAAAAATGAATGCACTAATGAATTAATAAACAAATTCAGCATTCTTTCCCAATTTGCTTAGTCCCCTTTAGATCTTCTATAATCATGGGGATAATGCTTAGTGTCCTTTTAATCTGTTACGTAATTCAACAGATTTATGCTCAATTGTTGTGAGAAATAATTTTTAATCTTTTTTTGAAGGAGTGAATACTTTAAAAGAGAAAATTAGGGATTTTGAAATAGATGAGGTAGGATCAGAAACAGAAGCAGAGAGAGGAAATGTTTATTAATGTTCTCCAGTAGTATTTATTTTGTGGAAGGTGAGAGAACCCTAGGAAACATGGACTAGAGTTTAGTTATAAATTTTAATTATTTTCTTTCTTGCCTGAGGGGAGAGGTCTTGTCTTAATTTGCTTTTGCATTCAAGTGCCAAGCACAATGTCTAGAATATGGTAGGTGTTCAATAATTATGAAGGGTAGGCCAGGTGGATGGACGTCGACAGCCTAATGGAGAACATTTTATCTGTGTTTCTGCCTCTCTTTTTCCAGATACACTTCCACATGGGAGTTGGAAAGAGAAGGGAGTAAATTTTTTACTGCTGCCATTTTTATTTCGTATCTCTGCCAGGCCCTGGCTCTAATTCCTTGTGTTTGCAATTCGGAAAGGGACTGTGTACCTCACTCCACACCCACCTTCTCACTTCCCATGAACTCAGCTCTCTTGTGGAGAGAATTTAAAGAAATAATTGCCATGGAAGTGCTAATAATTGAATGCAAATTGTTTAGGTTTTCACAGATACTTGGCTTTACCAGGAAACAAATTCTGATACCAAGGATCTCATGTCTAATAGAATTCAAGATAAGATTTACCAAAGATAATTAATCAATAATTTTAAAAATATGCATGCATGTATTCTTTCTGAGGCCTGAATAAATTTGAAAAGGGTGGCTTAAACACAGTTAAACAGATTGGACTTCCCAGTTTTCTGTCTTTAATATACAAAAGCCCATGTGAATATCCACATTTCTCAAAGTTATTTTTCCATGGAGCTTTTTTTTTTTTTTTTTAATAGAGTGTTTTGAGATATTAGGATTCTATGCAGAATTCTTTATAAAAATTTATAATAAGTCACCTCCCAGAGCTCATTCACAGAGTAAGGGCTTTAAGCTTCAATCTGAAAACAAGCTGAAATAGAATAAATTTCTGATTCATTTTTTTCCATTTTGGAATTCACACAACATTATTCCTCTCAAGCTACAAGAATGTTGAGCACTACTTACCCTTCACCAAAACAAGAAAAAATATAGGTGTGTGCAAGAAATTTTGCAGTAAAATCACCTGCCCCGCATAAAGACTGGTTTAGTTATTGATAAGGCTGGGGAAAATAACTCTGAAATCTATGCTGTGACATTCTCATAAGCCATATCTCCCAAGTTTTTCAGCTGCTTCAAAACCATTAATTAATGAAGTGTATCCTGAATGCAATAATTTCCCAGTGAAAACCACATGTATCCAACTGAATGGATGCAAGCTGATCAAAATATAATGTTATGTTTCCCATAATGATGGAGGATTATTTGGTTAGTATTGAAATTTAGACTTTAATTTTCTGCCATGACCAAAAGAAAATTTTGTCCAAATGTGGCAGAAACTCAGGAGGCTCGGCTTGCCACAGGTGTTTAATCATCGGGGATGCTCTGGGGGAATAGCACTGATGGCTGGCAGGCCAGTGTCTACAGATCGGGAAAAGCGAGTGGGGGGTGGGGCATAGGCAGGTTAGAAAACTATCACAATCTGGACAAGCTCCAAAGAAAATCTCATCTCTCATTTCACACCTTTGCTATTTGCTGTCAGTCTCTCTGCAGAAGGCGTTATTACTTTGCAGTGCTCAACAGGGGTTGATGGGCAACCCTGACGTTTCCCCTCGGCTTCACTGCCTCACGGATGGACTTCTTCATTAAAGCCGGCACCACACTTCTCCCGGTTTAATGGGCATAAATATAGCTACTCAAAGAGGGGAAACACTTTCCTATCCATGAAGATATTACATCCAAGAGACGAAAGGAAAACCTGCTAATTGAGAATCGCACTTCGGTTTAATTACACAGATGCTAAAATAATGTAACTGAAGCTCCTTAAAAATATAATTATCCACTATGCAATGCTTGAGAGCATGTTTTATCTTTTTGCCTTTAATGCACACGATCAAGAAAGAGCCAACAAAAGAATCATTCCTGGGTAATTTGGGAAACTGGGACATGTTTGGGTTTGAAAGATGTTTTAGAAAATATCTTGCTTTTGGAAGGAATCATCAAAGGAATTTGTGAGTAACTACACATAAAATCCTTCTTTACCTGGATGTTCTTCAAAGGCACCTGGGATTAAAATAAATAATAAATTTTAGGGTAGCGTGAAACTGTATCCAATTATCTTCTCCAATATAGTAAAGAGTGAGGACTGCTGTACATTTGAAAAGACATACTGTGTTTGTGGTGTGACTGGAAGAAGGTCTAGAAAGTGCTTTTGACTGACTATTCTTTCCACCTTTCATTCCCCATCCTTAAGCCCCATCCTCTTGAATTTATTATTAGTACAATACTGGCTTATTATATATTTTTTCAAAGTATTTGCATAGAATGCTAATATCTCAAAACCCTGTTAAACATAAACCTGATTGTGTATTGTTTTCTGTTGCTATTTACTTTGTATTTTTATGTATGGTACTTTGTGTTTTGATGTTTATTTTCCTTGTAGATTCTGTTTCTATAGGTAGCATTTGACATGCGTCATATATAGTAAACACTGCCTGATTGATGCTAACATTGTGGGTTTATGATTAACATGGTGGGCATTGAGTACTATTGCTATCCTTCTAAGAAAGATTCTCAGCCAGAAATGTATAGTCAGTTAGCAAAGGGAGGGCTGATAAAGCCTACTTCCATATAGTAATCTAGAGATGGTACTAAAATCATTTCATAGACCCCGTTCTATCTAGCCTTCAAGAGCTCAGAAACTTCTAGACACTGGAAAGAAATGTGTGTAGCCCTGAGAGGAGGAGGAAGGAGGCAGGAGATGGAATACATGGAGCTTCTAAGGCCAATATGAGGAGGGGGACTGTGGGTGATGTGGTGCATCCACAAACCATCTTGGTTAACCTCTTGATAAATAGGCTGCAGAGGTGGGAATATGACAGGGAGGGAATGGAGCCTGGGCCAACTAGGTTTAAGCTGAGGGAGGTGTCGTGTCTCTGCCCCCCCCCCCCCCATGAATGCCTGGACCCTAATCCTGTCTTCATCTGTCACTAGCTGTGGACCCTCGGAAAAGTGACCCATCTGTCTAATACTCAGTTTCTTCTTTGTAAAAGAAAGTTAAAGTACCCACTGAGTTGAGTTGATGTGATAATTAAATGAAATAATCCAAATGACACACTTAAAAGAGTGCCTATCCTATTGTGAACACTCGGAAAATTAGCTGGCATCAGCTCTCCAAAGCCCAGGAGAATTATGCTTTACCAAACCATGTATACATTTCAAACACCGTATGTGTGAACACTCAGAAGGTGGTCTGTGGCTCTCAGAACTTTGAAGAAGAAAGAAGAATTCCTCAAAGTTTGAGAAATCTTGGATTTTAATCCAGTGTCAAGCCAGTCTGTCTGCTACATCCTTGCTCTGCTAGGAGAAGAAAAGCATCCTAGCTAAGAAAGGAGCTAGAGCCGCACTGGACAGTTCGCAGGTTGGATAGTCACAGATGTGTTTACATTTACATCTAGATGCTCCATGGCTCATTACTTCAGGGTGAGAGGCTACTGCATGCATGTGCATCTGTTAATGAATCTGGACCTGTCCCAGCAGACTGCCTAGACAGTTACATTTTTTTTGGATGATGTGTTTTCGAGTGGAATGAGAAAAGAAGAAAGGGGGGTATTTTGTTAGTTGCTAAACATCTTGAATGGTCAGTGTTTCCAGTTAGTATTCCCTAATTTTTGTATTGATAGAATTTTAATAATGGACAACATTTATAGAATGCTTTATATGTATTATATTTATTGTAAAAGAAATCAGAAGCATTAATGAAATCTTAAAGGTGTATTTGTAAGCTCATGTTAATAATGTTACTTACTATTTTGCCACTGTTTGATATAGGAAGTTTCTTGATAAACTTTTCTTACCAAGATTGGTTTGTGCCCTTCTAGTCTTGAGCCACATGAGAATTCACTGTAAAGAAAGAGGTGCGGGGCGCCTGGGTGGTTCAGTCAGTTAAGCGTCTGCCTTCAGCTCAGGTCATAATCTCAGGGTCCTAGGATCGAGCCCCACATCAGGCTTCCTGCTCAGTGGGCAGTCTGCTTCTCCCTCTCCCTCTGTGATCTCTCTCGCTCTCACTGTCTCTCAAATAAATAAATAAAAATTAAAAAAAAAAAAAAAAAAAGAAGAAGGAGCTGCAATAGTATAAAGAAATTTGGGGGTTAAATGGACCTGGGTTGAATCTTAGCTCCACTACTTGTTACCTGTGTGACCTTGAACAAATTAGGTTCCCTGAGTCTCAGTTTCCTCATCTCCGGTATGGAAATATTAATACTTACCTTTGGCCTTAGAAGCTCCATGTATTCCATCCCCTGCTTCCTTCTTCTTCCTCTCAGGGCTACACACATCTCTTTCCAGTGTCTAGAAGTTTCTGACCTTTGTAAGAGTTAGAACTAATATATGTAAAATGCCTAGAATAGAGCAGACACTAAAAACAAACAAACAAACAAAAAAACTTCGTAGGTTTAATTTTGATCCTTTATGATAGTCGCTCTCATGCAAGACACTAAAGATCCCTGTTAAATCCTATCAGTATGGTCCTTGTATCCCAATAGTTACTCTCCAGCAGCAAACAGAATTATAAGCAAGTAAGGGAACAAGCTTATCAGTGTTTATTCTGACTTCAAAATATATCTCAGACCTGTTTGCTTCTCTCTTTCTCCGCTGTCCAGTCCAAGGTCAGGTTACCATCACATCTCCACTTCTCCAGGAGCCTCCCAGCTGGTCTCCCACTTGCGCTTCTATTCTCTCCAGTATGTTCCCCACCAGTGGTCAGAGCATTCCTTTTAAATTTAAGTCAGACTTTGTCATTTCCTTGCTGAAGACCTGTCTTCAGGTGCCTGTTACTCTTGGAGATCTGGATTCTAATGGGAGGTACTTCCCTACACTGAATGTTACTTTTTCATTTGTAAAATAAATAAATTGACCCAGTTATGCCCATTGAGTATTGATGTGACTCTTTTTTGGCTGTGCATGAGAAGAAACAACTATCCATGCACTTCCCACATCAAATTGATACACAGCGGTTGGGTAAGGACAGGGTTATGTGAATTAAAACTCGCATTTGGAAAAAGAAGGCTAGAAAACATATAGATATTGTTGGTCCATAGTAAACTGAAATGTTGTAGGTCAAGTGTTGTGAGGTTCAGTGGGGAAATTCCCGATGAGAATGGTTTATTCTCTGGGAGTATTTCCTTTTATCTCCTTGGCTACTGGCACCATTCCATGGGGCAAGGGCTTCGTTCTGTTCACTATCCTCCCTGCAACATTTGGGGTGGTCAGAGTTCTCCAGAGAAACAGAACCAATACGATATAGAGCAGACTTATCAGGGATTGGCTGAGGGATGCAGTTATGAAGCTGAGAAGTCCTGTGATCTGCTGTCTGTAAACTGAAAACCCGGAAAAGTTGGTGTATTTCAGTTGGAGCCTTTAGGCCTGAGAACCAAGGGTGTTGGCGTAAATTTCATTTTGAGGGGTAGTATGTCCCAGCCCAAGCAATTAGGCAGAGCAAAGGGAACAAATTCCTCCTGCTTCAGCCTTTTTGTTCTGTGTAGGCCCTCCGCAGATTAGATAATGCTAACCCACATTGGGGAGGGCAGTCAATTTTACTGAGTCCTCTAATTCAAATGCTAATCTCTTCCAGAAACACCCTCCCAGACACACCCAGAAATCAAGTGTAACCATATCTGGGCATCTCCTGATTCAGTCAAATTGACAGATAAAATTAACTATCACTGGAACTATCACATGTGTGCCCTTCTTGGGGCTGTAGAGTTTTTAGAAGGTTTTTAGGTTATTTAGAAGGCTGAGGTCACAAGGATTTTTTAAAAATCCTGAATGGTAAAGGGGTTGTACTATTTTGGTTATGGTTTCTCTAGTGACAGACTTCCCTTGAAAAACTAAATAGGCTGCTGATCTGTTTACTTAAAGTCAATCTCACATGTTACTGACTGAGGCACCCAAGTTTCTTTCCCTAGGAAGAGATCCAGATCTGTGTTATTTCTTTGCTTCCTCTCAGTCACGTTTTCCTCTTTCAGCTTAATGGCAACTACCTTGAGGCTATTGGGTTATCTTTAATCTAATTTTTTTCCAAAAGCTGGGTCCTAGTGGGACTCTGTTGCTTAAAGCCTTATTTGATCTTTTTTTCCTGCTCCTTGGAACCCATGAAACAGTCAATATTTGTAATCCAAGGTCCAATATTACTGGACTCTCTCTGTTCCCTTTTCTTTTTGCAAGCTGATCAATTTTCTATTGAACTTATCACTTTATTATAATTTCTACCCAAATTCGGCATTAATTGTAAACACATACTAACAACCTACTTTCCTTCCAACTGCTTTACCTAGAGCCACAGGCTCAGTAGGTGTGAAATCTTCCTGTCAGGTTATTGCACGTGTGGCCTTCGCATAATGCAAATCACCATCTTTCCAGATTGTAATGTCATCTTTCCTGTTATTTGCCACCTTACTTCCAAGTCAGTGCCATGTATTTTTGGTCTTTGTTATAATAGCAGTCCATTTCAAAGTATCCATTTCCATACTAAAGTAACTAATGCTACCTATTGTGGGGGGAAAAAACAAACAAACCAAATAACCCTTTCCAATTTTCAGTGGATTAACATATTAAACGTTTATTCCTTACTCTGACTGGCAGGGAAGGGGAGGTATGGGGCTCTGCTTCAGGTGGTTAGTCAGGAACTCGAGATCCTTTCATCTTTAGTTACTGCCATCTTCAGCATGTGGCATTTCAAGCTCCCCACTGAGGGAGGAGAGAAGACCCACCTGCTCTTAACCATCACAGTCTATAAGTCACCAGTCAGTTTTCCTTCCATTCCTCTGGCTCCATTGAGACACGGGGAGCTGGGAAGTGTAGTTTTGCTATGTATCCAGAAAGAGGGAAATGCATTTAGTGAGCATCTAGAATGGTGTCTGCCAGTGATCTAATTGTTTATTTCACTGTTTTAAAAAGTAGTTTTGTCCTAGGTTATTTCTGAAGAAGGCAACATCAGGAAAAAAAGGAGAGTGAGCAATGTTGACCAGATAAAAAGAACCTAAATCAGAACGACCCACACAATTCAGCATTTATACTTTTTTCCTAACCCTTGTCTGGGTAGCTTTGATTTTACTGAGTCACTTCTAGTACAGCATCTCTAAATATCAGCTAAAGACGAAACATGCAAGGCACTTCATGATTGTGCCACTTGGTGTTCTTTTGTTTTTTTGGGTGTAGAAATAAATCTTACTAAGGTGTTAGGGTAATTTTTTTTTATCACAAAGGAAATTTGTCATTGATTCTTTATTCTCTAACTCATTTGGCTATTAACCCAAAATGTAAGAGAAGAAACAAATATTATTTATCAATTAAATCCCTTTTAGGCTCAGTGATATCTATTTCTTGTTCTGCAGCATAGCCACATAATGTCCAGGTATTGGGGCATTATGATAACCAGATACTCACTGGTTGAAGCTGAGTTGAATAATGCATTAGCACAGCATCATGCCATACCCTCCCCACTCTCTAGCGAAGTGCTTTATTTTTAAAAACCTCCTTTGGGAGGCTTCACAAACAACTGCTATTTAGCTCCTAGATTCCAAAGATGATAGACAGAGGCCTTTCCCTGCAGGTGTAGATAGCTTACCTTCTGATGGTAGAAATCTGATTATTGCACCCTCCCTGCAAATGACCCTGTCCAAAATCAAACAAAAATCTGAGATATTCAAAACCAAGTGAGAAAAGACTAGCAAAATTCAAATTAATGCTGACCTCCACTAGCAGAATATATAAAACGGTATACTTATTAAGAGGTGCATTTGAGCCATTTGGGGTTGAGAACTTCGTGTTGCTGATTTTGAAAGAAAGGAAAAAAAAAAAGCAAACCAAGGCAGCTGCCCTAGTTTCTAGTTGGACACGAGAGTATTTACTCAGCACAGAACCAGTCGGAGCTAATGGTTCTGAGTGCCTCTAATGGGCCTCAGGGTTGGGCAGAGCCAATTTTGGCAAGAGCAGAGATGGATGCCCATTTGAGAGTGGGCATGTCTCCTCAGGTGGGACTTACACCACCTTCTTTCTCCCTCCACCCTCTCTCCTCAGGAGCTTTCAGATCCTCCCCACAGTGCGTGTGCATGCTTCCAAAGCTCAAGAGTTTGGATCAATACCTAAAAGTTGAGAAGTTTATGAAATCTTCCAAATTGGAATGAAAACATCTCCCTGGGTATTCTGCAGTGCTAGTAATTGGAAATGAAACATCTGAGTGAAGGCAAAGCATTCCCCAGACCTTCATCTTATTTCCACTCAGATGTAATCCAAAATTAACACTTGCTCCAGACACCCAGCCTATTAGCACCCAGAATGATTCCTCAGCTTCAACAAGAAGGGCAGAGGCTGGGGGCCTGAGTGAGTGGTGAGGGGCTCCCCCACTTGGAATTCCACCCTGGTAACCCAACAAGAGACACGCATTACCATTTAATTATAATGACGGAACAGATGTGATAACAAGGTTGTCTACTCTGGCTCTGTTCCTGATGTCACCACAAGGGTTTCCAGTTGTTGCTCTTTCTCATTTTGCGCTTCCTCATTAATCTCAGCTCCTCCAGCTGCCTCCTGCTCTCCTCCCTGACATGTCTGGTCGGCCTTTGTGCCAGGCGATCACAGCCTTCCAGAGAAGTGGCTGCGTGGGGCTGGGTCTTTGCTTAGTTTGCTTCCAGCCATCTGTGCCTTCCTGCAGGATACCTCATGCTCCTCTCGAAGCCCTGTGACTTCATCTTCACCAAATTATTGCATTTAAAAAAAGATATTTCAAACCCAAATGATTCCTTTGTGGTACCGATAAAAGTACATTTTCTTCATATTCTGTGACTGTTATTTGGAATTTGCTCCTCATTAGGTTCCTGACCGCCTCAAAGCTCCCTCCTCACTCTTTTGTCTGTTTTCCTAAAATCCCAACTTGAATATAGTTATAATCATTTAATTTCCCTCAAAGTTCAGGCTTACTAGACCAAAAATCAGGAACAAATTAATGGATTCATTAGTCTGACATAAGCTGGAATTCTATATGTCTTCCTGTGAGAGTGAAATCTGAAGATGAGGTTGATACTGATAAAGTTTTTTATAAATACTTCACAAAATGTATGATATTTGAAATTTTGAACACAACTGTGCATATGTATATTTTCCAGCTTTGAGTTTCGTGGCCCTTGTGGGACAGACAGGTGGTGAGCTACTGTAGCAAATATGAAATAATAGGATATATATAAGCTCTTTGTTGAGAGAAGACATGTCTTTTTCTTTCTCATGTTATTCCCAGCACTTGCCATAGGATAACCAGTTCTACAGTGAATAATTATATTCTTTTACATTTTTTTTGAACAGATAGTATATGCCCAGTACTGTGCTAAGCTTTTTACACATAGAATCTCATGACAGCTCTCTGAAGCAGGGGCTGTTCTACCATTCCCATTTTACAGATGTGAAAACTGAGGCACTGGAGAGGTAAGGCTTGCCAAAGTTATAGAAAAGGTACTGTTGGAGGCTGACTGGGAACCCAGGCAGGGTTATTTCAAGACCTGATATCTTGGTCATTACACACTTTTTTTTTCATAAAAAGCAAAATAGTTGTCTTTGAAGCTTTTCATCTAAACATGGAAGCAGTGCTCAAGCAGAGTAGCTGAGAAATCTGTCTGTGATATAGGTGTCCATAGCTATAAGGATCCGGAGACACAAATGGATGCATTTTTCAGTCTCTTAGAGGAGAATAGATGGGGAGAGAAAGAATACTGCAGGTGGGGTAACACCTGATGCAAGCACAGGGAAGGGCCTTTGACTGCAGAGGAAGGGAATAGGATTGACCTTCCTGTGCCTACCTGTGGCTCTGTACAGGGAGTCAGACTTCTGGACTTTTCTGAAGACATGTTAAAGCAGTGGAGAGAGCCACAGATTTGAGGACTAGATTATTATTTAGAGGCTTTATTATTGCTGCCCATTTCATAGACTTGTGCTGTATGTGCAGTTAAAGTCTGAATGCAGTGACATCTCATCCTCAGGTGGTGAACCAAGGAGAGGAGCTAGAAGTCCTTGGCATTCACAGGTGAGCTTTTCTTCTTCAAATCCCCTGCTTGCTCTTTAAGCTGGAGCTGCAGTTTTACCCAGCAGGCACACTGGGCTGATCTGATTCCAGCTGTCTTCTTGATCGATCCCAACTAGATCAATACAGAATGCTCATATCAGAGGTCATTCCTTAAAGCTGCAAGTTTAGGTCAAATAAAAGAAACATTATTACACATAAAAATAGAGAACTTACAGATTTTTAGAAACAATTACATCATCGCAGAGTTGAAAAATACGAAGAATTTCAAGGAGTGAAATATATTTAGAGATACAGAAACTCTTAGTTAATATCAGCTCCTTCTGGAGAATGTTATCCAAAGATGCAATCAATTTGCTGATTATAAATCAAGGTCAGGTGTAACGGTGTTCTTGCGTTTGGGCCCCAAGTACGCAAGTATCAGTGATTACATATCCAGGGAGCTGTATGGTTCCAGGACTATCCATGGAGAGATGTGGGGGAGAGCCAGAAACAAACCCACTTAACCCATTTCAAGTTTATTGTTCCGGTGGTGTGGCTCTTGGTAATTTACGAGACTGTCTGTGGGGTTCAGGAGCTCTTGAGACCTCCCGTCTAATAAAATAGCCGTGTCGTTTTTCCTGAGTGAAGGGACCAACATATATCAAGAAGTGCAATTTGTTTGATATCCTTTTGTACAGGAAAAGGAAAGGTTGTGGCATTTGTAGGTTAGTAAAAAAGAGGGAGGAAGTTAAGGTATATAGGTATGTTTAGAAAGACTTTGCAGTTGAAAGTACATAAAGGTCCTTTTGTATTTAACATTTTGGGGGCATACTAAAGTGTCAAGTTGGAGCTGTCTGTTTAAAGTCTTAAATGTAGTCCATTGCATATTCCTTCAGGTTTTAAAGATAGCAAAACAGCTCTTTCTTTCTAATAATTGGTTAAGTCACCCCTTACCTGAAGAGGCAAGCCACTTTGCTTTTCCTATTTGCAATAAAAACTATAATCATGACTATGAAAGAAGGCGTATGGACGAGTCTGTATTCCCAGTGAGTTGTCCTTTTATAATGGAATTCCCAAAAGAGGGGTTTTGTATTTACATACTGAGTCATTTGCTCCGGAGACTATGTCACTGAATGAGCAGTCTGACTCATCACACAGCTATGCCAGGAAGTGAAGATCCATTTAGTCTCTTGTTTAATTTATAAAATTATGATTTTTACTGACAAAAAAATAAGCCTGTGCTACATAAATTAATGACACAAATATTGAATTATCTATGATCCTAGGCAACAGTTAGGCCTGGATAATTTGATATAGGCCATAAAACTAGAAGTATGTGTCTATATGCTTGTGGGGTATGTGTGTGTGCATATGTACATATGCATGTGTATGTAAGTACATGAATGAGATAGTGAGATCTTAAAGCTGAAGACTCAGGGTAGTACTGGTGGCATTGGTGCTATCAATTGGCATATAGGATTCTAATTAGGAGAGTTGAGATTTTCTGACTAAAAACTAGGAGTTTTTGTGGGCAGGACATAAATGTACAAATGAATGTATTGAACCATGGGCTTTTATAACAGCTTATTGATGACAATGGTGTCACACATTCAATACACACCTTTTCATGGCAGGATATAGGATAGCATTCTTCTTCAAAAGGTATTTTTTGGAAAAAAAAAGGTGTTTTTTGTCTGCTAGAGCTTCTCTCAATAGTGCTGAAAGTTAAGGCACAATTCAGAGTAAGGAAATCTGGCTTTTAAAGCTCTGTCTTTTCTAGTAGAAATCATTTAGTCAGTTCCTTCCTGGTGGTCTCTGCTAAGAATGTTGAGTCACAGGGGAGTGGTTATGGGAGGAGGCTGATTGCATTCCTCTTGGGGGTCCATAAGAATGGGTATCCTTGGCATTGGGCAGAGTAGTAGCCAGTAACTTACATGAAGCTTAGGCAACTTTGCAATAACTCTTCCAACTGTCTGACTCCATAGCAGCCTTTGGAAGGGTATTTTTTATCTATGACAGTTGCAGCTTTCAATCCTAGATTGGATTTCTCCCTGTCCTCCCAGAAGATGTTTTAGTGATGTACCAGCTTTAGCATATGATTGGTAAGGCCTTGAAATAAATCCGCAGCTAAAAGAGAGGCATGGTAGGGTGGGGTGGAAAAGGGAGTTCAAATTCACTAGTAAATCTAATACCCTGCTAACATGATTTTTAAGAAAGGAGGGGCTTGTTCTTCATTTCTGTATCCTTCCTAAGTTTCTTAACTCTCTTCTCTTTTTATTGTCATTTCTCTGTAGAATGAATTAATCAGATCAGCTGTCACTATTCTGAAATTTGTGGTGCCTGGTTGCTGCCAGGGAATTGATTTATATATCTGACGTCGTGCATGGGACCAGTCAGTGACATGGTCTTCATGGGGGCTGAGTGTCCTCTGTCCTCATTGGTACTAACTTGCTGTGGCCTTGGACAAATACCTTTTCTGCCAGGGCCTTGGTTCTCTTTATCCTGAAAACAAAACAAAACAAAACTGGTTTTCTTCCTAAGCCACTTACCTCCCAGGTAGAAAGGAGATTGAGAAATCAAACTCGGAGAATAATGAATGGATGAGGAGACACAGCGTGAGAAAATTATATGCAAGGCCACGATCAATGATTGGAAGTCCACAGAGAAAAGCAAAAGAAGAGGCAGAATAGGAAGTGCTGGGGAAATAGAGAAGGAAACAGAAGATGCATTGAGACAAAGGAGAAAGAGAGCAAGTCGGTAGAAAGGAGACTGGGTACAAGAGTTGGAGAGAGGGATGAAAAGCAAAATTTTCTTCAGGAGGAGCTTTTGAAGCTTCCTGGGACCATGGGACCCCTCTGGGGCACAAAGTGGCAGCCTGGCCAATGTGCCATACACAGACAAGGCCACTTCTTCTAGTGCCTGGGTTCTGCAGGGTAGGATGTGAGTGAATGTTAGGCCAATTCTGCCTTTTAAAGATGTCTTCCCATGGTCTCCTGGAAGGTCTGATTTTCTGAATAGTGGTATTAGATAAGGGCAGGAGCAGTATCTCCTGAAGAGTCCACAAAAATCCAGACTACTTATCTGAGAATCCACAGAATTTTCCTATTAACGCTCTGGTGCAGCCCTAATAATAAGCCTGGCACAGTGAGGGTGGAGGGCCGTTGGGTGACATGCCTTGCCTTTGCAGAGTTATAGTCAGGGGAAGGCAAACGTAGACATAGGATAAAGGTAGTAGAAGGGTGTGTATGTGTGTTTGCGTGCGCGTGGGCACATGTGCACACATAAATGCTTTTTTAATTCGGTTGCTTAAAAACTAAAGAGACAATTATGAACTTGAGAAATCAGAGCCATTTTTGGAGAGGAGATGGGACATGAGAAGAATATGGACAATTTGGAATAAATGGAGAGGCATGAGGTGGAGCATTCCTCTTGGTGAGAAAGATGACACCCACAAAGACATGGAAAGTCATGGCATGTACAGATGACAATTAAACCCTGCTTATATCAAAATAGAGTAAATAGGTTCTCATGAGGAAAGGACTTAAATATCAGGATAATATGTGGCATCCTAAGCAAACAGGATAAAAGCAGCCTATGATTTGACAGTAGGTTAAAAGCTATAGAGCCTGTATTTTCTCTCTTAGTACAGTTTGCTTTTCATTTTACACAGTTTTTGATTCATTTCTGGGTATAGAAAAAAGTCCATTTTTTGGATGTATAGATTACCATTATATTGATTTTGAGATCTGTAGGTGATGGCAACTCAGACTCCAAATTGTTGTGAATTTTTAAGATTCAGTTAATTATATTGTATCAATGAGGATTGTATTCACCTGCAAGTAATACAAACCTGATTACAGATTCTTTTTTTTTTTTTTTTTAAGATTTATTTATTTCAGAGAGAGAGTGTGTGCAGGGTGAGGGGCAGAGGGAGAGGAGAAGCAGACTCCCCGCTGAGTGTGAAGCCCTGTGTAGGGCTAGGTGTGGGGATCATGACCTGACCTGAGCAGAAATCATGGTCAGATGCTCAACCAGCTGAGCCACCCAGGTACTCCTGATTACAAATTCTTACTATGCAAACAGAGTTATATTTTTCTTGCATAACAGAGGATGTCAAGGTCAGCAGTTACTTGATTGGGTCTGTGGTTTGGTGATGTCAGGGCTCAATTCTCTGTGAGTCTTCTGGCTTTTCTCTTACTGTCTGAAGATGGTTCTAGCCATTACATGCACAATCAGGTCAGGAAGAAAAGAGAAAACAGAATGCCTAAATTGGATCACACAGGCTCTCTTAGTCAAAGAGAAAGCTGCGAAAGGTGGTTCTTGGCTTTGCAGAGAACTCAGTGAGGTGCAGAAATGAAGAAGAGAGATGGGAATAGTTTTTTCATTGCCACAAACACCTACCATGACCATCTGGGTATTTATCTAGTGATTAAAAGCTTTGTTGTATCTTTTGAATATGAAAACACCTGCACAAACAAAGCCTGTGGTGGCTCTCAATGTTCAGATATTTTTTGTTTGTTTCAGGTTTTTATTTAAATTCTGGTTAGTTAACATATAGTGTAATATTGGCTTCAGAAGTAGAATTTAGTGTTTCATCATTTACATACAACACCCGGTGCTCATCACAACTGCCCTCCATAATACCCATCACCCATTTAGCCCATCCCCTGTCCACCTCCCCTCCAACAACCCTCAACTCTGTTGTCTGTAGTGAAGAGTCTCTTACAGTTTGCTTCTCTGTTTTTTTCTCACTTCCCCTATGTTCATCAGTTTTGTTTCTGAAATTCCACATACGAGTGAAATCATGCCTCTGTGCCCAGATATTAATATTATGTAGCAAACAACTGGATTTTTCAACTTTCATGTAAGAGTCATCATTTCTAATAGCTTTATAAATATTATTCACATTTCTCCCTATTTTCTGGTAAACAATTTCTATGCCAAATGTAAGATTTCTTCCAAAATGCTAACCAGTTTTCCAGCAGGTTTCTGCTTTAAGTCATGATCATGATCATCTTCCTCCTTGTCAACGTTTATTGTGCCCTTGCATGCGAGGTCTTTTTATTTGTAATTCTCATTTTCATGATACTTCAAAGTAGTTGTTATTCCTATTTTATATAAAAATATGGAAAGTGAAGCTTGGATAAAAGTAAAGTGAGTTACTCAAGGGCAAATGGCTGGAAGGTGGCAGAATGAATTGAAAGGTAATTCTTTCCATTCCAAAACGTGTTTCGTTTTGTTTTTTTTGTTTTTTGTTTTGGTATGTTTGCTTTCAGAAGGTTGTGCTGACTTCCCTGGGCCATTTGAGGGAGTTTGCAGTTATCTGTTTCCCAGATCCCCATCTGTGTTAAAACTATAATTATGAATTCAGGGATAATTTTTCTTTTTTCTTTCTTTTTTTCTTTATTTGAGAGAGAAACACAGCGAGAGCAGGAACACAAGCAGGGGGAGAGGGAGACAGAGAAGCAGGCTTCCCGCCGAGCAGGGAGCCTGACGCGGGGCTCAAACCCAGGACCCTGGGATCATGACCCGAGCCGAAGGCAGACGCCCAATGACTGAGCCACCCAGGTGCCCCTCAGGGATAATTTTTCTTACACAAACTCAACCTTGGGAACTGATTACCTGGAGTCAGAATATAAAGGACCAACTCCAAGAGTTGCAAAAATCAGCTATTGTAGAGATAAGTCTTGCTTCAGTTATTAGTCAGAAGATAATGATTAGGTTTTCAATAACATTAATCTCTCCCTGTCCTGTTTCTAGCTGCTACATTTTGAAGGTACAGTTTTTTTCTTGATGAGAGTCTCCATCAAGAGCTTTGGATTTGGGTCTTGCTTGAAAGGGACTGGTCAAATGTATTTCTGTCAGTGAAGTTCCATGATGTGTCTGGAACAGTGGTCAACACACATGTTAGAATCACCTTGGAAACCTGAAAACATATAAGGGCCTACACCAGCCTCCAGAGATTCTGATTTAAATGGTGTGAAGTCCAGGCATCAGTATTTATTATGATACTTGTTGTTGTGTTTTGTTTTGTTTTGTTTTGTTTTTAGTTCCCCAGGTGATTCTAATGCTCAGCTTGAGGAGGAAACCACTGACCTAGATGATTAATAAAGGTACTAATGGAGGAGAGGGAAGAGAAAGCCCCAGAGTGAGTGGTCCTCAAACCTTTTGGTCCATGGACCATTTTATGGGGGTGTTGAAAGAAATGGGTCTCTTTAGAATTAGTAGAGATAATTGCCTGGCTTTTGTTGAGATACCAATGAGTGAAAGGATAAGTAAATGACTAACAAGAGAGAAGTTATATATAGAGGGTAACTTCATTGTGTGTTTCCATGATGCTTTTATAGTTTTTTAAATATCATCATCATCATCAGATTTACTAGTGAAAAACCCAAGATCTTTTGGGATAAATAAATTAAAGAGACTATAGTTTTAGTGTGTGGGAAAACTTGAGTTAGAATTTTGAATCTGCTAAGACTTAGTCCAGATTTTTCTTTTTCTGGAGATCTTGGAGAACTCCCCAGTGGTGGAATCACCCTTTATGAACACCCCCTAGGAGATTTCATGGAATGCACAGATTTGTATTCTGGGGGGAAGAAATTGATCTGATTTGGGTCCCCAAATTTCATTTTGCAGGAGCTCTGTTCTGAACAATTTTCTTACAGCAGTGAGAGAAGCCTGTTGTGTACTTAAACACAACACTGTGTCAGTGTAGATGTTTGCCATGGCTATTTTCAATTCCCTGGGCCTAATGTATTTCCTTTCTGTTTAGTGGCAGATGCCCCTTTGTTTCCCAAAGCCCATTTCTTAACACTTTTTTTTTTTCCCGTTTTCAAGTTTGATCCATCTGAAATCTATACATTATTTCACAGACATCAGTGGCTTTTTTCCAGGTTAAATTATTTAATGGCATTGTTTCATTGAAAGCTTCAGATTAGCTGCTGACACTTATTGGCAGAAAGAAACACGTTTTTCCATTGGGATAAAACATATTTTGTATCAGAGAAAAGAGCAACTGAATTGAGTTTCTGTCTTCTAAATCTTAGCTGTGGCAAATGAAGACATCTGGTGCTTTAAATGACAATTTACCTTTGTATCAAAATTAAACATTAATCACCCAACCTATATTTTCTCTTTCTCCCTTCTTCCCTCTTGCCATTTGACCCTCCTGCTTTCTCTCCTCTTCTCTTTCCTTCATTCCCCTACCCCTTCCCGAAGCTTTCTCTTGCCCTAGATCCTAACTCCTCCCTGAGCTCCCTCCCTCTTCCTGTCCACCTCTCCACCCCTCCTTCTCTCACCTCATTCGTTTTCTCTTCTCTTTCTGCCCTTGCTTCCCCCTCTTTTGCCTTTTCTAACTTACTCTATTTTGGTTAGCTTATCTTCTCATCTTCTGAGTCTTTATTCCTCTGGGTTTGGAGGTTTTAATTCCAGATGCCACTCATCTCGTGGAGTGAATAAATCAGCCATCTGAAAGGAAAGAGGAAAAAAAAATGAGGTTTAATTTCATTTCTCTTTCTTTCTCTGCCAAGCACTTTCCTTGGGAATTTTACAGAAACAAATGGAAAGAACATAAACTTTGCCTGTTTTACTATCTAGGTGAGAAATGGGGGTGAGGAGGTCAGCAGCTATCTGGGTGCTCCTACCTCCCCAGCATAGGAGCATGTAACTGCAATTAGGCATCTGTTTTCCTGTCCTTGCTAGACATCTATCTGCCTGGAATGCCAGGCACTGCAGTGGTATAACCCTCTTTTATATATTTGCCGAAATAACTTCATAGCTACAATCTGACCATTTATTGTCATAATAACCTCTCTATGTAGTATATGCCCATTTTCCAGATCAGGTCAGTGGTCTAAGCATTGGTAGGATGAATCTTCAGCTGTTAGAGAGGAGAGCAGTGCTATATATTGCAGAGCCTGGGAACTAGGGTAAACATCAGCAATCTGGAATAGCATCCTTTTGGATGCCAAATCCAAATGGGGCCAAATGAGTTGACAGAGGGCAAAGCTGAGGGTGTTTGGAACATGCTACTCAAGGAAGGGGGAGGGCAGGAGGAGAAAGAAGAGGTTAGGAGGAATTTTCTCATATTAACATCACAATGCTGGAGGCTCCTAGAGCCTCCTGTGTGCCTGAATATGTAAGAGGGCAGGTTAGCAAAGGACAACCATCCAAGACCACAGACCACCTCCTGGGGTGGGATCATGTGTGTCCTGAACAGATGCTTGGCAAGGGGCTGAATGAGGCTGAGCTCAAGCCACTCTCAGCTCTCCAAGGTGGGCTATAGTTATAGAGGGAGAAGGGCCTTTTGTCTTAGCAGAAGGGTCATTTAGGCTTACCTAATCAGACATTGTACCTTGAACTCAGGTAACTTACTTGACAGTTAGGGTTTCCTAGTATATAAAAGTGGGCCCAAGACCAGGAATTGGGATCCTTGATATTTGGACTGACTTCCTGTGTTTCTTCCACCTGCTACTGTCCACTAGATAGCACTGTGTATTGTAATTGCAAAAAGGATGAAATGCAAAAAAAAAATGAAGTCGTAAGCTTTTCTTTTCAAAATGGTTTGAGAGGACAACCTCAGAAATTTCTTTTAGAGAAGAATATAGCAATCTTGTGGAGAGCAGGCATTTTCTGTGCCTGATTTAACCAAACACTTTTCAGCCACACCGTGCTAAAGACAGCACTTGACTCGCTTCCCTGGGATTCCTCAGAACTTGCTTAGCCATGGATGTAGTAATTGGAATCAATTATTCATTCCCAATAAATGAGCCGAGTAACTGGGAGTACATGGGGTAGAAATGGGGGGTCATCGCCTCAACACTGACAGGCAAGAAAATAGCATGAAAGCCTTCTTGAATATAAGGAAAAACAAGAGTATTTCAGGGAATGATGAGTGGTCCTTGTTTTGGATCCCTTATTCTATCTAAAGTGAAAAATAAAGAAGAGACCAGCGATTGGGGAGATGGAAGGAAGGGGAACTGGCAAGAAACAAACCATGAGCATTCTTCATAGTGTCTGTTTAGCACAATGAATTGAGGTCAGATTAACAGCTAAAAAATAGTCATTACAAACACTGAGTTTACATTCTGGAATTAGGAGTTCTGTAACCCCCTAGCTGGGTCTACTTTGGAGATGTCAGCTTTCTCATCTGTAATACAGTGTGTAATCTGTGTGTAGAGCTACAGCTGTACGAAAGGAATGATACCTGTCTGGCTGCCTTGCAATCATCATGAGACTAAATAGAGAAAATACATTCAAAAGCACATTTGAAAATATAGTAAACTACTGTGCAAATAAAGGCATTTTTATAATTTTATAAATTCCCTTTTCATTCTTGGACTCTCTTCTAAGCCCATTAGTCCTATGCCCTCTCTTCTGTTTTCTGCATTTTCTCCCTTTATCTAAGGACTATGGTTATCTGATTTGAGGAGACAGTGTTTGGCAGATAGATAGCAGAGCTCTTACACATGGCATGCTCATCAGGAGAAGAAAATGAGAGGACAATTTGGACCACCTTCTTTGAGTAAAGAGGAAAGAGGAAATCCATTCACTTATTAATATATGAACTTAATCATTCATCATGTATTTGCAGAGGGTCCACCGTATCACAGGCACTGCACTAGACACTTAGGATGTGTCAATGAATAATGCATAGTCATACTCTTGAGAATGTCAGAGTCTAGTACTTTCTTGGAGGTCTTCCTGGAAAAATTCATATATTTTCTAAGAAAAGTCCAGAAATTTGCTAGACTATGTAGGTATTTGCTAAGCAGAGTATGTGTGTTGTTTTGGAGGAATAGACTTTCCCTCACCAAATGTAAAAGTGACTGTATATGTTGGGAGTAAGTTTTGTATTTATTGCCTCTTTCTCTCACGGAAGCAAAATATTGAGAATTCATGCACCTAGGGAGTGAACCCAGGGATTTTCTTATTCTCTTTGGAAGTCGAACAGCCACTGTGTTGGGCCAGACTGGAGAGACAAAACTGTTGCCAGAAAGCTAGCCAGGTTAGCAGCAACCTAATTACATGGGCAAAGCAAGAATGCAAGGATGGAATAAGTATAAAGTCGGCCAGGAAGGGATATGAGTGAATGGAGTGAGGAAGGAAAAATCCTACAGTAGCAGGTGAGGTAGGGAGTTTAGGAAATCAAGGAGAGGAGCATGTGTTAGGATATGGATGAATCTGCTATAGCTGGGGTGACTCTTAAAAGTCACCAAACATGACGTTTAGTAAATGCTTCCTGAGCCAAATCACACCATTCAGAAGAACTCAGAATCTGAGTCTAATATCTTTACCAAAAGGAAAATATTTTCAGTTACTTTATCTGAGTTTCTACCCAGATTTTTATCTCTTCCATAAATAGGTTAATCAATAGCAAGTTAAATCAACATATATTTACTGGGAACTTCTCTGTGTAAGAGCTTTGAGGTTCAGAGATAAGATTTGGGGTTTTTTGAAGATGAATCAAAGTCTTGGGGCAGATACTGCCTTTGGGGAATTTACAGACTGACAGAGCAAATGTGACATACACAAGAATGACTGCAGAACGTGAGAAGCCATGAGAGAGCTATGTCAAATAATCTCTGGGAGTTCAAAGAAAGCAATGATCACTTCAGTTGAGAATCTCAGGGAGAATTAGGAAGGGCACATGAGGAAATAACGTTTGACCAGGAAAGTTACGAGATGATGAGAAAATGAATGTTTCCTATGAAAGAAACAAATTGAACCAGGAAATTGAAGGAAAATGTGGCACATAAATAGGAAACAGTGAGCTCTGTGAGGGCAATAGGGGGAAATTAAAGTTGGAAAGGTCATTCTGGGCTCGGTTATAAAGTACAGAATGACTTAAAAGCTGTAAGTCTCATACTTTATTCTACAGCCAACAAGGAGCCAGTCACAATTTTTTGTCTATGATGGTAATGTTATAACCAGAATTGTGTGTCAGAAATATTAATTCAGTTATCAATCAACAGTTAGGTACTATGCCAAATGTTGATGAGAATGCAAAAGAAATATATCACACGATCCTTGATCCAAAGGTTTTGCACTCTGAGTAAGGAAATAAATGACATGTTCAAAGAAAGATGACTAATTATTGAGTTATTTTACAGTCATATTGGATAAATAGTTATACTTGTAACACTATTCTAGTTTCCACTGAGCATAATCTGGAATCTTCCATGTTGAAATTGTTACAAGGTTGTCTCATTGTTCTCAGTTTGTAATCTGTTAGTTGGTTCTAAACTGCTGCTTGTAGAAGGGAAATTACATAGCAAATATGAGTGCTGCAAACCCACTACCCTGAGCAGATTTGTAAAGAAAATCTTCCTAAGCCCCCTTCTCCCCCCAGCTGTGAAGTGCATTTAGCTGAATGGAGATTCTTTGTCTCAATGATTAATTGTATCTTGCACTGTCCTAGAACCTGATATTTAATTATCCTAAAATGCTTTATGAATATAGATTATGTGTCTCCAGGATCATGTGAGTGGGCCAGGGATGTTTGCTGAGTGATCTTTTCTCTAGTCGGTGTAAATTTTGCCAGAGACAGGCCTCGACTTCTTCATTGTCTGACTTTGAGCCATTGCTACATCTGGAAAGAAGGACATACCACCATAGGGTGTCATTTATCTCAGGCCACAATTGGAATCTGGATGTTTGCACCAGCCTCAGCTATTAATTCTGGCTTATTTCCTTGTCAGGCGTGTGCACGTGTGTGTGTGCGCCCGCGCGCGCACACACACACACACACACATGATCATTGATAATATAGACAGCATAAAATGAGTTTTGTCTTTGTTTTTGATTTGTGTTTTGCTTTATTTATTTTTTTATTCCGGGGTGAGGCACAAGAAAATTTCCCTTTGCTGGTAGAAATCTTGGAGAAGATCTTTGTCTTTGTCAACATTGCCATCATCACCCCTGTCATCATGACAACATTGTCAGATCTCATCATCAAAACTTTACGAAGTGTTGTGTGTGAGTTGAGTTCTGTGTTTGGCTATTTTATTCGCCATGAACGAGGTGCATTTAGAATACTTTATGGACAAGAGATGCCACTGTTATATCCGTATCAATGAACTGTTCTGTCAGGCAGTAGAATCAGATTGTGCTCTTGCCCAGGTAACTTTGTAAGATGACTAATGGGGATATGGAGCTTAGCCTGAGGCCACAGGATATAACATGTGTAAAGTTAGGACCTATACTTTTATATGGGTTAGATCTCACGATGCTCTGTACAGAATCCACGGGGCTAATTGCCTACAGGCAAATATGGAACTGAGAGTTAATGTTTTAGGTGCTGATGAAGGCACTGATGTCTTCTCAAAATAGCTGCTTCCCTCAAAACCTTTTTTTTCATTTTTTTTTTCTCCTAATGGGAAGTCCTTCCTTGTCTTTTCCAGCCATACACTAAACCAGTCTTAAAATTGGCATAGACACAGGCCCACATCTGGAAGATATTAGTCTGCCCAAAGGAATTCAGCCTGTGAACTAGTAAGAATCTAAATAAAATATTTGAAAATTAGGTTCATTCCCTTGTTCTCATGTTTCTACAGGTATTTACATTTTCTGGGTTAGCAGCCACATCACTCAGTATTGTTGAGTGTGGAAAGGGTTTGTGAAAGCGTTGTGGGCTGACAGATGTTTTGAACCTCTCTGTCTCCCCAGCTGCACCAGATCTAACAGCCTGAAAGTGATTTCCCTTTATGATATTTCATACCACATTGCAAATCTAAATTGAGGCCTGTTTCCTAAATACATTTAAATATTAGCTGAATATAAAAATGTGAACACAGCCAACAATCCATGAATACGCAAATGTATTTCAAAACAGTCTTCACCCTGAGAATCAGAAAATGGCATATCTGGGACAAGTGAAGATGGATACAAAAGACCAAAATGGAAACATGCCTATCTGTGTATCTAACAGTTACTATTGTGTCTATTACCATAGTGCCTGGGCCTTTTGTTTAGAAACATTTCTTCTCCTTAATGATGATAAACTCAGGAATATGCAGGAACAAGAGAGCTAATTTATAAATAACATGAATCTCATCCATAATGGCCAGTGTCGGGAGGCCATTATGTAGATGCATCCAGATCATTGAGTGGTAAGGTTGGCAACATTACAAATTCTTTATCCATGTGCAGAGGTTGGGAGAGAGTGGTAGGAAGAGGGGATAAAAGGCAGGTGTTCTCTTTTGGTTTTGGAAATCCAAAATATAATGGGAACCGCTCAGCTTCAGATTTTAGCGCTGTTTGCACCTGTAATGCTTTGCTGCCCTTAGTTTATAGAGCTGCTGATCACGTGTATGTCTTCTTTGTGAAATTTCTAGGAATGAAAAGTCTTGATGGATTCCATAGAAAGCACATTACCATGCCATGGCTTTGTTTTTATTGTGGGTTACATAAAATTTTCCATTTACATAGTTACTAATGATGCAACTAAATCCATGATGATATGCTTTATAAGAAATGTATAGGTATCCATCATGACTGATATAACTGGGCCAAGATTGAATCCAGTTTCATAGTGTTTTTTTCAGCTTTTTCCTAGAAAATCTTTGTCTCCTATTTTTTTTCCTGAGGCTGGTCTCAGTGTACCCTACAAAGAACAGGATTGTTTTTTATCAGCCCCAGGAATAGAGCAAATACTTGTCAATGAAGTAATTTTTAATGGGCATGAACTGCTGTTTCTTTTTATTTTTTTAATAATCATCCAGAGATCAAAAACAATTAGTGAATGAATCCCATAAATTGAACTAATTTTTATTCTATGTTTCTGTATTATTTTCATTTACATTATTGCACTGGAGATTATTGACCAAATAGGAATTCACTTTAAAAGAGTGTATAATGGTTGTTTTTTTTCTCTTTAAAGGATGAATGAGGTTTTCTTTTTTAACATACTGAAAATATCTTGTAGTCACTTCAATTTTTCTGACATTTGTCTAATGTGGTCTGTAATTCTACAGGGTAGAAAAGAGCCAGGGGTATTTGTTTTTTGAGAAACCCAAAAAGAAAAGTGTCACTCTCTGTTGGGTAGCTCCCCAGGCTCTATGCTAAATTCTGGTTATATAGAGGTGAACAAATGACTGATTCTGGACCCACTGTACACAAAGTCTAGAGCAGGTACTATACGAGCTGAAAGAGGATAGAATATTTAAAATAGATCTTGATCTCAAGGAATTTACATTTAGAAAGGGAGATTAGGCTTATATATGTAAATAGGTAATTAGCCATATAATGTAATTTGTGATAACAGTGGTGGAGATAATCAAGCACTACCAGTACTCAGACAAAGGTATTTCACATTGAGACTTTCAAGGAAGACTCCTGTTTAGTGGAAGGGACTGACTGGGATTTAGGGGGAGATTTTGATTGGTGGAGAGAGGTTTATAATGGATGACAAGTGGGGAACAATGAGGTTCAGTGTGTGGGGACAAGTTTGAGGAAGGCGTATCCAACAGGCGTTGTTCAGATCAACACGACTAGGACAGAATGTATATGCGAAGACAATGTGAGAATGCTTTGACTAGGTTTGGTGAAATTTGAGTAGCCTGTTAAGGAATTTAAGCCATAAAGGCCATAGGAGTCCGCTGAAAGTTTTTTGAGTAAAGTAAAATTAAATGCTTCAGAATTATGTATCTGAGAGTTGGCAGGAATCTTGTGAGATCATTAACTTCTAGCCCATGTTCTCATATAACAAAGTATTACACCAACGCGGTCAGGGAGTACTTCTGGAACATTCTGACTCCCTAGTCCAGTAGATCACTATGTTCTTTCAATTAAGATGTTGGCTCTTTTTGCTGTCCAACTCAGGCAAACCAGATTTTCACAAATCAGGGCCTAGTCTTGTTCATCTCAGACACATTTATGGGATATCTTTGATTACCTCAGATATTTGACAGCCTGGCATTGTCAGAAGTTGATATACTGGTCACCCTGCTGAATTTCAGCACTTTTATAATTGTGATATGTAAAGATGAAATGAAGTAATAATATTCCACTCCCCCACATGAAGATCCTTCTTACCCATCTGTTCTGATGTCTCTGTAACAATATTATGAAGTTATGTATGACATGCTGATCCAGTGAGGATCAGGGTGGTTCTCAGTGCAGCAATTTTAGTATCATGTTCTGCATTCCCTCTTACTTCCAGACACAGCAAGTTAAAGCTAGGTAAGCATTATTTCTTTTTTTAAGTACATTAAGGATGGGTAGTGGGCAGCCAACGGGATAAATTAATTGTCTGCTTAATGCAGCTGAGTGCATTATCTCACCAGAAGTGGAAATCTTTAGCTCCCAGGTAGCAGCATAATGGGAGAAACCAACCATTTACTTCTAAGGGATTCAAAATACCCCAAAGTGAGGCAGTCAGGGAGGCCTTGGATAAAAGTGAGATGTATGCCCTTAAGATAGGGCATGGGCCATATTTTGGACTGTTCAGTACTTTCTTCTTTTTACTCTGATGGCTGTACTCTGGCCATTTTCTGCCCCAGAAGTGGACTGGGCTCTCTGCTCTCAAACATGCTCTGTTTCCCCCTGCAGCTCTCCGTGATCCTTAGAACTTGCAGTCTGTTTTCCTGTAGGAGTGCTGATGTACTCACCTGGAATACTTGCTCTTTTGTTCTTGCTCTGTTTATCTTCTACCCATTCTTGAAGGTCTGCCCTCTCCAGGACACCTTCTGTGTTTATAACTAACCCTCACTCTCATTGATTTCACCTCTCAAACACCCACAGAGGCTAAAGTCCATGCTCTACCATCTGGAATTGCATTTCATATGTTTGTTCTCATTTCTGGTTGCTCAACAGAATCACCCATGCAAGGATTACTTTCTTTTTTCTTTTTTAATATTGAATCATTGGCTTTCAACTTGGCTCTGCATCAGGATTATCTATGGAAGTTTGCAAAAACAAAAAGGCTGCACCCAGAGATTGGGACTTTGGATAGCCTGATCCTCTGCATTTGTATAAAGTCCTGCAGGTGATTCAGAGGCATAGCTAAAGTTCAGAAATTTCGATTCAGTATGTTTTGCATCGCTTGTTTTTGTTTTGAGTTAATCTTTTCTTCATGACTAAATTATTAGGCACTGAAGTTTCTTTGGAGTATTTTATCTTACAGCATTTGCATTGCCAGCAGTATAGTATATTGCTTTGGTTAATTTACTTTGCAGAGATGTTGGGAGAAGACATGGTTCTGATTCCAGACCTGCTTGTCCAGGGCAGTTATTAAACAATTCTGGTGACGAATGGACACGCAAAGACCCCCCTCCTGTGCCTCAGGGAGCCTTCACAGGACAAACACATTTCAAGAGAACACCGTTTATTTTTCCAGGAACAGAATCCTGAAGGCATTTTTAGATATTTTTGTTTTAGAGTGTGGAATTTATGTGAATGACAATAGCCCCGATGAAAATAAAAATGGGGATGATCTGATGTTCCAGTATGCATTTACCCTGGTTATTATGGAATTCACTTGAGAAGAGGGTAGAGCTCCAGAATCTCATCAGAATCTCCAAACAGACAAAACAAAGCAAAAAGAAGTCTGTGTAGCCCATTCCTCAAATGCCTGTGCCCCTATGCATCCTGGGAAGAGTTGAAATCGGGTGGGGAAAATTTCATCTCCCTCCCACATTGGTCTTCCCTTTCTGTTGCTGTAGGTTTTTTCCACGGTAGGAGAGCCATGCTATAGACTATATATGATCTGGAAACTCACCAATAAGATAAAGATACAGCCACCTCTGGGGTAAGGGCAGGTGACCATCCTTATAGCCTCTTCAGTAGACAGGGTGGTCAGACTGCACATGGACATGCCACTTCCTTCCTATTCTTAAGGAGGAGCCCAGGTTTGCCTGTGACAGGATGTTCTGCCTCATAGAAAGCTGAACCAGATATGTTTGCAATGCTGCCTTCCAATGATGGCACCCCCCCCGACCCTGGCCCCTCAGCTGGCCCCCCAAAACCCATCCACCATCCCCTATTTCAGCTTGGCCCTTGTAATAATTTTGTTAAATGGGGCTCAGAGTAGTGAGAAAGGTAAAGCAGCTGCATCTGGAAGGTATCGCCCTTGCTGTGCTTTTAGGTCAGAGAGTCTGCTCATCTGGCTAAGCTACTTTTAGGCCTCCTTTCTTCTACCCCCTCCCCCCATGGCACTGAGGGGAGGCCTATTTTCACATATGCGCTCAGACATGCAGAAGCAAATGCCAAAATGAATTAACTGGAATAGCTCTATTAATTTATGCCTCGATAGTAATGACCTTAAGACACAGAAGAATTATATATTAATTTGTTTCTAGTGTATAGCACTGCTAAGTTAACACATTTAGGAGAATACACTTCCCTGTCTCCAGCTGTGAGGGTAAATGAGGCCGCCTGTGGCTGCAGGAGGAGTTCTGGCCAAGTCCCACTAGATGGCAGGGTGGCCTCAGGGATGGGCTGGGCTGCTGGCGGCTGCAAAACACTTTGTGTGCAGTCATTATTTGACACACTCAAAAATTGACAATTTTTCTCGTGTTGTTCGTTTGGAAATTATATTTAAACTTATTTATTTACATGGGAACATACATAACGTGTCTATTTACAAACAGATATGCCTACACTGTCCGAGATAAGGGTTTTTAAGAAACAATGCATCCCCTGCGCCAGGCTGTCTGACTTCTGTGAAATTTCCTCGCTCTGCAGACGCCCCGCTGTGCTCCACACCAGCGCACACACCACATCTAGCCTTATTGATGTTGGGAAGGGGAGAGATGTCTTTGAAAGTCAAAGGGCATAATCCCTTCCAGGAGGGAAACATGTTTTTAACAAACATGGTTTGGTCAGTTAGGGGTGGCTCAGAAAAAATGCAGAACAATCAGCATCATACATTCAACCTGCCCCCACCCCCCAAGAAGATTAAAAGTAGAATCAGATTAGAGATTTGAATTTTATTCAAATCCCTTCTTCCCTTTCCTCTCCCTCATCCTCTAATCTCTCCTACTCTTTTAGCTTCCTGTCTTTCTTTGTTCCTATTTCTATCAAATCTCCCTCCTCTTTTTCCTTTCCTTCTCAGCCTGAATTTCCACATCTCCCCTTTCTCCATCCTTCATTCTCTCAGAATTTGATGCTGCCAAGCTGCCTCTGATCCTGCATCCCTTCATGCAGCCTTTTCCTGTTAATGAATTGTTAAAATTTCATAAGGAGCGGTGACTGTGCTCTTCTCTGCTTCTGGACACCGCAGCTGGTAAGCTGCTTTCTTTTGGAGCAGGAAAGTCACAGCTATGAGAAGGCCACTTCTTGTTTACAAACAGTGTTCATGGGTTTACATAGTTTAGTATGCAAGAGGGTTTTTTTTTTTTTTCCTTCCAAATTTAGGTAGGATTAGTATTTCAGTTAATGAAGGCTTCTGGAAAAGGGAGAATCTATCCAAGGTAGAGAAAACAGACCCCAGCAGCCTTAAAATGCCTGGCTTTTGCAGTTGTCTGCAGTGGAAAGATTTCAGGAAACTCACAGAAAAGCAGAGGACCAGGACCGTTTGCATTTTCAGAGTGAGGTTCTTGGAAATACCGTCTGCCTCAGTTGCCTAGCAGGCAATCTTGTATTAAAAATTGTAACTTTTAATATCTTTCTTTACAGATAAAACTAAAGCCATTTTCTTGATTGTTTCTGGCCAGTTACACACATGGGCTTCTGTTGGTTGTGTGTGCCTTCTTCCTTTTTGATTGTAGGATAATTGCCTTATGAATAATGTGTGGGTAAAGAAAAATAGAACAGAAGGTGATCAATAAATTGCAGTCTAGATTAAAAAGGTATTTCCTCTTAAAATATTACAAATAAGATACATAGGCAGTTATATGTAATTCTGTATACCATGTACAAATACAGTTATGACCCACTTTGATAGTTACATAATAGTGTGTACCCTCCTGGAAAATTTTGTTGTCACATCTCTGACTCACCATTAATTGTAAATTTTACAATGTGAACCACAGAAATATATAGGTATTATCAACTTGATATTATCCCTACTTTATTGCCTTGCAAAGTTGTGGTACATGGAGATTATCTTAGGCACTCAAAATTCTGAGGTTCTTCCAAAATTTTCCAGAAAAAGTTATGTTTAATTGGAGTTTCTTTGTTAAATATGTTATGTTATATTCTTTTTTTTTTTTTTTAAGATTTTATTTGTTTTTTGACAGAGAGACAGGGAGAGGGAACACAAGCAGGGGGAGTGGGAGAGGGAGAAGCAGGCTTCCTGCAGAGCAGGGAGCCCGATGCGTGGCTGCATCCCAGGGCCCTGGGATCATGACCTGAGCTGAAGACAGACGCTTAATGACTGAGCCACCCAGGTGCCCCAAATATGTTATGTTATATTCTTAATAATAGGAAAGCAATGTGTCGTGTGCACAATACTTTTCAGTCATAAAGAAATACTGCTTAAACAGAACATCCCTTTAAGGCGTTGGGTAACTTCATATTTAAGTATTCCTTTCCTTCTCTTTTCCTCTCTTTCACTTCCTACCCCCCCTTTACATCTTTCCTGTACGTCACTGTGGTTCATTAATGAGAAATTCATGTCAGCAGTTTATAGAATTAAAAAAAAAAAGAAAGCAACTGAATTTCCTTCTTCATCTTAGCATTTTCTTCAGACTGGAGGTGCTGACCATCTTAAAACTACTAGACAGGTGCTGACATATTATAAATTTGTGCCCTCACCATAAACCTCAACCAAGTCCTCTAGATTATTTCAGGAAAATCTTTCTTCTCTGCCAATATTGGACACATTTAGACATCTAGGAAAAAAAAATAAATTGTTCTTCTTGTCTACTGTGGCATGCTTCCTGTCGTTAGGTGAATAATCGAGCAGTTTATTTTAATCAGAAGCTCTTTGCAGAGGGGGTGCTGGAGAGGGTTAATTGCTAGGGTAAAACAACTACAGGAGTTCAGCTTACTGGGGTGCTAATTGGGTAACAGGTGAACATAAATAGTGTGGAGAAGCAGGAAATTAGAACATAGGAGGAAATATGTGGATGTTAAGCTCCACAACACTTATAAATGTACTTAAGTCATCGGTGCTGCAAACTGAGTAGCAAGCTGTTTTCAGAAATTTCAGGCTGCAGTGCCAAGACTGGGATTGGCTTGGGAGAGAAAGGGAGCTTGGCTTCCTGTTGAGTAAGTGACCTCAGCTGGATCCAGCATTTGGGTTTTAGGCTTTCAGCATCATTGATGTATTTTGCAGGTAAAGGTAACTGTGGGTGAAGCCTAGGTTCTTTCCAGTCACGGCATGGCCAGGAAGCTTGAGGACAGCCCTGTCTTCCTGTATCTACTCAATGCTTGTATATCCTTTGGTAATACTCACCGATATTCACCTCACAAGTAAGAGTTAGATTAAGTCATCAACATTTACAGAAAAATAAATATGATGATTTGTTTCTACTTTTAGGTGTATTGAATTGAGATCCTATTCCTTCTTTTCCCCAGAGCAGGTTAGAAAGAAAAGGCAGACTAGACCAGCAAGTTCTCAACCTTGTCTGCAAGTGAGAGTCACCTAGGGAGTGTTTAAAACTCCTTGTTCCCAGGGGCGCCTGGGTGGCTCAGATGGTTAAGCGGCTGCCTTTGGCTCAGGTCATGATCCCAGGGTCCTGGGATCGAGTCCCGCATCGGGCTCCCTGCTCCTTGGGAGCCTGCTTCTCCCTCTACTTCTCTCTCTCTCTCTGTCTCTCATGAATGAATAAATAAAATCTTTAAAAAAAAAAAAAAACTCCTTGTTCCCAGGCTGCACCCCAGGCCCATTAAATTAGAATCTTGGAGGATGGGACTAACACATCAGTAAACTTTGGAAAACCCCAGGCGATTCTGATGAGCCAAGGTTGAGGACTTTGGAGCAGAGAGAAAAGCAGAGTTTGGGAAAGAACAACTCTCCTGTAACTGTCTGTGATAGTGTAATTATTTTGCACTTAATGTCCGGCTTTTGGATGTCTATGAGGGATAAAGGGAATTGTGTGGAAAGGCTGCAGAGTCATTAAAAGATGGTGTAGTTCTTGTGCTTCAGGCTGGGGAAAGAGTCATACTTTCGACTGTAATCAGGAATGGGGAAGGGAGGGAACTGTAGAAATGGGAGAGGGGACTCTGTTTCTCTTGATCCAGCGTGAGATGGGTGAAGATACCTAACAATGTTCTGGATATCAAACCACTGGACATCTCAGATTTCTAATCTGGTCACTGGGTCTCTTCATTGTTCCTACTCACTGGGGAATGCCACCCTACCTAATAAACTTAAGGCTTAGGCCAGTCTGCGGTAGGTGTATTTGGACTTTAGCAAATCCATTAATCTCTCAGTGTCTTTCACTTCCCCTTTAGTGGTTAGTTATTAGTTTCCTGTGGTTGCTATCACAGATTAGCACAAACTTGGTGGCTGACACAATAAAAAAAATTTTTTTTTCACAATTCTGGAAGCCAGGCGTCCATACATAATATCCTCCTCCCTCCTTGGAGAAGGTCATTGAGAGGGCTTGACTGCAGGTTGACGCAAGAGCTGGCCCCGGACAGTTGGGAGGCTCCTCACCCTCTCCCCTGTCTGGCTGCTGTTCCCATAGCTAAAGCCATTTCTAGGGTGCCAACCTCAGGAGAGCAATGTGTTATTGAGATCATCTGGATAATATATGTGACTGAGCCCAGTTAAGGCCTGTCAACTCTTAAGATTCAGGTGAGCGGGTGGGGACATCCACTCGTCTTGCTGCTGCCCAAGACAAGCCTCGTAGATAAGTTCCCCTGCTTATTAAAATTATCACCTACCAACCTGGAGTGGCCTGACTCTTCAGTCTTTCATTGCACTCTGTGTATGGGCTCCAGTTTCAGCTTTGACCCTTAAAGCTCCTAAGTTTGCAAACCAACAATGTGTTTAAGTGTCCCTAAACTTATATTTATATCCTTGAAGAATATGTATTGTTGCTTTGTATGCATATGCAGTTTTATTTTTCAAAAACATTGTGCTACGAGACTGATAATGTTTCTTAATTTTGAAACTCAGTGTTGTATGTTTAGGATCCATCCATTTTGCTATATGTACTTTTGTTGTAACCATTGCTTCTAATGACTGTAATATTTCACAGTATTCATTGACCACATTTTACTTTTACCCTTCCTCCAGTTATGGATGCCTAACTTATCTCCCCCTCCCTGCTACAATGAATATTCTTGTACAAGTCTCGTAGAGCTTGCTCTCAATGATAGAGTATACGGTTACTTAATTGGACCAAGTGTCCCTAGATTGTTCTCAGAAATAGCTATTCCAGTCTCTCTTCCTACTAGCAGTGGGAAGAGGGTGATTCTTTTTCTATATTCCCAGCAAGATTTTACATTTCCTGTGTTCTAATTTGTGTTACTCAGATAGATGTAAAGTATATCATCATTTTAATTTCTATTTCTCTGATTATTATTGACCTTGAATACCTTTCCATGTACTTGAGAGTCAGTTTCTGCTCCATGAGTTATCTGTTTGTATATTTTGGTCATTTTTATTTTGGTTTCCTGTCGTTTTCTTGTTGATTTGTAGGAATATCTTTTATATTGTAGAGCTATGCTATCCAATACAGTAGCAAATAACCACTTATGAATATTTGGATTTAAATTAATTGAAAATTAAATAAAATTAAAATTCAGTGCCTTGGTCACACTAGCTACATTTCAAATGCTCGATAACCACATGTTTCTACCATATGGCTCCCGTATTGGATTATGCAGAGATTATTTCCATTATCCCAGAAAGTTGTTTAGGACAGAGGTGTTCTAGCTTCTTGTTGGTTTTAGGTATGAATAATATTTTCTTCAAATCTGTCATCAGCGTTTTCTGTGATATGGCAGATTAAAGATAGTTGTACATTCTTTCATACTCCTCTTAATGAGGCATATAATCTATGTCTCCTCCCCTTGATCTGGGACTCTTTTGACCAATAGAATAGGGTAGAAGTGACACTGTGCCAGTTTCTGGGTGAAAGATGTAATAAACTGTCAGTTTCTAATTTCTGTCTCTTGGAGCACTCTCTCTAGGAGTCCTGAGTCTCTGTGTAAGAAGTCTGATCACTCTGAAACTGCCAAGCAGAGACGCACAAGCTAGAGAGGTGCTCTGGTCAGTGATCTCATCTGAGCCCAGCCTACCAGTCATCTCCGCCCAGGCACCAGATGTTTTAGTGATGCTGTCTTGGCTGAGTACTCTGTTGGGTGCTACCAAGTGGGTTCAGTCAACACAATGTGGAATGGGAGAATAATCCAGCTGAGGCCTTCCTGAATTCCAGACCCAAAGAATCATGAAATATAATAAAATAGGTTTTTTTAAACCATTAAATTTCAGGGTAATTTGTTATGTGCAATAGATAACCAGATAGCTTAAAAAAAACTGATTTAAGCAATGCAGTTTAATATGTACACTATTGCATAGCAACCCTGAATGATAGAGCCTTAGCAGCAATCAGACTGGAGTTCAGATTATAGCTCTGCCTCTTGGATGTGTGAGGATTTATTAAGTTAAATGTACTGATTTTCATTGTCTCCATCTATAAAATTGAGAGACTAATGCATCACAACACAAATATTGTGGTGAGGAAGAAATGAGATAGCGGATGGTAAGAAAGCTCTTCTCACAGTACCTGACTCATGAAGGAGATGCTCTAATTGTTGGAATGTGCAAGATACAGAAATGGCACAAAGGATAGATGAATGACTGCTTAGCCAAGTGAGGTGGAGAGTGGCTGTCAGGCAAGTGTCCTGAGAATTAAAAGGTTCACAGTGTATTAAAGGTACTACAGGAATTTATCAGACTAACTTGAGGAAAAGACATGTGAGGTAGAGCAGTTATGGTGTGCTAAAGCGAGCTCAACTATTTATTTATTTATTTGAAAATCTGTTAATGTGGGGCGCCTGGGTGGCTCAGTCGTTAAGCGTCTGCCTTCGGCTCAGGTCATGACCCCAGGGTCCTGGATCGAGCCCCGCATCAGGCTCCCAGCTCCGTGGGAAGTCTGCTTCCCCCTCTCCCACTCCTCCCGCTTGTGTTCCTCTCTCGCTGTGTCTCTCTCTCTGTCAAATAAATAAATAAAATCTTAAAAAAAATAAAAATAAAAATCTGTTAACGCATGATATGTAATATATATCTGCATATATTTAACATGATCTGCATATATTTTATATATATCTATAAATGTACATGTGTACGTATATACATATGTATATGCATTCCCTATTGTCTTTCAGTAAAGACATATGTCTAATTTTAATATAGTCAAATTTATAATCTTTTTTTTTTTTTTTGACTTTGCTTTTGGCATCTTCTTTAAGAAATTCTTCCTTACCTGGAAGTAATGCAGCTAATTTCCTATATCATCTTCTAAGATTTATAGTTTTGCCACTTATGTATACATCTTTAACACATCTGAAATTCATTTTTGTGTATGTTATAAGGTAAAGATTTGATCTCACTTGGATAACCAATATTCCTAGAAAAGGCATTAAATAGTTCATCCTTTCCCATTGATTTACAATGTCCACTGTGTCATAAATCAAGTTTCCAAATAGGTATGGGTCTATTTTTTTCAACTGTTGTATATATTTGATACTATCACAATGTTTTAATTACTGTAGAGACTATGTCTTCATATTTGATAGGGCAAATTTCTTCCCATTTTTGTGTTAATTTTTTAAAAATAAAACTTTTTTTTTTTAAGATTTTATTTATTTATTTGACAGAGAGAGAGACAGCGAGAGAGGGAACACAGCAGGGGGAGTGGGAGAGGGAGAACCAGGCTTCCTGCCGAGCAGGGAGCCCAATGTGGGGCTCGATCCCAGGACCCTGGGATCATGACCTGAGCTGAAGGCAGACGATTAATGACTGAGCCACCCAGGTGCCCCAAAACCTTTTTTTTTTTTAGAGCAGCTTTAGGATAACAGCAAAAGTGAGGGAAAGTACACAGATTTCCATATACCCCTATCCCTACAACGCTTGCATAGCTTCCCCACTGTCAACGTCCCCACCAAAGGGGTACATTTGTTACAAGGGATGAACCTAGATGTAGCTATATTTTTATTTTTACATTTTGAAGTTTATTTAATGATGTAGGAAAATATCATATTTTTATTTTTTTTTTTTTTTTTTTTTTTTTTTTTTTTTAAATTTTTATTTATTCATTTGCGAGAGAGACGGAGAGAGAACAAGCAGAGGGAGAGGGAGAAGCAGGCTCCCTGCTGAGCAAGGAGCCCGATGCGGGACTCGATCCCAGGACCCTGGGATCATGACCTGAGCCGAAGGCAGACGCTTAACCATCTGAGCCACCCAGGCGCCCGAAAATATCATATTTTTAAATGAACAGAAATAAACATAGAACAGTCATGTTTCCAAATCTTCTAGAAATTGTAGATATTTGTATCACTGAAAGAATGGAAGAAAACATCTCAAAATACTAACCCTGATTATTTCTAGGTGATGAAATCGTAGGCCATTTTCTCAGTTATCTTCATAATTTTTTGTGTCTTGCAAATTTTTTATTCACGTAATTGCTTTTACAATCTGAAAAGCCAACACATCTCAACAGAAAGAACATTCATTTTGAAAATATTTATGTGCCAAGAATGCTCAAGTAAATGCCTGGCAGGTCTTCTTTTTCCTCTCATTCTTTCCTCTTACATCTGTCTCTCAGGGCTGCCCTATTGGGCACCTAAATATATGATATTTTCAATAATCCTATCATGAGAGACATGTTGCTGCAGAAAATAGTGTCCTATCTAGCGAGCAGTTCTTCAGCTGCTCAAATCAGGTTTGGGTTCATACTCAGTTGGATGCAGACTGGTTATAGGATTTTCTCTCATGGCTTTGTCAGTCTTCGATCCACTGCTCACTTACTGAACCATCTCTGCCTCCAGAATTCATCGCCTGTGCTCAGAGACCACCTCATTTGAGTTTGATGTATTAAGACTATTTTTAAAAAATATTCCTATATAATTCTGTTTTCTTCTTGTATAGTCTCTGCTGATGTTGACTTGTGTATCCCTATAGGAATTGATATAGTTTTTTACAGTCTGACTCTAAGTGTGTTGCTACTCCTGTCCCTTGTGAGCAGAAATGTCTGCACTTGTGGGATCCAGAGGTCAGCACGTGAATGTTGATGGCAGTAGTGGTCAGTCTCTTCTTGAATCCCAATTAGTTGGCCCTGAGGCCCATTCTCGAAGAGACATTGTATTGATCAAGGAATCTCTACTATCAAAGCAACTCTAATCTTGACTCACAGGTAGAGATGATAGTCCCTTCAGTGGATGTTGGTTCAATGCTTGGAGACAGCTTCTGAAAGTAATTGCTTCTTAATTAGGCTTGTATTTTGTCATCATGTTCATCCTCAATGCTGAAATTCTGGATTCTGAAAAGATCACTAAAAATCATTGTGCTTAGGAAAGGTACTGATCCAGATGCCTGTAATTTTCATTCTTTTGCTGTCCTTCGGCTTGTGGCCTGCCTCTACTGCACTTTCCACATTTGCAGACAAAAACAAATCTATATGGGGTGCCTGGGTGGCTCAGATGGTTAAGCATCTGCCTTTGGCGTCTGCCTTCAGCTCAGGTCATGATCCCAGGGTCCTGGGATTGAGCCCCGCATCGGGCTCCCTGCTCAAGTGGGGAGCCTGCTTCTCCCTCTCCCTCTGCCATTCTCTCCACTTGTGCTCTCTGGCTCTATCTCTCTGTCAAATAAATAAATAAAATCTTTAAAAAAAAAAAAACAACAAATCTATATACCACACAGGTTGTTGTGACGTCAGTGATTTTTTTTTTTTTTTTGCTCTCTAATTCATAAAAAATTAGGTTTTATCACCAGAGTATTGCATTCAAGACTCTCAAAAACATGACCGCTCCTCCAGTATCACTTCCCGCTATACCTCTTGGATCAGTAATTTACCAGGTTCATCACCAAATTCCTTTGTTTAGCAGATCTCACTTTCTGCTGCACTGTTGTTCCTACAGACATTTAAGAAACTTTGAAAGAAAGAAAAAGAAAGAAAGAAAGAAAGAAAGAAAGAAAGAAAGAAAGAAAGAGAAAGAAAAAAAAGGAACTTTTAGAAAAGCTTATTTTAAAAACAACCTTCCCTCTTCTTTTTTTTTTTTTAACCTTTGTGTATATTGACGAGCCCATCAAGTTCTGTATGGCAGGAAATGAATCAAACTACAAATATTGATCAAGAAACATGTTTGTTGCTGATAGAGATAACATTCCTTGTAAAAATGTGCATTTTGGTCAATATTTATTCCTTACTAAAATTACACAATTATGTTTTCTTCTCTTAAACTCAATTTGTCCAATTTGCTCTAATGCAATTTCCTGTACCCATGTATAATTTATTTATATGATTAGCGTATCCTCTGTGGAAACTTAAACTGATATAACTTCCTTTGAACAACATATCTGGGGCAGTTATGATGTGTTATCATCAGCTAAGGGAAATATCTTGCTCCTGAGTCACAAAAACAAATGTGAGCAAACAATTGCTTATAGTGATCAATTTTCATAGTGTAGTTCTAGCAAGGGCAGGGGTGAACAGAATTTATGCTGATCATATAACTAAATTGTCCCAGTCTTAAACATAGTTAAATCTAATCTTTGATAATAAGGTAATAGTGGTTAACAAAGGATTTTTAACTATTATTACCTAAGACGCATTATAATCATTAACTGATTCATATAATGTATGTATTACTTATGCAGGTAAAAGAGCTGCTAAGTGAGTAATCTGATAACAGCATAGACAGTGTTTGCTCACTGAGCATTTATAAGGTGTCTAGGGTATGTGCAATACTGTGCTTGTTGCTGAGAGAAATATAAATGAGTTAAGATATGTCCCTGCAAGCTAACGGGGAAGACAAATTTACACCGGTGAACATACAGAGACTAGAATAACCATATGATATGTGGTGTGCTTCAGTTTTTTCACTTGAAAATGGTCAATGCGTATTCGCTATTATTGTTATTAACTATGTATGAAATAGAAATAAAAAATGTTCTAGGTCATTCTGGAGCTAAGAAGTAGGGGAAAATTTTATGAAAGCAGTTGAACTTGAGTTGGTCTTGAAAAATGCTATATGTATGTGTGGAGAGGTAGTGAAAGGGCATGGCTGCCATGTTGGCTGTTGCCTGAGCAAGTTCAGGTTGTTAGAAATGAAAGTGGCTTTTGAATGTTAGGTATGCTGATGGGAGATCAGGCTTGTTTATTGGAAGAAATTAGAATAATACTGGAAATATAGATTGGACCAGTTGGTGGACTATTTTGTCTATTTGGACTATTATTTAGATAAAATATTGTTGAATTGGAGTGAGAAGAAATCATTTTTAATCATTTTCTGTGATTAGACCAAGTCATGTAGTTTTTCTGTTTCTCGGTTTCTTCATCTGTAACATGCATTAGTATTGTAAGATAATTTTAATTTTTTCTTAAGTATAATAAAATTTGGTTTAGGTAACTCCTATAATATATAGCAATTTACATAGGGAACACAACACTGCTACATGCTTTATACTTGTACTTCATAAATGCATTTTATAAATGTACTAAAAACTATATGTTGTACAAATATAAGTTATTTAATACTCATCAGCATTATCATTATGGTTAATGACATTTGTAAGTTGAGGAGGTGATTTATTCTGTAGGTGATAGAGCAAATGGATTTGTTTTACAATAGGTAAATGTCATAAGGAAAGTAACATTGAAGCAATATTGACCCTGGAATTCATTAGCATGTGACACTGAGGAAATATTTATAACATACAGACAAAATAATTCCTGTACTTACTACATAAAAAGCTTCTATTTTCTAAAAAAAAAAAAAATTGGACAGAGGATATGGATGGGAAATTCACAAAGAAGTTCAAGTGACTGATAAATTTAGGAATTTATGAACTTATAAAAACTTGTTTAACTTATTTATACTCAAAGGACTATAAATTAAAGAAAGGAATTTTTAATCATCACTGGGAAAAAAATAAAAATGTGGTTTTGGTGAAGATATAGAGAAATGTTACTTTAATACATTGTGGTAAAAGTAAAAACTGGTACAACTTCTGTGGAAGAACAACTTCTCAGAACTTTAGAATTGTTTTATCCTTTGATCCCAAACTACCATTTTAAAGGATTTATTCTAAGGAATTAATTATAAATGCGTATGTGAGGATTAACTTCATGGATGGTCATCACTGTATAATTTATAGGAAAAAAACTGGAAACTTACATATAAGGAATTATTTAACTAGAGAGTAATGACTCTATATAAAGAACTACATTGTTGGCATTTAAATTGTGTAATAATGATATGTAATAATACAGAAATATATATTCAATTTACCAAAGTGATTTCAAATCTAACTCTCTTGTCTCTGTCTATAAAATATAAATGGGTATACGTATGTGTATATAAATACACACATGAATGGAAGTGCATTTTAACTTGAATAGGGATTATCTGTGAATGGCAGGCTTACACTTTTATTTACGTCTTTGACCTATCTTTTTGAGATTTTCTCTACTGACACTTTATTCTATAATAATAGAAAAAAAAATAAGAAGAACGTGGTGGCATGGATAACTTCACAGGCTGAAGCTCCCTGAGGAGAGAGAACAAGATCTCCATGATAAATCTTTTCATTCAGGTTGTTAGGATGTACATGAAACTCTTGTGACTTTTGACCTATAGTGAACTCAGAGGTTTATCCTATATTGACCTGTATTTGATTTTCTATCCTAATGGGTACTTCATCTGAATTTGAACATTCAGTCAGTTATTTAACTACCTGACCATGCCTATTCAAAGACAAAGTAATATCAGTAAGGTTTATTTTGTGAAAATTCCCTATACATTTTAAACTTCTATGATAGCATAAAACCTTAAAAGCACTAGGAGACATTTTTCTCATCTTTTGAAAATGCTGTAATACAAATTAAATCAGTGACAAAAATTACCTTGTTGATACATACTTTTTGTATTTATTTATTCACTTAAATGGCCAGTTCACACTACTTCTTGGCCAGTTTGATCAACTGTCCAAAGAATTAAAAGTTAACACAGTTCCATTCTTCCAAACAATTGACCTTATACTGCAATTGTTAAATGATTATGTAAAAACACAAGTACAGTTTATAAAAGCCTTTTTTCACTTGTGTTATGTTGCATAGGATAATAAAGGGATTTGAAGGTCAGCTTCTCTGGTTCAGCCCTCACCATTCCATAATCTCCCAGGAAGGGTTAAAGACAATGGTGTGAGTAAACATTTAACAAAAGACTGTCTGGGGCTGGGAAAGGGTATCTCAAGTCACTATGAGCCAGCTACATCACATGTTGAAAGAGCACCTCTAACTACTGCTGCATATTCTGCTTACATCTGTTGTTGTACAGATCACTGTGTGTTTATTATGATGTCCTTTTCCACTTCATGGATTGTGAAGTTATTAAAGGGACAATGTCTTGTTTATTTTTGTTTCCCCAGTGCCTCACACAATGCTGGGCACATAGTAATGTTGAAAAAAAAAAAAAAAGAACAGACTTTGAGTGAAATTACAACAGTGTTAGAGGATACATGAGGAAGACTGTATGGGAAAAGTATGGACTAAAGAATTTGTATTTAAAATATTTGTGCATGGAATATTTTGTATATAACTAGTTATGGGCCTTATTTAAAAATATGTAGCAGGTACAAAGTTCTGTTTGATGAGTTAAAAATAATTAGTATTGTTATGTTAGAGAATTTGTCTTAGAAACATAAACAAAATGGGATAAATATAAAAACACAGTATTAGTAAAAGAGAAATACTTCTGTGGCTAAAGCTAAATGCCTGGGAAAAAAAGCAATTCAGTTTCCCAATATTAATTATTGGGCCATATCCTGCTATTGATCTGTGCATGTAAAAATCAATGCGAAGATAAGGACCTTCATAATTGACAGGAGTAATTTTGAGCTATATACTCATTGACATTCAAAGAGCCAGGAAACAATGAAGACATTATGGATGAGAAAACTTTGGATTTATCTGAAGTTTTAATTACTACTTTTCAAACTTTTAAAGGAAGTGGAGGAGGGAGAGGATAAGAGAAGCATATTATTTTATTCCCTGTTCTTTCCAGGTTTGCAAAAAAGGGAAATGTGTAACCAACATTTAACAGTACCTTACATTCATAGAGCTTTTTTTAATTTTGCAAGATACATTCATATTCACATTTGGTTCTCATTTCAGCCCATGAGTAGAGCCATGTAGGTGTTTTTCTCAGTTTCTAACAGGTGGGGAATGAGACTACTACTATGAACTCTGACTCTTACTGCTGCCTACTTTTAGTTAGAATGTATTTCCTCCCTGAGTATATGTAAGTATATGGAGCTTTGCTTGAAAAGACAGACATGTGGACAAATTAATCAGAGGATCTTAATAAGTTTATATTTTCTGGTGTTGGGGGGAGAGTCCTATTTTTTCTCCATTTGTTCCACTTGTGTCCTGTCATCTGGTTCATGACAACTCTAAACTTGGCAATCTAATGGGAAATTTGCAGTAAGAGAATTGCACAGTCAACAAGAAAAAGAATTGACTGCTTAGGACTCTTGTATATTATTTTACTATTTAAAATATATAAATATTAAGTACTTTTTTTGTCCATTTGGATTAGTTATTTTTTCACTTAGGTATGGTGTACCGTAGGACTTCTTTTTGCAGCTCTGGATTCATCTTTATGCTACCCCATATCAAAACATTCAAACATTATTTTGTTTTTTTACTTCAGGGATAGTACACAAATCCTTCCACTTCATTTCCCCCCCCTTTTCATCAAGCTCTAGTTTTAAATACTTCCATTTTCTTATAATACAAAGGAAATAACATGAAACACACTTCCCTTGTTCATTTAACTTTAATATGGAATAAAAAATTTAAAAACATATTACCATTTGTTTAATCATAGTCCCATATATTATTTTCCTGCACAGAGTGTTGGAAGCTGTGCTGGTATAGAGTGGCCAAGAACAAGTTTGGCTCTAAGAGAAATATGAGTAGAGCCTGTAGGTATGTCTTAGTTAAGGATTACTTTGCTGCAAAGAACACAAGTCCACTAACTCTGGCTCAAGTAGAAAGGAATTTTATTGAAAGAACATAACAGGTGCTATTGCAGTTAGAAAAGCTCATAAAACTAAGTCCTGCTCAGACACCCATGAAAGGACTGGAATGGGCAAGTTGTGAACAGAGGCTCCTCTGTCAACCGCTCCTGAGGCACATTGAGCTTTGGCTTCTGTGACTCTTGAATGCTTGAGCCATTCTTTCTTTCTCTCAGTTGGCTTATACTGCTAATTCATGGCCTACTTATTCATCTTAACTTTTCTCTGCCCTTGCCTTCCATTTGCCTTGCTGGTTACTCTACCTCTGACAACACAGTATAAGAGCTAATAATCTTCCAATTGACTGTTGTCTAAATCCTGACAAGATGTTGTCTCACTGCGTAGTGTGGAGTGGAGATTCAACTGTGAGCTCCCTTTCCAGGCTCTGAGGGTATGGCAACCTCCATGAGAAGGAGGTGTGGTAGGAGAGGCAGTAATTTGGAAATATTAGCACACCCAGATTAAAAGGATGAAAGCCAAAATTAGAACTTTTGAAATTGTAATCTTCTTGAATATACTGAAATGAAGGACATAAGTAGAGAAATAGTATCAATTAAGGGTAAAGATAGTGTGGAAATTAATATTATTGTATTTTAGCTCTTAGATAATGAGAATTGGGAGTATTGTGTGCAGAAAATAGCCTATGAGAGTTTTATGGGATAAATTATATCCTGAGAAGGGTAGAGGTTTGAAACCATAGAGGAGGAGATCACTACTACATCAAAGATGTATAGATAGTATAGCTATTATATAAAATGTGATTTTTATTTCCTCATGTTGTAGCTTTTTATATGTTGCCTTTTTTTGTTTCCCATGGTAGAGGATATCTCCCTTCCCTTCATTCCTCCGTCAGACAGAAATCATATAGTTTTCCTATATGATTATAAATTGCTTGAGTCATTTGAAAGAATAGCACTTATCATGATGAGCACTGAGTAACATATAGAATTGTTAAATCACTATATTGTGCACCTGAAGCTAATATAACACTGGAATTAAAATAAAAAACTTAAAAATGAGAAAAAAAGGAATAGCACCTATCACATTATTTTTCACTATATTTATCTATGTATTTAACTGCGTCTCTTTCCCTCCAATAGACTATAAAATTCTTGAGAGTATTGTATTTCTCCCATATTTGTGTCTTTCCCATCTTTGCATTTAGTTCAGTGCCTGACACATATCCGGCCCTCAATGAATGACAGTTCTCTTTTCTGTCCAGGGAACGTTTTGGTTTTCAAACTGGAAAAAGAAGGCCACATTGTGATTAAGGGGAGGTGAGATAGGAAGATAGCAAGAGGTGAACTATATTCTAAGAGAATCTATAAGCATGATCACAGAACCTCTCACAGTCTGTATCTTTGGGTGCCTGCAGAGAATGTGAGAGGCAATAAAGAATGACAGTGGGGAGAGATTGTCCTGAGGTTGAGTATAAGAAAGATAGAAATCTTTAGAAATGTAGACATCCAGCTTAGTTCAGCCCTGAACTGTCTCGTGGAGGGGAGATGAGACTTACTTTATGTGGCTCCAGATGACAAAACTAGCACTTAGAATGGAGTTAAAGGAGGTTGATTTCAATATTAAGTAAGCAAGAACTTTCAAGAGGTAGAAGAACACCAGATGAGATTCGCTTTCAAAATAACTTATTAACATAAAATGTTCAAACAGAGGCTAATTATCTGAGAGAGGTGACATAGAGATTCTTTTACTGGGTTGAAGGTTGTACCAAAAACTATAAGGAACATTCCAGATCTAACATTTCACAGTGTTGTATTTGTTGAGTTGAAGTGAAGCTTGTGTGCCTTTAAAATGTAATCCACAGCTATGGTGATGTCTATATTCCTTTGGGGAAATTCACTAATCAGGTGGAATAACTGCTTCTTTGATGCGTTTATATTATTTTTTTCTCCACAAAAGTCAAGAAGAGACATAAAAAATAACATTTTAAATCATCTTGTACCTAGAGAAAAATATTTCAGGGAAGGAAGAAATGACAGGCTTGTTAAGAGCAAGGAAGGCTCCCAAGAAGATAGCAAGTATGAATCATGCGTCCAGATCAGAAGGGTTAGTTCAATAAGGCAAGCTTTAAAAAGGTCCATTGGTCCAATCCCCAAGAGACAGGTTATGAAATGACTGATGCCAATCAAGTCTCAAGTTGAAGGCTCTGTGTATGTGAGTGTGAGTGAGTGTGCCTGTGTATTTCAACGGTTGAAATGTCAAATCAAAACCAACGTCAGTCATCATGGTGTCAGTGTGGTAGAGATGGAGTTGACGTGTAGCTGTAGGTTGGGGGAACTAAAAGGTCTCTTTAAATGTTGAGAATTCATCTTAGAGTGCTGGCAAGCAAGAGAGGATTTAAGGCATAGTACATAATTCTAGGCACGTATATGGCTGGAAAAGATCCTACGTTAATGACAGAAGAATAACCGTTTACCATGATAGCAAACACTTTCCCACAGACAAACTCTAATGGAGGCTTCTTATTTCTAATTCATTTAATCCAGAGTTATTGTCCTACCCTTTCATTGTGTCCCCCACAACTCTTTACTATTGACTATAGCCAGCCTTTTCAAAGTTCCCTAGACTGATGGCTATTTTGTCCTTAAATGTGGTTTCTTTGGTTTTTGAAATGTTCTTACAATTCCCTTCTGGTTATTCATTACAATTTAGAATTAAAAACAAAACAAAACAAACTATACCATGTGTTTTAAATCATGGTATGAAAAGTAAAAGTATCACAGCATGTCCTATCATAGTATATCATTCATTCCTAGCTATCTAGCATTAATTCTCCCCAGAGCTGTCCCCAGCCATTGTTGTCCACAACTCTCTCTGTTCACTCACCTGCTACTGAAGGACAATGCAGCACCTTCAAGAGGAAAGGAAAAACAGCATTACAGTTCCTCAGTGTTTCTGTTGTGACACCAATGAGATAGTACCTGACTTGTAAATTTACCACATTTCTTGAGATTCTCCTTTTTTTCCCTCTAATGTGTTACTTTTGCAAAACACCTCTTTAAATTCAAGCTCAATCATAACAACATATTTTAAAGTTAACAACAAGGCTGTTGAATTTAAAATATGTGGAACAAGGTCATAGCTTTAAGCATCCACCCTGTCTTCATCTTATTGACTAGGTTTTGTCTGTTTCATTGGGATTTGATGGAGTGTGAGGTCCTCAAAGGCAGGAGCTGTGACTTACTTGACTCTTCGGAATAGTACTTTCCATGGTGGCCAGCATACAAAAGGTATTTATTATTCATCTATTTTATAAATACTTTTGGGCCTTAATTATGGTGCAGGCGTTGTGGCAGGCTTGGGCAAATAGTAATAAAGAACATGACAGCCTAATTCTAAGGCAGGCAACATAGCATATTGGTTGAAAACAATCTGAATTTGAATATTGTACTAGTTATACCTCTTAGAAAATTCATGACCTGGATAAATCTACTTGTGCCTCAGTTTTATTTATTTATTTATTTATTTATTTATTTATTTATTTTCATTTATTTGAGAGAGAGAGAATGAGAGACAGAGAGCATGAGAGGGAGGAGGGTCAGAGGGAGAAGCAGACTCCCTGCCGAGCAGGGAGCCCGATGCGGGACTCGATCCCAGGACTCCAGGATCATGACCTGAGCCGAAGGCAGTTGCTTAACCAACTGAGCCACCCAGGCGCCCAGTTTCATTTATTTTTGAATCAGAAGTAAGAGGAATCTCATTGGTGGGGAGACCTTGAGGATTCACTGAGTTAATACAAAGTTCTTTGACAACTGCCTGACACATGTTAATTATTTTTATGATTATGGGGTTTATATTCTAGTTGAAGGATGGATAATTTAAAAATAATAACAGGAAAGTGTGGCAAGGGTTATGAGAAAGGAAATCTGGAGTATTCATGGAGAATCCCACAGAGGTATCTGACCTAGTCGAAAGGGAAAGGGAAGTATCCAGAGGAAGCCAAGTTTGCTCTGAGATCTACTCAATTAATGCTGGCTGAATGAACACCCAAGCAACTTTCCATTCCTTGTGAGACTATTACTGAGTTTTTGAGTTATTCAGGTTTCCCCATTTTCCTCTCTAATTCTTCTTCTGCTAGCAGCAGTGGTGGCCATTTTGGCCTTTTGTACCCTTCTGATGTTTCTGCTTAGCAGATGATATGCACGGTCTCCTGTAAATGTATTATTTAGTTGTATGCTTTTCTTGGTTTATTTTATTTTATTTTATTTTATTTATTTTTATTTTTTTAAAGATTTTATTTATTTATTTGACAGAGAGAGATATAGCAAGAGAGGGAACACAAAAGCAGGGGGAGTGGGAGAGGGAGAAGCAGGCTTCCCGCGGAGCAGGGAACCCGATGCGGGGCTCGATCCCAGGACCCCGGGATCATGACCTGAGCCGAAAGCTGATGCTTAACGACTGAGCCACCCAGGCGCCCCTTCTTGTTTGATTTTAATTGATAGAGTGGTTATAACCAAGTATGAGAGGTCCTGTATTACATTTCACATGTCATGAGGGAAGTGCTAGAAACAAGGTATAGATAGAATAAAAGTCCCAGATGAGTCCAGGGCTGAAGCAAAATTATGAAATAGGTGACATTTATCTTCAGTGCTCAATACTTCTCTCTTACTAGCACAGCTGTGTAACCAAAGACCCATTATCATCATGTTTCTCTAGGGTTTTTTCTGAGGACAGCAAACTAATAGACTGACTGAAAGTATGGTGTCTATAGGGTAAGTGTATAATTTATTATTTAATGTGACTTTTAATATGAAAGAGGTTGCTAATTATTATTTCAGGATAATAGGCATAACCCAAGACTGTCTTGGGCAGAGGAGGTTGTATAGTCATCTTAAGTGTTAAATACTTTCTGTATTAGGTTTTTGGAGATACTTCATTGTGACCTAATAAATGCCACCTCTTGCTTTAGGCACTTTTTACTTATAAATAAAAAGACCAAGTGAGAAAAATAATGATTAACCCATATTAATGCATCTCTAATGATAGAATTTTAGACACTCAAGCCCATGATGAGGAAGATATTTATTGGTAGATCATATTCCCATTACCTGTTGAATTGTACACTTCACAAGTGAATTTAAACTTGGCCTTTGAGTATCCTTTAAGGAACATTGGGGTATGTGTGTGTCCATGGGAATACACAGTCAGAAGAGTTGGCAACTCATTTTAGTTCGTCCACACCAAGACAAAGCACAATTAGGACTAAGATCAAAGCTAAACTATATCCAGTGGTAAATAATTCATAACACACTTCCTTTTCTCATCTCCCTTGCTTAACCCAATCTGAGACCCATTTTGTGTTCCATTGCTCCTTTGAGAAATAATCACTCACTACCTCAGCCCTTTTCCCAATTTCTGTCTTTCTGACAATGTCCGCTGTTTCAAAATACCTCATTATCTCCACTCTCCCACAGAGCCTGCAATGTGATGGCATTTGCCTTGCCTGAGGAATGAGAGACAGTTTTTCCTCTCTCAACAATCCTGCACATTGAGATCTGACCAGAGCATTCTCAAGCTGATTCCAAATGCATTCCCTGGAAAGGGGAGAGCGGACTTGCTCATCCCCATTGTCACTGAGTGGGAGAATGTTCTGCCAGGTCTCCTGACAGATTTCTTAGTCAAAGAGAAAAGGTCTGTAGTGCTTAGAAAACAAAGCTCTTTCAGGTTGCTTGGCTGTGAGCTGATAAACAAGGCCTGGGGTGAGAAATGCAAAACGTGTGTGTGTGTACACACACATACACACAAGGGCCTCTGGTCAGTTGAAGACAGAATTGACATACTTAGCAGTCAAGCCACATTGCTTTCTTTCTGACCTGTTGGCTACATATTCAGTTGATAGCTTCCTGCTACCTATCACAAAACAATAAAAATTTTTTAAGAAGACAGTCCAAATTGCTCTAATACCTTCTTTAAAGAGAACAAAAATGCAGAAAGTTAGCCTGTAGGGACTTCATTTTTCATAGATATGCAATTTATGGTGTTTAAATATAAGCTTTTGATTTTAGGTTGAAACGATCTTGTCAAAAAGGTACATGAAAGGCATTTATGCTGGGCTCTTTTCTGCTTAGGGTTATAGCTGATCCTCCTCACGTCTTTTATCCCCAAAACACTTGACTGGCACCTGACTTCACTATTTTGTTGTAGTAAGTGATTCAGGGAAGGCTGTTTTCTGTTTTTCCTTTTTTCCTTTTTAGTCATGGAGATAGATAGATTTGGGTCAGAACTAGGGTGAGATGAGTGAGGGACATTTGTCTCAGACACATTTAAGGGGGCACCAAAGAACCCAGTAATCAAGATAAGTAATATTTTAATGTAATGTTAAAAAAATTAAAATCAGTGCAAAAATCCATGATGAGCAACATATCAAAATTTTAAAATAAGACAGGATTAGTATTACTGATTCTTAATTTTACCTCAGGCTCCACTTAGAGCTCTGCATGGCACTGGATGGATGTAAAGGCAACAAGCTGGAGAATTGGGTAGCATTTCTGAGGCAAGTGCACATCTATTTCTCCATCCCTTCCAGGAGCGCATTGGCTGAGGGCACCATGGATCAGAGTCAACTCAATCACAGGCATTCATAGAGCAACAATTCTCCTCAGCCCTTAGATACCATAATCACATAAAACAGCCCTGAAGGCGCAGGTCTCCAATTAAGTCTAAAGAGAGCGATGGGGCAAAGGCAAGCCAATTAGACAGGGGATTATACATCTGAGTGGTTTTGCTCAGTAGAAAAGAGGGAAGGGAGTAAGGAATCGGAAGTTGGAATTAGGAAGGTATCAGGCCATTGTGGAAGGTTTCATGGTAAGACACACAAGGAAAACTGCAGGGTGTGCACTGTATCATTGGCAGTGGTTCTGTAGGTTTCCTGAGAAAGGTGCTGGCATAAGAATTTGCAAACTACAGAAAACCTTAGACATGTTACTTAGCCCGTCTGCGATTCAGTATTTTTATCTGAAAAATAGGAATGATAGTATTTGCCAGTCATAAGGAAGTGATGCACAATTCACATGGTAAATGATGAGTATTATTTATTTATTTATTTATTTATTTATTTATTTATTTATTTATTCCGAGAGAGAAGGGGGGTGCGGGGGGAGGGGTAAAGGGAGAGAGAATCTCAAACAGGCTCCACACTCAGTGCAGAGCCTGATGTGGGGCTCGATCCCATGACCCTGAGATCATGACCTGAGCTGAAGTCAAGAGTCCAATGCCTAATGAACTGAGTCACCCAGGTGCCCCTGATTATTATTTTTATCTTCACATGTCCTGTTGAGACACAGGAATTGCTTCATAGCTAGGGTCTGCTGTGAGTCTCCTTCCTAAATAATCTCCCTCATTTTTTTTTAAGATTTTATTTATTTATTTGACACAGAAATCACAAGTAGGCAGAGAGGCAGGCAGAGGGCAGAGGGAGAAGCAGGCTTCCCGCTGAGCACGGAGCCCAGTGTGGGGCTCGATCCCAGGACCCTGGGATCATGACCTGAGCCGAAGGCCGACGCTTAACTGACTAAGCCACCCAGGCACCCTCCCTGATATTTTTTTGTTGTTTTTGTGGTAAAATATACATAATGTGAAATTTACCATTTTAACCACTTATTAATGTACAGTTCCGTGGTATTAAGTACACTCACATTGTTCTGCAACCATCACCACCATCCATCTTCAGAAATTTTTGATCTTTCCAAACTGAAACTCTGTATTCATTAAACACTAACTAGTTACCCCATTTTCTTCTCTCCCTATCTCCTGGCAACCACCATTCTTTTTTCTGTCTCTATGGATTTGACTACTCTAGGCACCTCATGTAAGTGGAATCATACAGTATTTTGTGTGTGTGTGTGTTTGTGTGTGTGTTTGACTTATTTCACCTAGCATAATGTCCTCAGGTTCATCCATGTTGTAGCTTGTGTCAGATTTCCTTCCTTTTAAAACTGGAATAATACTCCATGATATGAATATATCACATTTTGTTTATCTATGCATTTTTGATAGACACTGGGTTGCTTTCACCTTTTTGTTATTGTGAATAATGCTGCAATGAACTTGGATGTACAAAAGTCTCTTTGAGTCTGTGCTTTCAGTTCTTTTGGGCATATATCCAGTAGAAGAATTGCTGGATCATACAGTAATTCTATGCTTGAGGAATTGTCATACTGTTTTCCACAGAGGCTGCACCATTTTACATTCCCACCAACAGTATTTCTTGTCTTTTTGATTCTATCCATCTGACAGGCATAAGGTGATATCTCATTCTGGTTTTGATTTGCATTTCCCTGATAATTAGTGATGTTGAGCATATTTTCTTGTGTCTCTTATATATCTGTATGTCTTCTAAATCCTTTGCCCATTTTTTTTTTTTTTAAAGATTTTATTTATTTGACAGAGAGAGTGAAAGAGGGAACACAAGCAGAAGTGGGAGAGGGAGAAGCAGGCCTCCCGCTGAGCAGGGAGCCCGATGCGAGGCTCGATCCCAGGACCCTGGGATCATGACCTGAGCTGAAGGCAGACGCTTAACAACTGAGCCACCCAGGCGCCCCTTCTTTGCCCAATTTTAAATTGGGTTATTTTCTGTTGTTATTACTGAGTTGTAGGAGTTCTTTATAAATTCTTAATATTAATGCCTTATTACATATTTGATTTGCACATATTTTATCCCATTCTGTCAGTTGCCTTTTCTCTCTGTTGATAATGTCCTTTTGCAGAAAGTTTTAAAATTTTGTTGACATCAAATTTTTCTATTTTTTGTTGTTGTTGTTGCTTATGCTTTTGGTGTCCTATCCCAGAAATCATTGCCAAATCCAATGTCATGAAGATTTCCCCCTGTGTTTTTTTCTAAGAGTTTTATAATTTTCTCTCTTAATTTTAATGTACTTTGAGCTAATTTTGATATGTAGTGTAAGGGAAGGGTTCAGTTTAAATATTTTGCATATGGATATCTAGTTTTCCAGCACCATTATCGAAAAGACTGTCCTTTTCCCATTGAAATATCTTGGCAACCTTGTTGAAAATTATTTCACCATATATGCATGGGTTTAATTGTGGGCTTTCAGTTTTGTTTCATTAGTCTATGTGTCTGTGTGGTAGTACCATACTGTTTTGATTACTATAGCTTTGTTGTAAGTTTTGAAATCAGGAATGGAGAGACTTCCAACTTTGTTCTTTTTCAAGATTGTTTTGGGTCTTCAGGGTTCCTTGGGATTACATATTCTGCCTTATCTTAAAACAACAACAAAAACAACAACAACAAAAACCAAACTTCCAGTTTTTTATTTGCCTTATGCCCATTACAATCAACATCTTGACAGAGTTTTTCTTCTCATTCACTGTATTTCCCAGTTTTCCCCTTCTTAACCCATTGCCCCCTGGTTCTCACCCTTACCACTCAATACAGCTGATCTTGTCAAAGGTACAAACTTTCAGTGATAAGATAAATAAGTACTAGGGATGTGATGTACAACATGATGTAACTATAGCTTACACTGCCACATGATACAGGATTTGCTTTCTTAACTTTCCTCTATGAGTTCTCATCACAAGGAGAATATTTTTTTCTTTTTGCCCCCCCCTTTTTCTACTGTCTCTATGTGAGAAGATGGGTGTTAGCCGAACCTGTTGTGATAGTCATTTCACAACATATGTAAATCAAATCAAATAATGCTGTACACCTTAACCTTACACAGTGATGTATATCAATTATTTTTCAATAAAACTGGAAAAAAAAATCTTTCTGTTTCTATATTTTGGGGATACTTACCTTGCCTGTCTTATCAGCAGCGTTTGAGAACATTAACCACTTCTCAAGTCTTAAAATACTTTCTTTGGCTCCTTAGAAACTGCATTCTCTGATTTCTTCCTATTATCTTTAGCTGCTCCTTCCCAATCTCCTTCTTAGGCTCCTCTAACTATGTTCTGCAGTCCTTTCTCTTCTACTTAGCAGTTGCTTGTAAGTGATCTAATGCATTTTCCTAACCTCAATGATTTCATGAACTTAATTACCAAATTTGGCATCCTATAGTTTAAAAATTATGAAAAATGAAGCAAAGGTATAGAATTGTAAAAGCTCATAAAAGTATCAAGCTAAACAGGCATAACTTGGGGCAAAAGAGAGTTTGTGTTAGGTCTAAGAAAATATTTTCTTATATTTAATAGTTTTTTTATTTTTACTTTTATTTTTTGAGGGACCAGACAGAGCTCCTGAAATTATTGAGGAATTTTCTTTCTGGAATAGTTACCTGCTTGATTATGTATTTTAACCAAAGTCTGTGGGATTGCCTTGTGTTAATTTTATTTTATTATTTTTTATTTATTTATTATTTTTTAAAGATTTTATTTATTTATTTGACAGAGACAGAGATAGCGAGAGCAGGAACACAAGCAGGGGGAGTGGGAGAGGGAGAAGCAGGCTTCCCGCTGAGCAGGGAGCCTGATGTGGGACTCGATCCCAGGACCCTAGGATCACAACCTGAGCCGAAGGCAGACGCTTAACGACTGAGCCACCCAGGCGCCCTGCCTTGCATTAATTTTAAATGCATTAATTAAACTCCTGTGATATCAAACATTTTTTTGCTCCTGATAAATTTGGCAATGATTCTAACATACCGGGTAGGGGGCTAGGATAGGAGTTCCAAACTATACATGATTGTGTGGTTAGGTTCCTCATCCTTAGCATGGAGCCATTTCAGATTGATTGAGGAGATGATTTTCTAACAGAACATTGTTAAATGTCAATACTAGAGGATATTTACATAGTGGGGCCTCATCTGTTAATAGTGCTAATCCAGGCATATCTGGGTTTTCAGGGAAATTTTATAAGGAGAGAGCAAGCAAAGGACTGGGCAGACATGGGACTAATGGCTCTAAGTGGTTCTCTTAAGAGAAGGAGAAAGAAACAATTACTGTAGAAGGCTATGTGGTATAAGAGCTTAGAGATGTGATGAGGGGACATTGAAAGGATCAGGTGCAATGACACAGAGTATCTTTTGACCCAGGCTGCCTTGACTAATGTTACAGGGCCTAGGCCAAAGGAGCTTTAACTAATTATCAAATCAAATAAAAAGATTGAGCATTGAAATGTCTGGTAGGGCTGAGCAAACTCAGATAGCCCTGCTTGGTGGCTTGATAACTGGAAGGATTCATGGGCATATTCATCACAGCTTACTTCTTAATATCCTGCTTACCCTACATGGAAGCTAGAGGTTCAGAGTTCTACAGGAAAACCAAGAGAATGTCAGCATTTATATGTGGATTTTTCCATTCATAGCGACAGCAGCTGTATCAGGCAAATAGTCAGTACACATACCTTGAACCAGAGTGAGGAATCTGGGGGAGGGGATACCACGTTATTTATTTTCTGTATGGTTTCAGGTTATCCAGTTGTAGCAAGACGTGTGAACACATTTAAATGCCAGATTACGTGACCCAAACCGCGTAGATAATGGACTCCAACAAGAAAAGAAACATGATTGTCTTCCTGCCTAGACTAAAGCTCAGTGCCTTCCTTTCTCTTTGGTCACCTGCCCACATCACCACCTGGGCCATTAGGCTGGCTTTGCCTATACTGATCCACCATTTGCTGTGTTTTACTTGGGCCTGGCTGCCTTGATTCCCCCCCCGACCCCCCCCCCCGGGATAAAAAATCTGCCATTCTTTTTTCCTGCTGGGTAAGAAAAGCTCCTCTGAAAATGTGTTCTGAGCCAAGGCATTCAAGGAATAATACTTCATAGATTATTATACCCATAGAAATTGTTTGTCTTTGATCAGGGCCATTTAAGTTTTTGTCCTACAGCAGTTAATTTTATGATGCAAGTGTTAACACTTGTGGTATGTGAGCTTGTGGGGAGATATTGCCTAGGGTGGGTGATGAGCTGGGCTTCTCCTTATCAGGAAGTGAGTTTTCTAGCATGGAGAAATGGCTAGAGTAATCAGTCGGTCAAAGAACCAGCTAAACTGACTTTGTTTTCTTTTCTGAGGGATAAATTGGGGAAGCCTTGGGGAGTAGGGGGTTGGGATTGCTTAGGATGTTTGAACTGATTCCCTCTTGATAGTTAAGGAATCACTCTAGCATAGCGGTTTGCCGTGGTATTTTTCACACTTTATCTAGCATCCTGTGTCTCTGTTGCCTGAGAACTATATTTATATTTACACTGTGAAGCGTGAATATGCTGCTGTCCTTTGGGGAAAGGGATTCATCAAATAATCCTTTTGCTTGAGTATTATTAAGTGGACCATGGCACTTCCTCTGCTTGTTTTTGCTTGGAGCCCTTGGGACATGTGAGGTGGCCTTGTCCAGCTCAGTGGGTTTCGGCAGGGTGAGCCAGATTTAAAGAAACATAAATTCAGTTGAGAGAGTAGGTAACATGGCATAGCTGAATTATGGGCTTTAATAGGCAAACCAAATAGTTAAATGCAAGATGCTTGCTGCATGCTAAAACTTAAGGAATGCATATTCAATGCAATGCATTATTAAATACAACATTGAGCATATGGGTACCCACAATTAATGTATATAAATAGCTGATAAAATTGCTCAGTATTAGAAAGCTAGCGGCAAAAATGACCTCATATGTCAAGCAGACAAGTAGGCAGCTACCATTTTCTTTGTACACCTTACAGATGATAAATTAGTTTTATGGTCTGCATGGGGCCCTTATCACAGTACAGCACCTAGTGCATGATAAAGAAAAAAAATGCCTTGACTCAAAAATCGAACTGGAATTTGGAGTCCCAGCGGAGCTCATTTTTTAAATGTAAAGAATTTTAGCCCGCTTCCTTTGGGGAAGATTTATTGCGGCCAAGAGAAATGTAGATCTTGGTTATGTGTTTTGATTAAAACTTGATTTTTGTTTTTATTGACACTGGGTAGAATGTGAATCTGTCATAACTGGCTGCCTATTGATTGAGAGCAGTTTGGTCCAATGGGCATAGGACAGGAAAAACGAAGGGGGGAATCCTGACTTTTATTTCCAGGTCTACCACTAACAGGCAAAGCTGACCTTGGCTAAAACTTTGTAACTCTTTACTAGCCCTGCTTGCTCTGTTTAATTTCCCTCAACTCTGGTGAATAAACACTCTCTGTTTTATCTTAAGTTCATAGGATGCAGGAGAGCGGTTATCCAGTATAGATTAAAGGAGGATAGACTACCTTGTCCTATATTATACAGGGCAAACACTACCTAATAAATGGCATTATTGTACTCTGTGTGTGTGTGCGCGCAGGCACACATGCATGCGTGTGTTCTGTGAAGAACCACTGATGTTAAAAATCTTGCGTGGAAAGAAACCCAGAAAGATAGCAGGCTGTGTCGCAGGGTTTGTGTGTGGTTTCTCAGCCTTTGTAACACTGTGCCTCTTTCTGACAAAAATCTCATGTGCTGCTTTCCTACAATTTGCAATTCAAAATAAATTAAATATTGTGACTGAATTCACTTGCTATAATGGGACAGAGACCTGCTTTGCTTTCAAGTGGCAAGAGAGACCCTGTCCTCTCTGAACTCTGCTCCCTTGCAATCACTGCTTTGCCAGCCAAGGGTCTCCTTAGCATCATTCTCATATCAAACCCCATCAGTGATCTGTTCTTTCATATCAGGCAAGCAGCAGCATGTATCTGTGACAGGATGCATTCCTGTGCCTCTGGGGTGTGGCTGCAACTCCAGAGGTGATGAAGTTCCTTGTTAAGGACTAGCATTATTCAGAGAGCTGGTGTGAGAAAGGGTCAGTTGGAGGGACAATGAAGGGGGTAGCTTGAAGGAGAGAGTAAGTCTTTCCCTTTTTTCTCCTTTGTCTACTCTTGTGCTCCCCCTCTCCTACCCTGAACTCTCCTGGGAAAATGGTCTTTTCTTTTAAATTATTTTTGAAAATTCACTTAATTTCTGTACATCATTGGGAACAGTGTTATCTGTTTTCACTTTCCACATGGTAACCAGAAATGAAGTGTCTAGACCACCCTTGAGGAAGTAGGCATATCCCATAGTATGGGATATGACTCCCCAAAGGGCAAGTCAGAGGCAAAGCCTTTGGGGCCCCTTTCCATTGAGGTGACTTTTCTATGATTTCAACAAAGCTTTGGTATAAATATGTTTTGCTTCACAGTTGTTTGTTTTGGTCCCTTTTAGAGTCACAGGAATGGTATGTAGGGGAGCTGGTTGTGTCCTTAAACTCTGAGCAAAGTGAATGTTTCTTCTTGGACTTCGTTAGTGCCAGGATTTCATGTATTTCACTTTTCATTCATCCATGCATGCATTCGTTCTTCATATTTACGAGCAATCACTGGGCCAGGAGCCAGTGATGCAAAAGCCTTCAGGACCCTGCCTGTCTCCTTCAAAACCCCAGGATCCCCCTCCTCACCAGCACTGCTGTTTTCTTTGCTCATGCTTCCTGCCAGCTCTACTGAACATCACCCAGCCTTTGAACATGTTTCAGTCTCTTGCAGCTGAGTCTCTGTACATGACGTTTCTCCACCAAAACCATCTAGGAGCGACTCCTAGTCATTCCTTAGATGTCCAGTTAATGGTCACCTTTTCCAGGAAGCCTTCCCTAGACCTCTGAGACTAGATTGGCTCCTCCTCCCTCATAAGTGACCCTTGTTAAGCTTTACCACTACAGTGTTCAGTTTCATTTCATCCCCACGAGACTATATTTTCCTTAAAAGAAGAGACCATCCTCACCATTGTATCACAAGCATCTACATGGACTATGGCACATAGACAATACCTCATAAATACTTTCGAGTAAATCAATGCAACCACAGTGGTCTCTGTCTCACAAGCTGCAGAAGGGTGTGAGGCTGGAGTTTTAACCTCCTAGAGGGGCAGGTTTACCTCCTCCTGGCTGTTGTAGTTTAGGAGTGCCTAGGTGTGTTATTTGTAATGACAAAGACTCCAATGACTAAGGATCATGGAGAGGCTTTTAATTTACTAAGTCTTTAAAACAGTTATTATTTGTAGGCATCTGCATGGAACTGATCCCACTCTATGTTATATATAATTACATGCCAGTATCATTTGCTATATAAATAATGCTCAGTGCAGGCTTATTAGATGATGTACATATACACTATTCAATCCCTGGGAATGATGGAAAAAGAAAGGCTATTTGGCTGTTCTTTCCTAGAACCATTAGATCTTGGAAATGCTATATGACACCATATAGGAGCTCTTGTCTAGATTGTTTATGTAACTGCTCATGTAGCTCCACTTGGCAGTTGTCATTCTCCATGGCTGGCAATAAATTTATCATCACTTAGAGGAAACTAATCTGGATAGGTAATGACAGGGATGAATAAAGTCATTTTGTAGATGTGCAACTGTGGTCATTAAAAATAAAGCAGACCCTTCTCAGGGGGCTGCTAACCTTGCCAGCTAGTTGACATTGTTTAGATCAGAGGACACTCCGCTATGTCTGAATAGAAAAGAAAAGCAGCAGGATTTCCAAACAAATGTTTGCTCACTGGCTCCCTTCCCCCACTGCCCCTTTGAAAAGTTTACTTGAGTTTATTAGCAGCAGTGGAGCTAATTTGCAAAGTAAATGAAATGGTGCCCAGAAGTGGGGTCCAGCCTCCCAGTTATTGGAAGCATAGTATGGGATAATCAACAGACATATGCATTGAAATAACCTAATAACATTTCTGCCTTTTCTTTCAGCTTATCTCATGGCTCTGTCCCCTCCCCTGTTAGTGAATATTTGGGCCTTAGAGACACTTACAAAGGGACAAAATGTTTTGTCCTTGTTTGTTGGTAAAGTCACTCCAAAACGTGGCACTGACAAGAGGGTCAGGGATTGGTTTCTTTTCACAGAGATTCTAAATGAACACATAAAGACACATGCAAAAAGTAGGATTTATGCCTCTGAATATGGCTTGTAAGGAGGGAGTAAACCTCCTGAATTTAGCAATCAAATTTGTTAAGGCTTCTCTAAAGCCTAAACTTCCAATTAACAAGCAAATCATCATCAGACAGCTAGTGAATGGCAAATTCATTCCATTCAACATCTTTTCAAAAGTGGATTTTGTGCACTTATCTCCATGAAAACCCAGCAGGAAGATTTTCCCTGGGAGTGCTCCTACATCTGCCTGTTTTTAATGACGGTAATGGCAAGCAATATTCTACAATTACTTTGGCGATCTCATTTCAAGCATGCAAATCATATTATTGAAGAGCCCAGCAGAAGCCATTTGTTCCTTGGAATCACCAGATAAGTTCTGTGGGGTGAGCAAATGCTGCTTAGAGAAGGCCAGGCCCTTCTGTCTTGTAACCTCAGCTGCACAGTGGTAGAATTTGCTCGCCAAGGTCACAAAAGACAACCTAAATACAGACATCAAAGGGGAAATGAAACAAGATTTCATTCCTAAAGTGAAGGAGTCCTTCTTTTCCCTCCATTTGTGAAAGATTAGCTTTGTAACTCCTTTATTAAAAATAACATCATTAAGGGGCGCCTGGGTGGCTCAGTCAGTTAAGCGGCTTCCTTCGGCTCAGGTCATGATCCCAGGGTCCTGGGATCGAGCCCTGCATCGGGCTCCCAGCTCAGTGGGAAACCTGCTTCTCCCTCTCCCACTCCCCCTGCTTGTGTTCCCTCTCTCGCTGTCTTTCTCTCTGTCAAATAAATCAATAAAAAATCTTTTAAAAAAAAATCATTAAAAGAAAAATACACTGGCTGTTGGTAAAGTTCATAAAGTCAAAGCCAAGGCCCTTCTCAAGAGCAAGGACTTCCTTATGTACCAGCATGGTCCCGATGCCTTTTTCATTTTTTTTCCCTACCTTCTAGCTTATTCATCTGAGCTGTGATATAGTCAGTCTTTTATACATACATTTAGAGGCAGCCTAAATGGGATAAGGAAATGATCACAGTATAGTAGCATTTATAAGGGATAAAATTCATTTAACAAATACTGTATGTAAGGTTCAGTGGGGAAAGGGGAAAGACAAACCAACAAAGTGACTCCTCTTAACTGGCTCACAGTTATAAAATTGGAGGGAGTGCTTCTTTAGGCTGGGATGATCAGGGATGATGTTATGCAGAGGTAGGAATTGAATCTTAACTGGAAAGAGAAAATTGCAGTAAGTGATGAGGACTATGAGACCATATTCCAGATCTCAGAAATTGTGATGCATGCCAAAGAGGGGAGAAACCAACTTATCTTTAAAAAGTAATGCAGAGGTGGGTGGCTGGGTGGCTCAGTTGGTTAAGCGTTTGACTCCTGATTTCAGCTCAGGTCGTGATCTCAGGATTGTGAAATTGAGCCCCGTGTTGGGCTCTGTGCTTGGTGGGGAGTCTGCTGGAGATTCTCTCTCTCTCCCTCCCTCTTCCTCTGCCCCTACCCTTCTTGCACACTTGCTTTATCTCTAAAATAAATAAACAAATCTTAAGAAAACAAACAAACAGTAATGCAGAGAGCAGAAGAGAGTAATAGCAAATAACACTGCAGTGGGAAAACAGAGGCCTAGGTGCAAGGCCATTGTCAGCGCTCCCATAATATTAAGAGAACCTTTTGTAATAGGTGTTTCTTATCCAGTTTTGTCCACTTTGGATATCAAGATCTTGGCTGCAGTCATGAGGAAGAGTCCTACTATTTCAGATAGCTCCTTTTAATACCTTTTGGAAGGTTCTTTAATTTGAGACTTCCTCAAAACACACATAGTTTAGGCTGAGACTAAGAGATCATACACCATGGTATGTCAGCTTTCTTTCTTTTTTTTTTTTTTTTAAGATTTTAAAAATTTATGTATTTGACAGAGAGAGCACAAGCAGGGGGAGTGGCAGAGGGAGAGGGAGAAGCGGGCTCCCTGCTCAGCGGGGCTCAATCCCAGGACCCTGAGATCATGACCTGAGCCAAAGGCAGACGCTTAACTGACTGAGCCACCCAGGCGCCCCTCAGCTTTCTTAATATACTATTTATTTCAGCTACGCAGAAAGGGATAGCATGTTCTATATGTGGAATATGACAAGGTCGTGATAGTCATTTCTAGTTACCTTACCAGGAAGGAGTTAGTGAGAAGCTTTAACCTATTATAGTTAGGACATTTTTTCTGTTTAGATCCAGTCTGAATTTTTCAATATTCAAATTCTGCTAATCCTTTTCTGTGACCTTGTCCCATGGCAGTTGATGCTGGGTGTAATTTCCTTATATTGGGGCCCTTGTCCCACAGCGATATCAGTTGCAGCACAGGAAAAAAGAATGCTCAGAGTTTTCTTCCAGCAAAGCAAGGCTTAAGGAGGTTTGGTTCCTTTGAGATGTGTTGTGCAAATGCTTGACATTAGAATGTGTCTTCTTTTGTTTGTGAGGTTCTGTGGTTCTGGGTGCCTTGGATTCTGTGGGCAAAACCCATTTAATCTAGTCATGTGTGGAAATGAAGAGGAGGGGTGTTGATATTTGCCTTTTTGTAAAAAGAATAAGTCACAGATGAGGGCTTGAGCTGGTACCAGATTTCAAATGTGGACAGCATTGTGCCTCCTGTGAAACTCCAGAGCTGAGTAAGCAGCTCAGAACCAGTTGTGTGTAATTCTTTGAATCCCTCCCCTTTGAACAGAATTAAATGTTTGTTGATTTGCATAGCATTTTCATCAAAGGAGTTGGAAATTTTTCTAGACGACAATGGAGGGATTTTTTTATGCTTTTTGAGCAGGGTATTGGTCTATAAGTACTTAGCAAGTTGTAATAATAACGCACATAGCTAACACTTAATAGCACTTATCATGTTCTAGGCCCTACTTTGAATGTTTTACCTACAGAATCCATCTCAACAACCTTGTGAAATAGGTATTATTATTATCCCCATTTTAGATGAGGAAATACAAATACAGAGAGATTCAGTTGTTCCCAATGTCACATACAGAAACGAATTCAGATTCTTTAGCTCTAGAGTCCATGCAAAGGACACTTTGGGAGCCATTGAAACAATAATAATAGGAAGTGATAATGGTTCACATATTTGATTTTTCCTTAAGAATCTATATGTTATGACATAATAACCCAGTAATTGTTGCAGAGGCTTTGCTTTTAGGAGACAGGGCTGTTGGTGTTACTCCAAGGCACTGTGTCAGCGTATCAACCTTGCTGACAGCTTGGCCACCACGGTTGTCCCCAGACACATTAGAATTGCTTACAGCATCTGTCTTCTTGGTCTTTGAGCACCTGAGTTACATTCTGAGTGGTCATAAAAGAGTCATAGAGCGAGTCCTTTAGCCATCACCCATAACTGAGCTGCCACATTTTCTTAAGATGTAGAGAGTCAGGGGAAGTGTTGATTCTGTTCTTCTGAAAGCAAGTTCAAACAACCCCATTTCCTACTTTGCTCTCCTATTCCTTTCTTCTGTGAGTTTTCTTAGCAATTCTTCACAGTCTCTGAGGGTTAGGAATGAAAGAGTTTGGTCATTGGAAGAAGGTAAATACGGAGGTAAAAGAATAAATATTCTTGTTTCACTTTTCTTTTCTTTTCAAGACTTAGAACCACAGGCACAGTCCTTTGCATTAGAAGCTACATGCTAGCTGAGAAGGTGAGTATCTGCAATGCTTAAGAATTCTGTCTGTGCTCTAGAAGTCACTTCTTTTTGTCTTGAATGGGAATCAGTAAATCTGAGTCAAAATCATAAAGGCAGAGAATGCAACAGGTTGATGACCATAGACACACTATTAGCATGGGCCAGTCAAGCCATAGAACAAAATGAAGCACAGTTGGGTAGATAAGTGACCAAGCTCTGAGCACTAACCCAACAAATAGTCATTGTTCAGCATTAAGTGCTTACAAAAGGATTTCAAGATAGTGACTTAAAGCTTCTTTTCACTGGCCGTTTTGGGAGATGATCAAGTTGGAGGAACATCATCCTTTCCTTCTCTAACTCTGAACTTTTGACTGCTTGGCATTGATTTTATTTTGGTCTTCCTGTGCCTTGACACATTGTGCATGTTTTAATTGTCCTTTTCTCCTTACTCTGACACTACTTTTGTTTGGCAGGAGTGGCCACGGGCTAACCTAGCTTTTAGTCTTTTGTTAGGCTGGGGAATGATAGTCTCTTATGGAATCTATGGATGATATGGAATTCAGGGGAGGGTACAAAATGGAAAGTCAAGAAGAAACCAGTTTTACTAAACCAGAAAGGAGAGTTTCCATAAGTTGCCAAACTGAGGAGCTCTAGAACTAACTATTGATAGCCAGAGTATAGGGTTAAGGAGGCAAGCAAGTCTGAAAGCAGACTTGGGTGGTGGCCGGGAAATGGATTTCTGTCTGTAGCTAGCCTTTACTTGACTGCTATGTGGAGAAGGGGAGAAAATATGCTGGTAATTTTATTTTATTTTATTTTATTTTTAAAGATTTTATTTATTTGACAGAGAGAGACACAGCAAGAGAGGGGACACAAGCAGGGGGAGTGGGAGAGGGAGAAGCAGGCCCCCCACCGAGCAGGAAGCCCGATGTGGGGCTTGATCCCAGGACCCCGGAATCATGACCTGAGCTGAAGGCAGACGCTTAACGACTGAGCCACCCAGGTGCCCCTGTGCTGGTAATTTTAAAGAACTTGGAAAGGGAGAAATATTTCTCTCAAACTGGTCCCCTTTACCATATCTGTTAATATATAAGATTGACTTATTATTCATTACATTGTTTATAATTAATTATTTTTTATATGTGCATGTCTTGATTCCCTACTCTATAGTAAGCTCTTGGAGGGCAGGAATCTTCTTTGTATTCCACATGCCTCTGAAGATGATCTTGAACATCTCAAGAATTCAGTGAATACTTGTGATGAATTGATCGAGACAGGTCATTAGGACTTGCTGCTATGGGTTGTCCCTTGCTGCTTGGAACAGATGGTGGTAGTTTTGCCCACTTCATATGGACATAGTATGAGAACAGGAACTATTCCAGACACGGCTAGGAGGCAAGCCAGTGGAACTTGGACTCTGCATTATGGTCACCTCAGATCACAGTGGTCTTTTCAGAAAAGGGAACTGCATGTATTACTTCCATAGCACTGAAAAGGCATACTAGTAAGAGGTCCTTTTAGTCCATTACCATTGTAATATGGTGAAATAGCTTTAAGCTTAAATCCATCTAATTAACAGTGTTTTTGTGACTACCCAAGGTCTATGTATAAATATCTCATTTTTCTGATCAAACCAGAATCATGAAGTAGATAATTCAGGCCAAAAGTCCATTATGTAAAAGGGTAAGTTTTTCAATTTATTTATTTTTATGCTATTAGCTAGATAACTGCCTTATCTCTGTGGAGTTTTTGAAATCTTTACTAAATACTTCAGCCCATAATGATCTCCTTCTGATCTGATCTTAGGTAATTCATATTACTTAAGTCCTTCTTTTTGGTATTTTATTATACATAATTGCCTCTGCAGTACATTTTTATCTTGTATGCTATAATAGATGGCAAGTACTGCACTTTGTGTCTACTTTATATCCCCCAAATCCCCAAAATCACCTAAGTCACATCAGACATCAAATACAGTAAGTGTTTAATGTATAGTTTTTGAATGAAAATGAATAGTAAACAGGAAGTCCTTATATCTGTTTTGAAGCCTGTGCTGAATCATTTCACTCCTCTCATTTGATTGCAGGCTCCTCCAGGGCTCTCCATCTATTCAGGATATAATTTTCCTTAATTTCAAAGCAGTATCATTCAAGCATTATTTGTCTAATAAATATTGATGGCCTGTAATGACCATGGTTTTTAAGATGAGGAGTATGTAAAGACAGCACATCGAATGTAATAAATAAATAAACAAACAAACAAATAAATAATAAAACAGCAGCCTCTAAGTAGGATGTCTTAGGCTCATTGCCCTTTAACATTAAGCTCAAAAATGCAAGATGCAGAGCTCTGAAAATGGTAATGGGCTGAGGGGCCCTCTTGGCAGTAGGTTGCCAATTCACAGATATCAAGTCTTTGCTTTTTGGTGGCTGCCGCATGGTATAAAGAGAGTTTATGTCTAACTCCTAGCTGGGGTGTGTATATGCAGGGTCAGGGTGGGATATACCTTAGCCATCTTTTTAAAGCTGACTTCCTAAATATCACCACTAAATTTGTTGCCATTTCTCTGAACCCAGTTAGCATTTCTGTGAAACTATTAATATATAATAGAAGTATGCATTTCTACCTGTTGACATGTTCTCCAATTACGTATGTGGAAGTCCTGAGGAGAAAGTCTTTGTGCTCTGTTTCTTTTTACTTAGGATGAAGTTTGTGCTCAGTAAATGTCATTATCTTACTGATTGCCTCAGCCACTAATGACTGCTTCACCAGAAATCTATGTGGTCCATGAAAGTCCACATAGAGACTAAAGTGTTAATAAAATTAGAACTCTTCTCTCCTTTAATTTCTACTTTATTCTCCCGCTTGGTTGTAGACTCCTTGACGAGCTTGCCCTCCTTCCCTAAAGCATTTTCAGGCAGACGTTAAAGGCAACTGATTATTCTTAAAATCTAAACTTTTCTACATCTCCTAGAGGGGGTTCAGCATGTTCTCTAAGTTAACACTAGAACATCAGGGCTTAGCTCCTGCCAAATGTGGTCATTGTTGTCTCTCCACTTCTCTAGGTTGAAGACCTTTGACTCCCCAAACTGTCAACCTGATACTTTTTAGCAACATTGATGAAAGTCACCAAACAACAATGACAAGCCCCTAAAATAGATTCACAGGGTTTGTGGTGGCTAAGAGCTGGGTTTGCTAAAAATAAAGCTGCTTCTGCTCCCTCCATCATCCTTTTTCTGCTAGACTATAATTAAAGTCCACATCTGAAATTCTTATTGGGCGGCAAAGTCCCATGAGTGATTGGCATCTGGCATCCAAAAATATTCCGCAAAGAACAGTGTTCTCAGTGGCACATCTGACAGGCTTGGCTTACTTTCAGTGCTCTTGGCTTCCCGATGAGTGGCAAACCAATGGATGAACAGGAAGATTGCCTCAGCCCAATATCAATCAATCAGATGGTTCTTCCATCAATGACTTAAAGCAATTTCCCATGCCTACCCTTACTTACCCCACACTGGCACACGAGAGAAGAGTGGTAGGAGAAAAATCAGCTTCACTAATTGGAACACTTTTTGCCTTGTCAGTGCTGGGAAAGAGGGACCCAGTTTAGTAAGGAAAATGTGGTTCCCTGGCGAGATGGAGAATTGCACTTGCCTGCTGGTCCAAATAGCATTAGTTTTTTGCATAGAAATTCCACCCAATTAAAGACTTTTTTATTTGAACCTGAGATTTGTGGTCTCCCTGGAAGGGAGAGATTAGTTTTAGGGAGGAGAGGAAAAGCCTTTCCCATCATCTTGTTTTTCATGCTTGTGCTATTTGCATGAAAACTAGGCAATGTGTGATTGCACATGGGTTACTCTTCGTAGCATCCTAAATAAGAATATGTTGGACAATGAGAATCATTTTTTTCTCTGAGCAGTCAAATAAACCTAATCATATGAATATACAATGAGATAAAACACTAATCTTGCACTGAAAGGTTTTATGATTTTAAGTAGACTTGTGCTAAACTCTTATCATAATTGTAATTAGAAAGAGCAGGCCAGTTTCCTGCTGCTCGAACTCACATTTGACATGTGAACAGTATGAGGTTAGATGCCTGAGCTGAATTCTTGATTTGCACTAGTTTAGAGTTGCTGTTTGCTATGTTACAAGTACAGAGGTCATATAAAGTAATGTTAACTCTGCTGAAAACAAGTATATTATCTTTCTGTATTCTCTAGAGACAGCCAGTATTTCAACCTTTAGTGTGCGAAGCTGTTAGTATACATTATGTTAAATAATAGAATGGCCTAACAAAGGAGAGCCAGATATATAAGAATTATAATCTTAGGACAGAGACAGTGATATAAATGTTTTGTGATGCATGTGATCCATTTGCTGGGATGGGTGGCTAGTAGCATGAATTTTTTAAGTTAATCAAACCTATTACCCAGTTCTTGCTTTATCACTGTGTGTTAAAGAGAGAGAAACAAAACAACAACAACAAAACAAAACGGAGGAGAAATAAAGCAACAGTCTTGATGGGGAAAGAGTTACAGAGATGACTTCAGAAGTAAGTAGAATGGGTAAAATGCCAGTTAGAGATGTTTTCTGCAGAGGGAATTGATAAACTAATGCATATTGACAATTTATGCTTCAGTTGCATCTTTTGGTAAGTTTGAAACTATTTGAAATTTTGAAACTTTCAGACTATCTGCAACTTTGAAGATGTTCTAGATGTAACATCTATAGATGTGTAAAATTTGATACAGATGCCAAGAACGGGTACTTGCTTATTAATGCAGAGCCCATTTCTCAACACTTATGTCAGAAAGATGAATGTTGGAGCTGGAAAGGCATCTCACATATGTTGTAGTCTTTCTTCCTCAGTTGGAGAAGCTGTGTCCAAAGAGGGTTAAGGGATAGACATAAAGTCTCATAGCTAATTATGGAAGATCCAGACTATAATTTTGGTCCTTTGAACATAATTCAAGTTTACTTTCTGAATTAGACAACCCTTAGAAGTATGGTATTGAACAGAATAGGAGAATTAATGAAGAGATGCCTCACCCACTTTGCATTAGTACCATAAGGTACCACCATAGGTACACTCGGGGTGGAGATGTGTTAAAGCTGGACTGTTTTTGTCTTAGAGTCTTAGCTTACTAGAGTTAACTAACATATTTTCAGGAATTTTGTTAACTTATTGATGTCATGTTGGAAGCTTAAAATCAGCCATGGTGGGAAATGCTGGAGTCTACCACTGTGGAGATAAAAACATTTATCAGAGTGTTGTTGACTGGAGGTATATTTAGGAAAGGAGGATTTTTTTTTTTTTTTTAAGATTTTTATTTTAGAGAGAGAGAGTGTGAGCAGGGGAGGAGCAGAGGGAGAGGGAGATTAACTCCAGTAGATTCCTTGCTGAGCACAGAGCCCGATGCGGGGGCTTGATCTCAGGAACCTGAGATCATGACCTGAATGGAAACCAAGAGTTGGTCACTCATCTGATGGAGCCACCCAGGTGCCCCAGAAAGGAGGTATTTTAAGTAATTAAGACCAGTACCTGGAGTGACAAATTCAATGTTTGCTGGTATGTAAGTATACCAAACTAATGCTATATGCCAACAGCTTGTTAAAATGAGAGAAACACTTAGTGAATCCACTTCTCTAGCATATGCTCATAAAAATAGCATCATCTATTAGAGATGGATAAAGCAATGTTAGTATTTTACAGGTGAACTCTCATTCTGGAGATTTCAGTTCTTCATGTTGAAGGACAAACATGTCAGTCTTCATTAGAGCAGTCTAGGAAGGAATTCTGAGAAAAATTTCCTAAAGTGGAAAGTTCAGATCCATCCCTGGATAGCTCTTGTTTGTGTGTGGTTTTGTTTTTTGTGGGTTTTTTGTTTGTTTGTTTGTTTTTGTTTTTTGTTTTTGGGTTATTTTTGTTTGTTTTTGTTTTTGTCAATGGGAATGATATTTACGGAATGAATGGGTTTTAGAGCTATCTGGAGAGATGAGGTCTTAAGATATTCCAAAACAGAGAAAGTCACCTGTCTTAAAGATGGTGGGATATTCAGTGGTGAGCTGGAGCTGGTATGTAGTGACTCAGGAGGCTGAATGTGCACACACATTTTTGAATGTGCATGACTTTGCCCTCTGTGACTTCACTCTTAGATGCTTGAAGTGAGCCATGATGGGACTTTTTATACCATGGAAATTGACAAACAGTACAGATCAGGTTTTTGTTTTTTTGTTTTGTTTTGTTTTGTTTTGTTTCTCCCCCCTTTTCCTACAAAAATGGTTGTTAACCATTTACCAGAGCATCACTGGATATTATAATACCCTAACATTAAAGCCATAGACAGGAGTCAAAATTTTATTCAGAAGGTTTCTTTTCTTTTAAAATTATTCTTTAAAAAAATTTTTAGCCAAATATTATGAACTAGAAACATGGCAATAATAGGCCTATGAAGTGAGAACCTTCTAGGAGAATGGGGGAATTCTCTCACCTAGAGATATAAATATTGAAATAGCTAAGACCAACATGGAAAAGTGGACTAATACTTTGTTACCCATTGTTTAACGTATTTTAAGACCTATAATGTGTCTACAGATAGGATAGGTGCTTCAGGGAATGCAAACCATAAACAAATTTGATCTTAGTGAGCTTAGAGTCTAACTATGTAGACAAAACCCAAACAAATAAAAACATGCAGAAGAGTGACTGACTCTTAAAGGACACACAGTAAGTATAGTAAGGACTGAGATAGAAAAAGAGCTGAGTATTGGGTAGAATCATCAGACAAGTGTACACAGGGAAGGTGAGACTGAAGCAGAATCTTAAAGGCAGAGCAGCATTTGAATAATGCTTGGGGTATGGAGAGACATTTGCAGACATGATCAAGGGACCACATAAGCAAAAAGTCTACAGGAATGCATGTTGCATGTGTAGATTCTGTAATAGACTTCTCTGGCAAGACTGGAGGAGGCAGCTGGAAAATATTGCAGACAGAATAGGATATAGAAAAAGGTCAGAGGGATGGAAGGTGGAGAGGGAGAGAGGAGAAAAGGTAGGGAAGGAGTAAAGCAAAAGAGGAGAAGCAGAAAAGGATCAGTGAGTCAAGGCAGGGCATTATGTGAACTACCTTGCATATATCATGTCAGGTAATTATTAATACATTTCTGAGGGAAGACACTGTTCTCATTTCACAGATGAGGAAACTAAGGCTGAACCAGATGAACTCTCTAAGAAATGGCAAAGTTCCCAAGGGTAGAACCTGGTATCCAGTTCAGCTCCCCTGGCTCTAGGACACAGGCTTTTGCCTTAAGACCACATACTCTGGCGCTTGAATCCTTGAAAACTCCAGCAGTTACCCTACAATATTATTTTAGTTAAGTGCCGTTCTGAAAAGGAAAAATATCACATTCAGGAACACAGGAAGTTGAACCAACTATACCCCAGGCAAATAAACATTTAACAAATGGCTTGATTGAGTATGGAAACAGCCTTCCATGTCTGGGTGAGGTTAAGGTTGACAAAGGCATTCCATATCTAGCTGAAAAGACACCCAGGGTGAATAGCTATTGTTACAAAGGGAAAGAGGTTATAGTCGTTGAAATGGAAGGAGACCGAAGATTCAACTAAAAGGAAATACTGAATCCTGAGCATTTATTATGTACTGTACCTCTAAATCTTTCCCAATGGCAGAATTACTGCAAGTTAGCTCACGGGGGAACCAAGGATACTTTTGACAGATCTACACAATCCCCTGGCAAAGATAAATTGGGTGTAATTTAAGTAGTTCCAAACTTTTCTGCAAGCTTCAAGATCACTGCACATTGTTGGATCTATTCATAATGGCCTGGACTGTATCCCAAAAATACCAGTGGGAGAGACTCAAGTGGACTGGCCAGGCTAGAAAAGGAAAATGAAGCCATTTGGTCTTGGCTGGGGCTATGGATGGTCTGACAGTTTGCAATTTATAATTTTTTTTTTTTTAGTCCTTTAACATTCTTTATCTGCCTTTATTTGCTCAACAGCCCTTTTGCTGAAGTTCACGCTCAGCTTCCCACATTCGGTGAAGCACACAGCAGTGGACAGGGGAATTTTTTTTTTTTTAATTTTTTATTGTTATGTTAGTCACCATACATTACATCATTAGTTTTTGATGTAGTGTTCCATGATTCATTGTTTGTGCATAACACCCAGTGCTCCATGCAGAACGTGCCCTCTTTAATACCCATCACCAGGCTAACCCATCCCCCCACCCCCCTCCCCTCTAGAACCCTCAGTTTGTTTTTCAGAGTCCATCGTCTCTCATGGTTCTGGACAGGGGAATTTAATCTAGAAATCAGTCTGACTTGTCTTCGCAATGTATTTTAGCTTCCAGGACT